>NW_022631209.1:109991-709991 GCF_010015895.1 Lontra canadensis | reverse complement strand
CTTTTGCACTTGGCTTCTTCATTAACTGAGTTTTGTGGTTCCTCCATCTTGTCACTGTATCAGCAGTATTTCCTCCTTGTCACTCAGTGGTACTCCCACTGTGTGGCTATTCCATCTTTTGTTGATCCATTTACCAGTTGATGGACATTTGGGTCATTTCCACTTCTTTCCTATTGTGAATAAATACTGCTCTGCTCATGTACAAGTTTTTGTGTGAACATGTGTTTTTGTTTCTCTTGGATAGACACTAGGAGTGGAACCGTGTCTTACTAATTTTTATATCCGTCCCACCTGACAGTTCCCAGCACAGCACTGACGTTCTATAAATATTTACTGAATGAATTCATGGGTGACAAAATGAAATGCAGTTGCGAATTAAGTTTTTAAAAGTAAATTATATATTATTTAAAGGAAGGCTTTTGGATAATATAAGTACTCACGTGTAATCTCTGTAAAGACTTGGTTTATCTTAAATCATGCCATTACATGAATTTCCGTGAATTAGAATTTTAGAGTTGAAGGTTATATAAAGAAAAGAAAAACATATTCTATTTTAGTACTACTTCTATTTAAACTAGCATGTCTTAAAAAATCTGAATATTACAAGTTATTATTAAGGAACATAAAGTAACATGAAGTTAAAATAAACAACTAATATTTATATAATGAGCAGCCTATTACCACGTTTTCATTTAGCAATTCTGGGCACTGAAGATGATCTCAGAGCACCAGCTTTTCCCCGCCTGGGTATCCCAGTACCTTTTGAGACTGAAGAGGTAAGGTAATCTAACCACTTCTGAAAAAGCATGTGACATATTTAGCAGAGGCAACCCATCAAGTTTTCCTTCAACTTTCTAACATTTCCCTTTTTTTTTTAATTTTAATTTTTTAATTTAACATATAATGTATTATTTGCCCCAGGGGCCAACATTTCCCTTTTACTCCTGGGTACTTTGTACCTGCTGAGGTATCTGTGGCAACACCCCACCCATGAAGACAGCACTGGTCTGTTCACCTCAACTCTGATAACACTGCTTCCCCGGTGGCCCAGAGAACCCATGCCCCGAAGCCCTGAGGACAGCTCCCCAGGCTTCTAGCCAGTACCTATTAGTTGTCACATCGTATACCTTTGTGAGAAGTTACTTTGTGGGACACCTGGGTGGCTCAATGGGTTAAGCCTCTACCTTCAGCTCAGGCCATGATCCCAGGGTCCTGGGATTGAGCCCAGCATTGGGCTCTCTGCTCCGCAGGGAGCCTGCTTCCCCTTCCTGTCTCTCTGCCTGGCTCTCTGCCTACTTGTGATCTCTCTCTCTGTCAAATAAATAAATAAAAAAATCTTAAAAAAAAAAAAAGGAAGTTACTTTGCTTCATAAATTACAGTGAAGTAGAAGCAACAAACTTGGGAGTAAAGACATTGTAGGTCGCGGCTTCTGAAGGGAGAGATGGAGAGAAGGAGCCCTTCCCAGTTTAATTGCCCCTGAGGGCTGTTTGTACAGATGAACATGATTAATCAAGAAAAGGAAAAAATGGAATTATTTTCAGAACACTATTTAAAATAAAAGTATCAGACAATTTAGTTTTTTTTAGACAAAACTTTTTAATTTGTAAAAATAAAAGGTTTGGGATTAGCTAAAATAAACAAGGTAGTATTTTATATATTTTTTAATCAAACTCAGTATTTTCTATCTTCCTTTCAGACACTGATTCAATGTGATTTTTTAAAAAAAGATTTATTTATTTGACAGAGAGAGAGTGAAAGAGGGAACACAAGCAGGAGAATGGGAGAGAGAGAAGCAGGTTCCCCACTGAGCAAGGAGCCCAGTGTGGGTTTCCATCCCCAGACTCTGGGATCACCTCCTGAGCCGAAGGCAGTTGCTTAACCAACTGAGCCACCCAGGCGCCCCTCAATGTGATTTTTAAATGTTTTTCCCCAATATTTGTCTTGTGAAATAATTCCCATCCTTTTAAAAAGAAGATATGAGGAGACAATGGTTAATTTTGTCCTTTGTTTTATTCTTTATTAGTAACATGAATGATTCAGATTCTGAAAGAAGAAAAAGAATGGCAAGTGAGTAAACCTTTTGATTTTTTTCAACTTTAATGATTATCACATAAAAGCATGTAATTACTTGAGTAACAACTGATGGTTGTTTTTTGGTTTTTGTTTTGGGTTTGTTTTTTTTTTTAAGATTTTGTTTATTTATTTGAGAGATAGAGAGCACGAGAAGGGGAGGGTCAGAGGGAGAAGCAGACTCCCCACTGAGCAGAGAGCCGGATGCGGGACTCGATCCCAGGACTCGAGGATCATGACCTGAGCCAAAGGCAGTCACCAAACCAACTGAGCCACCCAGGCACCCTTTTGGCTTGTTTTTAACTAGAATAATTCTAGTTGAGTATATTTTAGTTGAGTTGAAGTGTCAGCTATGAGCTTTTCTAAATGACCTTTAACGGAGTATAACAGTTCCACTTATAATAAGTTTGCATATTGATGTTAAAAATAATATTGTCCTAAGAGATGGTAGAGAGACAAGGTAATTTGGGTTATGGTGGGAAGAATGTGAGTCTGGGGATCTGGCAGATGAATCTCATCTTGCCACCTTTTAGCTGTATGATCTGAAAGATACTTAACTCTGAGTTTCAAGGCCCTTAGCTATTATAAAATGGGGATATTTTGCAGCATTGTTATAATGATTGATAATGTATGTAAAGTTTGCTGGTACAGTGCATGGGCCATAATATACATCCAGTAAATGATGGCTCTAAAAAGGAATCATCTCTATATATCGATTTCAGTTTATCATGTGACTTCACACTTGGATTGGAGAAGAACAAAAAGGAAGTTAGTTCTTTCCACAGTGCGGATTCTAACGAGATCAAAGAAGTTCAGACAGAAGGTCCAAGGCCCTTGAGTCCTGTTGCCTTCCTTAGGACTCGTCTAGAGAACTAGTGCGTGTCGTCGGGGTGGCTAAACCGTGGGAATGAAATAAGGATGAAGCTCACATTCCACGTTACGTTACGGAATGAGATTCCTTCTTGAGCTCGGGGCATTATCATAGAAATAAAACCAAGTTTAGCTTTTACAGGGAAGTGAGTGATCTATTTGGGGCTCAGCATGGATTTCGTTGCCAGCCACCTCGTTGCCAACCACAGGTGCAGTCACACAGAATTCTTAAGCCAGCTCAGAATGTGGACACTCAGCAGTTAAGAGAAAAAGAAATCGAAAGACCAACATGTGGTGGCAGTCTTTAGTTTCTGGATTTGTTTGCTTATGGCAGGATGGATGAGGTGGTTAATGAAAAAATGTAATGAACTCAAGGCTGCAGCTTTCAGTTACTTTAGAGAAGTAGTAATGCTCAAACAGTGTGTTCTCCAGGAAGGGAGAAAGATAAATTTCCACAAAGAGCAATGGTCTGATAAAAGTTCATAATGACAGCTCCGTTATTTTTTTAAAGGTACACTTCCATGTATTACTATATATTTAATTGATATGAAAATGCAAATATGTAAGAAATTGCACAAATTCATGTAACAGTGTGTCCAGGGATGTGGAATTGAACTGAACAGGCATGAAGAAATAAAATATCTAAGAAGAGTGTCCAGTGTAGGAAGTCTTGTTCGTCATTTCCCTTACAGAGTCTTCATTTCTCACCTCTTGACCTGAGTTTCTTTCTTTTTTTTTTTTTTTCTGAGTTTCTTTTTTTAGAGGGGCAGCATGGCCTGGCCTCTGGGGTTGGACCAGCTGTACCTGAGTTCTGGTTCAGCTCTCTATTTCCTAGATGTTATTAAGTGGGTCACTTGATTCCTTCATCCCTCTTTTTCTCTTTCTGGTGTATATATATACTTTTTTAGTGGCTTTATTGAGGTATAATTTACATAACAAAATTCATTCATTTCTAGTATACAGTGATTTTTTTTAAACTAAATTAAAACTGTGCAATTGTGACAGTCCAGTGTGTGTGTGTGTGTGTTTAAAGATTTTATTTATTTGACAGAGAGAGACAGCAAGAGAGGGAACAGAAGCAGGGGGTGGGAGAGGGAGAAGCAGGCTTCCCACTGAGCAAGGAACCGGATGTGGGGCTCAATCCCACGATCCTGGGATCATGACCTGAGCCCGAGGCAGATGCTTAATGACTGAGCCACAGAGGTGCCACAACAGTCCAGTTTTAAAACATTTTTATCCATTTGACCTCACTTTTGTTTCCTCATCTGTAAAACGCATTTACATCATGGATTGTTGCACAAAATCAGGGAGATCGTAGTTGGCACATAATAAGTACTCAGTATGTATCAGCTATTACGTTAGTATAGAGTACATTAAATATCTTTGTTTAATAGACTGGAATGACTATGTTTTTTAGAAACCCAAAGACTAAAAATATATTGCTGTTGTATATTGTTTCAAAACATTTAAAAAAATCAATAGTAGGTTAGGGGAAGATTTTTTTTAAGTATCCACGCCCAACGTGGGGCTTGAACTCACGAGCCTACAGTTAAGAGTTGCATGTTCTACCAGCTAAGCCAACCAGGGATTCCAGGGGAAGATTTGCTTTAAATTTTTTTTTGAAATGCTCCAAGTTGCAAGCAAAGGGAACATCAAAGAGGAATGTTTTAGTCTTAGATTTAAAAAAAAAAAACAAAACTCTATAAACTTTATTATTTTTAAGCCTCCAAATAACTTTATGATCATAAGCCACCAAAGGGCATTGATCACTTCTCTTCTGTGTCACATAGTGCCCACCCAGCCCAAGAGCATAGTAAAATTTTGTTTAATAAATGCTCTTTATTCCTGTCATTACTGTGTCCTGAGAACAGCCATTGTGGCTCCCGCATTATATGACTGGGCTTATATTGCTGGGGGGAGGTTTTAAAAAGCTCTAAAACAGCCGCATCTACAAAAAAACCCAACTTGCATCCGCATAATTCTGCTTTCTTTGTGCCTAGCTGTGAATGTGTGACACATGCTCAGGAGAAACTTTGCTTGTCCTTAGAACAGGTGTTTTAGCACTCCAGGCCAAGTATGTTGAAATCCTGGGTGTGCGCCTCATTGGAAAATACAACCCCAGGCCTAGTTCGCAGACTTCCCCATCTGTCACCTTGCAAATGGCATGCTCACTGATCACGGAGAATGAATTGGCCCAGACTGGGATTGGCTCTGCACAAACTTCTCTTTGGGAAAAGAACACACAGAGAATGCTTGTATGATTGCAAGTCTGAGACATTTCCTTTGTGTGCTAAGGACTCTCGATAGAAATTAAGCAAGATCATTTGGGAATCGAGGTGAAAGTGCTCTCTGTTAAGGGGGTAGTATAAATTTAAACTGTGACCTCAAGTAGATATTTCAGACCTGACCTTTTGTAGATAATAGAATAAAAGAAAAATTTCCTTCTTAATTCTTCTTCCTGGACATTAAAAAAAGAGGGAAACAGAAGGAACAATGGAAGATGCTATATTTATAATAATTTTTCTCTTCAAGTATTTTAATAACTATTTAACAACGACAGTAAGATTTATTTTTATTGAGTTAAATAAAGGATAAATAGAACTACCATTTTCCAGTTGCATTGCCAGCCTATGAGAGATTAGTTGTGTTTAATAATTTGAAGAGTTTAGTGTTTTATGATCATCAAGTCTGCTGACTTTCTGATACGTTAATTTTTTCAAATTGGATGGTAGCAATGACATGCTTTATTTATATTATGATGTAGTCAGTAAATCATAGTTTTAAATCTCTTCCAGCACTAAATTTGCTTCTTCAGAAAAATGTACTCAGCCCCTATTATATGCCCCCCTTTTTGTACAGTCACTTTGTTCAAAGCTAAAACTACAAAGAGAATTTGAGACACCCCAGTGGATCAGGGAGTACCACGTTACAGGGAACTCTGGCAGGGTTTGTGTGTGGACATAATCTTCATAACCCACTGCTTAAAATTAAAAGTTGAGAAAGTTCCCAAGTAGGTAAAAATGTACAGAATCCGGGGCGCCTGGGTGGCTCGGTGGGTTAAAGCCTCTGCCTTCGGCTCAGGTCATGATCTCAGGGTCCTGGGATCAAGCTCCGCATCGGGCTCTCTGCTCAGCGGGGAGCCTGCTTCCTCCCTCTCTCTCTGCCTGCCTCTCTGCCTACTTGTGATCTCTGTCTGTCAAATAAATAAATAAAATCTTAAAAAAAAATTAAAAAAAGTACAGAATCCAATAACTCCTCAAAGAATCTTAAAAACAGATCTACAATTTTCTAATTTTCAAGTAGTTTGTATATTTATTTCCATATATATACAAATGCATATTTATATATTTATAACTTGGTCCAAAGCACTTCTGCTTTTGTAGCTGAGATTTCCAGTATGTTTTAACAATATTTCATTGCTAGGTTTCTATGAAAGTTTTGGTCAAACTTTTCACTGGAAAGCTCCACTCTCCCTCTGCCTATGCTAAGAATTTCCACAATTCCCTTTGCATGCTGGTTTCCTTTTTGTTTGTATGTATTTTCTATGTATATGTGTTTTATTTTAAACAAGTACTGTATGAATTCTTTAAAATTTGAAAAATGGAAACTGATAGACCAAAAAAAAAAAAAATCCCATTTTCCCAAACATAGTTATTATTTACTAGTCTCTCTTTTTCTGTGAGTATTGATTAGGAAAAAAATGTAGTAGTAATCATACAATGGTATAATTTACGTCTTTCTTTCTTTTGCTAAAAGTAAACAAGGCATTCTCTCATGCTTTTATAATGAAACATTTTTAACGGCTGCACAATATTTCTTAGAAAGTGTATGCAGTGTTTTATTCCCCTACTAAGTATTTAAAATGTTTCTAGTTTTCCTTAATATAAATAATAACTTTTTTTTAAAGATTTTATTTATTTATTTGACAGACAAATCACAAGTAGGCAGAGAGGCAGGCAGAGAGAGAGAGGAGGAAGCAGGCTCCCTGGGATCATGACCTGAGTGGAAGGCAGAGGCTTTAACCCACTGAGCCACCCAGGCGCCCCTAAATAGTAACTTTTTATGTTTAAGTCTGTT
Organism: Lontra canadensis; assembly: GCF_010015895.1. Lineage (NCBI taxonomy): Eukaryota > Metazoa > Chordata > Mammalia > Carnivora > Mustelidae > Lontra > Lontra canadensis. The sequence goes on along the minus strand of NW_022631209.1, from coordinate 702,973 downwards.
TTCATAGACTATGCTCCTACAGAATCACTGGGTCACAGGGCACTTCTTATCATATCATTAAATTATACGTCCTATCTTAGAAGATCGTTAAAACCAAGTTGAAAGAATTTGTATATTTCCTCCATTCAAGTAGCTCAAGCAAACTGTTGAGAATCACAAAATGATGATTCCTGGAGTCCACTCAGAATTTCTTTTGTGCTAGTGAGAAGTATCCCTCCTCTCCACTCAATGGATAAAATATTTTCAAAAAGGCTCATCTTAACTAAAGACATAGTTTCTGGAATTTTTCTAAATGTGCCATTATTATAATTCCTTTAAAATGACAAAATGCATGGTTACTCTCAAAAATATAAATTTATAAAGAGTTTTACCTGCATGTAACCTTTCATGTTTGCTCTTGTCAGCATTAACATCAAGCAGTCCTACTACGCCAGATCTGAATTCTGAGCTTAAAGATGTTAAAAGCAGCACCTTGTCTTCCCCAACCTCCACCTAGGCAAAAGGGCCTAATTCAGATGCCTGGACTACTTTCTTCATGCTTTAGGAAGTGCTTAGGGAACTGAACATGGTGAAGAAACCAAAGTAATGAAACACTGAAGAGAAAAACCAAACCCAGTATTGCTCGTAATGCTCCAAAAAGTGTTTTCTATACCATAGCAGCGTACATTGTTACAAACAATAAAAATGGACCGATACCAATCATTTCTTCTCATTTGTACCTTCCAGCGCCGTTCTTAAAGCTTATCTAATTTGGGGGATAATTTCATATGGCCTGTGTGGACATAGTAATTTATTGTTTCAAAACATACTTTTCCCCCTGAAGCTGTTAATCCTAGATATGTACTGAAGAACTGGATGGCAGAGTCCGCAGTGAGAAAAGCAGAAAGGAATGATTTTTCAGAGGTAAGATGTTTGAGTCTTCTGGCTTTATTTTTAGTAATTTAAATGTATTGTATTTTACGCACACTTATGTTGTTTGTAGACATGCTAAACTAGACCATTGCCAGTACCAACTTCCCAGAATTCTTGCTGCCTGGTCTCCCTTTTTTTGCTTTTCAGTGAATCTTCTTTTCTCATATTTTCTAATTTATTTTTTAATGGATTTAAAATTTTAGAGATTCAGTTTATCCTGTATCTGTATTCAAATTTCTGAGGGTCTGATTCTGCTGTTTATTGGTTATGTTTTGGACTTCTGGATTTCAATCTCTGAGATCCAGTGAAGCCTGATTTTTTAAAAGACTTTATTCATTTATTTGAGAGAGAGGGCATGAGTGGGATATGGGGCAAAGGGAGACGTGGGCTCCCCACTGAGCAGGGAGCCTGATGTGGGGCTTGATCCTGAGACCTTGGGATCATGACCTGAGCCGAAGGCAGATGCTTAACCAAATGAGCCACCCAGGTGCCCCAGTGAAGCCTGATTTAAGGGTGCATCTCTCCAGAGGGAATTAGCTTTTTGCTTCTAGCAGGTGTCCATGGCACGAGCCACGTGGGTCCACTAATCCTGACAGCAGTGAAGATGGGATGAACGAAATCTACATGAATCTGCCTGGATGAATCCCACATACAATGTTCGGCAAGACAAGCAAGTGGCAAAGGCATATGACAGGCACCCCTTAAATACAGTGTGAAACATGCAAAACTATACGCCACATAGGGAGGCATGCATAGATAATAAAAGTAACAACATGAATAAAGATGATAAACATCATCTTCGGACAGTGGTTACTTCGAGGTGAGGAAGAAATCTGAGTTAGGGAAGGAGACTCACTCTGGGCTCTAATGCTATTGGAAGTATCTGATTTCTGAAGCTGGCTGGAGGGTACACGGGGGTTCGTGTATTGTTCTGCATACCTTCTTGTACGCTTCAAGTACGTCATAATCAATTATTGAAAATGCAGTGCACATAATACATGTTTTAGAAGAGGACTGGCCTTGGAACTCATGCTGTCACTGTCCTGCACTGGAGTAGATGTTATCGATGCTCATGGCTCTCTTTCTGACACTGGTCCCACCTCAGAATCATTCCCACCACAGCATGTATGTGGTCACAACCAAGTGATCAGCGTTGGCATCAGAGAAACTGATGAGAAATCAGAGAAACTATTTTTGCTTTTTTATTTTTTAAAGATGTATTTATTCTAGAGAGAGTGCAAGAGAGCATGTGTGAGTGGGGGAAGGGGCAGAGGGAGAGAGAGAGAATCTCAAGCAGACTCCCCACTGAGCATGGAGTCAGATGTAGGGCTTGATCTCATGACCCTGAGATCAAGACCTGAGAGGAAACCAAGAGTTGGACATAACCGACTGAGCCACCCGGGGGGCCCCTTGTTTTCCTTATTTCTAATTTGGGACTTGCATTAACTTTTTATTTTAGTAGTTTCATTAGCCTGACAAATCTAGGTTTTTACTTTAGAAAACAGAACATTTTAAAATGTAATCTTTCTATGGTATTAAAGAGAAAGAGAAGGGAGAGAGCTCGTGTTTATCGTTAAGTCAGCCTAAGCTGAGAAGAGGAAACATTGTTTCATTAGCTGTCCCTTGGCTTCTTTCTCCTTCCTTCCCTATCTTTTGTTCCTTGTTTTCTTCCCTTCCCCCAAATTATATCTGAGCAAGGGTGCACTGCCCACCGTGGGTGGAGAGAGGTCTTTATTGGTTCAAGTGAACATTCAGATTCACAAGACTAACACAGGCTGCTCTCGGCCCCACCCAACTCACGGAGGACAGACAGGCTGACCAGCGGGGCAGCATCAGGCTCCCCATTTGCCGGAGGCCTGGGGTGACCCAGGCCAGCAGCTCTGCGCAGCAGCGAGGCTCAGGTGTGCAGAGACAAGGCCCACCCTGGGAAGATGCACGGGCAGCCCTGGCTTAAAACCTTCCTGTTCCATAGACACTCGTATCTCTTGTCACAGCTCCATAGGCATCGTTTCCAGTGTCCCCACAAGAGATCTGCCTTGTACAAGTCACCACACTAAACAAAGCCTGAAGCATTCTGGCAGGTATCTACAGACCTCCCATGCAGAAGCTGCTTGTCCGTCCTAAGCAATGCTATATGGTGATCTATGCGGTTGTCACACTGCCTTATCAAGTGACTAGGGGAGCAGATCTAGGAAGTTAATCAAGGGTTTAATTCTCATGCAGGGAAGGAAAAAGATTTTTTTAAATCTTTATACAGGGAACCCTTTACACACATAACTTGTATTTACCTGCCTGTATCAAACATTTCTTGAGAATCTATGTGAGGTGCTATGAAGAAGTATATAAAAATGCATTCAGAGAGATTTTTAGTTATAGCAAGTGAGATTAGATAGGTATAAAAGTAACTTCAATAAAAGGAGATGTATAGAAAGCACCTAGGGAAATTAAGAGAGACTCTAAGCACCTAGGGAAATTAAGAGGGACCGTATTGATTATGATGAGTCTTCCTATTTAAAATATTAGTAATACAGTAATACCCTCTATTTGATCTCTTGGTACTTTCTTAGTATAGATAATCATGAACCTTTTTCTGTCAGAACCAAGCGTTCCTTTGTCAATACCCAAGGAAATGACAAAACCACCAAAAAGCATATTTTACTTGAGGTATAGTTGACATGTAACATTATATTACTTTCATGTGTATGACATGATGATTCAATATTTGTATATATCGTGAAACTATGACCACAGTAATTCTAGTTAACATCACTATAGACGGTTACAAAATTTTTTTTCTTGTGATGAGTTCTTTTTTTCTCCCCCAGTGTTCCAAAATTCATTGTTGATACACCACACCCAGTGCTCCATGCAATACGTGCCCTCCTTAATACCCACCACCAGGCTCAGCCAACCCGCTACCCCTCCCCTCCAAAACCCTCAGTTTGTTTCTCAGAGTCCATAGTCTCTCATGGTTTGTCTCCCCCTCCGATTTACCCCCACTTACTTCTCCTCTCCATCTCCCAATGTCCTCCGTGTTATTCCTTATGCTCCACAAGTAAGTGAAACCATATGATAATTTACTCTCTCTGCTTGACTTACTTTGATGAGTTAAGATCTACTTTCTAGGAACTTTCAAATAGGCTCTACAGTATTATTAACTCTAGTCACCATGCTATATATTACATTCCCATGACTTATTTATTTTATAACTGGATAAAAATATGCATTTTGATCCTAGAATTATTGTTGAAAGAGATGTGTTCTTTGATGCCTCAGTCTATTACCAAGGCTCAAATTACAAATGAGGAAGCAGCATGAGTTGGAATCCATGCCCTTGATTTGGAAAGGCTGCAAACCACTGACATTCTTTTGTTTTTGTAAATATTTTATTTATTTTTTTTTTAAAGATTTTATTTATTTATTTGACAGAGATCACAAGTAGGCAGAGAGGCAGGCAGAGAGGAAGGGAAGCAGGCTCCCTGCTGAGCAGAGAGTTTAATGCGGGCTCTATCCCAGAACCTTGGGATCATGACCTGAGCGGAAGGCAGACACTTAACAACTGAGCTACCCAGGTGCCTTAACTCCACTAAGCCACCCAGGCACCCCTATTTTTGTAAATATTTTAGAAAATTATAATTCTCTTTATGCTGTAAAAGAACTTCAAAGTTATTGGGACATATATATGTAGTGTTTGTGACAGGGTATGTTTTGCTGTCCTGTTTTAGCACAAAACTAGTACTTCAAGGAACTTCTGTGGGATGATAGGAATTTTAAGTAACAGCTATAGCTGAAATCTTAATAAAACATAAAATGATTAAACATTTTTAAAGAAATATAAGTTTAGCCTTGTCATTCTGAGAATTTAGAAAACTGGTAAGGGTTCTGAGGAAGAAATCTGTATCTGTGTGCTTCTGTTGTTTGCCAGGTCCGTCTTCTCCAGCATGTTCTTCAGCATCCTTTCCAGAAGCATTCTGCCGCTGAGAAAGCAGGCTACGCCTCCCCCACTCCTTCTTGGGCTGAAGACCTCAGAGTTAGCTGCTCATCTTAGTTTAGGGTAAATAAATTAAGGAATACTCTGTCATTGAATTCGACATAGAATGATCTATTTGATAAATTCTTAATGACTATCTACATTTTGATGATAATGCCACATTTCATAAAAAGGATTATGATTGCAAATATTTTTTAATCATATAAACTGGACCTATTCTTTGGAATAACTTTGTGATCATTTTTGTTCTAATGAAGAACTTCAGTGGAATAATAAAATATGTTTGGCAACTGCGTGTGTTACTTTCAATAACTGAAAAGTCTTGTGGCAATCTTTTTTTTTTTTTAAATTTTATCTTTTATAAACATATATTTTTTTTCCCCAGGGGTACAGGTCTGTGAATCGCCAGGTTTACACACTTCCCCGCACTCATCATAGCACATACCCTCCCAAATGTCCATAATAACCCCACCCCCCCAATCTTGCGGCAATCTTTTAATGAACTTACAAGTATTCATTTAAGACATGCTACGTACCCAGTGCTGTGGGGCACATCAGATCAGTATGTAGTTTAACTGTACTCCTAGAGCTTTTTTGTCTGTTATGATAGTTTTCAAACATTAACCAAAGTAAAGAGAATAGTATAATGAACCTGATTTACCAGCCAGCTTCTTAATTATCAGTGCATGATCAGTATTATTTCATCTACATCCCTACACACTTCCCCTCATTTTTAGTTATTGTTTTAATTGAGGTATAATTTCTATATCCCCACATAAGTTCCTGGATGTGTTTCACTTAATTTACAAATATTTTTGTCTGCATCTCCAAACGTTAATGACTGAAAACACACACAATACCATTATCATACCTTAAGACAACTGAACAACTCCCTAATTCATCAAATCCAAGTACTAGTTTTTGGATTTTTCCTTTTATTTTATAAGTCATTATCACCACTATTATCATTTTATGGTTGCTTATTTGAATTGGGATCCAAGTAAGGACTATACATTCAAATTAGATGATAACAGCTCTTCTGTGTTTCTTTTGATACTTTTGGGTACAACCACTTGCATCTTCTTTTTCCTTCATTTTGGTTGAAGAAAGCCGGTCACCTATCCCAGAGTGTGTCCCAGAGTGTGCATTTTGCTAGCTGCATCTCGTGTTACTGTTTAACATGTTGTTCTGTCGCCTGTGTTTCTATAAACCCTCAATTTATTGGAGGAAGTACTTGCCATCAGAAGGCAACTGTGGGCACTTAAACCAAGTACAGATTGACTGTTTCTTTCTGTGATAACAGCAGCCACTGACGGTCATCTCCTGGACCCACTGATTCAATAAGGTTGTAAAATGAACATCTAATCCTATCATTCGTTAGCTGGAATCCTTCTATAAAGGAAAAGTTTCTATCATTAATTATTTGGTTATCCTGAGACCCCAAAAGGCAAAGAATTGGTTCCCAAGCATGCTCCAAAGACAGTCAGTAGGCTTGTTGATTGGTTTTAGTATCATGAACTCTTGAATTTAAGCACATTTTGTTTTGGACTGTTGCAGTTATTATCCTAACTGATGTACAAATTGTCCCCTGTGTGGCCAGCGAGGTTTTATTCACGACGGCTCCTCGTGTACACGTTCCTAGAAGGTTTTGATAACTTTGTTTTCTGATAGGGTAAGATGTTCCAGGTTCATTGTGCATATTTCTTGCCTTAGCCCTGGAGCCAGTCATTTTTCTAAGGAGACCTCATTCAGGGAAAATATATTCAGGGGAATGGGAATGATATTAGGGAAATGATATTAGAGATCACAGTTTAGATGCTGAATCCTTTGTGAATATTTGAAACTCCTTACAGAGCTTGTTAAATGATAGCCAACATCTGAGTTAAAACCTTCCTTAAAATTAAATGACATGAGCCAAGAACAAAAAAACCCAAATAGCAAAAAGATACATTATTAAAACGTAAAAAAGTCCTAACCTCTCAAAATTTTACTATTTTTTTGTTATTGTAATAATTGTTCATGTCAAGTAAATGCTCATGTAAAAATGTTTTAAATAAGTATATTGAAAAAACGTGGAAGTCATCCTTCACACTCTACTTCCCCTCTTTCCTATATCCATTCTGTATCCCAGAACAGAATGGATATAAAACAGAATGTTTTATAAGGCTTGTATCTCTTCAGACTTCTGCTGTACATGTACATACTTGCATACCAACATACACTTATATATGTGTATAAACTTATGTGACTAGAGGCATACTTGACACACTGTTTTGTAAACTGCCTTTTATTTAGCTATATATATTGTTAAATATGAACATGTGTGATCTCCTTCATTTGCTTTAATGGTTTAAAATATTCCATAGTATAGATATACCATATTTTGTCAAATTATTTATATATTTGGTACTCATTTGTGTTTCCAGATTTTTTTCCATTATAAATACATCATCCTTGTCTATATGTCTTTGCTTTTAGAGCCCTACAAATAGAATTAATTGGGTCATAAGGTGTATGCATTAAATTTTTTTAAAAGATTTTATTTATTATTTGATAAGTAGGCAGAGCAGCAGGCAGAGAGAGAGGGGGAAGCAGGCTTCCTGCTAAGCAGAGAGCCTGATGTGGAGCTCGATCCCAGGACCCTGAGATCATGACCTGAGCTGAAGGCAGAGGCGTAACCCATTGAGCCACACAGGTGCCCCATTTTTTTTTTTTTAAGATTTTATTTATTTGTCAGGGAGAGAGGGCACAAGCATGGGAAGCAGTGGGAGTAGCAGGCAGAGGGAGAAGCAGGCTCTCTGCTGACAGGGAGCCCCATGCAGGACTCTATCCTAGGCCCCCGGGATCATGACCAGAGTTGAAGGCAGACACTTAACAACTGAGCTACCCAGCTGTCTCTGCATTGAAAATGTTTATGTATACTGCCAAACTGAACCCCCAAAAGGCTTTACCAGTTGATATTTCCAATGACATATCACAATATCAGTTTCTTTGTACTCTAAGCATTGGATATTATTTTATATATTTTTTGCAGTCTAATACATAAAAATATTTTAATATCAATTTTTATTATTCATGTAGCAAATAATTTTTGATTTCCATGTAGTAAATAGTGTTTCTTTTCTATCATTAATATTTTATTCTTTAATGGTGCTTTTTTAAACAGGTTTTTAAAAATTTTCATATATTGAATTTGGTAATTTAAAAAGTATTTTTGGATTTTATGTCTTATTTAGTTTTGTTTATATTATATAAAAAGTATTTCCTCATATTTTCTTCTAGTATTTTTAGAATGTGTATGTTTAATCCCTTTGAGATTTATTATTTTTACCCCATTGACAGATAATGTCCCAATACCATTTGTCAGTTTATCCTTTTCATACATGTTTGAAATACTTTTATCATATATATGTTCTCATATCTTTGAGCTCACTGCTAGACTTTTTTTCAGCTCTTCTAGCAATGCAACAGTTAATTATTTTGATTGTATAGTATCAACAGTTAATATATTTCAACAGTTATTCTGCTATCATTAATCTTTTTTAAAAAAAGATTTATTTCTTTATTTTAGAGAAGCAGGGTGAAGGGCAGAGGGAGAGACAGAATCCCAAAGCAGATTCCCTGCTGAGTGCAGAGCCCAAAGCAAGGCTCCATCCCAGGACTCTAAGATCATGACCTGAGTTGAAATCAAGAGCTGGTGAACTGACTGAGACATGCAGGTGCCCCCATCATTACTCCTTTGAAATATTTTCTTTGTGGAGCGCCTGGGTGACTCAGTCGGTTGAGCAGCTGACTCATGATTTCAGCTCAGGTCATGATCTCAGGGTCATGAGATTGGGCGCTGCACTGGGTGTAGAGCCTGCTTAAATTGCTCTCTCTCCCTCTGCCCCTCCCCACCACTTGAGAGTGCACATGCTCTTTCTCTGTAAATAACAAATAAATGTTTTCTTTGCTAGTTAATTATTTTAGTTGAATTTTTATGTGTTAATTTTCAGAAAAAAATCTTGTTGGGATATTGGTTGGTTTTATATTAAATTTATAGAGTGACTTGGAAAGAATTAACATCTTTACAACATTGAGTTTTCCCATCCAGGAACATGCTGCAGGCATTCTTCCCTTTGCATAGCACTGCAGGACTGTAAAAATGGCCACGCAAACTAAAACCGTGCAAAGTGATCTAATAATCAATGGGGAAAATTATGATTGTTTTGTGATCTTCAAAAATTTTGGTCAAAACCTTAAAAACTCTTTCACTGTTGGCTATGGATATATAGGGAAATAAAACAGTAAAACTAATATTTAGTGCACTGTAATTTAAAACACTAGAAACATTGAGAAAGTATTTTATTTCTAAGAGACTTATTAAGAGTGGCTTGAACAGTGGTTGGCTTTTTTCTCATCATTTAACTCATAATACAGAACTAGGCTCTTTTCTATATCTTAGTGAGTTGCCACTATTTTTTCTATAACTCCATTTATGTTCAGTTTGAATTTGACTTTCAGTATTATCGCTTTTCATTTATGTATTGCAGTTTCATCTTTATTGGCCAATTTCCTTCTTCCAGTGATCACTTTTTATAAAATGTCATGGGTTTACCACTGGGAGATAAAGAATCAGTGTAACTACACACTTCGCTGTCTGTGCATAAGAATAACAAGTATACAGGGGCGCCTGGGTGGCTCAGTGGGTTAAAGCCTCTGCCTTTGGCTCAGGTCATGATCCCAGGGTCCTGGGATTGAGCCCCGCATCGGGCTCTCTGCTCAGCAGAGAGCCTGCTTCCTCCTCCTCTCTCTCTCTGCCTGCCTCTCTGCCTACTTGTGATCTCTGCCTGTCAAATAAATAAAACAAAAATCTTAAAAAAAAAATAACAAGTATTCAGCGATCAACCACTAACAGACTTTGAAAGAAGTGATATGATTGGTCACTGATCATGATATTCATCTGTTTTTTATGTAGTGATTTGTGGACTGTAATGCTAACGGTGAAGTTTGTACTTTACCCAACTGTTCGGTTATAATACCATGTAGCAAATGTTGGGAAACTAGTGTTATTTAACTGAATTGTGGTTACTGGAACTTGTGCATGTTCGAACTATGAAAAGTAAGGGCTCTCTGTACCTGTTTCCTAACATTTTCTTTTATGTCCTGAAATAAAAATTTTAGTTTTCTTCATATGGGCTTTGAAGATTTCTCTTCTTAAAAAACGTTTCTTCTTTTCTTTTTTCTTTTTTTTTAAGACTGTATGTATTTATTTAAGACAGAGAGAGTGAGTCAGATGGAGGATCACGACCTGCGCTGAAGCCACTTTAACTGCTGAGCCACCTGGGTGCCTCCAACTTTGAAGATTTCTTACATCAATTCTTAGATATGTTGTAGTTTTTGTTGTCACTCTGTAAAAAGTACACTTTAGTACTACATTTTCTAAATGGACTCACTGGTACGTAGGACAGTTTTTGGTGTCTGTGGTACATCTTAGCCATGTTGTTGAGCATATGCAGCTTTCAATGGACTGCTTTAGTCTTCTTTGTTTTTAACTAGATATTCACATCACCTGAGAATGGAAAATTCTTTTTGTTCAGCTGCAAATAACTGGAAGTTGACCAACACCGTCTTATCCACATAGAGGTTTGAGTCTCACAAAGGGAAGGGCATTCCAAGGCTGCATTCCAAGGCTGGTGCAGCAAGCAGCTCAGCAATGTCCTGAGGGCCCACCCTTGCCTTTCCATTCCCCCATCTCTTTATGGCATTGAGTTGGTCCTTCTCTGCTTGTTGCCTCAAGGTCAGCAAATAACTGATGACCTCCAAGCTTTGATCTTGGTCCAGTCTGGATGAAGGAAGGGAACAGGGAAGAAGGGAGGGTGCCTGTAACAGGGAAACAAAAATCCTTCCTAGAAATCCCCAACAGTCTTTTCCTTACATCTCATTTCTATTTTTGTATTTCGTTGGTAAGGACTGGGTCACATGACCATTTCTGGCTGCTAAGTGGGTCTAGGAAACTATTTTTAGCCAGATATGTTGCCATTCCAACTAGATCTTCTGTTAATTAAGAACAAAGGGAAATCAGATACGACGTAGATGAAAATTCTTCATTTCTTTCTGTGATTATGAGACTACAGGCTTTCTGTATTGTATCCTCTTGCATCCAATTTGGTAATTCATATGTTTCTTACAAAATTAATCCATCAAGATGCTTAATTTTGTTGACACATATTACATGTGCTAGTTATTGTCTCATAATATTTAATTTCTTCCATATCTGTAATTTTGTCCCTGTACTTGTTTCTAAACTTCTTAATATATGTTCTCAATCTTTTATCCTTGATTAAATTTGCTAAACCTTAGTCTTTTATGTTGGTCTTTTCAGGTCATTTATTTGCTTTTTTTTGGTCTTCTGTTTAATTTTTTTAAATTTAATTTTATTTTTTCAGTGTTTAATTTTTATTTTCTTTGTAAGTGAAATCTGATTTCTTTAGTTTTGACTTTCCTTTAATATATTCTTGGTTCATTTATTTATTTAAACAATTTTTATTTATTTATTTGATAGAGAAATAGAGAGCACAAGTAGGCAGACCAGAAGGCAGAGGGAGAGGGAGAAACAGGCACTCCACTGAGCAGGGAGCACGATGAGGGGCTCAATCCCAGGACTCTGGGATCATGACCTGAGCCAAAGGCAGCCACTTAACCGACTGAGCCACTCAGGCACCCCAGTTTGTTTATTTTTATTTTTATTTTTTTTAAGATTTTTTATTTATTTATTTGACAGAGAGAGATCACAAAGCAGGCAGAGAGGCAGGCAGAGAGAGAGGAGGAAGCAGGCTCCCTGCTGAGCAGAGAGCCCGATGCGGGGCTCGATCCCAGGACCCTGAGATCATGACCTGAGCCGAAGGCAGCGGCTTAACCCACTGAGCCACCCAGGCGCCCCTGTTTATTTTTAATCATATTTTCTAATACATGAAATTAAGACTATAAAATTTCTAGTGAATACTGCTTTACCTAGTTTCTAGGTAATCTGCATTTTAAAAAACTTATTTATTTGAGAGATAGAGATCAAGAGCATGAGCAGGAGGAAGAGTCAGAGGGAGAGGGAGAAGCAGACTCCTTGCTGAGCCAGGAGCCCAATGTGAGGCTCAATCCCAGGACCCCGGGATCATGACCTGAGCTGAGGCAGACACCCAACTGACTGAGCCACCCTGGCACCCCATTAATCTGCATTTTTCATATTGATTTTATTTTTGACCTGAGAGCTCTATGGTAGTTGCTTTAACTTTCCAAGTTAAGTTCCAAGTTTCTGCTTTAGTTATTAGATTTTTGAGAGAGATGTGTTATAAGTCTGAGAGTTAGGAACTGCAAGTGAGATCCAGTCAGGTGCTATTCCCATACTTTTGTGTTTTATTTCCAGGAGTTATACCAGGTTCTCACAATGAAGATCTGAGAAAAATGCCCTCATGTTTCCAGCAGGGAAAGTAGCCATTTTGAAATATGCCAGAGCATTTCATTTTTCTTAACAAGACCTGCCTGCAGGAAAAAATATTTTACCAAAGCCTACCTTAATGAGATTTTATCACAGCTTAACTGACCAGAGGAAAGCAAAATGCCCAACACCAGCCTCCTCTAGCCTTTCATGTCGGGGATGGAAATACTTGACTCTAACCCTCTGTAACCATCTTGTCCCACCTAAGAGGGAAAAAAAACTGAGAATCAGTTGTGAAGCGCACAGACCAGTGCCCAGTGTCATAGGCTAACTAGGACATAGGATACTTTTCCTTCCCTATACCTCACCATCATATTACTAGAGGCATAGTAACCACAGTGCCTTTTACCCAACACATCATGTCCAGCTTTCACAAAGAAATCACAAGACATACTAAAAGGCAAAAAGCACTATAAAGACACATAGCAAGCATCAGAACCACAGTCAGATATGGCAGGAATGTTGAAATTCTCAGACCAGGATTTAAAAATAACCATGGTTAATATGCTAAGGGCTCTAATGAAAAAATAGACAACACGCAAAAATAGATGGACAATGTAAGCAGAGAGATGGAAAAATCTAAGAAAAAATAAAAAAGAAATGCTAGGGATCAAAACTATAAATGAAGATACCTTTGATGGTGTCATTAGTAGATTAGACACAGTTAATGAAAGAATCTCTGAACTTGAGGATATGTTAATAGAAATTTCTAAAATTGAAAAGCAAAGAGAAAAAAATACTGAAAACAATATCTACGAACTATGGGACAACTACAAAAGGTATATTATACACATACTAGGAAGAAAGGAAGAGAAGTAATGACTGAGAATTTTCCCAAAATAATGCCAGACACCAAACCACAGATCCGCAGTGCTCAGAAAATACCAAGTAGGATAAACACCTCCCCAAACAACACCACCAGTACTTAAGCATATCATATTCAAAATCTAGAAAATCGAAGATAAATAAGAAATCCCAGAAGTTGCCAGAAGAATAAAATATTTTACAAATGGAGGAAAAAAGATAAGAATTACATTTGACTTCACAGAAACCATGCAAGCAAGAAGAGAATGGAGTGAAATATTTCAAGCGTTGAGAGAAAAAACCCCACCAAACTAGAATTCTGTATCCTACAAAATTATCCCTCAAAAGTGTAGGACAGGGGCACCTGAGTGGCTCAGTGGGTTAAGCAGCTGCCTTCAGCTCAGGTCATGATTCCAGGGTCCTGGGATGGAGTCCCACATCAGGATCCTTGCTCAGCGGGGAGCCTGCTTCTTCTTCTCCCTCTGCCTGCTGCTCTGCCTACTTGTATTCTCTCTCCATCTAATAAATGAAGTCTGTAAAAAAAAGTGAAGGACAGATAAAGACTTTCCTAGACAAAAAAAAAAAAAAAAAAAAAAAAAAAAAAAAAAAAAAAAAAAAAAAAGAGAGAGAGGAAAAAAAAAAAAAAGAAAGAGAGGGAGAAAAGAAAAATTTGCTGCCAGCAGACCTGCCATGCAAGAAATGCTTAAAGAAATTCTTTAGGAAGAAGAAAAATATATATAAAGAAATATAAAGAAAGAAAGAGCATTAGAGAAGGAATAAGTGAAGATAAAAGAAAGTTTCATTTTTCTTATTCTTAATTAATAGATAACACTTTGTTAAAAACAACACTAACAACAGTGTATTAGATGATTATGGCTTATATGTAAGTGCAATCAAGGAAGTAATGATATAAGAAGCAGGAGGGAGGAATAAAAAACATATTGTTATAAAGTACTTGCTCTGCCCATGAAGCACTGCGCTCCTTGAAAGTGGACGTTGATTAATTTTAAATATATACTGCAAACTCCAGAGAAACCACTAACAAAGTTAAAAAAAAAAAAAGGGAAAAAAAGTATAATTGATGTGCTAAAAAAGGAGAGAAAATGGAATCATATAAATGTTCAGTTAAAACTACAAATGGGGGCACCTGGGTGGCTCAGTTGGTTAAGCATCAGCTTGGGCTCAGGTCATGAGCCTAGGGTCCTGGGATTGAGTCCCACATTGGGCTCCCTGCTCAGCAGAGGGCCTGCTTCTCCCTCTCCTTCTGTTGTTTCCCCTGCTTGTGTGTACTCTCTGTTTTTGTCTCTGTCTCTCTCTCCTTCTCTGTCAAATAAATACATAAAATCTTTAAAAAAATAAAATAAAACCACGAATGGTAGAAAAAGAGTGAAAGACAAAAGGAGAAACAAAGAACAAGGGCTAGTAGAAAACAGTAACAAATATGGTAGATAGTAATCCAACTACATGAATAATTGATTTAAACACCAGTGGTCTAAATGCACCAATTAAAAGACAAAGATTATCAGAGCGGGTCAAAAAGCAAGACCCAACTATATTCTTGCTACAACAAATCCACTCTAAATACAGGGATACATACAGGTTAAAATTAAAAGGATCGATAAAAGATACACCAAGCTAACATAAACAAAAGACAGCTGGAATAGCTGTATTAATTTCAGAGCAAGGAATATCAGGGATAAATAAGCATAGTACAGAATGATAAAAGGGTTTATTCTTCAAGAAGACATAACACCCGGGGTGCCTGGGTGGCTCAGTGGGTTAAAGCCTCTGCTTTTGGCTCAGGTCATGATCCCAGAGTCCTGGGATCGAGTCCCACATCAGGCTCTCTGCTCAGCAGAGAGCCTGCTTCCCTCTCTCTCTCTGCCTGCCTCTCTGCCTACTTGTGATCTCTCTCTGTCAAATAAATAAATAAAATCTTAAAAAAAAAAAAAAGAAGACATAACACCCTTTAACGTGTATGTGCCTAACAGCAGAGTGTGAAAACACATGAGGCAAAAACTAATAGAACTGCAAGGAAAAATAGATGAACCCACTATTATAGCTGGAGACTTCAACACCTTTATGTCAGAAATGGACAAATCCAGCAAGCGGAAAATTAGTAAGGACACAGCTCATCAGCACCATAAACCAACTGGATATAACTACCATCTATTGGTTATTTTATCTCATAACAGCAGAATACACATTCTTCTCAAGCTTACATGAAACATTCACCAAGACAGACCATATTTTGGGCCATAAACCACACCTGAACAAATTTAAATTTATTTATTTATGTATTTATGTATTTATTTACTTATTTAAAAGATTTTATGTATTTATTTGCCAGGCAGAGCACAAGCTGGGGGAGCGGCAGGCAGAGAGAGACGGGGAAGCAGACTCCCCATCAAGCAGGGAGCCCGAAACAGGACTCGACCCCAGGACCCCGGGATCACGACTGGAGCTGAAGTCAGACACTCAACCAACCGAGCCACCCAGGTGCCCCAACAAATTTAAAAGAATATAAATCATACAATGTCTGCTCTCAAAATCATGATGGAATTAAACTATAAATTAATAGCAGAAGATACTTGGAAAATTTCCAAAGACTTAGGGATTAAACAACACACTTAGAAATAACATAGGAGTCAAAAAAGGAATCTCAAGAAGAATGAAATAGTATTTTGTGAAAATGAAAATACAACTTATCAAAATCTGTGGGATAAAGTGCTTACAGAGAAATTTATAAAACTGAATGCATACAGCAAAAAAGAATGAACTAAAACCAGTAATCTAATCTTCCTCCTTGAGAAGTTAGAAAAAGAAGAGTAAATTAAATACAAAATAAGCAGAAGAATAGAAATGAAAATTAAAGCAGAAATCAATGAAATTGAAAACAGGAAATCAACAGAGAAAATTAACAATACCAGAATCATGTGGTCACATCAACAGATGCAGAAAAAAGCATTTGACAAAATTCAACAGCCATTCAAAATAAACAGTCCGAACAAACTAGGAATATAGGAGAATTTTCTCAACTTGCTAAAGAACATCTACAAAAAAAGTACCACTAACATTTTACTTAATGGTGAAAAACTAGAAGCTTTCCTGCTAAGGTCAGGAACAAGGTAAGGATGTCCCCTCTCACCACTGCTTTTCAACATCATACTGGAAGTTCTAGCTAACTTAATAAGAAAAGGAAATAGAAGGCATATAAATAGGGGAGGAAGAAAATAAACTGTCTTTGTAGATGACATAATTGTATATGTAGAAAATTAAAAAACAATTGTCAAAAGAAAGCTAATTAGCAAGTACAGAAAGGTTGCAGGATTCAAAAGTCAATTGCAATTGCATTCCTATATACCAGAAATGAATGACTAAAATATGAAATTAAAGATACCATTTTCTTTTTTTTTAAGATCTTATTTATTTATTTGACAGACAGAGATCACAAGTAGGCAGAGAGGCAGGCAGAGAGAGAGTGGGGGAAACAGGCTCCCCGCTGAGCAGAGAGCCCCATGCGGGGCTCTATCCCAGGACCCTGGGATCATGACCTGAGCAGAAGGCAGAGACCTCAACTCACTGAGCCACCCAGGCACCCCAAAGATAGCATTTTTATTGGTTCACCAAATATGAAATGCTTAGGTACTTTCTGGAAAATATACAAAATTAAGAGATATGAAGGATTGTTAGAAGGTCTGACATACATTTCACTGGAGCTACAGAACTGGATAAGGAGAGGCAATATTTGAAAACAAAATATATGATACTTTTCCAGAATAGTGAAATTTTAAAATTAGGAGCTTGACAGATTCCTAAGCATTCAAATAAAAAGAAACCCACACTTAGATCCCAATAAAGAAAAATCTTAAAGTCATCCAGAAGGGGAACAAAAAGATGACCAAAATGAAATGATAATTTGACAGTCAACTTCTCAATAGCATCATTGGAAGCTAGAAGATAGGGGGACAACCTTTTCAAAGAACTCACTGTTATTTAGTACTTACTAAAGTTTATCTACAGCCAACCCAGAATTTTATATACAGTGATACCATCATTCAAGAATGGGTATGTAATGAAGACATTCTAGGGGAAAAAAACACAAGACAAAACTCAAACACTGGACAATATTCTGCGCGCGCGCGCGTGTGTGTGTGTGTGTGTGTCCGAATGAAATTCAAGTGTTCTTAAATCTTGTATTGTCCTGGTTAAAATCGTTTAACTTCAGACTTATCTTAAGTATGATATCACTTATAGGTAGCCATTGAAAGAAAAGAAACAGGGTGTAACTTTTCAATAAGAAGATTTAAAATGGAGTAAAAGAAAAATCTTTAGTTACATGAAAAGAAGATAGAAAGAAAAAAGCCCCAGAAAAATCCAGACAATATAAAAAGCACAAAATAAGATATTAAAAACAGTACAAAATGAGTTATAAAAATATATAATCATCACAGTAAGAGTTAAAAAAATAAATTTTCCAGTTAAAAGACAGTGATGGCTGGACTAGATAGAAACACAACAAAATCCACTTCTATTTATAAGTGGCAAACCTGGAACATCATGATGTAAAAAGCTTGACAGTAAATGAATAGAAGGATTTTTCAGGGAAATGACTGAAAAGAGATGATATAGCTGTATGAATAAAACAAGCAAAGGGTGGTACACAGAGGTATGCCATTCAATATGCCAGGAAAATACACAAATTTTTATACTTAATAAAGTATCAAAATATGTAAGGCAGAATTTACCAGTACAATTAGAAGTTATTGACCAATCCACCTTCATCAAAGGGGATTTTAACACATTCTTCCAAGTAATCAATGGATCAAGCAGACTAGATATTAGGCTGTGGAAGTCTTAAGCCACATGCTTAGGAAGGTCGTTCTAAGTAACATGTACCTGTACACATGTGGGTCATTTATAAAAACTGACCATATATCAAGCCATAAAGAGATCTCAAACTTCAAAGTCTCAGTTATCATTGACTTTGATAATTTCAGTATGATACCAGCCATTGTTTTTATGACTAAATAAAGTATGTAAAACACACAGTAGAAGCTTAAATGTTCATTTCCCTCTCAGACCCACTGAAAGCAGGAGAGTCTGTCTCCTGGCATGTTAAATCTTGTTTCTTGTAAACTTGATCAAAACCCATGTTTTGTTTTATTTTGCTTCGCAGTTATTCTATTACCTGGATCTCTGTCCTGTTGGCAACATTATGCACAAAATTCTGGAGTTATTTTAAGTTCTGATACAGGATTACTGTCTTAATACCATAGTTCCTTCATCGCTGCCTCGCCCCCAAACTTGGTACTGCCCTCACATCCAGATTTATGGCTACGCTTTTCATGAAAGGGGAACAAATTCTGGTGCATTTTCAAGGCTGACCTGAGTAGACTCATGTGTAAGTAGTGTTTGTGAAGACTTTCCTGCAAGACACCAGAGATTCTGTTCTACTTGAATGAAAATCACACAGAGCTCCTGATCTGGTGCCTGGGCCTATTGAAAGCAAATTTCTGCCTCAAGATGAGGCGAAAGCAGCCCAATCTCTAAGATTCCTGACTTAAAAGACCTTAATACTGGATTCTTTCTTCGATACTCATACAACAGGGATCAAAGTCGGCCCACCATACAGGCAAACAAGGAATGGAGACACCCAAGGTAGTCAACCCTTTTGTTCATTAAAACTATCAATACTTTGACTACAAAACCAGTTACTTCTCTTCAGGAACTTTCCTAAAATTCATATTATCAAATGCTAAAGCTCACAAACATTTTAATGTTTGAATTTTTATATTTTTTTCCCCTGTAAAGGAAAGTTATGGTATGGATGGGAGTTAGGAAACTGGGGCTGGGACCCAGCTCTGTGGGATCGAAGTTAAGCACATAGGCCCGATTTCTCTCTGTTAAGTTGGGAATATGTTTGAAGTGACACTTTCTGGTTCTTCTGTGAAGCCCGTAACAACCACAGCTCTCCCTTTCCCCTCCTCAGTGCCCTCATCCTACTCTCTGAGCCTTCTTGATCCACAATGATGGGTCCCAGCACCTCTCGTGTTATGTTCTGGCTACCAATGATGTGGCTGAGCAATGACCCTTTATTCACTCATGCCAACGAGGTTCTCTTTTAGAGAATTTTCCCAGTCGGGGCTAAAAGGTATACCACCAGTCTGTCCTGACCTCTATCTAGACAGATGCGAAAAGAAATGCGGGAGTTGGAGAGTGAGACTGTCTTCCATCATATGAGCTGAAAGTGGAGTGACAACACAAAGAGAATAACAATGTTTGCAAAGAAAGAGAC
The DNA here is from genome assembly GCF_010015895.1 of Lontra canadensis. Classification (NCBI taxonomy): domain Eukaryota; kingdom Metazoa; phylum Chordata; class Mammalia; order Carnivora; family Mustelidae; genus Lontra; species Lontra canadensis. The sequence goes on along the minus strand of NW_022631209.1, from coordinate 683,497 downwards.
AAGGAAGCAAGCATATGGACAGGAGCAGAGATCAGTAGAGGGGAAGACTAAGAATTTCCAGGTACCAGTTCTAGGCCCTACCCAACAGTCTAGGGGCACATGTGGCCTCAGGTATCGGCATTCTGCTCTGAATTGTGTAATCACGTCCTATTTTTTGCTCAAGACGGCTCTAGATTTGCAAAGCAATCTTTGCTTTGTCACGTAAAGTCATGATCCTAATTAATGTAGTGGGTCCTTTCCAGGGTCCCTTCATCTTCGTGATTCTGTGGCTGTGGGATGGAGAACACTTGTGCTTCCTGCTCTAGACATGACTGGAAAGTGCCATCAGGGTTTTTATATTCTGAAATCAAGTTGGCAAAGGGTTATTATATTTTCGATTGCAGAGATGCTTAATTCTAAGTTATTCTTCTCAAGTACTAATGCATTTCCTCATCTGTGAACTAGGTGGTCATTTTGAACAAATTAAGATCCAGGTAAATCTAATGAACAATCTTCTGTCCTGAACCTCACAGGCTTGGTTCATTAGCCTATGTCAGTTTGAAGCAACTGGGACAATTCTGCGTGGCCACAGACAATCTGTGTGAGCTCTCCATCTCCAAATCAGTTCCTAAGAAAATTCTTCCATTAACAACTTTCTTGTATTGTCCCAGAGATCTGCATAGTGATCAGGCTTTCCCCAGGTCTCAGAAACACCATGTTTTTACTGTATCTGACATCAAAGATCATCACAAAACAAAAATGAACAGGAAAGGGTTACTGTGCACGAGGAGACATTTAATGTAAAGCATTTATCTTCTATCCTATCTTAGGAACATGCTTAGTTAAAGTATAGAACACTTCATCATTTTTTTAAAAAGATTTTATTTATTTATCTGACACACAGAGAGAGAGAGAGATCACAAGCAGGCAGAGAGGGAGGGGGAAGCAGACTTCCCGCCGAGCAGAGAGCCCAAAGCAGGGCCCGATCCCAGGACCCTGAAATCATGACCCGAGCCAAAGGCAGAGGCTTAACCCACTGAGCCACCAGGTGCTCCCATTTCATCAGTTTTAATTACTAAATATTTTGGCTTTAAAATCTGAATTTGTTTTTTTGTTTTAAATGTCAATTTAGAGCTTACTTCCCCCCAAATAGTAAAATAAAAGATTAATCATCTTCCTTAAGTGGAAAGTAACATCTCAGTTATTATTTATTTTCTACCTGCTTTAAGAAGATTTTGAGATGTGGAGAAACAGGAATCCTTGTGCACTGTTGGTAGGAAGGTAAACTGCTGCAGCCACTGTTGGAAGACAGTATGGAGGTTCCTCAAACAAAAACAGAAACACTGTATGATCCAATGATACCTCTACTGGCTATTTATCCAAAGAAAAGGAAGATACGAACTCTAAAAGCTATGTGCACCCCTACGTTTATTGCAGCATTTTTTACAACAGCCAAGATATGGGAGCAAATTAAGTGGCCATTGACAGATGAATGGATAAAGAAGATGTGCTATATATACACAATGGAATATTAGCCATAAAAAAAAAAATCTTGTCATTTGCAGCAACATGAATAGACCTAGAGGATATTATGCTAAGTGAAACAAGTCAGAGAAAGATAAATCCCATCAGATTTCACTTATATGCGAAATCTAAAAAAAAAAAAAAATCAATACACAAAAAAAGCAGAGACAAACCCTTAAACACAGAGAACAAACTGAGGGTTGCCAGAGGAGCAGAGGACAGGATGGTGGGGGGATGGGCAAAATGGGTGAAGGGAAGGGGGAGACATGGGCTTCCAGGTATGGAATGAGTAAGCCACAGGAATAAAAGGTGAAGCATAAGAAATATGGTCAATGATCTTTTAATAGCTTGTGATGAACACGGCAGTAACATACAGAGTTCTTCAATCACAATGTTGTACCCCTGAAACTAACACTGTATATTAATTACACTACCAAAAAAAAAGTCTTTGACATGTTCCATGATTAAAAAGAAAAATAGAACCATTGAAATAAAGTTAAGAAAATCTAAAAGGGCTCCCAGAAGTCAACCTGAAAGAGAAGCGAAGATAGGGTAACAGGAGCTCAAGGTAAATTAGCTATTAAAATTGAGCATCAAGGGGCACCTGGGTGGCTCAATGGGTTGAGCCTCTGCCTTTGGCTCAGGTCGTGATCTCGGGTCCTGGAATCGAGCCCCGAGTTGGGCTCTCTGCTCCGCGGGGAGCCTGCTTCCCCCTCTCCCTCTACCTGCCTCTCTGACTACTTGTGATCTCTTTGTCAAATTAAAAAAAAAAAATTAAAAATTGAGCATCAAATTCATCTGAGAGTGGCGCCTGGGTGGCTCAGTCATTAAGGGTCTACCTTCGGCTCAGGTCATGATCCTAGGGTCCTGGGCTCAAGCCCCACATCTCACTCCTTGTTCAGTGGGAAGCCTGTTTCTCCCTCTTTCACTCCCCCTGCTTGTATTCCCTCTCTCGCTGATTCACTCTCTCTGTCAAATAAATATAAAAATAAAAAAATCTTAAAAAAAATTTTCTGAGATAAAACATTCCAGGTTAAAGAATATAAATGACTGCCTTTTCCTGTCTCTAAGTTTTAAGTTATAGGATACTTACAACGGTGTTATAACAGAGAAGCCCCAAACTCTACACGTCTCTTTTCTTCATTACTATGCTATTTGACCACTGGAAAACCAAAACAATGGATGTCCGGGACCCCCATCCATCAAGCCATTGTCTCGAAGAAACTGAATTCACTCTACCTCTCCTGTTTTTCCCTCTTTCCATTTTTTTTCGGAAAATTCTGAAGGTCTTTGGGGGTGGAGATGGAAAATATCTCGAAGATTAACAACACTTTAGATGGCCCACGACTTTGAAAGCTATTTTAAAAGGTCAAGTATATTATAACATGGATATCGCAGTAGATTTGTTTTTAGAAATATTTTTAGAAATAGCGTCTTCAAGAAAAAAATAAACTTTATTAATTTGATGCTTCTGAACATATTAAAATGAATGAACATAAAAACATTTTTTAGTTAACTTGGAAGGGAAAATGAATTCACAGAAGTGGAAACAGTGAAGATATGTACATTTAGGCAGATTCTTAAACTTCTGTGTTAGGTTAATGGTTATGAATGTGTTTGAGCTACAGTGAGTGAGACATTTTACATAATTTCTCGTCTGAATGTGTTGATATTTTACCGAAAATGAACAAGATGTCACAAAAATAGAGTAGTAAAAATGCACTTGAGGTTAGAAAAGATTATGCCCATCACAAGAAGATATTTATCCGTTTTCCTTAGGACATGTTGCCTCTTTTCTTTTGCAAAGCTTTCATTAGATCGGACATGAAATCTTGCTCTCCGCTGCCTCCCCCGCCGGGCGGTCCCGGGTTCTCTTTCCTCTTCGGGGGAGCAGGAGGCCTTTTAACGCCAGCGGGGGGCGGCTTCGGGGCCTCGGGTGCAGGTGCAGGTGGGGGAGGAGGCGGGGGCGGTAACTGAGAGCCCGCATCCCCTGCAAACGACGGCGGTGGCGGAGGCACGAAGTCCGGGGGCCCGTCGTTAAAATCAGGGGGCGGCGGAGGGAGCTCGTCCTCCTCCAGGGGCGGCGGCGGCGGGGGTGGTGGCAGAGAGTCGTCGGGCGCGGCAGGGAAGCCTCCGCTCCGGCCTTTGGCCCTGGGCACTGTCGCGGGGCTGCCGCAGACGTCTGAAGACCGTCGCACGGGAGGGGGAGGTGGCAGGCTGGACTTGGGCAGCTGGTGGGCCCTGGGCGCTCCTGGGTCGTGGTTACCAAGCGCTGGCTTCTTGTCCTTCAACAGAGCAACCACAGCATGACATTTCCACTGAAAGGCGAGATCTGCCTCCTGAGGGGTGGGGGGAGCCTCCATTGCTCAGGCCCTGAGACCACAGGCGGTTCACCAGCTAGCTCCTCTTTGCTCTGCCTTAGGAGAATGACTCCAAATGGCCCTTAACGTTATTACTGATAATAACATTCTTTAAGGCTTATCTACTATGTTTTCTTAAGTAAATGGAACAGGAGGTTTTTACCTACCCTAAGCTCAGTCTAAGGAAATTCAAAACGGAAGCAAAATGGCTCTCCTGGAATTCCCACTCATGCCTTGGTTCCCAACACAAGCCAGCCCCAGTCCTGGGCATGTGCAGCCCTAACATTTTTCTTGGTCTGAGGAGCAGGTATCTATGAAATTACTTTGCTTCTGTATCATACCTCCGGTGGCAGAGAGGTGATTAAGAAGCTTCCCCAAATCTTCCCCAAATCTCCTGGCTTAGATGTCCTCCTTTGATTAGTACAAGGAAGATGGAAGGGAAAAATTAAACGGGAGTTTTCACTAGGTTACCGGTAACCTTTGTACAAATCTGGGCACAAAGAATAACTCTCCTAGCAGACCTGTTCTGCCTTCTCTTGCATCAGTGATTGCTGGCCTGCTGAGTACAAACGTGCTGCTCCCCAGGACTGTGAGCTACCAGGGAGAAGCCAATTATGTGCTTTTCTCCTTCGGCATGACAACTTCAAGGGAGGTGGTGGGTGGACGGAGAAGGCACACACCGAGTCCACAATCTTAGATTTACTTTTTGTTAAACTGTGTGACAGTCAGCTGTCAGGAATAAAATGAGCATCACAGGCTTAGTTATTATCTAATGCCTCAAGGTTATGATGATATCAAATGAGCCAGGTGTGTGCCTGGGTTTGAAAGAGGAAAGTCATGCAGCCGGTGTTGTGGTGGAAACCACAACACCAGACTTGCTCAGAGGCTGAAGAGGCAAAGTCCTCCTTCTGCCAACAGTGGAACAGATAACAGTAACTTACATTTATATAATGCAACTTCCTCAGGAATTTCAGGCAGCTTAGCTGAATCCCTCTGTTTTAGTGATAATTATCATTGCAATTTACAATTTATCAAGTTTTTTTTTGCTTAACAACCTCTTACCACTGACGATTAAATTTAGAAGTGACGTTTTGTTTTGTTTTTCTCCTACAAAGTGCCTTATGATTGAGTTTCTGTTTTATTCAGTTTATTTGCTTGGCAAGATGAGCTAGTTGACTAGTGATGACTTTAAAAAAAATTCTCAACCGGCCGTTTGGGAATTGATGTTCACACAAAGCTAAGTCATTTCTATTCTGGGATCCTTTCATTGCTTTCAGTATTTTCGAGTGTTTCTCTTAAGTTGCTTCACAGGAACCATAGAAATAATAAGAACGGACGGCTCAGTGCCTGATGTCGGACTTGAGAAGCTCGTAAGAATATTAGAGAAACACAACTTTCAATGGTCTACAACGGTTTTCAAAAATTATAACAATTTCAATAAATACAAGATTTAATTCCTCTCTCCATAGGCTGATAGACAAGTGAAAGGGGGGAGTGAAGTGAAAAATTATGGAAGGTACAATTATTCAAGGCTGCTTGAATCACACATGGAAAATATTCAACGGAATAGTCAGTTGATATGTTCCCAATTAGACTAGTAACTAGATTTTAACTTTCAGCTACAATTTTCAGATTAAATAAGTCTTCATTAATCTCCTCTACTGAAGAAAAAGTTACGGAGAATGTTATATCAATTTGGCTATTATTTTAAAATGTGCTTTCTTCTCCATCACCCTGAGGATGTAAGTAGAACATTAACAGAGAAATATAAAATGCACATTTTCTAATAGAACCTTTTTAGTAGTCATCTAATCTGGTTTTGGGGCTTAGTCAGCATTTAATATAGGGCTTCTGATTAACCGGTTGCTCTAATTTATTCAGAAAAAGATAAGTAAAAATCCCAAAGACTTAAAACTCAGGGTCTACTTTCAAAATGCTAAAACCACTTGTCTAAACCAAGAAAATCTCTTCAGCCAAAATCAGTGTAGCTAAATTAAAACTATTTACCAAGCAAAAGTATTAAAAAATTTTTTTTTACATTTTCCTGGAGCAATGTGATAACAGTTGGCTTTAACTTTCTATTCTAGTCTGTGTAAGTGTAAGATAAAAAAAAAAAAGGCAATTACTTAAATGAAATTATAATGACTTCTTAGTTGTTGTAACTAGATTTTCTCTTTTCTCAGAGCAGTTACTGCACACTGCTAATGGTTTAGAATGTGGGCTTACCAGAAAGAGGCTGAGAATGATGTCAGTTCCTCTCTGGCCTTACCTTAGCTGTTTCTGCATGCCTCTGGGCTTCTTCGAGAACAGCACTTACAGAATGTACAGCCTGGGGGATCTGACCGTTGGCCTGAGTGGTGCCTGCTTTAAGCCCTGATAAGAGGGGAGAAAAACAAGAAGGGTGGGTAAGGCATATTCAACATTCTTGCAAGTTCATCTAAAAACATAAAGTAGTTTATATATTTCCAAAGCAAAAGACAAGGAGTCATAGGTACACAGGCCTTAACAGAAAATCTGACATTCTATGGCAATACTTCATGAAATTCAGCAAAGGTTCAGGAAAGTGAATGCTTTATATAGGCTACAACATCTCAATTAACTAGGGACCTAGAGAATAGTGTGTTCTTTTTCAAAAGACTTTTTTTTTTTTTTTCCTTTTTTTCTTTTGGAGAGGAAGAGTAGGGAAGGAGAGGCAGAGAAAGAACCTTAAACAGGTTTCAAGGTTTCACACCCAGCACAGAGCCCTATTAAGGGCTCTATCTCAACAACCCTGAGATCACGACCTGAGCTGAAATCGAAAGTCGGACACTTAACTAACTGGGCCACCAGGCATCCCTTAAAACCCCATGATAAGTGGAGAATAAACTCTGAAAAACTGTTTAAAAAATTCCTGTTGTTGAAGATTTTTCTGAAAAATATGATTCTAGTTCCATACTGTGCTGTGTACAGGAACAACTTTTGAACATTTTTCTCAACAGAACATATTATGGGCACAAAAATAGTAGACCGAGGGGACTGAGGAAAATGTGCAGACTTCTGAAATAACCTGGAATAGACTTTCTTCCAGAAAGTTCTGATAAGCACTTATTTTCCTGCCTTTTAGTTTACCCTTTGTCACAAAAGTGAGACTGAGGTTTCAGTTTTCAGGGAACCTGATAGATTTCTTCAGATGTACGTGGAATCTCTGTGGTTCCTTAGAGAACATCCTGGAAAGCATGGCCATCTCTCCACACACGAAAGCCATTTCTCCACACACGAAAGCCATTTCTCCAATGACCGAACTTCCACCCAGCCCACGATGACAGAGTGAACTCAGAGACTGCTTTAGCTATGCTCAATGCCAGCTGTTCTGTCAGATATTTATGAAATGACCTTTTACTTGTTTCTTCAAATATTTTTCCAATAGTTTGAGAAACTCATCCATCTACATAACAACTCAAAGAAGGCTGTTAAGAACTTGAGCTTGGCAAGAAGCAAGTGTTTGATAAGAGAATATTAATAGGGCCTCTAGTATCTCTCTACAAATTATTAAATACCAGATGGAAATCTGTACAGGACAGAAATTGGAAAACACATTAGCCGAGTGGTCAAAATGAATGTTTCCAATGAGGGGCAAATAGACACCATATGCCTCCTATCGTGATACCCTGTGAAGGACATGCAGCCCTCACGCAGGATTCCCGCCAAAAACACACTACCTGAGATGAATCATAAGGAAACATCAGACACATCCAAACTGAGGGGTGTTCTATAAAATAAATGGTCCTTGTTCTTAAAAAGTGTTAGTGTCCTGACAGAGAAAGGCTGGGGGAATATTCCAGATGAAGGGGGACTAAGGAGACATGATAAGTAAATGCCACACACAATCCCGGACAGAGTCTGTGCCAGGGAAACCCGTGGCTATTGAAGGCACTGCTGGGACAACCGGCAGAACTGGAACACGGGCTGCGGTTTAGATAATATTAATATGAAATTCTCCAGATTTGATAATTGTACTATGGTTAGTAAGAGAATAGTCTTGATTTTAGGAACCACAAAGGCAAGACTGGAGGGGAAACGTGTGTGATGTAGTCAGTCTACTCTGAAGGGGTTTGGAAAGCACATGTCTGTGGACAGGATATGGAAAAGTGGGAGTTGGGAGATAGAAGTAAAACAAATATGACAAATCCTCAGTATTGGTGATCTGGGAAAAGGGTTCATTGTGCTGTTCTTAACAACTTTTCTGTGTGTTTGAAGTGACTTCAGGATAAAGATATTTGTGTCCATTTATGCGGTTGAAATATTAGAACAGGCTATAACCACGTTCTCTATTGCCAGTTTTTTCTTACAAAATCCATGTTCCTCATTCAGCAAGGACAGCCACCTCCTTGTTCTGAGCGGACCTTCCCTTTCCCTCCTCAGGACCTTCCCTTTCCCTCCTCAGCTCGCCTTAGCTGTGCTGTCAGAACCTACTTGATGTGACCGGTAAATGTGCATTTCTCTAGCTCTAAGGCTCATTAAACGGCTCTAATTAGCCATAGCTTTGTTCTGGAGGTCAGGAAGCAACAAGTCTAAGCATCTTAAAGTCTTAGGATGTTTATACTTAGGATTTTCTTATACATATTCAAATCCTTTCTTTATATATAAACACTTGTACAAAGCAAACAGAAACTGAAGCTGAATCCTGAAGACCATTTGGAGAAATTCCTTTAAAGGGCACAAATGTATTTTCTTTTTGCTTCTTTTGCCCAAACACATACACAGGCTGATTTCTCACCAACACAGTGTGTGTTATTATGTTAACTATGATGTGCTGGTCTTTAATCTGTCTGTGAGAACAAATTAATAATAATAATAATAATAATATCCCAAATGTTCCAAGCTGCGGTCTTCCCATGTACCAGGAGATCCAATCTTTTCTGTGGGCTCTCTGCCCCATCCTGGGACAACCTAGGTATGTAGGTACTACTGACTTGGGTTCCAGGTTGTCTGGGTTCACTGTATTAACAGTCCCAGCCGTCAAGCAGCATATAGTCTTTCCCACTCTCTCTTTAGGAGTCCTCAGAGAAATTAGGGGTTGGAAGCTGATTGAACAAATATGAGCCCCAAATGCTTTATAGGACTCAAGTGCATTCTGAAAAGGGGACCAAGCCCCACACCCCTCATTCTTAACTCACACGGTTTGTGAAAGGCCAATTCTCCCACTTGACCGGGCAAGTCCGAGGGCAGCAACCTCTTGGGCACAGCGGGATCGTTAGGAATGGGCATGAAACAGAACCCTTCCAGAGCGTTTTCAGAGATGAGGCATTCTATTTGTACTAATATTTATAGCTCTGTGAAGAATGTAAGCCTAGAGAATCATTGGCGATCTTTGCCACCTTATGGAGACAGTGCCTAAGAAAGAGACCATATCTTGATGACATCACTTACAGTCCTGGATCTTGCTGTGCCTGAAAGCTGCCTACCCCTGGACCTCCTAGTTTTGTGCATTAATAAATCTCTCCCCCTCACTCTTTGTTGCTTAAACCAGACTGAGTTGGATTTCTGTCAATTGCCATGTGAAGAGTCCTGACTAAAAATAGTTGCTAAAGTCAAAGTGATTTAATAAGTGCTAAAAACAAAACAAAACAAAACCCCAAACAAAACCGTTTATGGCTGTTCTCTAATATGAAAAAAAAAAAGCTGTCATTTATCAAGAATAAATTACTTGTGAAGCACTTTGGATACAGAACAATGCCTCCATGTTTTTTCAGTTGGGAAGTCATAGCAGAAAAACCTCATGATGCCCTTTCGTGTCTAGAGGAGAAAACAGTTCTAAATTAATCAAACTGACTTATAAAGGACAATTCGTTGTAGACCTGAGGATAGGAAGGGCTTAGCCACATGAAAGAAAAAATATCACAGAGGGAACATCATCTGAAGTCCCTAAGAAAGGATGGTGTTTGGGGCTTTGAAGAACTAGGAAAAGCAAGTGGCCCATGAGCCAGGAACAGGACGAGACAGGTGATTAAAAGAAGTGGCAGGGCTGGGCAAGGCTCTTATTATGCAGGCTTGGTTGGCCTTGCTAAGGATTTGGGACTTTATCTAAGGTTAGTGGAAAGCTTCTGAAATGCTACCCATAGTGGAGAGATCACATTTGCATTTAGAAAGGTGACTCAGGGAGGGATAGAAGTCTGCAAATGTAGGGAATTGAGCTGGTATGCCACCACCACCGGAGGCCAAGTGAAAAATCATGGCGGCTTGGTTTTTGTGGGAACGGAGATGAACAGACCTCAACAGATTTGACCAATATTTAGAAGGTAGAATCAACAGGATTTGGGGGTGACTGGATTTGGAATGAGTGAGCTTTTCTTGCATGTGTCCTGCATGAGCTACTGGGCAGATGGTGATTATTATTAACAGAAACTTGAGAACAACAATAGAAGAGCAGGTTTGGAGGGTAAGATGATGATGCTGTGTCTGATGTATCCAAGTGGAGCCACTGGGCAGACAGTTGGATACATGGTTTTGGAGGTTTACAGAAAGTCTGGGTTGGATTTATAGATTTGTGGGTAGTCAGCACAAAAATGGTGCCATGAGTGGATTTAGACCACTTAGAGAGACAGTGTAACATGAGAACAGGGTTAGAATTGACTGGGTTGTGGGTAATTTAAGGTGGCATAGAAGAAGAGTTAGTAGAGGACATTAGAAATGACCAGAGAAGTTGGGGGTGGGATGGAAGACGTGGAGTGTGTGCTATTGAAAAGCCAATACAGGAGACTGTTTCGGGGAGGAGAGGTCAATCATGTTGATGCTGCTGAAAGGTCAGATAAGAAAATGGGTTTAGTTGCACAGAGGCGTTTAATTGCATAGAGGCCACTGGTGGAATTAGCAAGCCTTTTCCATGGGATATTAAAGGCAGAAACTTGCCTGAAATGAGTGGAAGAGTGAACGAGGGTAGAAAAGTGGAGGCAGCACATGCGGTCTACCCTTCAGAATAGTTTGCTTGTTGGGGGGGGGGCAGTAGCTGGAGGGAGATGTAGAATTATAGGAGGGTTTTAAAACTTATTTGTTTGAAGGGGACAATGTTGATGAGAAGGACCCCGTAGAGCAGAAGAGAAAGTAGAAAAGGATGGTATGATAAGCATCTGTCTAGTCTTTGTCCTGAGTCCCTAGCACAGAACTTCTAAAACTCCTGGTATTTCCAGAATGACTGGAATGTCTTTGCTATTCAATGAAACCCTAGGATCCCATCTGAGTATATGCTAACAAGATGGCTTGGCATGTGGGTTGGCTACCAGAAACACTAACAGGTGATTAGAGGGTTGGGGGCTGTGAGCTAAACCAACCTCTGGGGAGGGCGCTGAAATCAGTCATGTGGTTGATGAGAGGACAAAGCAGCTCTGCAGCCAGGGCCCTCCTCGACCTTGCCCTGTGTGACTCTTTATTTGGCTGGCCCTGATCTGTATCCTTTATAATAAAATAATAATAATAATAATAATAATAATAGCACTTTCCTGAGTACTGTGAGTCATTCTGGTGATGTGTTGAATCTGAAGGGGTAGTGGGAACACCTAAAATTGTAGGCAGTAGGTCAGAAGTATGGCTGGCATATGAAGAAAGGCAGCCTTGTTGGGGATGGTCCCATTGGCCTGTGTGGTCTGAGCTAACTCCATTGGTGGGCATCAGAGTGATACTGCAGAAGATCGACTGGTGTCCGAATAGGGGACCAGAGCAGGCATGGAAGGACTGGCCCTTGTTAGGGAGTAACACAAGGGACGCAGGCTGGGATGGATACAGATGCAGGTAAGTTGTCGGGTTTCGTGGTGGGAAGTCAAAGGAGTTCCCACTTGATAGTTCCATTTTCTTTGCTGAGAGTGAAGGATTTGGGGGTTGGAAGACTGAGGAGAGTGAAGAACATGTGAAACAGTGAGAGAACCTAGGAATTACATTGACAGGAACAGGTTTTCTCAATGTTATTGACATCTGGGACTGGTAAATTCTTTATTGTGTGGGGAGCTGTCATTTTAGGACAGGCGGCATGCTTAGCCTCTACCCATTAGATATCATAAGCATTTCCCCCAAGGTGTGACAACCAAAACTGTTTGTAAGCATTGCAAAATCTTCCCTAGGGGGCAAGGTCACCCTCAGCTGAGAGCCGCTAGTCTCGGGAACCGTAGTAAGATCAGTGGGTGGTATTAAGGGCCCAGTTGTGGGTGACATCCAGAGCTCTGTGGTGGAATCACTTGCTTGGTCTTTTTGGCACCAGCCCCCATCCTGAAGCTACCAGGGGGCCCTGGCAGGAGCCGCCTCATTGGCATAACAAAGACACGATCCTTCAGGAAATTCCTTGGGCTCTTGAGGCTGTGTCTGGAACTGAGGCCAAAGACCGGATATTTTTCTCATTGAACCACAGAGACAGTCTGTGATCTGAATGAGCAAAATGAATACAGCTGATGCCACAGATGACCCCCTGAGCATCTGACTGGATATGGCTCTTCCTGGCTGCTGACCACGAAGCCCAAACTCCCTGACGGATACTTAGTCAGCCAGAGCCAGGCTATGAAACCTGTCTGGGTGACAGTGTGTCTGTCAGTATATACTAGCTGCTTCCTTCTGGGAAATGGCTGAGATGTCAATGCTTGTGAAAAATAACTACAACTGTTAGCTGGTAAGAAGCAGAGCTATTTGCTAAAGTCAGTGACCCCAATTTTAGAGAAAAATGCTCAGAAGAAAAAATTCTTTGGTTGTCTGGAAAGGAAAGGCATCTTATTGTTCCCTCAAATCAAAAGACTTAGAGCCTTACAGGCTCACCCTTAGTAAGACCTGAGGCCACGGGATCTGCCTCAGAAATAGCCCAGGAGCCTTTACTGGAAAAGAGTCCCGTGCTCCTGGGAAAGATGTCCCAGGTGGTCTCAGGATGCCTCATCCCAAAGAAGGACTCCATCTTGGGAAGCGGAAAACTGACAGTCTGGAACTCCAAGTGGTGTTTGACTCCCAAGCTGAAGACTGATAGAATTAGGAAACCCAACCCCCAACCAAATTCAGCAACCCTTCATTTAGTAACTCAATAAATATTTACTATATGCCTGGCTTGTAAACTCCGGGAACACAATGTGCAACATGATGAGATGGTCCTTTGTCTTTTGGAGACTTAGAGTCCAGTGGAGAAAACAGGCACCAAACATGTTCATAAATACATAAAATAATTACAAATTGTGGTAAGTGCTCTGCAGAAAACAGTTTTATTCAGCAAAATGTCAGAAGCTCACTGCACACAGTGCAGCCCATCTGGTCACATCCAGTGAAAACCTCTTCAGGTGTTGGGTCAAATCTGCCATATTGCACCTTCTATACTTTCAAGCAGCTTTGACCCTTTCAGCAGCAAAGACTATATATACTGGCCTTTGATATGGCCATTCTCTAACACTGAAGGACAATGGCCAGAACTTTCCTGCTATAAATGGTTCCAGTTCTTCCAATCATTATTTATCATAAAGACAAGGTGTTTGAATTACAGCTCAGCCACGAGACACTCACTTATCCCAGCTTCAGAATTTCTTCAGCTGTGGAGTGTGGATAATAATCTATACTTTGCAGGGTTGGTGTAGGAACCAGAAATAGTCTATGTAAAATGATGCCTTGTACATACTTCATCTCTCAAAGTTCTGTCCTTCTCAAAATTACAAATAAGAAGCTGTTATGTTACCATGGAATGTGATGTCCCAGATTGAGTACAAGGCTCTGGCCATGATACCATGAGGCAAAACACCAGGGAATGATCTCGTCCTTTGTGTGGGCTGTCTGCTGGGTGCTAATGGAGCTTTGGACACCTTTATACTCTGTTGAGACACAGTATTCTACTAGCTCAGCCTACACCGGCGATCACCATCTAATCCACAAGCCTATCATGAGAAAGTGGTTGAAACTTTGCTGAGAATCACATTTATAAATGTTGGTTATAAATGCTGAAGCTGTATAGTATTATTGTTCAACATTATAAATGTTGAAGCTTTGCTAAGAATCTATTCATAAAGAAACATACAGGTGTGTGAGGAGATCGTGAGCCAACAAAGTTCTGTTTTTATCAAATGTGTTGGGTAAGTTTGAACATGAACTCTAAGCTTGTCAGGATTTCCTTGCATGGTACCTGTAGTAGGTGGGGCCGCGCTGGCAGGGCCCAGGTTTGTCCACCGGGAGGCGAGCCCGGCCCGCGCCACAGCCCGCTGATAGTTATCATAGAGAGTCTTGCCATACTGGGGAGAAAACACAGAAGAAGCAAGAAAGAAATCCATTTATCCAAATCTCGCACCCAACTGCAATATACATATTGAGGGAAAAAAGTACTTTCTAAATACTCTTTTTACTTCTTTCCTGAGCTGTTTTTTAGTTTATTTCAGTAAAAAATCCACAGATTGCTTTCTCGTGGTAAATGACTTGCCAGATTAGCAGAGTCAGTTAATACTTCTACTAGATATCAGAGGAGGGCTTTCGCCTCTCAGTTCTGATTACGTGGGTCTCCACGGATATCTACCACAGGTTATGTGTTGTGTTTCTTAATTACATACTATGAGTAAATAAAGCTCTCGATAAGTAAATAAAGATCTGAGAAACCTCACAGGAGAGTAAACCCTTGATTCTCAGGTCGTTGGAGAGGTCTGTGTTTCCATCACTCTCACCTATTAAAAAAGCCCTGTGGGCAAGTAAAGAAGTCGGCATCGCAGCACTGACCAGCCAAGGATGGGTCAGCCGTTTGCAAGTAGCACAGAGCCTGCGCCCAGGTCAGGACGCTGGTGTGCAGTTCAAGACAGGGTGAGTCCAAATGCTCTCTCACCTTGGCAATCCTTATTCCCATGACCCATTGGTTTAGGGTCCTTGCGTCGTCACAGCAGAGGTATTTGATGTACTGGGACTCCTTCTGAATTTGGGGATGCTAGAAAAAAGTAATTTCAAAGACCATTTATAAATTATTTATTAGGATAGTTTGAATTTTTTCTTTTCTTTTTTTTTTTAAAGATTTTATTTATTTATTTGACAGACAGAGATCACAAGTAGGCAGAGAGGCAGGCAGAGAGAGAGAGAGAGAGAAGGAAGCAGGCTCCCCGCCGAGCAGAGCCCGATGAGGGGCTCGATCCCAGGACCCTGAGACCATGACCTGAGCCGAAAGCAGAGGCTTTAACCCACTGAGCCACCCAGGCACCCCTAGTTTGAATTTTTTTAAAAAACTTAATGTATATGATTTCCTGAGATAGTGGAAAATCGCTGGTAGCAATTTTAGGACTAGGAATAGGGGTATTTTTATATTTTATTTTATTATTTTTTAAAGATTTTATTTATTTGAGAGAGAGAGAGAAATGAGGGGCAGAAGGAGAGGGAATCTCAAGCAAACTCCCCATTTCCCCAATGAGTGTGGAGCCTAATGCAGGGCTTCACCTCATGAAGAATAGGGGTACTTTTAAATGTACTAAATTTTGAAAGGACTTAAGAAACCTGTGACATGATTTGTTATAAGCACTTCTTACTATATTAGCAATAATAATTTTCTCTTCTGCTTTTTTAGCTTTTGAAAGCATCCATATACACCATGTCTCCTTTCCCACAAGAAATCCGAATCGTCTCTCCATTCAGATAAAGGACCCTACATGATGTAATTCTTATGTCACAGAATTAATGTTCTGTGACTCCCAGTCAGACTCAGGGGTATTTCTGTTATGAGGAATTCAGGTTTCTCCCATTCTTTTTTTTTTTTTTTTTTTTTTTAAGATTTTATTTATTTATTTGACAGACAAGGGACCACAAGTAGGCAGAGAGGCAGGCAGAGAGAGAGGAGAGAGGAAGGGAAGCAGGCTCCCTGCCGAGCAGAGAGCCCGATGTGGGGCTCCATCCCAGGACCTTGGGACCACGACCTGAGCTGAAGGCAGAGAGGCATTAACCCACTGAGCCACCCAGGCACCCCCCCGGTTTCTCCCATTCTTAATTGTCTTTTCTTTTACAAACTGGCCATTATGGCCTCTGGAAGGATGGCCCAGAGAAGAAATACTTGGTCTATTCTCAAGTGGCAATGGCTTAAGGTACTACACTAGGATTTGGCCTTCCAGGAGCTCACATTCAGAGAGAGGAGTGATGCCCGCAGGTATGAAGAAGAAAGATACTGGGCCCCTCTTTCTTAATCCTCATTGTCCTTGTAATTTCTTTTGGGCGTTTCTTTCATAGACTGTGCTCCATGAGGGTGGGACAAATGTCTGAAACATGTCCTGCTGAATTCCCCCATGTCAGCGCATGCCTGGTGTGTGATCAGTATTCTGGTCCAGAGCTGGAAATACTTGTTGAAGGAAATAAACAAGAGCAAGATTTCCTGTTCAGCCAAAAGTCTTATGGCTATGAAATGAGCGGCAGGCAACAAAATCTAGATTCTAAGACTTGTGCCACGTGTATTTTCATGGGTTGTTATCATTTTTAAAAAAGATTTATTTATTTGAGAGAGAGAGAGAGAGCACTCCCAAGTTGGGGGAGGAGAGGGAGAGAGAGAAGCAGACTTCCCACTGAGCATGAAGCCCAAGGCAGGATTCCATCCCAGGATTCTGAGATCATGACCTGAGCTGAAAACAAGAGTTGGAGGCTTAACTGCCCGAGACACCCAGGTGCCCCAGGTCATTATAATTTTTAGTAATTATCCTATAGAATAATTACAACCATAACCATTGTGTGTGCACGTGTGTGTGTGTGTGTGTGTGTAAGACCAACTCCTTTGCCTCTACCTCTCAGAGGGGCTTGCTAACCCTGCTAGAATGGGGATGAACGGGTGGGGAAGTGGAACGCCAAGAGAGTGGGAGCCGTGTTCGGGGGCAGGAAAGGAGCGGAGCTGGCAGTCCTCTTCTACAGTATCGCACAGACCTTCGCTTTTGCTTTCGGCTCCATCACTGACCATCAAGAAAATGGCTATTTTCAAAGTTGACCTAAGCGAAGGGCGTTGTGCTTTCGAACGTCAGTCTGAGCCTGAGAAGCAGCATCTGGATGGTCACCCCGCTGATCTGTCCCACAACTCACGGCTGTCACTGCCCAGAGAGGATAACAAGACTCTTACAGACTCTAAGAGTGTGATGAGGGTTTAGTAAGTCTTGGCTTTACAAATAAGAAAACTGAGGCCCAGAGAAATTACTATATATTTTACGCCATGGTCCACCAGTGTCTTGGGGGGTCTCTTGTCCTGCTACTGAGAATTTCTGTATTTACATTAAGCTATTAGGGCAGAATTCCAAACTTTAAAGGTAACAGAAAAATTCAGAAATTGTAAAGAATTCTTCCTTTTGGCCTTTTGACCCAGTAGAGGAAAGACCACCTTCATACTTTTCTCTGTAAACGGACTGTTCTCTTTGTTTAGGTCCTTACGCTGAGAATTTGCCTCCGTATCACTTGAAGAATGGTCTTCGGTTTTCCGAGGGCAACAACACCTGGCCCACGGGCGTTGCATGTAGTTCTTCATTATGGCCAGCAGATGGCAGCATACACTTCTGAATGGCTGCTGCACCGTTTCCCTTTACTGGGTGGGGTTCAATGCTTCCTGATTAATTCTGAATGTCAGATTTTAGCTTTATTATTACTGTAACCCCAGTGATCATCCTCTGTGGAGGCCTTTGAAAAGGAAACTCTCTATCAACGCAGATAATGTGGCCCAACAGCAAAAGTGGGTTTGTAACATTAATTAACTAGAAGGTCATATTGATGACAAGTGACTTATTTCCTAGAGGGAATGTAACATTCCACAGATGCCTGCAGCACTCCCTCCGACAACAGAATCCACAAAGCCAAACCAAAGTTCTTGTTATTTGATACCAGAAACACAGCTCCCTGACTTACAACAGCATTCTTGTTGACGGTCATGTAAGAGGAGCAAACACGGGTCTCTTCAGCAACTTAATGTTTATAATTTTTCTCAGAAAGCAGCTGTTATTTTTTTTTTTTATTCCTGAGAAATCTTAAAAGTTAACACTGTTACCTTGGGCTTGGTATATTAAAATATTTTTCGTTCGTTTTTTGGTTCATGCCATGTGAGAGCCAGTTTCCAAGAGCAGACTATATGTCACACTGTGCTTGCGATGAGGTGTGCAAATCAGCTGTCTGTGTAGACGCTCCCATTTAAACAGCACGATAAATAATTTCTTAAGTATGTTATTTATCCAGATAGAGTAAAATGCGGTTATTTCAATGAATATAATGGGTTTTGAGGATAAAACAGAGGCAAGAACACTTGAACTTGGCTCCTCCTATGATGATGAGGTCACTGTATGGACCTTGGTTCATTGTCTTCAACATTCTCCTGACTTCCTGACACTACACGCACACTCCAAAGGTATACTGGGGAGTGAGCGTCTATTGACCTCCGAGGTAGCTTACAATCCTCAGATTTTATGGTTCAAAGATGAATTATCTCGTGGGCACAAGGTTCCTTTCCAGCTCTCAGGGCGTTATACAGCAAAGTCACTGTGCTTGTTTTCCAGTCATGGCTTGGGATCTTGCCAAGGGGTTTCCTCCCTAAGTCTTTCACTGAAAAATTATTTGCAAGGGGGTTTAAGAAAAAAAAAAAAAAATGCTGGTTTGGTACCATTGGCCAGACTCTTGTGCAATTGGTTGGATTGCTCCTGAAAGAGAGAAGCTCTTTCATGCAGCACAATACACAAGGGTCAGGACAACTGCAGAACATTGCTGTTAAAAAGGATCTTACAGATCCTCTAAATTGAGGGAACTATGTGTTACAAATGAGAAAACTGTGTCAAGAAGGTTAAACCAAAGGCTGAAGGAGTGGCTAAGAACTAAGGACCTGTGAATTCACCAAATATCTTTGGGTGCTAAGAAATATTCCTGTCATCACTAAGGAGGGTAAGAGGCTCACACCATAATTAGAAAGTGGTGGTTGGGATGTTGCTGGAGGAGACATATGTCAACAAATATATGATTACCCTATGACATGGTGAATTTCATAGTAAAAGTCTGAAAACAGAGAAATGAGAAAGGCTCTTTGGAAGAAGTGTATTCTATCATTTGATCCCATCTAAGCCACATCTAGAAATTCTGCGTGGCTAAGGCCAGGGAGCCATGGAAAGAAGCAGAAAATGAGCTGGAGCCAGAGTCCAGAGCCTGGTGTCAAGCTAGCATCTGGATATTGTCCTGTAGGCACCAGACATTTTAGAAGAGTAGAGGGATACAGGCAGCTACCGGCAGTTATGTGGAAGATGGGCCTGGGGTGTGGAGGAAGGACAGACAGAGAGGGCTGGATGAGAGACGTTGCAGATGGGAAATCAGAGCTTGATGACGGATTGGACAAGAAAGGGAAGAGAACAGACTTCTAGGATGATTTCTCTATTTGTAGCCTGGAAAAGGAGTTGGGTATTATGGGTGTCACTGTGTCCTTTCTAAAGACATGTTGTCATCCTAACGGCTGGTACTTGTGCATGTGACTGTATTTGTAAATAGGATCTCTGTAGACATAATTAAGTCAAAATGAGGTCACACCTGATTCGGGTGGGCCTTAGTCCAATATGACTGGTGTCCTTGTGGGAAGAGAAGAAGCAGACGTGCAGAGAGTGAAGACCATGTGATACAGAGGCAGAGATTGGCGTTACATGGCTGTAAGCCAAGGAAGGCCAAGGCTTGCTAGAAATTGACAGAAGCTAGGATATAGGCACGGGACAGATTTTCCCTCAGAGTCCTTTGAAAGGAAGCAACCCTACGGACACCTTGATTTCAAACTTCTGGATTCCTGAATTGTGAGAGCATAAATTTTTGTTGCTTTAAGCCAGCCAGTTTGTGCAACTTTGTTATGGAGGCCCCCCAACAGTCGGACAGTGGGTGATGGTACCATTCTCTCGATTGGGACTGCAGAGAGGAGGAGTTTGTGAGGGTGGAGAGAGCTGAAGTCACCATCTGATGGGTTATGGCTGAAGTGCCCTTGGACACTTAGTTATCTCAGGTGTAAGACTGGGAGAAAAGGTGAAACAATTCGCTATAGCCTGGGAATTATTTGCACCCAGACAATGGCAGGAGCTGTGGTTGTGAATAGGATTTCTCCGAAAGAGCAGGAGTCTGGTGAGAATGGAATACAGAACCCTGGAGAAACTTTCCAGTGTGTGTGGGAGGTGGAGGAACCCACAGAAATGAGAAGCAGGTGGACAGAGGAGGCTAGGGGGAGGGGGAAGCGTTTATCACCAAAGCAAATGATGCCAGGAGGACCAGAAGGCTGAGGACTGAAACAGCGGATTGTTCACCAGAAACTTTAATAGTAGTTTCAGCACCAGAGGGAGGAGAAACCAGCCAGAGGGCAAGCACCACAAAGCCAAGTTCTTTGTTTTATTCTCTATGTATTCTAAGGTCCTGGATAGCAGTAGGCCGGAGAGAAATATTTTGGAATGAATGAGTTGTACTGACAGAATAAAAGTTGAGGATGAGGAGGGCATACTGCTTTCTCATGAAGTCTGAGTAAAAGGGAAGGCGGAAGCCACAGGTGTGGGGCAGATCAAACCGAGGGAAGTGATTTGGAATCCCCGCCGAAGGAATATTTGGATGTGTTGTAGCCCAAGAGAAGAATTCTCTGGAGAGACGGTGAAGATGCTGACACCAAAGGGAGTCCTGGGTGGTGCGGTCCCAGGGAAGGGCTCCTGGTGGAGGGACTGGCCGTGGAGGAAGGAGACTTTTCCTCTGCGACACAAAGCTGGAAGGATGATGACTGTTAGATTAAGGTTAGAGGAAAATAGGAAGTAAGCCAGGACAACTCAATCCTTCCTTTTTCTGTCTTCTCCAATTGGAAGACAAGGTGTGCTGACTAGAGAGGTTCGTAGGTGAGAGACTCTTCAAGAAGAGTATAGATGATGTTAGGGGATGAGACAGAAGATCGAGTTGAGCAGAAAGCAGGGGAAAAGCTGCTAAAATCTGTGAGTGCAGAAGCTGACCTGGTCAGCACAAAGCAGACTCAAGAACCAGAAGTGAGCTGCTTAGCTCAACTGTACGAGCCCCACACGTGATGTGGCTCTTGAGTAGGCTAGAGAAGGGGAGGTGCAGTACTGAAAGAATGCTGACCCCAAATCTCAGCTCAAAGAAACTCAAGATAGGAGTGAAGAGAGTTTGTTCTCAAGAGAACACACACCATGTTTAACAATAAGCATGGATGACCTTGGCCAAGTTCATGAACCTCGAAGAGTTTCTGCTTCCACATCTATAATGTAGAGATGATAATACCTCCCTTGAAAGGCTATTGAAAGATTAAGCAAAATAATGCACGAAAGGACCCAACACAGAGCCTGTACCATGAGAGAGTGTGTTACTATTAGTATAATATTAATGACAGAACCAGGTTTTGAAGAACACAATGGGGCAGGGGGGTTGATGTGCCTTTCTGTTCATTCGTTCCTTCAACTGATGTGAATTAAGCATTCAATACTGATTCAGGCTCCGGAACATAATAATAAACACAAAAGAAACAGTCCTTGCCCTTGAGGTGCTTATATTTCCACTAAGGTAGAAATCCAATAAAAATATAAAACACTAACGTAATTTCAGATTGTGAAAAGTTCTGTGAAGAAAATGTAGCAGAATAAGGGGTGGAGAGGAGATGAGTTAACGGAGCAAAATTCCAGTGCTTTCTCCGTGATACTCCGATGCCTCCAAACAGACCTTGAAAAAAACATCATTTCTCCTGGAAGATATTTACTTCCCCTGCCCCGTCGCATTTAGCCTCAGAATGGAGTGAGAAAGAATTCCCAAAAGAGGAACTTTGTCTATGGCTCAGAATGGGAGGGTGCTTCAAAGACAGAGTACAAGGAGAGAAATGATTCTTGAGCACTGAGTCCTTTCTTTGGATTCTGATATCTTTCCCGTGAGTATGCACAACCTCTAAGAGACTAAGGGAGAGGTGACGTCTATCCTGCCTTCTCAGAGTGTGGTCCTGGCAAACGGCGGCTGCAGTACCTGGGAATTTGTTGGAAGAGCTAATTCCTGGGCCTGATCTCAGACCCACTGAATCAGAAACTCCAGGGGCCCAGAAATCTGTGTTTTAGTATCTCTCTTAGTGATTCTCATGCACAGTAAAATTTGAGAACCTCTGGTCAACAGAAATATTAGTTAATGATAAAGGGTTGTCATAATGACTACCAATTAATGAGTGCTATGTTTCTAGATATGGAACTCAGGGTGTTTTGAACATACATTATTTAATCCACACAAGAAGGGCTGGGTACAATCATCCCCACTTTGTAGAAGGGGGCAGTGGGTGCAGAGTGTGTTGATAATGGGCCAGACGACTCCCATCTTCCTGATAGCACCCCCATGGACTGTCATAATTAGTGAGCTCACGAGTAAGACACTTTTGGACGGGATTTCTCAATCAGTGCATGGCTATGGAATCATACAATGTCTTAACCTGCTTCTCCATATCCCGATTTCCCTTTGTAAAATACGTATGTATTCTTTGAATTCTGTACATCTGTTCACCCTAATGAAATATGTTAATATCAAGAGACTTTTTTTCCATTTGGACAGAAAGGGAAATAAGTGACCAAATGTTCATAAACAAATTAAGCTCTCCAAACTGTGACAGAGCTTTTTACTCAGCAAATTAATAACAATTCCCGGTATTTGGGGAAGGTACTGAGAAGCATGCTTAAGAGGAGAGTGAGCAGGTGACTGCTCATAAAACTGGTTTGAGAACAAAACTGATCCCATTCCGAGGGAAAGGGAAATGTTCCTTGAGGATTGCTCCTGACTTCCGGTCATTTCTATATCCATCAGGTCTGCCTTTTTCTCTATCTTGGAGCCTTGTACCACCCCTACACCCCACTTCAGGGAGGCCCCCAACCCTCTCCTGAAGGCATACGCCTGGGATATGTGGGTTCTAGGTATTCTAGTCCAATACCCTGGGCCTCAGCATGGCAATTCTTGGTGCCGCCCAGAGTTACCCACAACCCAGTCAGATCATTCAAATCATGATTCCAGGAGCTACTTCCAAACTTGCAAGCTGGCATGAGAAATTGAGTTCCTGTCCCGCTCACTGTGTTGAAACCTCATCTTGGGAAACTCTGGGTCTGGGATCTTCTCTTTCGCTCACCAGACATCCCTGCTCCAGTGTCTGGGCCCCAGCCCTGGGGTCAGGGCCTTTGCTCCCTCCTGACAGTTGTCATTCAATTTGTCCACTCTGAAGTATACTCCCCTGCCAGCTAAGCCCTAACTGTGGATGTTAGAGGTAAGACACATTCTAATACTCTTGAGTGTAAAACTTGGCTGTGCTCAGGGAAAGCAAAAATGCCTGGGCCCCATCCTTAAGTGTTTTGAGTCAGTGGGTTTAGAGTCTTAGAACTTGTATTTCTACCATGAGTCTGAGTTGTCCAGTTACTGGTCAGCACTTCAGAACCTCTCTCAAAACCTTCTCCCTTGGGCACCTGGGTGGCTCAAAAGCGTCTGCCTTTGGCTCAGGTCATGATTCCAGGGTCTTGGGATCAAGCCCCACGTTGGGCTCCCTGCTCAGTGGAGAGCCTGCTTCTCCCTCTCCCTGCTCTTCTGTCTACTTGGGCTCTTTCTCTCTAGCTCTCTGTCAAATAAATAAATAAATAAAATCTTTAAAACAAAACAAAACATAAAACCTTCTCCCTGCTTCAGAGATGTGGGCATTGGAAAGCACATGTGGAAATGAAGGCCTCCAGTCTGGTAACTTCTCAGGGTCTCAGAATTCCAAGTAAGGGCTCTGGGGTTAGCTAGGAACACAATGAAGACGCGGTTCAGGCCAGCTGGTGGCAGGGGTGGGAGAGGCAGAGATTTTGCATGCAAGCAAACAGCAGCCTTAGAGAGTGGCCTCTGAGCCACCACCTGGTTGCCTGCTTGCTTGCTTTTTTTAGGGGCCCAATGTAGGGCTTAAATTCATGACGCTGAGATCAAGACCTGAGCTTCACTCTGTATTCCTAGCGCCTGGGACAGTACCTAGTAGGAAGCTGGCATTCAGTCAATATTGAGTAGATGAATGAATGAATGAACAAATGAGTGAATGAATGCCCAGGCTGCCTGCACTGTCAGGGTTTTGGGAATGTTTGGGTCTAGGAGACAACCAGTTCCTAGAGTAACAGATGCATGATAATACCACACTAGTGGGGCACCTCTGAAATGACAGTGGGTACAAGCTCATCTCTGTGATGTGCTCCTTTACCAAGAATGTTTGTTCTACACGTTAAATGTTAAGTTTTGTCCTCCACTTATGAAAATGATGGAAACCTATAGTATAGACTTTGAACCACTTCCTCAGGAGAGGTGACAGCTTTGCCAAGGAGGACATGGGCACCCACACGGAGTCTGGCAGCATACATTTCTAGCAACATTGTGATGGGGTTCTTCCTTTGTGGGGGATGGGTGACCAACCTGCAAAATATTCTCACCAGGAGCCTGATCTTATTTGCTACCTGTTCCACAGACTTCCATCCCAGATGGAAAATGAGGAAGCTGACTCTCAGGAGAAATCCTGCACACAGCTTTGGGCCATACCTATAACCCGCACTCTTTGGTGTGAGATGCGATTGAGGGGCTGAGAAGAATTTATGGTGTTTGAGGGGGTGGTATGGTCAGAACAGCTACATAAATTCCCCGAATCCATTTCTAGGAGTCCGTTGTTAATTTGGCAGAAAACAGTTACTTCTGTCCAACCTTCCAAAATATGGTGCTAATGTCAACCTTACCAAACACCAGATAATTGCCTTTTGATAACATACACCTTAAGGAGGTTCAAGACCCAGTAATGCTATTTTTAGACAAAGGTTATTTTTTCCTAATTTTTGTATTTTCTGTATTTTTCTAGTACATCTTGTAAAGTTCCTAATTTCTAAAAGCTTCTTACAATGTAATAGTGATCTGATAAATAAATTGAAAAACTTTATCAGATCTGTTCAATATGGGGAGCTTGCATTTTTATAAGTGACAAAGAAGCCTGGATAGATTCATTATAAAGTTTTAGACTCAGAAACAGGAACTGAGGGCAGAAATGTTTCCACTTTTCCTATTTTGGTTTAAAATGAAAAAATTATTAGGATACAGTTGTGGTTAATTATATGACAGTTAACATTTTTTTCCCTTAAAAGGAAATACTAACTCGAATTGCTCACACATCTAAATCAAGGACTTCTTACGACATACCTTTAAAACAAAGCAGTAGTCAGTGGGTGCTTTATATCTCATTTTACACTGAATCCCATAGTAAATGTTGACATTTTCGAACTGTATAAAACAAGCCAGATCTCGAGATGTCTGAAAGAGAACGAAAAAAACT
Organism: Lontra canadensis; assembly: GCF_010015895.1. Classification (NCBI taxonomy): domain Eukaryota; kingdom Metazoa; phylum Chordata; class Mammalia; order Carnivora; family Mustelidae; genus Lontra; species Lontra canadensis. The sequence continues at coordinate 658,384 of NW_022631209.1, read as the reverse complement.
AATCTTAACGGAGGTGGCAGCTAATAATTTTTTAAGGTTGTCCTTGATGGTCTAACTAAGGATTACACATTAGCAGAAAAATATTGAATTGTAGGTAACTTATTTAAGTATCTATTCTGTATATATGTGCCAAAAGTCAAGCCGGCATTTTTAGAGGTTAAAGAGCACATCCAAGACAACACGGGGCACCACAGACCCGGAAATGGAGAGGAGTATTGTCCTGCTGCTCTTGTAGCACCTGTACCAGGTCTCTGGGGGCCGGAGCGGACGGGCTGACCTTGACACGCCAGTTACTGATGCAGCCGGGACAAGGGGACTGACCACTCGTCAAGAATTTCATTCTGGCTTTTGTCATTCCAAGCAAGTGTTGGATTTCATGACTGAGCATTAAAAAAGAAAAAGTCCTCCTCGGGATGAACAATAAGAGGTAAAACTGATGTTCAGTGAATTAGCACACTCTTCTTGCACTTCTGCCTGAGAAAAAAAGATTCCTTTCATGCTTTCTCTTCGGTGCTGGCAGTGTTGCCATGGAGACAGAAACCTCTCCTCCATGTATAACGTGCGCTGTGAGGACTGCAATCTCTCATCTACATATTCGGTTACACTTCAATTACAAATTCGCCCTATTACTCCTTTTTTTACCTCCACATTCTATAATTCTCTACCAGGTTAGGGTAGAGGGCAGAATCGTGACACCTCAGTGCACAATTCCTCCTTCAAAGATGGTTGTACAGTATTTTTTCTCGTAAGGTATTCTGGATTTTCAAAGTCTTGTTTTCTTTTAAATTGAAGAAAACCTATTCATCATAATTTTAAGAACATATTGCACATATATATAATTAAATGAATTACATATATTATATATTGGACGTATTTTTCCAGATGTTTCTGGGTGAACATTTATATGCATATGTATGTGTACACATATACCCACATATGTATGTATGCATATGTATGTGTACACATACCCACATACATACATATACACATACAATTTTAAAACTAAGAAGGATAAGATTTTACTACAAATACTGCTCATTAACTTGTTATTTGCTTAACAGTGTCTTGGGGTCTTTCTACGTCCAAACATGCAAATGAATACATGACAATCACGGAATGAGTGCATAGCACTCCACTCCATGACGTAATGATTTATTTTACCATTCTTACCACAGATGACAGCAGATTATTGCAATATTTTGCTCTTGCAAAAAACACGGTGCATATGAGTAAATATTTCCGTGGGGCAGACTGCAAAATGCAGAGCTGCCATCTGAAAGGGCACTCCCCTTTATATTTGAATAGATCTTGCTAAATTTTCCCCCAATTTGGCTGTACCAGTTTATATTCCAACCTTGTGAACATGACGGTGCCCATTTTTCTTATTCCTGCTGAAATCTGGATATTATCAAGATTGTTCATTTTAGCAATCTCATAGGAAGAAATATTTCACCTTTCATTTTACATTTCCCTGATATACTACTGGTAAGACAGAGCAACTTTTTAGTTGTTCACAGGTTATTGATATTTTTTTCCTATAAATTTTCACTTAATAAGCTTTGTTATTTTTCTATGGGCATTTTTTTTCCTTGTTGATTTCTTGAGGTCTTAATATTTGATGGATATTCATATTTGTATATAGATGCTACATGTACTCTCTAACTCCAGAGCTAGTCTTTAACTTCCTGTTTGGTATCTTTAGCAGTAAAGAATTAAAAAAACACTGGGGGGGGGGGTGGGGGTAACTGCGTGATGGCATTAAGGAGGGCACTTGATGCAATGAGCACTGGTGTTATATGAAACCGATGAATCACTAAATTACTTCTGAAACGAATACACCAAATGTTAATTACATTGAATTTAAATTAAACAAATAATTAAAAAACACTTTAACACAAATTTGTCAAGTTTTTCCTTTATAATTTTGAGTTCTTAGTCTTGCTGAAGGTTTCTCCATCCCCAAATTATGAGAATATTAACCTGTATTTTCTCAGAAAATTTAAAACAAAATATAAAGAAGATTTTATATTTTTTTTCTAAATATATTTAATCAATCTATGATTTAATTTGGAATGAGGTAAGAAACTATTTTCTCCAAATGGACATATGATTATTTCAATGTTATTTATTAAATACCATATTCTTTCCCGACTAGTATAAAATGCTCACTTTAATTTCCCTAATTTACTAGATCTCTGTGTTGATCTGTTTTCTCTGCTTGTACTGTTTTTATCTAATGTTTTGGCATCTGGGAGGAGGAGTTCTACCTCAATGTTCTTCACAACCTTCCGTGGAGGGGGGGGGTAACAGTATCTCTTCCTGATTAATTTAATTTTATTTTTTTTTCAAAATGGGGCTTAAACTCACAAACCTAAGATCAAGACCTGAGCCGAGATCGAGTTGGACACTTAACCAACTGAGCCACTCAGGCACTCCTCTGATAAATTTTAAAATCAGTCTGTGAAATTCAAGTCAAAACAATCCTATTGAAATTTTTCTTGGCGGATGCCCAGGTGGCTCAGTTGGTTGAGCAGCTGCCTTTGGCCCAGGTCATGATCCCAAGGTCCTGGGACAGAGTCCTGCATCGGGCTCCTTGTTCAGCGGGGAGCCTCTGCCTGCCTCTCACCGTGCTTGTGCGCACTCTCTGTGTCTTCCTCTCTGACAAATAAATAAAATCTTAAAAAAAAAAAAAAAAGAAAATTTTCTTAGGATTTAATATATAGAAAGTTTGGGAGAGAATATCTTTTCATCCACCAACATAGTACATTTCTATTTATTTCAGTTCTGTTTCACTTCTTTTTAATTAAATTTTATATTTTATGCCACATAGGTCTTGAACATTTCCTGTTTAGTTATTGTTAAGTATTTTGTATTTTTTGTTCTTACTATGCATAAAATATTTTGCATTATACTTTAATTTGCATATTGTTAATACAAAAGAAAACAATTTCTCATTTGGTAAATTTATTTGGTCCTAATAGTTTTTCAGTTGAGTGTCTTATATTGTCTGGTAGACAATCATGTCAAGTGTGACTAAAGACAGTTTTGCCCCTTCTTTCCAAAAACTCTACTTCTTATTCTTTTTCTTGACTCCTGGCTTGCTTCTCCATTCCAAGGTTAATGGTAGCTGTGATACAAAGTACTCTGGTCCAAAGCCAGTGTGAACACTTCTCATTTTATCACTAAGTGTGTTGTGATAGGTTTATTTATATATCTCACTTACATGTTCATGCCAAAGACTTTCCCCTCTAAACACTTCTAAAATAAAATTATCTATGGGTCAATTCTTACGTCCACAGTGTGGGACTGGACTGAAGATGGCACAAATGGGAAAGTACTAGTTCTCTAAGATTGACACTAAGTAGGAGCAGCAGCTGCCCTAAACCAAGCCCTACCCATAATGCCTCTCCTGCCTTCCAACAGAGGTCAGAGAGTCCTCTAACTAGAGGAGCAGACCTGGATATTTCCCGGGACTTCACCTGCTTGGGAATGTGGGTCAAGGCTTATTAGAAGAAGCCTGCAATTTGTACATATGCCATTTGGTGGTGCCCTGGATTTGGCAGTGAAGGCAAAATGCTTCAGCAAACCCCAGATATAGACAGGAGAGGTATCCTAAAGCTTTTCAAGCAAAAGGTGGAAATGCTCCAAGCATCTAAAAAAAGGTTTTAGAAAAAGCTAACGGTCAGAATGAGAGTCAAAATTCATTTCAAAGATGAAGAATTTATGATATGCTTGTAGATCTGAGGCAATAATCCTAAATCACCAAGTAGTTTTTTTTTTTTAAGATTTTATTTATTTATTTGATAGAGATCACAAGTAAGCAGAGAGGCAGGCAGAGAAAGAGGAGAAAGCAGGCTCCCCGTGGAGCAGAGAGCCTGATGCGGGGCTCGATCCCAGGACCCTGGGATCATGACCTAAGCAGAAGGCAGAGGCTTTAACCCACTGAGCCACCCAGGCGCCCCACCAAGTAGTTTAATGACACCTAAAATCCTCCTCTAAAATACGCAGGTAAATGAATCTAGTACACCTCAGAGAACAATTTAAATTTCAGAGTAGAAGGGCTATAGTCTTAATGTAGATCTCCCAACACTTATACCTCTAGGATTCCAGATAAAGGAAGTTTACTATAATGACCATAGAACAAGAGAGTAAATACAGGGGGAAAAAAATCTTCAGAAATAGATATGTAAAGTAACAAATGAATCTGGAGGAAAGTGCTTCTGCCATAATTTTTGAAATCTGACTTTAAAACATACAAAATTTTCACCTTCAGGAGAAAGCTATGGAAAAACTCAAAAGGACTTCTGTGGTTCTGTCTGAATAGGGAATGTGTTTGTAAAACATTGTTAACAACATGAATTTCTACTGCATTTAAATTGCCACCTGAGGATTTCTTTAGTTTCATTTCCATAAAATGATTTCTTGATTAAGAGATTATTTTTCCTTCTGACCTTAGTCTTTCCTTTGGGAACATAATAAATTCCAGAAGCCCGCAAAAGAAAATAGCGTCTTTTCCAGGATTTCTTTCCATCTTCTTTCAAGTAAAGAGCTCCTTCAAGTTCGGGCACAATGATGGATGATCCACAGAAGCTTTCCTGAAATCGAAATTCCAATTATAGAGAACACACAAAAGAAACAAAAACCACATTTTTGTTCACATTTAAACAAACTAAGGCAAACTAGGCTTTAAGCTTGAAGTCATTTGTTTATAACTCGGAATGCATACACTTATATTTCATGCTAGTTGGGAAAAGAGAGGAGGGACACCATGGTGGTAGAATCTCAGCTCTTAAGTTAGACTCAAGACTTCTTCATCACTTAGCTTTGTGAATGTGGGCAAGTCACTCAATCTCATAAAAAACTAATAAAAACTAAGTCATAGTAGCCCAGATTCATAAGAAAGGTTGTGAGCACAATCTTGGCTTACTGTAAAGGTAAGAATTACATAAAGGCTATTTCTATAATTATATTATATTGTATCATATTATTTTGTATTATAAGTTGGTAAATAGAGGAATTCTTCCTTTTCCTGTAAGTAAAAAAAAATGCTATTTTACTGCTAGGAAATAGAAAAATTAGAATATATAATCCTATACCTAAATATGGGTAAGTTAATTTATTCTTGTGAGGGTTTTCTTACTGAAGAATAAATAAAGCAATTAATGCTACAGTATCAGAAAAGGAAAGGGACAGAGTACTTTTTCTAGGTATAGATTTTCAACTATCAAAACTTGCATTCAATTATATAATTCTTAGTAAATTTATTTCAAAAAGCCGTACACTAAAATTACATATCATTCTATCTCCCAGTTCAAATACTCAAATTTATTTTGGGCTTTCTTTTTTTATAACTTTCAACCTCCTTTCATTCCATCTCATAAAAGTAGGGTAACTTTTAATTTTGTACCCTGCAAGTAAATTTATATGTAGTGGAGCTGGAATACATTTTTGTTTCTGTTTCCCCCCAATTTAGCTAGCCTTAGTTGCCCTATCAATAATCTCTTCAGTCAGATTTTTTTTTTTTAAAGATTTTATTTATTTATTTATTTGACAGAGAGAGAGAGAGAGAGAGAGCACCAGTAGACAGAGAGGCAGGCAGAGAGAGGGGGAAGCAGGCTCACTGCCGAGCAGAGAACCCGATGCGGGGCTCGATCCCAGGACCCTGAGATGACCTGAGCCGAAGGCAGAGGCTCAACCCACTGAGCCACCCAGGTGCCCCTTCAGTCAGATTTTTGATCCAAAGTAGAAAGCAGGATAATGCTGATTAGTCATGGTGTAAAGTGTTTTGTATTTTCTCTCACATCCAGCTTTTAATACACTGCTGAATTCCTATATCAAAAACTACTGAGGCAATTGCATAAATCAAGGCATGAGCAGTCCCTGATTTACAGCTGATGGACAAGCACAGATGATAAACAGATGGCTGTCAGGAAATTTCACCCTCCCCGTCCATGTCTGTCAGTCCCCGTCACTGGTCACTGCTAGGTATACTCAGGACCTGAGTCTCCTTGCTGCTAGGCACCCCTGGAGCTTTCTCTTCCTCAGCTCCACCTGGAGCCTGGTAAATGCAGAGAACATCATCCCCACTGCTGGGCCTCCGTGGGCAGCACCCACTGTGTTCTTGGCCCCACAAAGCAGAATTTGTAACATGTTTTCAGGAGTTTGGGGATGGCAGAAGGTTCTTTTGCTCACCCCATCTGGTACAGGGCTTGGAGAACTTGGTGGGGACAGAAACCTGTGTGGGAGCCCAGCCAGACCTTGGTGAAGGGGAGGGGGTGCTTGTCAATGTCAGCGAGCTGGCTCCGGCTGTGAAAGCGGCCCAGGTGTCACCAGGTCTTCTGAGTTTTCAGAAGCTTCAAATCTATGAACTCAAGAAAAGGTCAACACACTGTTGAAGGCGAAGAAAGCCTGCCCAGGGCTCCAGTACGCCCACCTGTTACCTGTGATCTCTGCCCTCCTCTGAATTGTGTGCTGGGAACAGATCCCTGAGTTTTAGCATGGCTAGTATGTGAAAACTCACTAGAAGTTTCAGAAAAAACCGTCAGATGAGCTTCTGGAACATGGTCCTAGAGCGATAATCACAAACATGTGCACAGTAATGGATACTGTGTTTCTGCTACGCCCAGGACAGCTGTAATAATTCAGTATCATCCAGGAGACTGAGGTTCTCGGACTTGCCCAATAACATGAACCTCGATGGCAGACCCAGACCTTCCTGTGTCAGGTCTCCCAACTCCAAAGTTTATACTTCCTACCACACCTGGCTACTGGAAGAGCATCACAGAATTGTAAAGAAGGTTTAGAAACCCCTTACACCTAACTTCAATGGAATACTAAAGTAAAGAAAAACATGGAATGTTCAGAGATGAGTTTTTTGTGGATTCATAAATGTTTTAGTCAAGAATTTCTAACCCAACTTCATGAAAGTAAAATATAGTCTGAAGCCATACTTTTAAACAGCAGATTCAAAGAACCAGTTTAATTATCTAAATAGCTATAATTTAGTAATAATCTGATTTTAAAACCCCAAGTTAAAATTTCAGTGTGTCTCAGAGTCTCCCATTGTTCCAAGAAGCAAATAATTTAAAAATAGATACAGTTAATATCCTTCTCTTTTCTTCCACTCAGCAAAATTAAACGTACCTCAAGTAAGGATTCCTTGTTCTTAGCATTCATTTTCTCGTTTGTTTCCTTTCCTTCTTTTTTTCCTTTGTTATCCAGGTAAAAATTCTAAATAAAATATTAAAAGAGCAGATCAGGAAGTGTTCATTGCCATGCTAGCCACTGTAGGAATCTCATGGTCCTGCCGGAGGGAGAACACACACCTACCGGAAATGAAGTGGGAACCACAGCATGAGGTATGTGTAAATGGTCAGTAGGAGCTGGGTGGACGCATACCCTATGCTGTGCTGACTATGGCATCACTGAGGCTGATGTGAATACTTCTCATCTTGCTACTGTGCATGGTCAATGAGGACACAAACGTAAGACTGAAAACACTAGCAAAGGATATGACACCATTTAGTTGTTAAATTCCATTGTTTATGACATGTGCCCAATGCTAGAGGCTGGGAGACCCTAATATCATGGAAGAGGTTGGGTCTGGTTAGCAGGGGAAGCCTGTGCCCCAAGTGTAAGAGGCAGACTTCTCTGGCTCGTGGGTGTCATGTGACATCCCAAGGCCCTGTGAACTAGATATTCTGGCTTATTAAGAGAAGACTGAAATCTGGAGTTTTATTTATTTATCCATTTTAAAGATTTATTTATGTGTGTGTATGAAGGGGAGGAAAGCATGGCAGGCAAACGGAGAAGTAGGCTCCCTACTGAGCAAGGAGCCCAATGCAGGATTCGATTCCAGGACTCTGGGCTCATGACCTGAGCCAAAGGGACACTTAATCGACTGAGCCACCCAAGTGTCCCTGAAATCTGGAGTTTTATAAATGCCGGTGATGACTTTTAATTTTTAAAAACCATTTCGGTCAATCATAGCACGGAGTTCGATGCTTGGCACCTTCTGGGGACAGACGGAAGAAGAAAGGGCATTTCTGGAAAGAAAACTAGCCTTACAAAGACCATGGTTTAAAAGCATTGATGAATGGGTGCTTCGTTTCTAAGTGGAGTTTGTTATTAATCTATGTATCATATTTTGTTAAGACTGAGTGTCAATGAGATGGCTGAAGCTAAATGTTAAATGAATATGTTTTCAGAAAATCACGAGTATCCAAGGGTTAGTCTTCACATAACCACTGTAACTGAGGTATCAACATACAAACTGATTATTATGAGTGACCACTGTCATAATTAAAACACTGAAGATTTTAAAGTGAAAATGTAGAGTTTTATGACATAATGCATGAAAAAATGTATTAAAACAGAACATATACCTCTGGAGCACAGTAACTAAAATAAGGACCCTCCTGAATCTATTTTTTTTTAAAGATTTTATTTATTTATTTGACAGAGAGAGAAATCACAAGTAGGCAGAGAGGCAGGCAGAGAGAGGGGGAAGCAGGCTCCCCGCTGAGCAGAGAGTCCGATGCAGGCCTCAGTCCCAGGACGGGGGGATCATAACCTGAGCTGAAGGCAGAGGCTTAACCTACTGAGCCACCCAGGTGCCCAGGACCCTCCTGAATTTAGACACAAATATTTATTTATATCACAAGGATGTTTCTCCAAGTGTGATTCCCCAGACTAGGTTGATGCTCAGCAAAATGCATGTTCCTGGGACCCCCACCTACTGAACTGGAACTTCTGGGATGGGGCCTGGAAATCTGCATTCCAACATGCTTCCTGCATGATTTTTACTGACACTGAATTTTAAGAATAGAGTGTACTGTAGATGGCCAACAGACACATGAAAAAATGCTCAGTATCACTCATCATCAGAAAAAGAAATTAAAACTACAATGGGCTGTCACCTCACACATGTCAGAATGGCTAAAATGAACAACATAAGAAATAACAGGTATTGGCGAGGATGTGGAGAAAGGGGAACCCTCCTGTACTGTTGGTGGGAATGCAAACTGGTGTAAACACTGTGGAAAACAGACTGGAGATTCCTCAAAAAGTTAAAAATATAACCACCCTATGATCTAGTAATTACACTGCTGGGTATTTCCCCCAAAATAAAAAAACATGAATTCAAAGGGATACATGTACCCCCCATACATACTGCAGCATTATTTACAATACCCAATTTAAAAAGCAGCCCGAGTACCCAGTGATAGATGAATGGATAAAGAAGTGGTATATATACACAAAGGAATATTATTCAGCCCTCAAAAGAATGAAATCACGCATTTGCAATGACATGGATGGAGTTAGAGAATAGCACGCTAAGTGAAATCAGAGAAAGCAAATACCATATGATTTCACTCATATGTGAAATTTAAGAAACAAGCAAAGGAAAATGAGAGAGAGAGAGACAGACAGACCAAAAAACAGACCTTTAACTACAGGGAACAAGCTGATGGTTACGAGAGGGGAGGTGGGTGAGGGAATGGGTGAAACAGGTGGTAGGGATCAAGAAGGGGACTTGTTGTGATGGGCCTTGGGTAACGTATGGGATTCCTGAATCACTATATTCTACATCTGAAATTAATATAACACTGTATGTTAACTACACTAGAATTAAAATTGAAACTTAATAAGGAAGTAAATAAATATTTTTTAAAAACAGAGTGTACTGGACAGAGGGGAAGGAAGCAGAGTGGAGGCAAATAAAATAAGCAAAATCAGGACATTTCCAAGAAACAGGATTCATAAAAAATGGTGATCTGCCAACTTAAATAGAGGAAATAAATCAAGTACAATTACTTTGATAATTCTTATTGCATTACCTTTTAATAAGTTTTTTCAAGACCTTTGACTTTTACTTATTTGAAAGGACAGTATATCATGAATCAGTGTGATTACCACCTAGGGTTCTGAAACTATTTTAATTGTACGTTTGGGTTGAAGACCATGATTAACTACAACAGGTAAGATACAGCACCTGCCAGAACTCTGTGCCGAGGTCTCACAAGAACCCCAAAACATAGGCATATTACTATTTTACAGATAAGGAAGCAGAAGGATTAAGTCCAATCAGTGCCAAAACTTTGAGTTTTTCCTATTTTTTCCCCCTCAGCATTAAAATGCTCTAAATACCATAGGAGAGAATCCAGATCCACAACAGTGTGGATGCAATTAATGTCCCTGAACTACACTTAAAAATGATTACAGTGGTAAATTCCATGTTATGTATATTTTCTCAAAACAAAACAAAACAAGCAGTCATAAGAATGAAGGCAGGGTGCTGTTTGCAAGCATTCTTCCCTTGAGAGTCCTGGAAATGGGAATTATGTGTGAGTTGGAAGAATGAACAGAGAACACGAGTAAACTCTGTAGCAAGTGGTTTTCCTCATCATCTGGGAAAAGGGGAACATGTGTCACCTTCTGCAGGGTCAGGTAAGTGAAGAACCTTTCCAAACTGCAAAGGGCCTCATTTTATGAGGGTATCCCAAAGAGTCAGGATCTGTAGTTGTGTCCTTCCTCTGAGATTTTTCTCTGAGACCCCCTCTCACTTTTTCAGCTTCAGAATAAGTTTTTTCCCCTCCAAGAGATAGTGCTATACTGTTTTTGTTTTAAAGAAAATGGAAAAAAACACAAAGTAAACCCGAGCTGCAGTTTGGGGAGCGTAGACCTTAGAATGGACTGATTGCCCTTGGGTCAGAGCTTTTCACCAGTTGGGTGGTCAGCCAACTCCATTTGGGCTGTTGGAGTGAACTCATTATCTGTTACACAGGGGACTGTGGATCCTCTGAGCTGAGCAATAAGAGAACTTTAAAATGGGAAATGAGACTTTCAGTTACAGCTTGCTCCCTTTTCTCACAGCTGAAAATGCAAGATTTGGGGGCAGCTGAAAAGGAAAGAAACAGCATTACTTTTTAAAAATGTGTTTAAAAATACATTACTTTTAAAATACCACCTTCTTGGAATTAAGAACAAACCAAGCAGTTATCTGCCCATGAATAAATACCTGTGAGCACCATTTACATGTAAAATACCCCTGGTTTCTGAGAGTCTTTTTCTGTCTCATTGAGAAGATATGTTTAAACAGATGGCTATGATCTGTAGATGGGGAGCTACATGAGACACAGTACAAATAAATGCAAAATGAGCTATTTCTATAGATTTTCAGCGAGGAAGAAAACCACTGTAGGCTGAAATGGTCAAGGAAGACTTTGCAGAGGAGGTCAAAGTTCAAACTGGCCTGGAAGATGTTCCATATTCAGATAGGGAAAAGGAATGAGGAAAACATTCGAGGCAGGAAGAGAAGCATGTTCCAAGGCCAGGACGTAGTTAAGGACTGGGTATCTTCAAGTCACCAGTGAACAGTCTGGCTATGCCTGTGGACAGATGGAGCACAGCTAATGACCAGACTGTCCCTTCCAATTCTTCTCTTCTTGCCCGTATCAGGATACACCCATGGCCTGTCATCGGGTGATGGAGCAGTGCCTCCCCCTATGATGGGCGGTATTCCTGTCCTTGCCCTACTTGTGTTGGGTTTAGCCATGTGACTTGCTTTGACAGAGCAAGAATGTGGGTGGAATGGATAGAATGTGCATGGAAGGGACAGGGCATCAGTTCTGAGCAGAGGACTCGAGAGGCCATGTCATGTGTTTCCAAACGTCCTCCTGTATTCTTGTCGCTCACCATGAGAATAATGTGTCCCTGGGAGTTGCTGATCTGAGGACAGAAGAGACAAGATCTGACTCACATTCTGGAGCCAAGGATGACCTGCAGACCCAGAAAAGAAGGAATGTCTGTGGCTGTTAGCCCCCGGGATTCGGAGGCTGCTTTTATGCATCGAACACTAACTGATACACACACCCACACTGGCTGGGGAGGGGATCTAGGGCACTGAAGCCAAGGGTAGACTTTCCTTTAAAATAGGAAGCCATATTGGAGACCAGAAATGCGATTACTGTAAGACTTCCTCCTGCTGGGCCTGGTCCTGGATTGTCAAAGATGAACCTTGGTGGGAGAGGGAGGTTGGAAAGGAACGGCGGAAAGATGCCATGAGGTAATTTTCTCCCTCGGTGGCTGGCACCCTTCTGCGCCTGAGGAGCAGAATGAGGTTGTGTTTCTCTCTCTGTTCCTCACTCGGGCAGACACCACTGAACCACAAACACTGCCAAATTTCAGTTATGGAACAGAACAAAGGATGGAATGAACATTGCCTAAAATATCAACAATGATCATTGCTGCGGTGCAGGATTACGGATCATTTAAATTTCACTTCTTCTGTTTGTCACCTTTTTTCCTTCACAGTAAGTTGACATTATTTCTGAAGTCAGAAAAATAAAGTATGTTATTAAAAGAAATAAAAAGCAATTCAGCAAGCAAGCCACCTTATACTAACTGATTTGCCAGTACCTTCTTTGAAAAATGGATTGTTCAGGCTCCCGGCAAGAAGAATGGCTAATGTTAATGCTGGAGAGTTCTACCTCCAGACACACTCCTCAGCTCTGACACCTCTTTTTTTGGTTTTCAGACAACATCACTGGTCTTTGCATAGTGGGACTTTGTGTCAGCATAACCCCGGGAAAACAAAACTCTTCAGGTCACAGCTGACTTCGGCTTCAACAGTTGACGCTTATTTGGGAATAGCAGACCACCCTGTTCTAATCCACTGGGAAGAAGAACTTTCTAGTGACAACCAGGCTGAGAAACTAAGCTGCTTTTTAAATAAAGTTGCTTTTGTTAGGATACTAAGTGTCCAAGGGTGCCCAGATGGCTCAGTTGGTTAAGTGTCTGCCTTCGGCTCAGATCATGATCTCAGGGTCCCGAGATGGAGCCCTGTGTTGGGATCCCTGCTCAGTGGGGTGTCTGCTTCTCCCTCTCCCTTTACTCCTTCCTCCTATGCATGTGCACACATACACTCTCTCGCCAATCAATCAATCAATTAATAAATAAATAAATGGAGAGTAGGTGTACTAACCCACTTTACCCAAAAGAAGCAGTACCATCTGAGCAAGAGGGGCCCTTGCCCTGACTCCATTCTTTAGGGGGTCCCTGCTCTGACCCTCACCCAGTCATTCCCCTACTCACAAGGCGACAAGTCTATGGGGCCAAAAGGCTATGCCCACTTGGAGCCAATGACCCTCCCACATTTCAGTCCATACTCCACAAACCCAGGGCCTTGGAATTCCCTGCCCAAATGACCCTGAGACTCTGCCCTACATCCATCTTCCTGAGGGCAGAGGGCACTGTTAGAATGTGCATCTTATGCCAGAGGGTGGCCAAGGGGCAGCTCTTTGCATGGGAGTGATGGGTTGCTTGGAGCCTACTTTCTGGGCTGGATGGTTCGCATCATGCATGCAAGGCTCCCATGGTGCAGGATGGACGGGATGGGTGGAGGGAGGAAGTCCAGAGGCAGGCAATGAGCAGCTCCAAGAAACCACCTTGCACAGAACTCAAAGAAATCTAAGAATACTAGTCCAAACTTTTAGGTCATTATGAAGGCCCTAAGGTAGGAGGACAGAACACATTTAACTGCTTATTAATAGATATATGGTATGTAAGCCTTTAATCCAGTCTTGCCCCAGGTCCTAATAAATACTGGGGGTGGGCTTGCACAGAGGCCTGTCCTCCATTCCCTGTGGGATTCCATGTGGCCTCGCACCCCATCCTTTTATTCTCTTCTCCTAGTCATCAGGCGTACTTGAAATGCAAATTAGAAATAAAAAAGAATTTCTTCAGACTCTTTCTCTTTGAGAAAGTGCTTAATTTTCTGGGACATTTGAAGCCTTGGGAAACTTTCTCAGTTATAGAATAGCCACAGTTGTTAATGAGTAGAAAATGACATCTCCCCTTCCTCATCCTGGATTTTCCTGCACATCAGACTATATCCCATAAGTGTACACCCTGGGCCCTGGGCTGGAACAGGTCCCCATCTCTGACAACTCTGTTCTTGGTGCTTAGGATATGGGGCTAACCACCCTTCCTCAGCCCACAGCATTCTGGCTCTAGTTCACTGGCTACTTGACCCCCTACCTCCAGGCACCCAGCCAAGCAGGATATCCCCATGTCACCCATCTGGCCTCTGCATGGACTTCACTTCCTAAAGAATGCTGGCTGCTTCTTTTATTTTCACAGTAGTTCCTAGATACTCCTGCTCCTTCTGCCCATTGCATCCAGCACATAGCCACTGGCCTTGTATCTCACCTACAGTCTCCTTCCCTGGCTTAATTCCATTACAATGTAGGTGCTCAAGAAATGTTTGCTGGAAGTTCTTGAGCAAATGCCTGGGATCCTGGGAAACCTAGGGATGAAACCCTTACCCACTCAATTTGTCCTGAACAACTTCAAGTAGCCTGAGGTTAGACTCCTAATCATACTTCTTTGAGTCCCTGCCCAAAACTTCCGAGATTATACAGCACCACTGTCCCAGATCAAAGTCTGGCCTGGCTCCAGTGTGATCACCCTGATCCAAGAACATTGGTGATGCCTTCTGGAGAGCTGCTACCATCCTCCCATGTGCCTCCATTGCTTCTCTTCTCCAGACTAATCTCTATAATGAAGCAAACTAAAAGAATGACAGTTACTACACTTTGTGTGGATGACAGCCTTTAATTCTCACCACACACTTCTAAGAACAAATTATCTCCATTTTCAGACAAGAAAATAGAGACTTGGTGAAGTTAGATGATTTGCTCAAGGGCCCACAGCTAAAAAGCAATGCAAGATCTATAAAAAGCTCCTCAAACTCAACACAGATAATCGGGGCGCCTGGGTGGCTCAAAGGGTTAAAGCCTCTGCCTTCGGCTCAGGTCATGATCCCAGGGTCCTGGCATCGAGCCCCGCATTGGGCTCTTTCCTTGGTGGGGAGCCTGCTTCCTCCTCTCTCTCTCTGCCTGCCTCTCTGCCTACTTGTGACCTCTCTCTGTCGAATAAATAAATAAAATCTTTAAAAAACAAAACAAAACAAAAAAAACCCCACAGATAATCATGTCAAAAAATGGGCAGAAGACATGAACAGACACTTCTCCAAAGAAGTCATGCAAATGGCTAATAGACACATGAAAAAATGTTCATCATCATTAGCCACCAGGGAGATTCAAATCAAAACCACATCGAGATACCACCTTACACCAGTTAGAATGGCCAAAATTAATAGGACAGGAAACAAGTTTTGGAGAGGATGTGGAGAAAGGGGAACCCTCTTATACTGTTGGTGGGAATGCAAGCCGGTGCAGCCACTTTGGAAAACAGTGTGGAGATTCCTCAAAAAATTAAAAATAGAGTTACCCTATGACCCTGCAATTGCACTACTGGGTATTTACCCCGAAGCAATGGAGTGAGGCTTCAAATCCCAGCCGTCTGACTTTAGGACCCAAAGTCTTGGCCACTCCATGAGACTGCTTTCTGGGGAGAGGCAGTTTTGTAGAAGGCACATTTGAACAGAAAATGCCTTGTTGATGAAGCTGAAAACACTTAGCACAGTGCGGCAGGCCCATCAGCCTGGCCCTGCACACCACTGTCCCCATAGCATTCTCCACAGCAGCCTCAGTGGGTCTTTCTATTCCTTGACCATGGCATACTACCTTGATTCTGGGCCTTGATAATCCTGCACTATGGCTTGGAATCTCCCCTCCTGCCTCTCTCCCTCATCTCAATTCCCTTGGTGAACATCAGAAACACTGCTTCCTCAGGGAGGCTGTCTCTGACTCCTGCTGGAGGCTCCCAGAGTCTCCTGGTTTGTTCCCATTACAATATACACTTCAATGGCTATCATTAGCTATGTGTCCTTACTGGCTGACAAGAAGTTCAATGGCACCAACCCTCCTTGAACCTCCTGATGGTTGAAGATGAAAATGACACAAATCATTATTTTACAGTAGTTGTGACAGATTCAGAAGTAGGGTGACAGTTCACTGTGGGGGATCCTGAGCCACCATTCAAGGCTAGGGGCCTTCAACTGTGTCCCCCTTGGAGCGTGTACTGAAGCCCCTTGAAGGGTACACAGGCATCAGTTTCCACATCCTCAACTTCCACGTGCACTCTTCTCTAAAGCAGATCTGCCTGAGAAAGGAAGGCCCCTTTCCCACTTCACGTAAGAAAGGCACACCTCACAGCCACACAAAATCTTACTGCCCTAGGTGGGAATTTCAAAGGCTCTAAACAAAGGGACAACTTGAGACACAAGTGTTGAGAGAGGGAAAGACTTACGACACAAAACAAATCTTTTTGGAAGTCAAGTGGTTTCTAACTCTGCGTCTACACAACAGAAGGCACCTAGTGAGCTTGTCAGTGGTGTATTAAAAGAGCCATCATTGATCCCTCAGTGCCAGATAACTTGGAAGGAGTTCAAGAAACAGAGTGGCACTGCTCTCACAAACCTCTTCTATTCTCATCCACTTTTTTATGTGAACAAGGTTTCTCACACTGATACCTATAAAAAGTACTTAACTCCTATAGAAATGAAAAAGAGCAATATAATTGATACTGAAAATTCACTCCTTTATCCTGAAACAAATCAGAGGGCAAAAATGTTTCATCTATTATCTCAATACGAGATGTTTCCTCTGGATTTTTTCCTCTTTAAGCCTAATATTGATATTTATAATTTTAATGTTTTTAAGTTGTTTTAACCAACTGTGTAATTTCTTAGCACTTAGGTACCTTATGATGACAGGATATAAAAAATTACATATCAATTTTTAAACAATTTGTTGAAGGTAAGAATGAGAGAGATCAGTAAGAGACTTAACGAGCACAGAAATATATTACAGTAGGATAAGTCTTTGTGGAGAAAAAAGAATGGGAATAGTTCAAGAGGAAAAAAAGGAACAATGTAAAATTTCCCAAATGTTATTAAAAAGCTTGTTGTCCACCACCAAGAGTGAACCCTAACTTACACTGTGAACTTGGGCGATAACAGCATGTCAGTGTAGGTTCACTGACTGTAACAAAGACACCACTTGTATTGGGGGAGGCTATGCCTATGTCCAGAATACACAGGAATTGTCTCAATTTTATTGTGAACTGAAAACTGCTCCAAAAAATAAAGTCTATTAAAAAACTCGCTATTCATGTGCTTCTTACATGGATGCTATGGTTTCAAATTGCCATGAAAGTATACTTAGCCTCCATAATATGATGGCAAGATCCATAATATGCTGTTCATTGCATTATTTGCATCTGTTTAGTGTTGAAAAATTCTGGATGTGAGCATATAGATCTTACGGATTCTAATGCACTCTTCAGTATTTAGAGGTGTGTAAGTTTTTATCCATCTTTAAGACTTTGGGGCCATCTCTCATACTTTTTCAAGTTTCTTCTTTTTATCTCGACTTCATTCTTTTTATTTTTTTAATATTTTATTTATTTATTTGACAGACAGAGATCACAAGTAGGCAGAGGCAGGCAGAGAGAGAGGAAGGGAAGCAGGCTCCTCGCTGAGCAGAGAGCCCGATGCGGGGCTCCATCCCAGGACCCTGAGATCATGACCTGAGCCGAAGGCAGAGGCTTTAACCCACTGAGCCACCCAGGTGCCCCTCTTGATTTCATTCTTAGCCAGTTTTGCTTGTTTGGCATCTATTCCTCAAGTTTTGAGTTGGGGTGAGGGACTGATGAGTGAAGTGCATATAAACCAAAGGCTTGATGCCACTGGCTACTGCACTGCTCCCATCCAGGTAGACAAGGACCTCGTCCAGGAATATTGGGTGCCCACAGGGGTCAGGCCTCCATCAGCTCTGACAGGCCCCGAGATGGCAGGAATCAGCACAATACCCCCCAAGTCTGACTACAACAAACAGTACCCTCGACTATTATCAGTGGTTGCAGAACCTTCTCTCATATCATAACCTTCGGCAGACGGCATTTTGCTCATCATCTCTACTTCCATGAATCATTTTTCTGCAAGAACAAAGCCCAAAGCTCAGCTTTGTGTGCCAACAACACGTACAGAACATTCTACTCAACAGCTTCAGTCATGATAGCAAAGTTGGATCGCACAGTGGCAGGGAAATGCAGTCTAATATAAAAGAAAAATAGGCAAAGTAGGCATTGATGGTCGTGATTGGATTCTTAAAAATAACGGAATGCTGGAAACTGACCAACTTGCCTGAAAATGCTCTTTAAATGAATCACATACAATTACAACTACATGAACTGGTGACTGGAAACATTTCTTTCTGACTTGTTTTTATTTTAATCAATATACTATTTTGACAAGTTTCTTTTTCACCAGTTTATCTGAGTGCACTGTGACTCCCTGTCCCTACGCTCACCACTCTATGGTCAGTCATACGACCATTTCCCATGACCCAGATGCACGTCCCTTTTTCCTTTTGGACTTTGTGGACACCCACTGCTTAGAGTGCTTGCTTCCTCTCTACTCTTCCCCTGGCTAACCCCCACAGGTTTACCAGGTGAATGCTCGCACATTAGTTTCTCCGAGTAAATTTCCCCGCCCTCCCTGTGCTCCACAGCAGCTGGTCCTCTGCCCCATCTCAGAGTTTTCCAGACACGATTCTAATTTCCCATTTCCTTTCTTTTCCCTCCCATTCTCTTTTCTTTTACTCTTATTTAGTTGCCTTTTCCACTGGTTTATTTGGACCACATCTGACCGCCTTCTACTGAAGATAATAATTTTCTACAATTTTCTTCTGAATCCTGCAGTTGATTAATTGTATTGATATATTGTCTAGAAGGTCTTTCTGATGCTATTTCCAGTCAGGTTCTGTTTTGTCATAAACACAATGATGGTTTTTTCCCTTCACTCACCCTAAATCAGGGCAAGACTTCTTTGTAGTCAGTAACTGTCAGCAAGCATGATCTGTGGTTTGCCTAGAGCTGTATTCTCTTTGCATCTGTGTGGAGGATATTTTTGCCTTATGGTTAGAACTGTAGGGTTAACTGACTGCCCAGTTCCTACTTTCACTGCTCTTCTGACCTTGGGTTTTATGAACTAATGTGGTAATTACAAAACTAAACTTCTCAGCATACACCTTCACTAAGGCTCTTCTGTACTGTCGGGAGCATTTTGTGTACTGGGACTTAATCTTGAGATGGCATTAGTCCACAGTCTACGTCCTACACTGCTCTCATGTTAAAGCTGTAAGAGCAAAGATAATCTTCATTTTTGTATTCTCCATAAATAGTGCAGGTTACTCATGTAAGCAGATATTCTACAACATCTGCTATCGCCAAGCAAACGGAGTGAATTCCATTAAAGTTTCATCATATAAGTCAATACAGGAAAGACTTTCAATATTTTGAAAACTTTTGAGAAGAACAAATAAATTGTTCAGAGTCTTAGCTTTTTCCTTTGATAATTTCTGGTTGAATCTAGTTCTTCATGCACAGTTTCTAACTAATACTTGACATAGTTCCTAGATAGTGCCGTAATCCAGTTGGGCCCGAAGATCAAGCCTGTAGGCTCACAGATGTAGCCTGGACTCAGGAGCGGAAGCAGGTATCAGTTATGTACTACTCTGTTCTGGGATTCACCACTACGTGTAAATGTTGACAAATAACTAATAACCCAAACAAAACACAAGATGTATTTGGATTTTTAAATTAACTTCTTGAGACAATGCTTAAGGAGAAAATCTAAGGCAGTTAAACAAAACAATCTCCAGATTGTGCTTCCATAAGAAACTTCCTCTGGAAATACTCTTCTCTAGGATTTGTTATTCCTTTAAGATGTAAACTTAAAAAAATGTTCCTGTTAGAAACGATCAAAGGGTCTCAGCATACAGTTCTTACAAAATGACTGTGGGTATTTCAAAATTACAAAGCCTCCCTTTTAGGAGTCATGATATCAACACAGGAATGGTCACAATCTACTTCAAGAACAAGTTGAAAGAGTCCTACGGTCAGCAAGCTGAAGTAGCTATTCACATGGACCACTGATCGGAAAAGACAGATTATCCAACCAAACACTAAGGAAATGGAAATACTTAAAATCACCAACTTCAAAAGCGCTTCCACTTCCATTTTGGTCTTTAATTGTGGTTGTCCATTAGAAGAATTGACTTATATGGTTTTTAAGAACATATTATTATCCAGAAGAATTCAGCAGGAGGATTTCTGCTTCCTCCTGTGATAAAGTAGCTTGCAGTTAGACCAAAGCTCCACAAAAAGAGCTAGAAAAGCTGGATTAAAAAACATCTGTGCAAAGGCTTCGGCGAGCAATGGAGGCAACCAGGACTCAAGGGGCCAAGATCTAAGAGAGAAAAGAACCATAAAGAGGTGCGGAGACATTGTGAGAGCCACATCCTGCCCACTGCCCCCACCCCAAGCTGGTGAGAGGCTAAGAATCATGGCACCTCACAGAAATGGATATTTAACATGGATAATAGTTCAGGTACTCAAATCTTTGGCAACAGAAAATTTAACTTAAAACCACAGGAGATACCTCTATACATTCACACAGAATAACTAAATTTATTATTTTTTTCATGGCAACACTAAGGACTGGCAAGGATTTGGAATAACAGGAATTCTCATTCAATACGAATGAAGGTAAATCATGCAATCACTTTGGAAAACTGTTTGGTACTCTATCCTAAGGCTAAATATGTGCATAATCTGCAACTGTACTTGTAGGTAAATATATAAGAAAAAAGCCTACATATGTTCGGCAAAAGACAGGGATGAGAATGCTCTCAACAGCATTACTTGTTAAAGCCTCAAACTCAAGAAAAATTAAATGTCTATCAGTATACAACAGAGAAGCTTATTCTGGTATAATCACACAATGGAATACTAAACAGCAAAGAAAAAGAACAAACTATGGACTGCCATGTGCAACAACATGAATGAAGGTCAATACCAAAGAGTAATGATGATTCCATTTTATACAAAGTTCAAAAGCAGGAAAAATCAAGGCCAGAGAGGTCCGAATTGTGATTATCTTAGTAATGGAGATCAATGGCTGGGAAGGATAGAAGTGAGTCTACTGGTATACCACTCATCATGACATGGGTGGCCATTAAATGGGATGTGCACTTGGTAAACATTCATAGCATGTAGTTAGGTTTTGTGCACTGGTGCACTGGACACCACGGCAAGCGGCAGATCCACTGACACCCATTTTCCTCCTGGTTAATACAGTACTAGAGCCACATTACACAACTCTTGAGCACCATTTTTATAGACTCCATATGAAAGCTTCCTTGTGGAGGAGCTGTATGAGGTGGGGACTCTGAATGTAACTCCCCGTTGTAGTTATGTGTATGGTTATTTGGACAGAGGTTGCTTTTGTCAGCTTGTAACTCAGTTCTGGCCAAAAGGATGGGAGCAGAAGTAAAAGTGCCATTTCTAGGTCTTTCCAGTAAGAAGTCTGGTTGTACACTTCCCTGGCTCTTTCTTCCCTCCCTAAGGACTGGAAAATGGCCAGGTGGAAATCTGCTTCGGGCCTAGAGATAGAAGGAAGATAGAAGATGGCACAAGCCCCCTATGTCTGGACTGGTATGTGAGGAAGAATTAAGCTTCTAGCTGGTCTGAGCCACTGATTTGGGGGAGTCTCCTTGTTACAGAGCTGAGATGGTACTCTAAATAATATAGGCATTAAATCATGCCATTGAAGGTAGTTACAGTTTGAAAACTTTGTACACTTGATCTCTGAACAACTCAGGGCCCATTTATACACAGATTTTTTTTTCAATAAGTACAGTACAGGACTATAAACATACTTTCTCTTCCTTATGACTTTATTATAATGTTTTCTTTTTTCCACCTTACTTTATTGTGAGAATACATTATATACTACATATAACATACAAAACATGTGCTAACTAACAGTTTATGTTATTGGTAAGGCTTCCCAGTCAACCGTAGGGAATTAGCAATTGAGTTTCTGGGGAGTGAAAAGTTATACACAGATTTTCAACTGCACAGGTGATTGATGGCCCTAACGTCCCCCTGAGCCCCCAATGTATTATTCAAGGGTCAACCATACTTTTACTATTCAATATTTGTAAAAAGACAATAGTACCTAATTGCTTTGTTGTCAGTGCGCCAGCACAAAACCTAGAGATGACTCTAAAAAAAGCACAGGGCAGGGAAAAGAATATTTTCTCATGAGGAAGCTGAGAGCATCCTTCTATTTCTGCCTCTAGTGATAGGGGGCTTCAGTTTTTTTTTTTTTTTTAAAGATTGATTTATTTTAGAGAGAGTGCACAGGAGGAGGGGTAAAGGGAGAGGATGAGAGAGAATCCTCAAGCAGACTCCCCGCTAAGAATGGAGCCCAATGCAGGGCTCGATCCCAGGGCCCTGAGATCATGACCCAAGCCAAAAGCAAAAGTTGGTCACTTAACCAACTGAGCCATTCAGGCACCCTGAGACTTTTTTTTTTTTTTTTTAACCTGTAAAATATAAAGGTGTCTGGATGTATCCAGTGATCTCCTCTGAGTCTAACATTCTTTGACTTTCCAAAAAGACTTAATAACTCTCCTACAATTACAGTTGGCTGGAGGCCCCAACAGAAAAAGACCTCTAGTTCTGTGATATCCTTGTACATATGACTTGAAGGAAGCCTTTTCAAATATGGAGAACAATGCTTTTTATTATGTAGATTGTTTGTAGAATTAAATCACAATAAGTAGTACATTTTCTAGGTGTTTTCTTTAGTTATCCCAGCATCAATAAGCACCAAATATGAGCAACAGCAAAAAGGAGTGTCTTTAAAACACGAAGCATTAATGACCCTTAGTGAATCATCAAGGTACAGTGAATTAATGTAGCCAAATGGAAATAAGGACAGAAGAAGAGGATTAGTCAACAGACAGATATGCTGAATCCAAAGAAACAAATTGGCTTCTTTTCTTTCTAAATCCTTCAAGGGCCTATTAGTTGATGTATGACCTAAGAGTTGGGTTTGTGTTTTTTGAAAGGAATACATTTGTGCTATATTGTGAGATAATGAATCATGTTTATTAGTATACAGGTGACCCTAAAATAAAATCTTCCATACTTTATATGGTTTAACTATATACAAGTTATCTTACCTGGGGGTTTTTAAACACAGCATATTTTTCCTTTTTCTCCAAAAACAGCACTTTATTTTCTGTGTCTCTTGTCCAGTCTGATAAGACTTCAACGACATTTTCATGGTCTTCAAAAATCCTTTCTGATGAAATGAGAAAAAGCATTCTTAAGGACCCAAGACATTAGGCCTTCCAACAGAGAAATAAACTAGTACTGAGTTAAACACAATGCTTCCCACCTCTCACTGGTTTTTAGAAATCCCTAATTCTTACATGATGTCACACTGTAAAACCCCTATTGTATTTCTTCTTCAGTGTCAGGTCTTCAACTCCTTTGCCATAAAAAAAAAATGACAGATGAAAATACAATATCGTAGAATGGCCAGTCACTGCACTTTTTTCTTATTAGCATTTCTGACTTTAAATAGTCCCAGATGGCAGTAAACCTCCTATCCATATGGAGGACCATGAAGCAGTAATTGGCCGAACAACTTTGAATGAAGCTGTGGGACATGAGATACGTGCTCTAAAACATCACCCCCTAAGACTCCAAAAATAATGTATCCATGTTGGAACTAAACCTAAACATAAGGAAGGTTTTCATTTCTCTATTTGACTCCGGGAGTTGAAAAGTACTTCAAGAGATTATTTCATTGTAGAACTTTTACTTCAGGAAAAAAAAAAAAAAATTCACTGAAAGCTTCTAAGGCAGGCTATTCTGTATTCCACCAAGCTCTCCTGAGGGGGTGAAAAAACTGCTCTGAGTGATCTTAACAATGAGAAGGAGCAAGGGTATTTCTTTAATTGCCTTTTTATCTCTCTCTCTCTCTCTTTTTTTTTTTTTAACTCCATCCATTTTGACCAACTGTCTTTTGCTCTTTGGGGCTAAGCCTCCTCAATTAGACAAAGGGAGTGGGGATGATGGAAAGGGAAATGAACACTGATGTATGGCAGAGTTATGCTATAAAAAAGCAAAGTCTAAAGGATATTAGCTATAGACACTCAGGTCCTCCCCAAATCAGCTCAATTTACTCATAAGCATGCAGTGAGAGGTATCATCCTGTCACTTTCTTTTTCTTATGCAGCCACTAGAGAAGTGGCAATGACAATGCTGTCATCCTCCAATGCTGTGGTCCCTTGCAACAATCTGAGTCTCTTCACCGCAGAGAAATGAAGACGCAAACACTGAATCTGACATAAGGGGAGTGATTTATGGCAAGTCTTTATAGCCTTGAACAAAATTCTTCTTAATAATAGGCCCAAACCCATCATATAGCAAACCCACAAACCCACAAACTGTGCTCCTTTTTGGAGCACAGTTTCTCACGGGGGATGGGACTTACCGATCTGCAGCTCTGTGTAGATTTCGTAAAGACACCAGTCTACGTTGCAGTCACAATGGGTTTTCTCAAAAAGGTTGTCTAGAACATCTCGGGTCAATTGCCGCTCGTCCACCATCAGTGACTTGGTGCTGTTATCATTCATGTGCACCTTGACAACAAGCTGGGGACAGAGTCACAGAGCAGCCAGTAAATTTCAGTCACTGGGGAAGCCACGGACATAAGGTTTCAAAACTGCTACTGTTTCTGTGAATTTAAGTAAGAATGCGTTCTGCAAAGTCACTCACTATGAACTCATATGCTCAGTACTTATTTAAGGTGCTAAGAATACAGGTGTAGAGAAACCAATTCACAAAAACAAAACAAAACAAAACAAAACAACCGCACACATAATGAAGTCCTTGCCCAGCCTTCAGACATTGCATTCTGGTGAAGGAGACAGAAAAGAGAAAGAAGTGCTGACTTCCTGCTTTTGTGACATCTTTCTGGCACTTGTCCAGGTTCATCCTAGAGCCCGGAAGCATGTCTTGATTGAAAGGGTCTCTATAATAAATTCTCTTTTGCCCAGCTGGAGCTGAGTCCTTTGTCATGTGACCTGAGGGTTCTAAGATACAGGCAAGACCAAGCTGGTTACTTTACAACTCTTTTGAAGATCAGGGGTCCAAGCGACGCAGCACCACTGAGAGGTCTTACAGGGTTGAAAAGGTTGTGTCACAGCAGAACGTGTTTGAGATTAGAGGTGGATTAAGCAAAATGAAAGAAGACTGAGAAACAAGCTATTATGGAGGCATGAAGGCAAATCAGTGATCAAATTTACTTTTCATTTCACTTTTTAAAAATTCTACTCTTCTGATTTCACAGTCAAATTAGTTGTTATCCCATTCCAAATCTAGAGGGTATGGTGGGAGCAGAGTTTACTTATCTTCAATAAGGACATAGGATTTCACTGGCTTTTCCCAGGCAACTTGGCTAAGTTATTAAATCTTCTGACCACCCCCTACCTCGAGAGACCATGATTCTGATGTAATGTAACAGAATTAATTCATGACGTAATACAGCTAGGGTCTGGATTTTCTCTGACACCTGTGTATTTGTAGTGTATTTCTAATTATAGTAGTTGTTATTTATGAGTGCTACCAGTTATAATGGTGTTATATATCCAGTCTGTAAAAGCAACACTGGAAATGTGCCCACTCATTCACTATACACTTATGTTTTGCGAAGATTTCCTACAAAACCTTCTGGGAAGAACTGTGCTTTTATTTTATTCTTTACCATGATCACTAATCCTACTTAATTAAGTGGGAAGTAGGTCTAGTTGGAGTCTATCTTTGAATGCAAGGCCAGAAAAAAATGTTGTCTTTCCCTTTTCAGACAACACTGCCTGACCACCAGCCCGTGGTGCTGCAACCACATGCACTATCCTCAGCCCCAGAGGGGGCCTAGAAACACCCCAACCAGAAACACCCGATACAACTCTTGCTTAAATTTCTACTCTAACTTGAAAAGCGAAGGATAAAATAGCTAAAGACAAGTTCTGCCCATTCTGTTTGTCTACGGTTGGTGCTGGCTACTTAAGTGAGACGTGGCACTATTAAAAACGTGCATGGGGCGCCTGGGTCGCTCAGTGTATTAAGTGTCTGCCTTTGGCTCCAGATGATCTCAGGGTCCTGGGATCGAGTCCTGCATTGGGCTTGCTGCTCAGAGGGGAGCTTGTTTTTCCCACACACACACACACACACACACTCTCTCTCTCTTTCTCAGATAAATAAATAAATAAAATCTTTAAAAAAATATGCATAGAGGGACAAAAGAGGCCATACAATTGATAACATTTTTCTTCCTCCCCAAAAGTTTGGGTCAGGTTCTGAGCCGCTGAGAAAGGGCCCCTCCTGTCCCACTTCCACCTAATCTGATCTTGAACACGTTCTGCATTGAGCTGAACGAAGAGCCCGGTTCCTGCGGGCTGTTATGCAGAGTTTCGGAAACCAACCAAGGGTCTGGGTGGAGATAGAAATCTGGATGAGGGGTTGGCAGGGACCACAAACTGAAGTGCATATAGGCCTTCTCTTCCCAACACCTGCACACGGAGAGTCAAACACACAGACATCGGGGCAGGAAAAGTCCTCTCCCCAGGATCACTCAGATTAGACCTTTACTCCAGGTTTGTCTGAAAGATACTGTTTTTTCTCTTGAAACCCTACAAAACCTATAGCCCAGAAACCTCTTGTTGAATAGTTGCTTTTTTTTTTTGTATTGTATGTTTGTCTTTTGACATATTTAAAATGATAGGCCCAAGTGCCACAATGTCAAAAATACACTTATCTGACCTGAGAAATGAATCATGGAGGGGTTGCACAGAAAAATAGAAAATCCTCAAATAGCGGGCTTTCTTCACTATCATTTATTTTCTGTGTGTGGAAGGTATACCCACTGTTCTCTGCTAAGAATTATTGCTATAGAGTAGCTATAGGTCCTAAGAAACACTGCCAATGTTAGGACTGAGAAGACTTAATCTCCCTGAGGGAAAAATTTAATGATATCTGATCACAATTCATTTTTGCATAGGGATTCTTGAGAAAAGAAAACGTTTGTGTTTTGTTTTGTTTTTAATATAGTGAAAAAAAAAAACTAAACCACATAATTTGACAGTGATGAAAGGTTGTTTTTTAAATTTTTTTTTTTTGGCAGAAATTGCAAACCAAATTTAATCCACATGTAGTTACAAATATCTACAATTACAGAACTTAGAAAATAAAAAAAACCAAGAGAACACTGGTGACTTTCAGCAAGAAGAAATTATTTTTACTACTCTTAACAGCTTCTATCATATTTACAAGCTGAGGAGTAGCTATATCAACACATAATATTGCTAGATCCCAGTTATGTGATTCAATAAGCAGAGCACTTTTCATATCGTTGCTGTTTGCTAGAGAGTAGAATGATGAAGCATGGAAAAACCTCCCTTTCTAAACTATTGTAGTAAAGACTTTATGGTTTTTATTTCTCCCTTTTCTTTTGCCAGTTTTTAAATAAAAGAATATGCTAGACCTAAATCCTTCATAGGTTTTTTTTTTTTTTGCTTCTGTGCTAAAAATGTACACACAGTTGTTTTCCTGTGTCACAGAGCTTTAAAGCAAACAAACATATGAAATTCACCAGTTTTCATTTCCAAAACTTTGTAATCTAAGCTGTGCACATCACTGGCAATCCAAATGAAGTCCACACCCTACAGGACACTTGAGGGCCAAGTCCTTCAAATAGACTTGATTTCCACGTTGCAAGGTTAGTAGGAGCCCATCTTGGTTACTTCAGTAACGTACAAGTATGTCTCGGTTATGCTCACAAGCTTTGTTTTAAGGGATACATTTGGAACCTCTGAAATCAGACCAAATACACAACTTGGCTTCTTAATTTTCTCTTTCCCCACTGATCAGAGTGGCTTCTGTTTTACATCTTCTTTGTAGAATGAAAACAGGTTGTGCTTTGGGTTTTCTGTTACCATTTACCCACCGAAGTTATGGAGAAGTTCTCTGGCTTTCCGACACGGGGCAGGAAACAGCTGCTATCTACTACCCCTCTCTTAGCCTCCAGTCGAGGCAAATCAACTGAATAAGCTAGTTGTCCTACCTTTTTATCTAACAATCAACTTCTCTTTTCACTTCCCCTCTGAAAATACAGCCAACGTGGCCCTCTTTTTATAAACAATCCAGTGGTTTAAAATAGTTTAAGTAATTTCCTTTTGTGTTTTATCTTACAGGTAAAGTCAGTGGCCCGGGGCAGCCCACAGTTATGGACAGTGAGCTACTGTGCTGGAGTGGGTTGCACAGAGGGCCATCCTGCTTGTCATCCTTCTCCCTACAATCCATTTTCCACAAAGTAGCCAGGATGATCTTTAAAAACCAGATATTATCCCCAGTTAAAAACCCTCAAATGGCTTCCCAATGCACTTATAATATCTTCCAGACTCTTCTTCGGGTCCATGAGACTGTGTGGCCTGGCCTGCCTCGCTGATCTCAAATCCTCCTCCCTTTTCCCTCCTACTCAATGGCTCTTGGAGCAATGGCCATACAGCCCTGCCTGGGAATGCTCCCCCAACACACCCCTGGGGAGCTGGGCTCTTCTTGCGCCAAGGTCTTTGTTCCAGTGTTGCCTCCGCAGAGGGCCTCCCCCATCACGAGGTCCATCTACAAGTGACTTGGGCACTCTTCATCACTTTTTTCTGTTTTACTTCCTTCCTAACACTTATTCCTCCTCTAGAATTTAACTCTACGTAGGCAGGGACCACACCTGAACTGGTTTACCTCTGTAAACCCAGCATCTGCTCTATGAGATGGGGATGCATCAGTGAAGAAAACACAAAACCCCTGGAAGAACTTCTGTGGGCGTGGGGAGTGGACGTAGGCAATAAGCAGCATAAACAAGTAGGAGGATATTATGTGGATGGTGATGAGCATTGAAGAGAAGAAGAAAGTAGGGAAGGGCTGCAGGTGTTGGGGGTGTATGTGCAATGTCAAGTAGAGACCTGACTGAGCGGGTGACCAGACTGAGGGGAGGAACAGAGAAAACCCACTGGAATCTGGGGAAGAGCTTTCAAGGCAGGGCATGGTAAAGTACAAAGGTCCTGAGGCCAGCACATACCTGGAGTGTTTGAAGAGCAGTGGTGAGACCAGGTAGTGAGAATGGGGTATAGGTGGTGGGGGACAGTGGGCAGCCAGATCATCTAGGTGCTTTATGCTGCTGTGAGGACTGGGCTTTTCTGTGTGAGATGGGGTTCCTTGGGAGGCTTTAGCATGAGAGGGACCAGAGACAGGACAGGAACTGGAGCACACACAGAAACATAACAGTTCATCCACAGTAACAGGAAAGACTATGGACTCTTTGTCACAGGTGCAGGCAGGCAGGAAAGCAAATATGTCAGGAGCTTACGGACCTTTCCTTCTGAGTACTTCTATTTTCTCAGTGCCACGGCAGCAACAGCATTAGCTGAGAGAATGTGGATGAGGAAAGAGGTATCAGATGTTTTAAAGGAGAAGAAAGATAGGAATCATTTCTTTGGTGAGCGGGTGTGTGTGATTGCGCTGTTGGGAAGCCCAGGCAGTACCAAGAGCAGCTGAATGGGAGGAGAGCTGCATTTAGGGTTTAATAAGGTTAGAACGAGGGGAGAGAAGGGCAAGGAAGCCAAGAATGTGTGATTCCGGTAACTGGCCACAGGATTTAATCAATGTAGAGAACTGGGAAGAATAATGCTAAAAAGTGCATGCATGTTTAAAATGAATGGGAACAGACTGGTCTGGGAAGACCTCATAGATGAACCCTGAATGTCTGGATCCAGGGGTAGTCAAGGACAATTTACTGAATATCATTCAACATGTGCTGAACACCTTCATTCAAGGAACCATGAGGGGTGCTGTAGGGACATAAAGTCTCATGCTTTTCACCCAACTAGAAGTAAAAAGTTCTTACGTGGTCTTAGACCTGATACACGCTTCAGGAAGACATTCAGGTTTTCAGATATTCTTTCTCCTAAGTAGCCAAATTAACTGTTATTAACAGTTAACTGTTACTAGGTATGTGCTTCCATTGAGGTTAAATACACGTGTTTTTGTTATATGTGTTCCTAGAAAACCTAGTCTACAGAAAACACTCAAAATTGCAGGCTTATTGGGAAACTAGGATTAAGCAGGTCACTCAAAATTTATGCAGCTTTAAACCCAGAGCACTAGCCAAAACAACATTTGGGATCTCGGGACATAAGGAGGACATCTAGGGCGGGTGGCAGGGCTGTAGGCTGCCTGGGAGGTTGTCAAAATTGCACAAAGCAGTCGTGGAAATGCCAAGGTGAGGTCAATGGGAAGCTGAGCTCTGACCCCATAAAGGTGCATCCAGAAGGTGGCGCCACTTACTATTACAGAACACCTGAGCAGAACCCAAGAGGGTGTGCCCCCAGGGGAGGGAGCCCCGGGAATGGAAACTTGGAAGCTTCCACATTTATACTAACAGAGGTCCTGATTTATCAGGCACAAATGAGCTAACTGATGTCACAGAAAGTAAAACTATGTGATTATCTCTACTAAAATTTTCACAAAATTACAACTATTTAGAAGACACCACTCAAAATTTTATTTCTTTTCTTATCATCCAGCATAATACCATGTTATTAATTTAACTGCCCCATGCAAACATGATTCATGGCTTACCTTCTTCACCTTGGCCTCCTTCAGTTTTTCCAATGCTAGCTTAATTTTATCGGCCTTGGCCTGGGCTGCTTCTTCTTCCTGTAAAACAGCAAGACATTCAACACAGTCCACTAGACAAGAGCAGTGAGGAGGTACTCACGCCATGGCTAACGTCTTAGTTACCTTATGCTGAGAGAAGACAGTTGGGGGCACCAAATTTCACGTTTGATTTTCAGAATTTAAGTGACTATAACAAAAATCTTCAGCCCAAAGATGTAGAGACAGCCACACTTTATATCTTGGGGCTAGTAACTTCAAAGATTTTATGACAACTCTAAAAGTGCTTCACATACGTGGTCCACACAAATCTCTGAGTGGCTCTAGACAGGGCTGACCTGAGGAATCTGCTAGTGAATCTCGAGGGATTTGAGCACTCCCTGAAATTACACACATTATTCCGGATCAGCGTGCATTTTCTGGAACTCCTCGTTTTTATCCGATTCCTAATGGGGTACTAACCTTCCTAAAAGTTAAGACTTAAACTCAAACTTATAATTCACCAAAAAAACATTGACCAAAACACATGAGTAGGCAGAAAATAGACTGAAATATTTTATGAGCCCAAAAGCCCTTTGATTTTTGTAAACAAATATTCCAAGAATAGATTAAGACTCTCTTATTTATTATTATTTTAAATCTAAATTCAATAGCCAATACATCATTAGTTTTTGATGTAGTGTTCAATGATTCATTAGTTGCATGTAACACCCAGTGCTCATCACATCACATGCCCCCCTTAATGCCTATCACCTAGTTACTCCCTCTCCTCAACCCACCTGCCCACCAGCAACCCTGTTTGTTTCCTGGAGTTAAGAGTCTCCCATGGTTTGTCTCCGTTTCTGACTTCTTCCCATTCAGTTTTCTCCTACTTATTTATAATGATGAGGAAATGAGCTGTTCTGGTTACATCCCAATCACTTGAAAGCAGACATACATCTTCTTACACCAATGATCCTTAATTTTTTTTTTTTAAGCCACCAACCCCTTTAGGAATATGTTGAAAGCCAGAAAGCCCATAAAGCTTTACGTGTGCATTCAATTTTGCATATATTTTCAGGAAATCATGGCCTCCTAGAAATCTTCATGGATACTATATTAACAGCCTCTGCTCTTTCAAATGGCAGTTGTCAAAGAGTCAAGAGAGAACAAGTGTTGGGGAGGATGTGAAGAAAAAGAGAACCCCTTTGCACTGTTGGTAGGATGGTAAACTGGTACAGCCGCTATGGAAAAAAGTATGGAGGTTCCTCAAAAAATTAAAAATACTATATGACCCCAAATTTCTACTTTTGGGTATATATCCAAAGAAAATGAAATCACTCTCCGTGTTCACTGCAGCATTATTCACAACAGCCAAGACATGGAAACAAACTAAGTGTTAGATGAACGGATAGATGAATGGATAAAGAAAATGCAGTAGATGTACAATGGAATATATTTTTCCATAAAGAAGAATGAAATCTTGCCATGTACAACAACATGGGTGGATCTACAGGGTTTACGCTAAGTGAAATAAGTCAGAGAAAGACAGGTACCATATAATTTCACTTATATGTGGAATCTAAAAAAAGTCGAACTCACAGAAACAGAAAGTAGAATGGTGGTTGCCAGTGATTGGGATGGGGTGGGGAAATGGGGTGATGTTGGTCAAAGGGTACAAACTTCCATTTATAAGACAAATAAGTTATGGGATTCTAAAAATGTACAGCACTCTACTATAGTTAATAACACTGTATTGTGTACTTGAACGTTGCTAAGAGAACACATCTTACGGGTTCACACCACATACATGTGCATGTACACACATGCACACACACAAAAGCAATGTGAAGTGATGGAGGTGTGTCTAACCTTGTTATAAAAATCATATTGCAGTACATATGTGTATCAAAGCATCACGTCATACACCTTAAAATTATACAGTGTAATATGTTGATTAGGAAGTAAAGCTGGGGAATAAAAGAGTCTCTGCATGGATCACTAATTTTTAAATAATTTTCTACAATAAGTACACAATAGAACAATGCACATGATAGAGTATGACTTAATATTTGATTTATATTTAATAATTATTCATTCAAAAGGCACTGTAGGAACTTTCAGGGTTACTAGGGTCATATTCATGAATACTGACCACCATCACACAGTACAACAATGAGCCAGCCACAGGAGACAGAGCAGGGTTCTTACTTTTAAGTGTTTTTCAAGTGGCTTACCATAAGGAAAATCCTTAAAAGTGCTCTTTTTATTCTATAAAAGACATATTATAACTTAATGTCCCAAATAATGATGATATAATTTTCCCAGATGTATGGCTTCCCAGTGTTCAGAAATTTGATAATACCGAGCACTTACCACCTGCTTGGTCACAACTGCCCCACCCAAATACGAGACTACAAATGATTCACGGGTATCTTTGCCCCACTGAACAGAGCTGCCAGAGTCAACAAAATTCCATTTAATTAAATTCAGAAGCATGTAAGGAATGCTTACAATTCTTTACGTACCAGGCTAGCACACGGACACAGATATGTATTTATCAGCTCCACAGCTGATGCCAAGGTAATAAAACATTACCCCCAAACTGAGTATCATCAGGGAACGTTGCATACAAGTATAAACTTTAGCCAAGCTCTATTCACTCCTGAATATGGCCCCAATATATTCTTTATACACACCAATGTCTTTTCATGGAGGATTCTGGCTTTGCAATGAATGTACTCGGTATCCTTGTTTTTTAAGTGTCTCAGAACTCCAGATACTTATAAATGTAACTGTCCTTCTTGAAGAAAGTCAAAGATCACGGGAAGCAGAGGTAGCAGAGCAAAGAGTTCTGCCATCTTTGCCCCGCACACTTACCTGAGAGAGAGGTTCCGGCGGTGGTGGTGGCAGAGGAAGGTCTACCATGGGGTCAGCTGGTGGGGGAGGTAAGTCATTCTCATAGTGGCTAACACTAACTGCAGTGACATTTGCTCCATAACCAAGAGCCCCTGCACCGCTGAAATCTGGCATCTCCGGGGATGCGGGATGATGCTGATTCTGAGATGACTCTTTCTGTGCCTGGATTGTCCTCTGCTCAGCCTCGCTTATATCTGCCACCAGATCTGCCATGAGAGCATCTAAATCTTGGTCTTCCAGTGCATTTAAGGACTCTGATGAGGGAAAATCATGTTAAGGATCAAAACAACAATTTATACCGGGAAAAACTGAAAGAAGGCCATTTTTAAAAGTGATATTTGGGTATTGGCGGTCAGGGGCTGGGAAACAGGGAGAGGCTGGCGAAAGGTGTAAACTTTCAGTGGTAAAGATGAATAAAGCCTGAGGATCTAACGTATCTAACACGGTAACTGCCGTTGGTAACACTACTATATAAGTGAAATGTGCTGAGTGAGTAGAACTTACATGTTCTCAACAACAATATCAAAGAAGGTAAATACAGTGAGGTGATGGATGGGTTAATTAACTTGATGGAGGACATCTTTCACCAGGGATGCATAGATCAAGTCATCACACTGTATACTTTAATGTCTTACAATTTTGTCAATTAAGCCTCAACAAAACTGAATTCCTCCCCTACTGTCCCCCCACCAAGTAAAAGGGGGAAAATATGTTTGCTACCCTCACAGATTAACTATAAAGTCAGATCCAAGCACGTGATTTGCTAAGTAGGAATTTTTATATATTCTGGTGCAAAATCTGAGAGTTTTAGAAGATGGGGAGGGGAGATGTTGGGAACAGACAGAGGGGAGTTTTCCCTAGGTCTTAGGAGGGCAGACAGAGTACCACTGATATATGTACTTAGAAGAAAGTAGGTCTCAACCAATTGGGGTTTAATATGATTTAAGACCTGTGGTAAGGATAACGCCTCTGTAGGGACACCATCTAACTACAGAAACTCTCAGATTCAAAGAACGAACAATTAATGATAAACAGCAGTAAATAAAGCACTAAGGAGGCTGAAGTAAAAAACAATTTTTAAAAATTGGAGTTATGCGGTAAAGACTTTGTAAGATGATGAGCTGCGAGGTAAGTTTTAAAAAAAGGGCAGACATAGATTTTCAGAGTGAGGGTGAGGGAGGACAGTGCTCACTGGAATTTCTCCCATGTGTGATTGGCGATCAGACATGTGATCCTGAAAGCTGACCTACAGTGAGGCCTAGAGGGAGTGGGGTCAGTGAGCAGTGTTAGCAGAGCGCTCTGGCATTCAGTGGATGGCAACGATAATGAACACAGGATGGGCACAATGGAAGTAATCCACGAGGAAAAGGAGTCACCTTCTGTGTGTTAGGACGGACTGGAATGAGTAAATGTAGCCTACTTAGCGACAGGCATGAGGTTTTGCAAAAGAATTTATTGCCACACATCGTAATAAACACCATGCGGCATACTGTCCACATGTTAATAGCTCTAGTGTATACAGCACTTAGACTAAGGTCTGGATCTCCAGTCTGAGTGAAAAGGATTTATTTTCTTCTAAGCGATTTTTGCATATGACTTTTTCATAAAATTAAATTAATCTAACAATTTTCAGAGAAAATATATGTAGAACAAACAAAGCACATTCACAATTTCCCAATGCCAGCAATTACACTGTGATGGTTGCCATCTAAGCAAATGATTTTAATCCTTTATAAAAATTTTAGGGATAAAGTTCCCTTAGTAATTCTCATATTAACAACTTCCAAAGCAAATCATAATTCCCACTTTATATAGAATTGAGCAATATAGAATTGGGGAATAAGAATGACATGGATTCTGTTCAGAAGTCTGTCACTAACTCTCTGAATGATTTTGGGCAAAGTAGTTTTAACTCATTTTAGCAGTGTTTTAAGCAAAGAGAGTAAAACACTTATTTCTTTTTAATTCCCAACACATTTAATTTTCAGTACATATTAGTACTTTTTAATGGTTTTGTCCTAGACCCAAATTGTGCCGCAGGTATATGTCTTATCTCCTTAAGGACATGAGCTTTTTTGCTACTGTACTTTAACATTACTATGTTTATATACTGCTGGGTTTCTTTGTTTCTGTCATTTTCAGTAATTTTTGAAAATTAAGTACTGAGTGCTTAGAAAGGATTAGTTGCCTGTCATTGTAGTATTCTTAATTTAAATTAAACTGATTAAAGCTCAGCCACTGTGAGTGTGATAAGGCAAATCTTCATTGTTTACATGTACGAGTATACATTATTTATTAATATCATACACTGTAACAAAGTGTATTGCTTTTTTTGAAATGTCATGAGTGTTACCATCATTCATGATGGAAATGATTGACAGGAACAGTAAATTTTTATGGCAAACAGAAAAGAAGGTGAAAAAAGAAGTCAGAAAAGATGTATTATAATTTATCCAGATACAGGCAATGGCACCTAAGGGTTTATAAAAATATTATTGAAAATAACAAAAGCAATGAAACCCAGTGAGTGACAGAAATAAAACTTAGAATTTGGGATTTTTGGGCTTCTCCATTATTCTGTTTTTCATTTTTTGGTGGGCATTGGAAAATCTTTGGAAATCTTTCTCAAGAGTTGCAGTGAATTCTCATTAACTTGGAAGCAATTACTTCAAGATTCACTGCAATTTGAATAGCACATGAGCTAATGTCTCCACACTAAATATGAAGACCCATTTTGTTAATAAAATAATGTGACCATCTCAGGGAGGATAGAAAAAATGTCAGAGCAAATATATTACATATTAATTATATATCAATTAAAATATATTTTGAAGCATCCGTTCATATATTAAGCAATCATTCTGAAGTGGATAATTCATTATTACCCTTGAAGGGACATTTCCTTATTAATAGTTTTGTTACACTACTGTATTATTACTCTAAGGGCTTAGTAATGAGGAGAAACTCCCATTACTTAAAAAAATAGTTTTGATACTTTATATAAATGCAGGATAGTATTCCCTTTCATTGTAGGCAAAAATATCTTCTTGGGCCCCAATTTAATCCAGACACCATAAAACACAGTCTGAAATCCAGGACTTTAAAACATCCAGGTTCCTTACATTTTTGTTTTAAATCATAGTTTTGTACAGATTTTAGTTATCATTATGATCTTTACTTAAGAAAAAAGAAATTATTATACTTACCATTTAAATCTTTAAAACCCACACTGTAGTTAAATTCAGCCCTGGGCGGTTTGGGGTCAGGAGGAGGAAGAATGTCAACTCCTAAGCTCTGTGAAAATAGATCCCCGCCCCCAAAGTTATTCACCATACGAACATGTCTGGAGTATATTTTAATCATTAAGACAAAAATCATTTATTATTTACACATTTTCTTTCTGAATATGTTCTTTAAAAACTGTACTCTTACATGAAAATGTTTTATGTGATTTTTTTCACCTACAGAAAACTATAACTTAAAATTGTTCTACAAGGTACATCCTGAAACAAACCAGGTCAACTGAGAATAATGAGCATGAGATAGTTTATTTTTATAAATACCATGCAAAAAAATCTCCTGTAGTGGTGCATTTGTGACATGTACACTGTATGCAATTCTAGAAGGACTTTAGTAATGACATCAAAGAAAAGGAATGTCTAGTTACTTGGAAGATAAAAGCTGTTTCAGGATGAATCTGACATTAGATAGTAAAATGTTCCACTCTTATTTAATAAAATCCTTGTTAAAAAGAAACTAAGACAGAATAAATTATTAATTGTGTAAATAATGGTTTTTAATTGAAAAAGTACCTTCCTGTATGATTTAAAAGCTATATTACTAAATTTTCAAAAATACTTTTATGTCTATAGTTTGAGATGTACTTCCCCCACTCTGAAACATGAACAGTTTCATGACAGTGAGTGCATCCTTTCATGTTAATTTGATTTGGTAAATAATATCCTTGTTCATGTCTTAAATTTCTGAAGGAAGAGAATCATTATATGTTTGAGAATGAGGTAATGGGATACGCTCATTTATAAGTAGAAACAACAAAAAAAAAGAGCACTAATCAAGAAGTTAAAACAATCTAAGCAAATCAGAATCAAAGATAAAAGGTATGGAAAAGTGACTGCGTTCCAGAATTCAATCTGAAAACCAGAATCAGCAAAATTGTGAAGAGGGTAGGCTGACAGATGAACTAAGGGGCAAATCCCAGAAAAAAAATTTAGTGAAAGTACAAAGAAATTCATTAGTGAGTTCGTTTGTTGTGACTAAGAAGTTTAACATCACAATTAGGGCACAATTAATCTTTGTTCAGGATATAATTTATTATGGTATTCAAAGAAATTAGAAGTAGTTCTCTAATAAAATATTAATACATAGATGTTTGATAAGACAGATTTCCAATAAAATATGGAAAGAGAGAAAAGAGGAGACTGATTTCCAGAAGGAGCTCCCTTCATCATAGGAAAGTCATTCAAAGCCCAACATGAAGTAAAGAATGTAGCATGCTTTCCATGTGTCTGGTGATTTTAGGTGATATACAAAAACACAAACAATTAAAATTTAAATTATCATGTACCTCTTTGGATGTTTATGAAAAAATTAAGTTATAACATCTAACCTACTTGAGATAAAGTATAATTTTAAAAATCAATTAAAGACAAATATTAAGAAAAATAATAGGACAGATGGGTTGCAACATAGCAAAAATCATGAAGGTAATATGTGTATGACTAAAGATTGAGAACACTGCTCTGTATACACGTATCGGAAATTATTTCATCAGAAGTTTCATAATGGTGATTTTCTAATTCTTCACTCCTTTTATATGTTTAACTGGAATTCTATAATAAAGAACTTTCTTGGGGCATCTGGCTGGCTCAGTCCTTAGGGTATGTGACTCTTGCTCTCAGGCTTGTGGATTTGAGCCTCATTTTGGGTGTGGAGATTATTTTTTTTTAAGATTTTATTTATTTATTTGACAAACAGAGATCACAAGCAGGCAGAGAGAGAGGGGGAAGCAGGCTCCCTACTGAGCAGAGAGCCAGATGCGGGGCTCGATCCCAGGACCATGGGATCATGACCTGAGCTGAAGGCAGAGGCTTAACCCACTGAGCCACCCAGGCGCCCGGGTACGGAGATTATTTAAAAATAAAATCTTAAAAAAAAAAAAAAAGAATTCTCATCAATCATTTGTTTAGTGTGAAATATAGTTTGACTGGGACCATAGAAAGACTGAGTTTTATAAAAGCTTGGTTCTTTATCAGTTTTCAGAGTGGTAAGTTAATGTTCTATCAATTTCCAATGATGACTGATAAAGTAATTTTGTTCTTGTTATTTTTTGTTATTCTTGTTATTTGGTATTCTTGGTATCAATATGAACTCACAGTTTAATTATTTGTTTTTGCCATGTTAGATATTTAAAATTTTTATTTTTAAATATTTCCTTCTTTCATGGTTTTTGAGTGTCCTATTTTCCTCAGGAAGGGTACCACATCTTAGTACTGGATAAACATTTTTCTCATGTTTCCTTCTATATATATTTAACATATTTAGATCTTTGACTCATGGAACTCATTTTGATATGAAGTATGAGGTAGAAATCCAGCTTTTGATTTTCCAGACATTATCTCAACACAATTTATTAAATAATTCTCTTTTTTTCTACTTATCTAAAATGCCACTTTTATCATATTTTAAATTCTTGTATATATTTGAATCTAGTTCTGCTTCATGAATCTTTCTAAATGTAGCATTACCTCTTCTTTTTTATATTTTCATGGATATTTGTCTATTTAAATCTTTCTCATATAAATAGTGGAAATGGCATGGTTCCCCTTCCACACAAAAAATCCAGTTAATATATGTATTGGTTTCTGGACTTTATGTCTCCTATGCACAGATATAAATATACACACATACACAATTTCTATATCCATGATGTACATCTATGTGTACACATATATACATACACATGTACAGACACACACACACACACACATATGGAGAGAGAGAGACAAAGAGATGGACATAGGGAATGATAATGCAAGTGGAGTAACACATTAATTAATGAGAACTCTAGGAGAAAAGAAAATGGGAGTTCATTGCATTATTCTTGCAACTTTTCTCTAAGCTTGAAATTATTCAAATTATTTTTAATTTGATTGTTATATTTTATATAATAGCATATATTAATATATTAATACATATTATATGACATATAATAATTACATCAAATTATTCAAATTTAAAAAGTTAAAGTCATTATTATATTCTAGTTTCCTTTAATTTTGCTTCTTTTGGGAAATCAGGAAGCCTAGGTTCAATCCAACTATTTCAACCACACTGCAGCTTCAAAGAAAGACTATCGCACAAAATTCACAAGTGAGGATAAAAATACAGCTTTCCTAATGGCTCAGAAAACACTCAATAATCTCAAAGGGCACTTGATAATGGCTGGATTGAAGCTTAGGTTTTAGACTCAAGGTCAAAGTGGGGTCTTTTCTTTACCATGAAATCTTGAGGCCTATCTGTTGGGAGAAGTGCCTTAGCCGAGGAAGCCCTGTGACCATATCCATCTGAGCATGACAAAGAAAGAGCAAACACCATTAGGGTCTTGAGGGGAGGCAGGGGTCTAAGACACAATGAGGGGCTCCCTTCCCACTCTTAGTTAGAGTAA
This sequence comes from Lontra canadensis, assembly GCF_010015895.1. Taxonomy (NCBI): domain Eukaryota; kingdom Metazoa; phylum Chordata; class Mammalia; order Carnivora; family Mustelidae; genus Lontra; species Lontra canadensis. Next base: position 618,243 of record NW_022631209.1, on the reverse strand, counting down.
CAACACTCAGTGGTGGAACTATGAAAAACCTCAGACCACGACCAATCAGAACAGTCACAGGGAGCTCCTGAGTGGCTCAGCGGATTTGTCGCCTGACTCTTGGTTTCAGTTGAAGTCTGATCTCAGGGTCGTGGGAGGGAGCCCCATGTTGGGCTCTGCACTCAGCATGGAGTCTGCTTGGGTTTCTCTCTCTCTCCCTCTCCCTCTGCCTCTCCTCCATTCTCTCTCTCTCTCTCTCTCAAATAAACAAATCTTAAAAAGAAAAAAAAAGAAAAAGAAAGAAAAAGAACAGTCACTCTCCCAACCGGAGTAGAAGTGAGTGAATGGATACCACAAATGGAGACCACAAATGTTCACCCAAACCCTTCCCTCTCATGGGCAGCATAAGAAGTCCCTTCTGCAGGAATGTGGTGACCATCCTGACACTCACTGTTAATCAGCAGCCTTTTCATCTAAGCCTACTGTCTCATTTTTTGTTTCTTCCTTCACAGAGTCTAAACTTTCTTGAATTTTACATGAACTATAAAGCAGATGCTAACTAAAATGGATTTATTTTTCCTGAAATAAATGTTTTTTTAAAAAGCATAGACTATTCTTTGATTATTTTATAGGAAACTTTTAAGATCCCTGTCTTATTTAAGAATATCAGATTATTCTTATTTTATTATATTATACTGAAAGTTATGAGCTGACTATGCTCTGAATCAAAGAAGCATTTATGAGAACACTACAAGACACACTAATGTTCACCTAACTTTGTAATCTGGATCAGTGGTCCTCAGGTCAGCAGCCCTGGGGCTCCAGTCAGCCCAACAATGGGGTTTTCTGAGTTAATCTAGTCCTGGGGCAGGAGCTTTTTCCTAGATGTGATGCTTGTCTGAGTGCTCTTCATGCCACTCTGAGAGGACTAAGTTTTTGCACACTAATCAGAAGTCACAATAACTCCTATTTATCCTTTAAAATGTAACATTTCGGGGCACCTGGGTGGCTCAGTGGGTTAAAGCCTCTGCTTTCAGCTCAGGTCATGATTTCAGGGTCCTGGGATTGAGCCCCGTGCATTGGGCTTTCTGCTCAGCAGGGAGCCTGCTTCCTCTTCTCTCCCTCTCTGCCTAATTGTGATCTCTGTCTGTCAAATAAATAAATAAAATCTTAAAAAAAAAAAAGTAGCATTTCCTCAAAGACTGGTACTTTTTACTAAAGATCATGTGATTTTCTTGGCTAGTCTTTTTTTTTTTTTTTTTTAAGATTTTATTTATTTATTTGACACAGAGAGACACAGCCAGAGAGGGAACACAAGCAGGGGGAGTGGGAGAAGGAGAAGCAGGCTTCCCACTGGGCAGGGGGCCTGATACTCGGCTTGATCCCAGTACGCTGGGATCCTGACCTGAGCCGAAGGCAGATGCTTAACGACTGAGCCACCCAGGTGCTCCTTGGCTAGTCTTTATATAAACGTAACAGCAGGAAAAATTGTTTAGTAGCGGTGGTTGGGTGGGTCTGGTTGGGGAAAATGTGTCCATTGGCTTGAATATCGGAACATGATAAGCACATGAACTGCGATAACAGAATGTATGTCAATGCAGTCAATTAACTGACTCCTTGAGTACGATCAGGAAAACAGCTTGGTTTCATTCTCTATCACTCTTACAGTTATATCAGGGAGATACAATATTGTCATTCTCCAGTTTTTGGTTTTTTTTTTAAAGATAGCTCTCTTGTCATATTAAAGTCAATTTGAAAGTTAAAAAGGGGTCCTGACCTGGGTTAGAAGATCCATCTCTCCCAGCAAATTGCTGAACATTTGGTCTATATCTTCATTTGACTCACCCATCTGAAAAAGGAAAAAAAAAAGCAACAACATATAAACAGTCTAATAAAAACCTGGTCCTGGATAAATGTCCCACCTCTTTATTTTCCCCATGAGCCCTGTCCATGGGCAAGTAAGTTGAAAAGAGAAGGCTTTGGAGAGAAAAGTTCACTTCACCCGGAAATTCCATGCCTGCCTTCTCTCTAGCTTGCTTGGTCCAAGACTGAACCACACCATAAAACTGTCTCAGAGCGACACTTGGACTCTATTTTCTCAGACTAGACCAGTCTCTGCAGGGCCAAGTGGACAAAGTGAATACCTACAAAACTAGATTGATCAGAAAGGATGGGGAGGGGACTTCAGTTAAAATAAGAGAGGACAATGAGAACATGGGACAAGCACATCCTAACTAGCAGACACATCGGAAAGAACCAGGTAAACATGCACGTGGCCAGGGAAGCATGTATTTGAATCTAAGGAAGCCATTCAGTGAATGCTCAGGGACAGACCCTGGGACATAAGGAGGTGAGCACTCAGGTGCGTCACAAGTAATGCAGACACTGCAGGTGTCTTTGGTGAAAGTTTGAGTCAGGAGGACGCAAACATAGCATCAGCGAGCAAAGATGGAATAACAAAGAAGGAAGATCCTATTTTTGTGTAGGTTGCCAGGCTTAGTGTTTATTAAAGTCAGGGAAGGAAAGGCTGCTGCAGACAGGTCCTGCCTCTGGTTGGTGAAGGAAGCCACTTACGTGTGGTTTTATTCCCTCTCAGTTGCTTACAAAGCACCTAAGTCATGCCCTCCCTTCTTTAAATTACCTACAAAATGGAGAAAAGAAAGTATTTAAGTCAACAAAATACTCATGGTTTCACACGCTGTCCCCTCCAACAATTCATCCGGTATTCAAAATCTCAACATGGATGATTCATTTATTACTTTAATAAAAGTAAACTGGCAGGATAAACAATAAAATTCCAGAAATACTTATATGAGTTTATTTTCATTAGAAATATTATGCAGTACAATGTGACCAAAAAAAAAAAAAAAACTTTCGGAAGAATTATTATTAACAAGGAAAGTTAAGAGTAAGTGTATCATGGTGAACATTTCATAAAGTATATAATTGTCCAATCACTATCTTTTACAACTGAAACTAACATGATATGTAAATTGTACTTCAAGTTAAAAAAGAATCTTAGTGCTAACACAGTTAAAATTTTTCATAAGGGAAAAGTAATCTATTCAGAGTGAAAAAAATAAATTTATTTGCCAACCTCAAAATTGCCAGCCGGTGATCCAAAAAAACTCATAGAAACCAAAGATGATAATAAGAACCCTGCCATTAAAAGCCATTAAAGCTTTTTCTTAAATTATTAAATTCAGAAAAACACTAAAATGATGAAGAATTTCATGAAAAGAAATGTGATACGGATGAGTCAGAAAACCTGTTGAGCGCAAAGACCTCAGTTTCTCAGCCTGTACACACCATTGATACACAGTGGCGAGGGACGTGCCAGAGTGAATCACACACCTAAGATGCAAATAACTCAAAACCAACAGCATTCTCATGACCTCTGCTGAAACTCTTCCCGTGTTCATCTGGTAAAATCTTGCCCCCTGCCCTTTCACTCCCTTTTCCAGGAGTCTGTTGGTACTGGATTATCAAAAGGAGTGGACAACATCAAGATTGTTCTGTGTCCCTACAGGCATAAGCACGCCTGCTATGGAATGAATTGTGGTTTAAAACAATTGCAACCTTGGTAAAAACAGGAAGACATTTGAGTTAAGCGCCTTTATTAATGTAAATTTAGATTAATCTGTAAATGCAATCATCTCACACATTCATCCTCCCTACAAGAAAACCTCATTTGGGGGATGGACAGAACAAGATACATACAGTGTATACAAATACACATATATACATACACATATGTCCACGCATAGAAAAATAGCCCAGCCCTGAGAGCTAAAATGTAACTTGGATTAGCACCCAAAGAGCGAGGGTGGGGCTGCCTCAGTCAAGCAACAAAACAAGCAGCGTGGCATCATGATCGAGTGGGATTAACATCTTTCTGTGAGTACGTAATCTCTGAGCTCCTTTTGGGTCTTGGAAAGGACAACAAACTCTTGATTTAAAAAAAAACCAAACAGAATAATACTTTACCAAATTTTTTTTTTTTCTGGAGGGGAGGGAGTAGCTAGGAGATGGTTGGGTGGTTGAGGCTGCATATCCAGACTGAAATTCTGCCTTAGAAAGACTGTCTGAATGACAACGGAATTTGCCATAATGCTCGGTGCATCCAGACTGAAATTCTGCCTTAGAAAGACTGTCTGAATGACAACGGAATTTGCCATAATGCTCGGTGCTTCCTTAAGGCTCAAATTTCTAAGACTCAGTTTTTACCCTCAAGTAATTTATTTTATCCATGTATATAAATTTCATAGATAAAACTCAAATATACATATTTTAAAAATCTATCCACACGGGGCACCTGGGTGGCTCAGTGGGTTAAGCCTCTGCCTTCGGCTCCGGTCATGATCTCAGGGTCCTCGGATCACGTCCTGCATTGGGCTCTCTGCTCAGTGGGGAGCCTGCTTCGCCCCCTCTCTCTGCCTGCTGCCCTGCCTACTTGTGATCTTTATCAAATAAATATATAAAATCTTAAAAAAAAAAATCTATCCATACAATGGATTAGCAATTCCGGCCATAATTTTGGACCTAGATCAGGACCTTGTTTTATCTGTCAGAGTTGCTTGCCTAAAAATAGTCTGCTATGAGCCCTTCTATTATTACTGTCCCTCTGGTGCATTCTTCTCCCATGGGCCCTAACTCGGTTAATGGTCATTATTCATTCACTTATTAGTCTGATTTAGAAACCTTGGCCTAGTCCCTGACTCCTCCCATTCTTCCATCTAACAGTCCAAAAAATCTTGTTAGTTTTTCCTTTAGAGCACTCCTCTTTCCTTCAACCTCACTGTTAAGCTATGGTTCTGCCCCTCATCAGCTCATCCAATGTCCAGTTTCCTGGATCCCCCCTTAAGCCTCACCACCAGAACAGTGAATTTGAAATACAAATTTGAATCTGTCACTCCCTTGCTTAAAAACATGTTGTGATCATGGTGAAGTGTAAAGAGTTCAGGTCTCAGCCTGTCCTTGATACTAGCCTTTGACATTGTCTGAAGAGGCTTTAAAAAATTCTCTTTGTCTTTGTAATATGCTTCCCTATCTACCTATCCTTCATAAAATCCTATTAATTATTCAAAATCCAGCTCTCATGTAAACACTTCAATGGCATCTTCATAGCCTGTAGAGAGATTTGCTGTCCACTGTCCTTGGTAACTGTATCAATAAATTCCTGCGCCAGGAACAAACCTGATAAGGTATTTCACCTCCTTAGATTTGTTTCCTTGTCTGTAAAATGAGAGGAATAATATGTAATTCATAGAATTGTTGTGACATTTAAATGAAATAGCATATGGTCCTTGGCATGAGCACTAGTAATAACATTTGCCATAGTGAATCACGCTCTTTTTTGTTACTGTGTTTAAACCTCTTTCCAGACTGGAAGCTGTTATTAAGGAAGGATCAGATCTTGTTCATCTTTGTGTTTAAAAATGCTTTGTTGGAAGCCCAGAGAGACTAAATGCCCTCCCAGATTAATGGGAAGAAGTGAGCTGAAGTGCAGGTTCAGGCCACATAGAAATTCTCTATTAATCTACCCCCGATGACCTAGACATGGCAGTCAACATCAATACAGTGAAGAATCTTGTGTTATAAACATGTTTAGAAGGAGCTTTTGTCAAGTGCCTGCTTTCTTGCAGCACCAGATTAAGGTATATATTTGTGGATGGTCTAATTTGAATGTTTTGCAAGGCTCATCTTTTCATCTGTGCTCTTAGTTGTGCATAATCTTTACATGAATTAGGTACTGGTACCAATAACAGAATGAAAGAATATCTCTTAGTAAAATTAAAACAATAAAGTAACAAGGGATGTGTAAAAAAAAGGACTTCCTGATCATTAAAATGAATCCGTCAGTTAAGTTCAGACAAGTTAGAACTGGTCTTCAGTGTGATCTCTGTCTGTCAAATAAATAAATAAAATCTTACAAAAAAAAAAAAAAAAAAGAACTGGTCTTCAAAATTCCACCAGAACAGATGCTACTTCTCTTTCTGTTCTGTGCATGGCTGTGGGTTGAGAGAGCGAGCAATCTCCCCTTTCATCACCTGCCTGACAATAATCAAAATAACTATCAACACACTGTTAGGTGTTCTCACTCTGTGCCATGTCCTGGCTGATAAGCTCCCCCCTCACAACCACCCTTGATGGACATTTTTATTTTCCCCAGTTCACAGATGAGGGAACTAAGGCACCTAGAAGTTAAGTAACTTGCCTAAGGCTATACAATTTAAGTCAGTCAACAAATATTTATTGATCCCAGATACTGTTCACAAACCCCTGGAAGAGGTTCTCATAACTGTATTTCTCTTCTTCAATGTGTCAAGGATTAAATACCTAGACTTTATCTACATACTGTATGTCTTTATTTTGAAGATAGTAAAAAAAAATGTTTGGATCTTTGCATTGAAACTGTAACTTTTGAGCTATATTCTATCTATATTCTTAGTGCAGATAAGCCACACTTTCAGTCTATGCTAGATTGCCTGAGCCCAAGTATAAGCAGAATTCATAAGAAAAAAGGTTGAAAAATTTGAGGCTCTATTTGAATTTGCTTTGGTATCTTCATTATTTTTAAATTCAAAAAATAGCAGACAGTGTTCCTTTTTTTTTTCAAGGAAAAAAAAAAAAGCCCACACATTACAACTACAGAAACTAAAGAAGAGAAAATTAAAAAAACAAATCTGTTCATTACAGGGATCACACTTAGTATGGAATATGGAGTGTAGAATCCAGAAGATCACAAATGCTAGTGGGAACTATGACGTAACTAATATACAGTATGACTGGAAAATAATTGACAATATTGAATTCTACCTGATTCTTTCACTGTAGTTTTTTTTTTTTTTTTTTTTCCAAAATGCAATGAAAGCACTTATCAAGAGGAAGTGGTTCACGGAACAACACAGCACGTGGTTAAAATTCTTGCAGTGTTTGGGGGTAAGGAGAAACTAAAGCTTCTGTGTAACATAAAACAGGAAACAGAAGCATCTCTAAACTTATACATAAATCAAATAGTACTCAAGAAAGAACTAAGATGAAATCGCTTGGGCCAACTTAACAGACTTTTTATAGTACAACTGAGATAAGTAAAAATTTTGAGAAATAAACTAACAGTTATTAAGTTAGTAGGATAATCACTGTGATCACATGGACAACACAGACCAAACATAACAATCACAAAGGAAATTCATGTGGATGTTGGTTACACAAAAGGAACAGTCAAGACAACAGCATTCTACGGTAAGCAATATTGTGATGGCAAGAGTTAAATGGAAAAAAAATCTGTACCTGAAAAAGGAATCATGAAATGACATGGTTTATTTCGCAATTTAAAAATTACTAAGGAGGTGCTTTCAAAAGCCTTAGAATTTGTCACAGTGTAGAGTCAGACACATACATAGAACATGAGATGGGCTACCATATTTTTTTAAGGTATGATTTTTAAATGTATTTACTTCCAGACTGCTTTGTTTTTGAGTGAATGCAGGGTGGAGGAGGGCAGAGTGCAGCATTGTGCTAGGTCAAGTCCTGGGGTAGGTGAAAAGTGAGATGGCTGAGAGACCCCAAAATGTTCAACAAGACAAAGAAGTAAACAGCATGTTTACACAGGGAAACAAACTCATATGAACTCAATATTCTCACTTCCATCTGTCTAGATGGCTTTTCTGTATCTCTGTGGACTACTTTCACTTGGATATACATAGGCTGAAAAGTGAATTTTAAAATCTTGAGATTTTCTCAAGTTGCCTTTTTTTTTTTTTTAAAAAGATTTTATTTATTTGACAGAGAGAGATCACAAGTAGAGAGAGAGAGAGGAGGAAGCAGGCTCACTGCCTAGCAGAGAGCCCAGTGTGGGACTCGATCCCAGGACCCTGAGATCATGACCTGAGCTGAAGACAGAGGCTTAACCCACTGAGCCACCCAGGCAGCCCTCTCAAGTTGCCTTTTAAGTCTATTTTGAGCATCCATATCAGGAATGGGGAGCTGCTTTTGTGTTTGGGATCCACCATAACATCCAACTAAAGTGACAACATAATTTAAGGTTTTTATTTAAGAGACAAAAATAGAAAACAGGAAATATATTGTTCACTCACTTATAAATTAAAACTATGGATATTAATTTTCACACAGAAAACTCCTGTGAACATTTATCTATAATCACCGTCTCTTACTCATCTCTATTTTTTCCTCAATCTATCTTGCCATGGCTGAATATCTGTGTCCCCTCAAAGTTCATGTGTTGAAATCTAATCCCCAGTGTGAGGGTCTTTGGAGGTGGGGATTTAGGGAGGTAATAAGGTCATGACAGTGGAGCCCTCATGTTGGGATTAGCACCCTTATAAGAAAAGATACAAGAGAGCTTGTTCCCTCTCTCTGCCCTCTGCCATGTGAGGATACAAGAAGAAGGCCATGAGCAAACCATGAAGAGGGCTCTCCCCAGACACCAGATCTGCTGGTGCCTTTATCTTGGACTTCCCAGTTTTCAGAACTGTGAGAAATAAATGTTTGTTGTGTGAGCCACCCAGCTCATGTTTTTATTATAGCAGCCCAACCCTGACCAGGACATTCCCCAGTTGGACTTCAATTCCCACATGTCACCCAACTGTGTGTCAACATTAACAATGACTTTCATGTTGCCAAATCCAATGATGATTCTTAGCATCTTAAACAAACATTTATCACCATTCATTGATCACTCTCTCAGAAATACTTTTTTCACCTGGCTTCCATAAAAGCTTTCCTTCCTGCTTTGCCTCCTAATAGAGGCTAATTCACTTGAAGCCAAAAAAGCCTAAGCTTTAGGGCTCCTCATTTGTAGTCCTTTCTAGGACAGCATTTCTCTTCTAGCACCCCAGCAGCAGTATGGAACATAGTTCTCATTTTGGAAAATGATCCTAGTAGTGGTTCCAGGGCTTAGAGTGGGGCCAGTGGGCTGCCAGCACTACCTCCACTTCACCTGGACTCTAGCAAGAGTTGGATCCATAATAGATCTCAAGGACTATGGAATCTACCTTCTATTCCAAGAAGAAGATCTGAAGGAGACACTGTTCTTCTCTGCTCCTTACATAGGGTCACCTTCATGGCCACCTTCCATTGTCCCCAGGACAAGCCTAGCAGTTCAGAGGTAGCAAGAACTGATAGCCATTTGGTCCTGGCTGAGCGGGACCAGCTGCTTCCTGGGCTATTGGGAGCCATGGGGTCCCACATCACAACTAGTGAGAGAAAACACCTCAGTTCTCTGAGGTCTTTCTGCTGGCAAGGCACACTGCCAGAGGAAGAAACCACAGAGGAAGTTACAGATGAGGTCTTACCACAGAGAGCTATGAGACTGAATAAACTTTTTCTAAAAATCATCAATAATAAATTTACTTTTGAGCAACCATGCTGGAGGAAAGACTAAATTATCTATTATCTCTATAGAAAATTGTATTTCAAATTCACCCTCATAGAGAGAGGTGGTCGAAGAATATGCAGCCAAAATGCAGGAAAAAATTATATCAGGTAAGTAATAGGAATAATAAAAATAAGTGTTGTTTTTTGTATTTTGTGATGTTTGATACGTGCTTTTAAAAAATCGGTAATCTGCTGAGATTTCCTTTCTCTAAATAAATATTTTTTTCTGTTCCTTTTTTTAAAAAGATTTTTTAAAAAATTTATTTGACAGAGAGAGACACAGTGAGAGAGGGAACACAAGCAGGGGAAGTGGGAGATAGAGAAGCAGACATCCCACCGAGCAGGGAGCCTGATGTGGGGCTCAATCCTAGGGCTCTGGGATCATGACCTGAGCCGAAGGCAGACACTCAACAGACTGAGCCACCCAGCCGCCCATTCCTAATTTTTATTCATAATGTTTTATTCTATTTTTAAAAAGATTTTATTTATTTATTTGAGAGAGAGAGAGAGAGAGAAGGAGAGTGAGCGAGCATGAGAGGGGCAAGGTCAGAGGGAGAAGCAGAGCCCCTTCTGGGCAGGGAGTCTGATGTGGGACTCGATCCTAGGACTCCAGGATCATGACCTAAGCTGAAGGCAGTCACTCAACCAACTGGGCCACCCAGGTCCCCTTGTATTCTATTTTTAGAGAGTTTCCCCAAGTTGTACAATATTTAGGCCCCAGATATCCTGGAACCATCCCTGCCTATCTCACTGGCCTCTCATTTGAGTCTCCTCCATTGATTCTACTCCTCTCCCTGATCTAGTTTTTCTCCTGGCCTCTATCTACATCCATTCCCTAGCAGACATCATGCTGCTTTAGGCTTTAAATACCGTATGCATGCTACCAGTTGCCAAAGTGTCTCTCCAACCCAAACTTCTCACTTATTTCACACATTGAACTAGTACTTAGCACTGCCCCGCCCTGCCTCTCTGGTTTTCTCTCTTTTAACTCTTTGCTCACACCAGCCTACAGCTGTTCCTTGAACACCATAAGCATGCATTTGCACATGTTTTTCTCAGTCTGGAACACCTGTTCCCCACTTAAGTGGCTTGTTCTTCCCTGCTGTTATGTCTTTCCTTGCATGTTCCCTCATTACTGAGGCCTTCCCTGACCTATTTCAAAATCAGCTCTTCCCCACAACTCCCATTTTCCCTGCTTCTGTTCTCTCTCCACTTACAAACTAGAATGTAAGCTACATGAAGTCAGGAATTGATTGTTTTTTGCTCACTGCTAGATCCCAACAAGCAGGGCAATGCAGATACATGATAGCAAATACTTGTTCAGTGAGAGAATGAATAATACGTTTTTAAAGAATAAAATGTAATATATTCCTTTAGGCTTCGTGAGGGCAGCATTCACCTTTATATTTCTAGTGCCCGCTTTGGTCAGGGAAGACCTTCAATGTTATCTGCTGAATAAAAGAATGTTTTAAGGGACAACAATAGAGAAGAAATGAAGCTAAGGGAAGACAGATTAAAAAAAGGAAAATGATTCTACAACCACCTTAGTGGAGGCAAGAATAAATGGAGGATGTTGGCACGAATGGATGAAAGATGGTTAGGGAATGATACTGACTCAGAGTAACTCCCTACTCTGCTAAGTCAAGCTCTAGGGTAGGTGAGACGGCTGAGTAAGATCCCAAAATACTTAACTTAGAAGCAACACAGTAAGTAACATAAATGTTACTTAGCTCTTTCTAAATGTAGAAATCTGGTGGACCCAACTTTAACCAAATGATCAAACTTAGAATCATCACTGATGGGACAAGCTGACACCATTGTCCCTGAAGTGATGCACTGAGGACACAGTGTCACCATAATGCTGCCGCCAAAATGTTTAGCTGGAGTCGAGCCAAGAGGAATCAATCAGACAAATCCAAATTGAGGGACATTCTGCAAAAACAACGAAGTGACTGGTTTGGACTCTTTAAATAAAAAAAGATATAGGCTGGTGTGCCTGGGTGGCTTAGTGGATTGAAGCCTCTGCCTTCAGCTCAGGTCATGGTCTCAGAGTACTGGGATCGAGCCCCGCATCGGGCTCTCTGCTAGGTGGGGGGCCTGCTTCCCTCTCTCTCTCTTCCTCCCTCTCTGCCTGCTTGTGATCTCTCTCTCTGTGTCAAATAAATAAATTAAATCTTAAAAAAAAAGATATAGGAATAATTTGGAAAATTCGAATAGAGACTATATAACAGAAAATGCATTAAATCAATTAAGTTCCCTGAATGTGATAATTGTATCATGATTGTGTAAGAGGTCTTTGTTCTTAAGAGACAAACAGTGAAAAAATAGAACAAATACAATAAAATGTAGGTAATTAGTGAATATGAGTGAAGGGAATATTGATGTTTGTTGCACAATTCTTGCTTTTTTTGCTGTTGCTGAAGTTTTGAAACTAAGAGAACCAATCTTTAAAGTCAGACAGACCTGAGTTTAAAAAAGCAAGGCAAAACAAAATAAGAAAGAGGAACACAGGAGATAAAAAGTAGAGGCTGACAAAGACAGTGTAAAAGAAAAGAATCTTATCTTGTGAACTGCTGATATGTTGTATCATCTATTCCCCACAAAAACCATGTGGGGATAAATATTTCTCCCATTTGCACAGATGAGGAGCATGTGCTCAGGAGTTTGAGTCATGGGCCCCAAATCACACAGAAGCGTGGGTGGAAAATACACTCAGACTGGCACAATGCATCTGCCTAGAGATGACACACATTCAAACACACACAGAGAAACAGAACTCTGTAGTGCGGATTACTTCGTGATGTAGCTACCTTAAATCTTAAACACAATACTTGCTAGGTTATGTAGTGTCTGTTAAAGTTTTATATTTTTATCTCCTAAGAATGTATACCAATCATCCACTATTATTTTTTACACTTTTTCACTTATAAATAAAAAGTTCTAGATATTTTCGTATTATTATTGGGATGAGCTACTTATACAATTCATTGCCAAAGCTTTCAGATTGTAATTTTCAAAGTGCAAAGAGACTGAAATGGCAGGTTACGCATCACTGAAGGGCTGCCTTTAGGTACTAAACGCCTACCTATCCAAAGCTTCTACTATTTAACTTCCAATAGTACTTAAGATAATAAAGAAAAATAAATCTTTGTATTTAGCCAAGAAAGAAATAAACAAAAATTGCCAACTTTCTTTGATAAGCCTAAAAATTATACTGTGAACTCTAAGGGTTTTAAGGAACAAGAGTGTATGGCCTTGGGTGGTGAATGACTGGGTGTCCTGACATGTTCTGCACGTCTTAACATCTTTAGATTCTCAATTTGTGAAGACTCGGTTTTACTTCTAATACGAACAAGAAATGATATGTAATTCTATCAATCACTTTGTGCTCTTAGGTCTTAAAATCTTTCTAAACATTCAATGCAGCATCTTTCCACCTCCAAAAGAGAAAACGTTAATGAACTTATCAATGAAAGATGACAGACACGTTGAATGTTCTCAAGATGAGAACTGAAAAATGACCTTTGGCTTAAATGCATGTAAGTCCCCAGTTATCTCCCGAGCATTGAGGGTGGGAGCCAACAGAGGGTTTCAGAAATGAGTGGGAAACCGAGATAACACAGACAACTTTTCTGGGGCCACAGCAATTAAATGTGCTTGTTCAGAATTCTTCCAAAGTCACTTTCATGGCTTCCAGCATCTTTCACGTGGATGTGCTGCACCATCATCTAATCAAGTGTCTATTGTTGGAAATTTATGGTTTGATCTTCTTTCCAAGATATGATGCTAGGAGCCAGATGTCTGCATTTGCAGAAAAATTATATCCAGCCTGGCTTAAGGATAACACTGGAAATATCAACCAATTCTTGACTTTCTGTGGGGTGAGGAGTTTTCTGTTGCTGTATCATGGTCAATATTCTGCACCTGTCACTAGAAACCCCCAAAGATTGGGCCTCTTGGTAATGATAAGGGTCAAGTGTGTAAATTCTGCATTAATGAGCTCAAGCAGTGTGTGTCCCACTGTGCCATTTATTTCTGTTTGGAACTATCTGCAGCCATCTCCATGACTGCTGGTGTGTGCAAAACCTATCAGGGTGAAACATGCCCTGGAAAAAAATTTACATTGGAAAAATCTGAGGTACACTTGAGATTTTTTCAGTGATAGCCCAGTTTTAATTCTTTCCCTAAGTCTCCTAGTAAATTACCTCTCTACTAATTCAAAGATGCTACTGACAATACTTTTCACTCTATTTTAAAGAAAGGAACTGAATCTTGACTCCCCCATATTTAAGATGATTCATTCCTTAAATAAAACAAAAAACATCTAATATTTTTGTCCTAAATGACCTTCCTTAAGTAGCTAGGGTGTGGTGTGTGTGTGGGGGCTTCTGTTTTGTGTGCATTTATCTCCCCCTCAATGATATGTGGACCCATCTAGGGCCTCAGGCTGGGGAACCACTGAATTGCAGGGGACAGACAAGACCGTTCCCTGGGAACAAGACTAGAGTTTAGAACCAGGATGCCTGGGCTCAAGGCCCAGCATTGCCACTCACTGCTCTGTAACTCTAGGCCAAGTTACTACTTTCTCAGTGTGTTAGTTTTCTTATCTGTGAAAAAGGGGTGGAAAAAGCTACCTCATGGGGTCAAAGTGAGAATTCTATTAATTAATACATGTAAAGCACACAGAATAGGCCTGGCTTGGATGGAAGAGCTCAGGAAGTAGAGGTCCTCACACTATTAAGCAGTTGGAACCACAGACATCTTTTGGCCTCCTGGAAGCCTGGAAGTTCTGTGTAGAAGGACACAGGCTGAGGTCAGATCATGGCTTTGGAGAGGAGGAGGATAGTGATGAGAGCATGGAATACTGTTAGTCAACTGTCTCCAGACCAGGGTCCTCACTCTTGCCCCATCCCTTCCCACCAGAGAAACCACACAGGGCCTTGGACGTTCTTGTTGCAATGGGTGGGGGAGGAGAGGCCATGAGTTGAAAAAGGGAGAGCATTGAAAAAACAAAGACTACATCTTTTGAGACCTTAATGGAAACCAAGAACACAAGTCTCTGTTTCGTGGAGTATGCTGGAACTTCCCAGGGTAACAGCTGAGGCCACACTGACTGCACAGAGGTCAAAAGACGAAGGCAGCACTGCCACTTCAGGAAGGAGAAAAGCCAAGTGGCCACAGGAAGAACTTGTAGCCTGCGAAGACAGCATCACAGCAGGAATGACTGCATTCCCTGGTTCATGACAGTCACATCCAAGGGCTCACACGAGCTCAGGGCTCCAGGAATGAGCCTGGAAAAGCCTACTAGGTGGTGGTGTAGAGACACTATCTAGGGTGGCTGAAGCAGGGGCTATTCCTTATGTTACTGTAATAACCATATTTCCCAATTGTTCCCTTAGGTTAATAAGCCCTAGAGAAATGGGGGACACACTAACACATACACAAAGTTATTGTTCATTTTCACATGAGCTCATTTACTTATATAATGATAGGTTGTGGTTTTATATCAGGATTTTCCACTTATGAATTCATTATTAGCTCAAGAACCATTAACGCATGATACTATATGTAGAAAACCCAAAAGACTCCACTCCAAAACTGCTAGAACTTATACAGGAATTCAGTAAAGTGTCAGGATATAAAATCAATGCACAGAAATCAGTTGCATTTCTCTACACCAACAACAAGACAGAAGAAAGAGAAATTAAGGAGTCCATCCCATTTACAATTGCACCCAAAACTATAAGATACCTAGGAATAAACCTAACCAAAGAGACTAAGAATCTATACACAGAAAACTATAAAGTACTCATGAAAGAAATTGAGGAAGACACAAAGAAATGGAAAAATGTTCCATGCTCCTGGATTGGAAGAATAAATATTGTGAAAATGTCTATGCTACCTAAAGCAATCTACACATTTAATGCAATTCCTATCAAAGTACCATCCATTTTTTTCAAAGAAATGGAACAAATAATCCTAAAATTTATATGGAACCAGAAAAGACCGCGAATAGCCAAAGGAATATTGAAAAAGAAAGCCAAAGTTGGTGGCATCACAATTCTGGACTTCAAGCTCTATTACAAAGCTGTTATCATCAAGACAGCATGGTACTGGCACAAAAACAGACACATAGATCAATGGAACAGAATAGAGAGCCCAGAAATAGACCCTCAACTCTATGGTCAACTAATCTTCGACAAAGCAGGAAAGAATGTCCAATGGAAAAAAGACAGCCTCTTCAATAAATGGTGTTGGGAAAATTGGACAGCCACATGCAGAAAAATGAAATTGGATCATTTCCTTACACCACACACGAAAATAGACTCAAAATGGATGAAGGACCTCAATGTGAGAAAGGAATCCATCCAAATCCTTGAGGAGAACACAGGCAGCAACCTCTTTGACCTCAGCCGCAGCAACATCTTCCTAGGAACATCGCCAAAGGCAAGGGAAGCAAGGGCAAAAATGAACTATTGGGATTTTATCAAGATCAAAAGCTTTTGCACAGCAAAGGAAACAGTTAACAAAACCAAAAGACAACTGACAGAATGGGAGAAGATATTTGCAAATGACATATCAGATAAAGGGCTAGTGTCCAAAATCTATAAAGAACTTATCAAACTCAACACCCAAAGAACAAATAATCCAATCAAGAAATGGGCAGAAGACATGAACAGACATTTCTGCAAAGAAGACATCCAGATGGCCAACAGACACATGAAAAAGTGCTCCATATCACTCAGCATCAGGGAAATACAAATCAAAACCACAATGAGATACCACCTCACACCAGTCAGAATGGCTAAAATTAACAAGTCAGGAAATGACCGATGCTGGCGAGGATGCGGAGAAAGGGGAACCCTCCTACACTGTTGGTGGGAATGCAAGCTGGTGCAACCACTCTGGAAAACAGCATGGAGGTTCCTCAAAATGTTGAAAATAGAGCTACCCTATGACCCAGCAATTGCACTGCTGGGTATTTACCCTAAAGATACAAACGTAGTGATCCGAAGGGGCACGTGCACCCGGATGTTTATAGCAGCAATGTCTACAATAGCCAAACTATGGAAAGAACCTAGATGTCCATCAACAGACGAATGGATAAAGAAGATGTGGTATATATATACAATGGAATACTATGCAGCCATCAAAAGAAATGAAATCTTGCCATTTGCGACAACGTGGATGGAACTAGAGGGTATCATGCTTAGCGAAATAAGTCAATCAGAGAAAGACAACTATCATATGATCTCCCTGATATGAGGGAGAGGAGATGCAACATGGGGGGTTAATGTGGTAGGAGAAGAGTAAATGAAACAAGTTGGGATTGGGAGGGAGACAAACCATAAGTGACTCTTAATCTCACAAAACAAACTGAGGGTTGCTGGGCGGAGGAGGGTGGGGGGGCGTGTTATGGACATTGGGGAGGGTATGTGCTATGGTGAGTGCTGTGAAGTGTGTAAACGTGGAGATTCACAGACCTGTACCCCTGGGGGAAAAAATATATATATATGTTTATAAAAAATAAAATTATAAAAAAAAAAAAAAAAAAAAAAGAACCATTAACGCAATGCAAACCCCGTCAGACCCTCCAGTAAGTAGACTAGATCCATACTCCGAACATATGTCCAACGAACGAAGTTTACAATCTAAAGAGGATGACGATATGCAAATAATTTAATGCCATGTAACAACATAAAGAGACATGAATACAATAATACAGGATCAGAGAGGAGAGAACGTTAATACTTTTGGGGTGAGGAGTTGTTCTTGGCAGTCGGGAGAGGGAAGGACATGCAGCAGCTAAGAGCATGAGCACACACTTCTGATTCTGAAAAACTTGTGTTCTGCTCTGCACTTGCTGTGGTGTGAGGCTAGGAAACCTTAACTACCTACAGTGTCCAAATCCATAATACGGGAATATTTCACTGGGTTTTTATCAGGATTAATATGTGAAAAGGTTTTACTAGATGCCTGATAGATGTTAAATGCTCTATTGTCATCATTTAGATAGTACATATATCTTATCAAGAACATTATCAGACGCTTGAAAGCACATGGCAGGTTCATAGATTTGAATAATGTAGTGAGGCCAAAGCTGATCTGTGGATTTGGTTGAGCATTTCCTCCTCAACAGTAGTCCTCAGAGTGTGGGTCCTCAGACCAGCAGCAGCAGCATACCCAGACACTTAGAAATGCAAATTCTTGGGCCCCACTCTGAAATTACTTCATCAGTAACTCCAGGGTTGAGGATGAATAATCTTTTTAACAAGCTATCCTTATGATTTTATTGTACACTAAAGTTTGAGAACCACTGCTCTATAAATAGATGGCAAACTCCAAAAACAAATAATGTAAAGGGATTATGAAAACCAAAACTTTTAGCAAGACACAAATGGCTTGTGTTTTACATCAAACACAAGGACAGAAGGCACTTCCCATACCCCGCTTTATTTCAATGTAAAAAATGCATTAGAAATTATCACATCTTTTTATTGTTTGAAGTACAAAATGAAAAAGAATGTAATGTTTAATGTTAGGTATTGGGGAAAGGTCAGTTAATGTTCCTGTCCTGGGTATCTGGTAAACTCTTGAAGCACATATTGACTCAATTCCTATAGGATTGTGAAGTACTTTCCTTCTTTACTCATATATAAAAAGCATATTCACAGTATAATGATGATAACAATGGTAGATGCTTGGTGGTTTTAAACATGCCTCCAGTTGTTTGAGACTTCTTGTATTGTGATGTGTAATCTATGTCTCCTTCCCCTGAATCTGAGCAGGCTCATGATCACTTTGATAAATGCAATATAAGTGACACTGTGTGTCTTTGCAGGGTAGGCCTTCAAAAGCCATCCCCCTGGGCCTCTCAGAACTCCCTCTAGATGTTCAATATAGGAGTCTAGGTGCCACGGTGTGAGAAGCTTGAGCCACCTGGAAGGGCCACAGGAGGACTCTCATCACCAATCCAAGGCTAGGCAGGTGAGTGAAAAACCCTCCAGATGTCTATCTAGCTGTTTGGGTCACCCTCAGATGTTCAAGTCTTACCAGCTGAGGTCATGGACCTCATGAAGCTGAGACAAGCTAGCTCTGCTGTGGCCTGTCTGAATTTCTGACCCACAGAATTCAAAACTATAATAAAACTGTGTATTTTATAGAACTAAGTTTGAGGTAGTTTGTTATGCAATAGTACATAAGCACGACAAAGTGTCATAATGCGCAGAATTCCAGAGCACCTTCTGTATGTCAAGCACTATACCATGTTTTTAAAAAATATTTATTTATTTATCCTAGAGAGTGGGAGAGAATGTGTGCAGTGGGGAGGGACAGACGGCGAGGGAGAGAGACTCTCTGGCAGACTCCATGATGAGTACAGAACACTATGCAGGGTTCGATCTCATGACCCTGAGATCATGACCCTGAGACCCTGACCACAGCCAAAACCAAGACTTGGGCCCTTAACCGACTGCACCACCTACTCGCCCTGAAGTATGTTTTATATGCTACACCTCCTCTTATCCTTTCTACTGCTCTGAAAAAAATACACACACACACACACACACACACACACACACACACACACACACATCTTACAAACAGAGATGTATTTTTTCTATGCAAAATATATTATCCCCATTTGCATGTGAAGGAATGGAAGCTCTGAAAAGATAAGTATCAGACAGGGGCAAATAACTAGTTTATGTCAAAATTCAGTGCATAGAAATGCCGAAAATGTTAGTGAGCAGCCACCTAAAGATGATAACTAGGAAATGGCAAATTAAATATTGATAATGATACCATTAAAAAAACCTTAAAAGTTAATGCTTTTTCTATGGAGAATTTAATCATTCTCCTACTCATCTGGAGGTACAAAGATCACTAACTTATTATTAATTACTATTAGTAATTACATCCTTATAATATATAATCCATAAAAATGTCAGCATTGATAATTTATTTTCCCATAATTATGAGATGGTTGTCATGAAAAGTACAGAAATTTATGTACCTGAATAAGCTAACTAGACAGAAATTAACCTAACTACAGAGCATCACAAACAGCAAACTAGTTAAGATCTGACATTTATGAAACAAAGCAGGACACCTATCAGTTCTGTGGATATATGAGAATATTTAATGGCTCTATGCACATTTCTTCAATTTTCTTGTGAAGGCTATTTACACACAATTTCCTATAGGTGTTATTTTTATATATGGCAAATGAGACCTTTTAATTTAATTAAATGAATTAATATTCATATTCACACCCAGTCTACAGCTATAGTATTTAAAATTTTTCTCTTACAGTTGTGAGGAGAGCACAAATAAAGAATGAAAATGATGTACTTGAAAACACAGAATGCTCCAGAGTTCTATGTCAGTTTTGGCTAAACCACTGAGCCAATTCTCTACTTAATTCATACATCAAGAAAATAAAAACAGTGAATACGGAACTTGGAATAACCCTTGGTCATCTTTCAAATGGTATATATTGGGGGTCCTGTTCTATCATCAGAAAATTTATTAGGTGTGTGTGACACTGGATGAGTCAAACCTGAATTCAGTCCTAACAACTGCATGACTGAGCAACTTAACCTGTTGAACTCCAGGTTTTTCATCTGTAACATGGGAATAAGAAAACCGAATTCATCAAATTACTTTGAGTTAAATTAGCATAGTCAGGCCCTGGCATAGTAACTGGAACACAGTGGTGCTTTGTATGTAGGTAGGTAAATTTAAAATGCACAGAGAAAGACAAATACTGTATGATCTCACTTATATGTAGAATTAAAAAAAAAACAAACAAACCCAAACCAAAAACCCAAGCTCATAGATATAAGAGAACGGAATGATGGTCACTAGAGGCAGGTGAAATGGGTGAGGGGGTCAAAAAGCAGAAACATCCAGTTATAAGTCACAGGTGTGTAATGTCCAGCATGGTAACTATAGTTAGTAACACTGTATTGTATATTTGAAAGTTACTGAGAGTAGATCTTAAAAGTTGTCATCAGAAGAAAAAATTTTATAACTATGTGTGATGACAGATGTTAACTAGAACTATAATGATCATGTCACAATATAAACAAATATGGAATCATTATGTTGTACACCTGAAACTAATGTAAAGCTATATGTCAGTTATATCTCAAAAAAAAAAGAAGACCAACAATGCCAAGTGTTGATGAGATTGTACAGCAACTGGAATCTCATACATTGCTAGTAGAATTGCAAAATGGTATAGCTTCTTTGAAAAACACTACCTCAAAAATTAATGATGTACTATATGTTGGCTAATTGAACATAATAATAATAAAAAAAAGAAAAAGAAAAACAATATGGCCGTACCTTATAAAATTAAACATACATTCACCACTCAACTTAGCAATTCTACTTTAAGGTATTAACCCAAGAAAAGTGAAAATACACACTCACTCAGAAATGTATTTAAATGTTCACAACAGTATTATTCATAAAACCAAAAACTGGTAAGTGAATAATCAAATTGTGGCATATTCATTCCACAGAATCCTACTATCAATAAAAAAGGAAAAAATAGTAATATACAGAACAACATGGATGAATCTCAAAAATATTAGGTTAAATGAGAGAAGTTAAACATAAATACTACATACTATATAATTCCATTTACATGATATTCTAGAAAAGGAATAGTTATAGTGACTGAAAGCAAGTTTTTGGGGCCAGGAGTTGGAGGGAAAAGTTCAAGGGCAAAGAGGCACAGGGATAAATATATTTATCCTATCTATCCTTTAAGCTCAGGTTTATGATAAAATAGAATAAAATGACAACTTCCGGTTCCAAATAGTGGGCAGTAAATATATACTCTCTACTAAAAGTCTAAGGAAATGACTACGTAACAGTCTGGAAAGCAAAGAAGAGTGGCACCACCATACTAAAAAATTTGAGGAATTTCTAGAAGATGTTAAGGAGAAGGGACCATAATAGTGATTAATGAGAGCTAAGGAAACAGTCTAGGGGAGGGCTGCTTAAGATAGAGCCAAGAAAACACCCAAGCTCAGGGTCAGCAAGGAGGCACCCCCCAACTGGAGGAGTAATTATTTAAAGGACTGAGTGCTATGGACCATTTAGTTTCTGTGTCACAGGGGAAAATGAGCAGTCACAATTGCCCCAGTCTAAAGTCGGCAAGAATCTTTGCCTTAAATAACATGGGAAGTGTCTTACTGGTTCCTAAGCTGAGTATTAAGCGCCCCCAAACAAGGAAAGCGGTGCCTTGAAAGTTGGAGATGCATGACATACAGGCAGATTCCAATCCAACCAGCTAACAATTCATTCAATCACTCAATCAGAAGGGCGTGGAAAGAGAAATGTTCACATTCAGTGAAATGCACTAAGAACTCTCATGTGCTCCACCTCCAGCACAAAGCTTTGCTGGCCTCAGTAAACAGCATTTATGGAGGGGCGAAATTTATATGCCTCATTGTTATACAAACCAAAGGGGAAAGCTGCCTGTCTTTAACCCCCACATTCAATTATAGAAACAACCCTACAGTCAGCTTTCTAGCCAAAAAAGAGGGTTGTAACAGCTGTCAAGTACATCCATACGATTTTCCTATATTATTCTAGCCCTTTCATTAAAATTAAGAATCAACAACAAGGGTCATGAAATATTTGAGGAAAAAACCAGAGCATGGGAGCCTCAAGACTAAAAACCAGGACACTGACCCTGGAGGATACAGAGTTGATGAGAGAAATGAAAAAGAAATTTTTGAAAAATTTCAACTGCTGTCTTCAGAGAATTTTAAGATAAATAGCAACAGGAATAGGTTGCTAATAAAAAAGCAATCAAAAAATAAGAAAAATTAATACTACTTAGATAGATGCAAAAATCCCATATAAAATTTTAGAAAATCGATTCCAGAAATATACAAAAGAATTAATACATAATAACCAGGAATGCAAGGACAGCTTACCAGTAGGAAATATATTAGAGTAATTCACGAACTTAAATATTAAATGACAGACCATATTATCATCTTAATGCATGAACAGGTAGGTGGTTGATTAAATCCAATATGTGCTCCTGATTAAAACCTATTAATTAAAACCTTAACTTCAAAGTTGAAATAGTTCCTTTCCTTCCTACTTTCCTTAACTTGATAAGGGTATCTACCAGAAACCAATGGCAACCATTAATCTTTCTTTCTTTTTCTTTTGTAGATGGAATTTACCAAACTCTTTCTTTTTTCTTTTTTAAAGTAGGCTCCACACCCAGCATGGATCCTAACATTGGGCTTGAACTCTTGACCCTGATATCAAGACCTGAGCTGAGATCAAGAGTTGGATGCTTCCTGACTGAGCTACTCAGGTGCCCCTGACACCCATGATTCTAATTGTAAAACATAGAAACTGCTCTATTAAAGTTGGATACAAGTCAAAGAATCTCATCATTATTGCTATTATTTGTCTATTCTGGTAGTCTGAGACAATACAAAGCCAGAATAAATATTTCAAATTTATAGATATTTTATGGCAGGACCTGGCAAACCTTTTCCATAAAGAGCCAGACAGTAAACCTTTGAGGTTTTACAGATCACATAGTCTCTATTACAACTACTCAAGTCTGCTGTTGAAGGGAAAAAGTGCTATAGATAACAAGCCCTGGCTAGTGGCAATACAACTTTTTATTTAAAAATATTAAATATTCAATATGTAAATATTTAACAACACACTGCTGCACAAGCAATGGGCCAAATAAGAAATCAAACAATAGTTCAAAATATGTCTCAAAACAAAAGAAAAAGAAAACACAATGTTCCAAACCCTATGGGATGGAGCAAAAGCAGATGTTAGAGTAAAATTTATGCTATAAATGCTTGTATTAAGAAGTTCAAATAAACAACTTAACACTATACCACAAGGAACTAGAAAAAGAAGAAACTTAGCTGAAACTTAGAGGAAGGAAGTAACAAAGAAAAATCATAAATAAATAAAATAGAGATTAGAATAAACCGTAACATGACATTAAAAGTAAAGACCACTTTTTCCAAAAAATTAAATTGGTAATAGTTTAACTACATTAACTAAGAAAAAAAAGAGAAGACTCAGAAACCAAATTGAGAAATGGAAGAGAAAACAATACAACAGATAACCACAGAAATAATGTGGTAACAGATTACTATAAATAATTATATACCAACAAATCAGATGTCAAAAAAACACCAGATAAATCCTAAAAATACACAAGTTATTATGATTGAATCATGAATCTTGACTCCCACAAGGAGAGGAAATCTTCTTAGACCAATAACATGAATGAAAGTTGAATTAGGAATCAAAAATCTCCCAGCACAGAAAAGCCCAAGACCATATGGTTTCATTGCTGAATTCTACTAAACATTTAAAAAAATAATTAATGACAATCATTATCAAAATCTTACATATAATGGAATGGGGGAACACATTCAAAATCCATCCATGAGGCCAGTACTACCCTGATAACAAAGCAGGATAAAAAACAATACAAGAACAACAAAGTCTAGTCTGTCTGATGTAAGTATTGCTACTCAGACTTTATTTTGACATCCATTTGCAAGATAAATCTAACTCCAACCCCGCACTTTCAATCCTACAGGTGTCTTTAGGTCTAAAATGAATCTCTTGTAGGCAGCATATAGATGGGTCTTGTCTTTTATCACCCATTCTGACACCCCATGTCTCTTCACGGGAGCATTTAGTCCTTTTACATTCAAAGTAACTTTTTTGTTTTTAAATTATAAACATATAATGTATTATTTGTTTTGGGGGTACAGGTCTGTGAATCATCAGTCTTACACAATTCACAGGACTCACCATAGCACATACCCTGCCCAATGTCCATCACCCAGCCACCTTATCCCTCCCCCCACCTCCAGCAGCCCTCAGTTTGTTTTGTGAGACTAAGAGTTTCTTATCATTTGTCTCCCTCCCTGGTCCCATTTTGTTTCATTTTTCCCTCCTTCCCCCCATGAACCCCCATCCTGCCTCTCAAATTCCTCATATCAGAGAGATCATATGATAATTGTCTTTCTCTGATTGACTTATTTCACTCAGCCTAATACCCTCTAGTTCCATCCACGTCGTTGCAAACAACAAGATTTCATTTTTGATGGCTGCGTAGTATTCCATTGTGTGTGTGTGTGTGTGTGTGTGTGTGTGTGTGTGTATCATATCTTATTTATCCATTTATCTGTTGATGGACATCTAGGTTCTTTCCATAGTTTGGCTATTGTGGACATTGTTGTTATAAACACGGGTGCACGTGCCCCTTTGGATCACCACATTTGTATCTTTAGGGTAAATACCCAGTAGTGTGATTGCTGGGTCGTAGGGTAGCTCTATTTTCAACTTTTTGAGGAACTTCCATACTGTTTTCCAGAGTGGCTGCACCAGCTTGCATTCCCACCAACAGTGTGGGAAGGTTCCCCTTTCTCTGGATCCTCGCCAATACCTGTCATTTCCTGACAGGTTAACTTTAGCCATTCTGACTGGTGTGAAGTGGTATCTCACTGTAGTTTTCATTTGTACTTTCATGATACTGAGTGATGTGGAGTACTTTTTCATGTATCTGTTGGCCATTTGGATGTCTTCTTTGCAGAAATGTCTGTTCATGTCTTCTGCCCATTTCTTGATTAGATTATTTATTCTTTGGGTACTGAGTTTCATAAGTTCTTTATAGGTTTTGGATAATAGCCCTTTATCTGATATGTCATTTGCAAATATCTTTTCCCCTTTTGTCGGTTGTCTTTTGGTTTGTTGACTGTTTCCTACATTCATAATTATTGATAGGTATTTATTGCCATTTTATTACTTATTTTGTCATTGTTTCTTGAGATTTTCTCTGATCTTTTCTTGTCTTTGTCACTATTGGTCTCTCTTCTGCACTCAAAGAGTCCCCTTTAATATTTCTTGTAGGGCTGGTTTAGTAGTCACAAATTCTTTTAGTTTTTGTCTGTCTGGGAATATCTTTATCTCTCATATTCTGAATGACAGCCTTGCTGGACAGAATATTTGTGGCTACAGATTTTTTCCCATTCAGTACTT
The DNA here is from genome assembly GCF_010015895.1 of Lontra canadensis. Classification (NCBI taxonomy): domain Eukaryota; kingdom Metazoa; phylum Chordata; class Mammalia; order Carnivora; family Mustelidae; genus Lontra; species Lontra canadensis. Next base: position 592,797 of record NW_022631209.1, on the reverse strand, counting down.
TGAATGTATTATGCCACTTTCTTCTGGCTTGCCAAGTTTCTGTTGAGAAATCTCCAGCTAGCTTTATGGGTTTTCTCTTGTAAGTTAAGGACTTCTTTTATCTTGTTGCCTTTAAGATTTTTGTTTTATCACTATATTTTGCAAATTTAATTACAATATGGCTCAGTTCTAGCCTGCTTTTGATGATTTGGATGGGCATTCTATGTGCTTCCTGGATCTGGATGTCTATTTCCTTCCCCAGATTAGGGAAGTTTTCTGCTACTATTACTTGAGATAAATTTTCTGCCCCCTTTCCTCCTCTTCTTCTTCTTCTGGGACTCCTATAATACAGACGTTATTACTGATAGAGTCACTGAGTTCCCTAAGTCTATTCTCATGTCTGATGGAGTCACTAAGTTCCCTAAATCTATTCTCATTTTGTACACTCTTCTTTCTTTTCTTCATCTTAATTACTGTCCATTATTTTATCTTCTGGGTCACTAATTCATTCCTCTGCTTCTTCCAGCCTGCAGTTCATTTAATCAAGCCTATTGCCAATCTCATTATATTCTTCATCTCTGATTCTTTTTTTTAACTTTTTTTATCTCTAGGATAAGGGTCTCACTGGTGTCTTCTATTCTTTTCTCCAGCCCAGTGAATATCCTAATGGTTGTTGTTCTAAATTCTCCATCAGGCGTGTTATTTATATCTATTTCACTAAGATCTCTGGCTGTGGCTTTATACTGTTCTTTCATGTGGGATAAATTCCTCCCTCTTTGCATTTTGTCTAAGTCTCTGTCTTCTTCAATGTGGCCTCTTCTTTCCCTTTAGTTGTGGAGTTTGTTTTGTCAGTCTTCAGGCCAGTCTCTGGGATATTTAGGATGATTTTACATTTATCTAGTTGTGTTCATGGGACAAGAGGAGCCTAGGGTCCTCCTACATCACCAGCATCTTTGATCTCAAACTTTATTTACAAAAGCCCCTCAACAGATTTGCTAAACAGCCAATAGGGAAAAGATGAAATTAGTATAATACACAGGTGACATAAATGTTTACATAGGAATATAAGCAAAAAGTAAAGTTAATTAGATAGATGTGATACAAATATATACAAAACAACATTCCTATACATCCAGCAATAAATGTTAGAAAAGGATATGGCAAAAGAATCAAATTTGTAACAGCAATAAAAGCTATGAAGAATACAGAAATAAATAATGAGCAATTTGTTAATTCTAGATAGAGAAATCTATATGGCATATAAGAAAACTTGAACTTGAACAAATGAACAAAATATTATTAGAAAGGAACATTCAAAACGGTGAAGTTATCATTCTTCCTAAATGAATACAAAACTTTCTGCAATTTCAATCAAATTTCCAGATGGAGTAAAACAAATGAACAAAAGCAGACAAACTTATTATAAACTTCATCCAAGAAATAAAAGATTATTCTTAAGTAATGTACTTAAGATTAAAAAAAGTGTATTTTAATTTTTTAAAAGATTTTACTTATTTATTTGACAGAAAGAGACATAGCAAGAGAGCGAATACAAGAAGGGGGAGTGGGAGAGGGAGAAGCAGGCTTCCCACCGAGCAGGGAGCTCTATGCAAGGCTTGATCCCAGGGATCTTGACCTGAGCCGAAGGCACACACTTAATGACTGAGCCATCCAGGGCCCCCCAAAAATTTATTTTAAAGAAAAAATTTGATACTTTAAGATTTACACAAATAAACCAATAGAAAAGAACAGAGAGATCACAGAATTTAATACATGAAAAAGTTGGCTATTAATAATCAGCAGAAATAAGAAATTATTTAAGAAATTGCTATCCATTTGGGAAAAAATAAGATTAGATCCCTATGCCATTACCATACACAAAATAAATTCAAATTGGGTGAAGAATTTGAGTGTAACATTAAAACTGTAAGAGTCATAGAAAAAAGGTTTTTCTTTCTCCCCTTCCTCTCAACCTCCCTCCCTTTCCTTCTTTATAATTCTATGGCAGATATTACTAAGTGGCTTTCTGAAACACATTCTCTTAGTGCCTTGTATGATGTGTTCCCATAACCCTGAAACTGGAAATCTAGAAATAATGTTTCCCAGACTCCTTTGCAGTTAGGGTTCTATTTGTGATCAAATCAAGGAGACACAATGACATGGATCTGCAAGATGGAAATAAGCAACATAACTGAAAGCCACATGTGGACAAACAATCTTCCAGGCGCAGCTGTCCTGTTCCTTCTATTTTACCTTTGTCAAGTTTTTATTTAAATTCCAGTTCCTTAACATACAGTGTAATATTGATTTCAGGCATAGAATTTAGTGTCCCTATCATTTGAGATTGAGCAGTGTGTACTGGCAGCAGTGACCTTTCACCACAACAGTTCTGAAGGTACAGTTGGGCATTTCTCCTGCCTGTTATTCCTAACTGTCAACATCAAACCTAACTCCCCAGCCCCCCCCAGTTTTGTATGCAGTCATATGCCTTGTAGTAAACTCCTTTCCATTTAAACTAAAATTGATTCTGTTTTCTTTTTCCTCCCTCCCTCCCTTCCTTCCTCCCTCCCTCCTTTCCTTCTTTCTTTCCTTCTTGAGAAGGTGATGGGAGGGATGGAGGGAGAGAGAATCTTTAGCAGGCTCCATGCCCAGTGCAGAGTCTGATGCGAGGCTAGATCTCACAATCTTGAGATCATGACCAGAGCTGAGATCAAGAGTTAGATGCTGGGGCGCCTGGGTGGCTCAGTGGGTTAAGCCGCTGCCTTCGGCTCAGGTCATGATCTCGGAGTCCTGGGATCGAGCCCCGCATCGGGCTCTCTGCTCAGCAGGGAGCCTGCTTCCTCCTCTCTCTCTGCCTGCTTGTGATCTCTCTATCAAATAAATAAATAAAATCTTTAAAAAAAAAAAAAAAAAAAAAGAGTTAGATGCTTAACCCACTGAGCCACCCAGGGGCCCCAGATTCTGTCTTCTGATCATTACAAGTAGTGAAGGATTTTATATTCATTCATTCATTGACAAATATTTATTAAATACCTAATATTGTAGAAATATTCATTCTTTTTGTTTTACTTATTCAGCCTTTAAAAATTTAATTCAATTTATGTACTATGAAAGAACACTATATGCCTGAAGGTGAAACTGCAGCATTATTGGAAATTAAAAGCAATTTGAACATCCAACAAATAAAGGAAGGACTATTATGGTACTGCTTTCAATGTTTTTTTTTTTTTTTGGTTACTTTTAAAAATAATGGCTATTATTTTTAACCATATATTAAAGTAAAATAAGCAGGATACAAATGATTTATATTCTAATTTACAATAATGCAAGAAAACAAGGGGCAAATAAAAAATACTAGAAGATAAATCAACGTGTGAAATAGTGCTTGTATTAGGGTGCTGGTTTCTTTTTCTCTATTTTCCAAATTTTCCATCATGTATTAATTTCATAATTTAAAATAGAATTAAGAGTCACATTTGGGTTCAAGTCCATACCAATGATTTAAAGGGCGTGCTGGCAAAAGCAGAGGTTAATACATATTATATACATTTTTAAATTGAGATATAATTAAGCATAAAATATTATGTATGTTTAAGGTATACAATGTGTTGATTTGATACATTTATATACTGCAGTATGATCACTACCACATGTTAGCTAACATTTCTATTATGTTACATAATTATCATTTCTTTCTTGTGGTAAAACAATTAAGATCTGGTCTTTTAGCAACTTTGAAGTTTATAATACAGTATTATTGACTATAATCTCTATGCTGCGGTAAGAGGACTTACTTATCTACTAGTGGCAAGTTTGTACCCTTCAACTTCTCCCCAATGCTCCCATCCCCAGCTCCTGGAAACTACCATTCTACTTTCTATGAGCTTTGTGTTTTAGAGTCTATACTCTCACTTACGTGAGATCATATAGTATTTGTCTTTCTCTGTCTGACTTCTCTCACTTAGCACAGCACTTTCAAGGTCTATCCGTTTTGTTACAAATGGCCAGATTTCCTTCTTTCTCAAGACTGAATAATATTCCTTTATGTATACATATATACCATATCGGGACACCTGGATGGCCTGGTCAGTTAAGCATCTGCCTTCGGCTCAAGTCATAATCCCAGAGTCCTGGGATCAAGTCCTGCATTGGGCTCTTTGCTCAGCAGTAAGCCTGCTTCTCCCTCTGCCTGGTGCTCTCCCTGCTTGTGCTCTCTCTCTCTCTCACAAATAAATAAAACTTTTACAAAATATACTGCATCTTCTTTATCCACACATCCATTGATGGACACTTATGTCATTTCCATATCTTGGCTATTGTGAACAATGCTGCAATAAGCATGAGAGTACAAGTATCTCTTTGAGATCCTGTTTTCATTCCCTTTGGATGTATACTCAGAAGAGAGATTGCTGCACCATAAGGTAGTTCTATTTCTAATATTTTGAGGAACCTCCACACTGTTTTCCATAATAGCTGAATCAATTTACATTCCCAACAGTGTATAAGGATTCCCTCTTTTCCACATTCTCGCCAACTCGTTATTTCCTGTCTTTTTGATGACAGGCATTCTGACAGGTGTGACGTGATATTGCACTGTGGTTCTGTTGCACCCCTGATGTTAAGCACTTTTTCATGTACCTGTTGGCCATTTGTATGTCTTTTTTGGAAAAACGTCTATCTGAGTCCTCTGCTTATTTTTAAATTGGGTTGTTGATTTTGTTGTTGTAGCTATGGGGTTGTAGGAGTTCTTTATCTATTTTTGGATGTTAACTTCTTATCTGATACACGGTTTGCAGATATTTTCTTCCATTCCATAAGCTGCTTTTTCATTAAATTCCACTGTGAGAGCTCTTCACAAAAAAAAGGGAAAAGGGACTCTTCTCCACCCCATATATTTGTGACTTTCCTCTCTAAAACATTGCCAAATCAATTTGAGGTGACCAATTTGAGGTGGGAAGGGTATTTCAACAGTTTCTTATCTTTCTTGCCCATGCTCTTAGTGAAAAGAAAATTCAAATAAAAATGTATCCTTCATGTGTTGCTTCTGACTGGTGAATTTTACGATTATTTTTACAAAATATAGTTTATTTTTATTTATTTTTTTTACTATTCTTAGTAGCTTTCCAGGGAGTGTTTTTCTTGTCAGAAACTAATTACTTTCATTATTTCTTTGGAGCAACAACAGCAACTAAGAATTTAGCATTATTTGTCTAGACTCAGAAATGATTCATTATTAAACTTTCTAGCCAAAAATATATACTTTTATGTATTCAAATTATTTTGAAGACAAATCAATGTCATATAGAAATAATACTAAAGATCTGGCTTATAAAATTATGTCCTTAGCAATGGTGACACATTTCTTCTCTATATAAGATTGATTAATGGAAAAAATTAAAATATTACAACAGATTTGAGTAAAAATCAGGTTTTGCATTAAAAATTAAGCCTTAGCTTATGATATTTATTGAAACTAGTCATATACCAGAAAAATCTCAATAAATCTAAAAGAGAAATTGTATAGGCTGTATTTTCCAGTTAAATATAATAAAATGGAAAATACTAATAAGATATTGAATAAATAAAAGAAATCCTTAAGAAAAAGGTATTTCCCTAACAACTTTGGGATTAGAGGAAAAAATTTCAAAAGGACAATTTCAAACTACCTAGAAAATAGCCATAGGAAAACATAAACACACACACATACTCGGTTTAGCCAGAGTCAAATTCAGAGGAAATTTGGAGGGGGGGGGAAAAAAAAAGAATGAAAGCCTTCCACAATGATAATAATTAAAGCAAACCAGTAATAGTATAAGAATAAAACAATGATGGAACATAACAAATGTAGAAATAAATTGAAGAATATTAAAGAATTTGGTGCTTTATAATATTACCATAATGGGAAACAGAAAATGAAATGGAGTCTAAATGTTTTTGGCTGGCATATTATAATCTTTATTTTGCACCAACTTTACCACCAATAATTTATTTTAAAACACTGCAACTGTTCACTGATGTCCTGATATAAAAGACATGATATATTAAGAGACAATTTAGGTTAATTTTATTAGGGACACAGAGAGAAAAATGGGAAACTGTTCCTTGTTAGTTTCTTTGATCAGGTGTTCATGAACTTTTCCAGATAGACGGTTCAGTAAAACTTCCAAGAAACTACACATTAAGTCCTCACACCTTCCATTCCACTCATTTTCCTGTTATCTAGGTGGCTGTCTTGGCAAAGGTATGACCATAAAAATATCCAGATTTCACAAATATGAATAAAGATGCAGCTATAACTACTTTTCGAAACAAAGGCAGCAATGAAGTTACCACTTCATAAAAATGATTTAGTCATTTTAGTTGAGACTTAGGATTATTTTTGGGGTAGATCCTCCCTGATCTTTGTTTTCTATTATCTTTACTCCTATTATCTAATCTCTGTAGATATTTCTGCAGAGTGAAGCAGAAACAGCTTGCTTATCCATGTCTCTATTTCTCTCCTCACACCGAGTCCTGCATTTATACTTCCATTGTCCACAGGTCATTCCCACAGAGGGCAGTGGTTCAACCACAGCATTGTCTTCTTCCAGCTTCCTCTTCTCCACCCTGCTCCTCAACCCCCACTTTCCCCACCTCCCGGCTTGCCGGGGGGTGGAGTAAGGTCATGGTGGAGTAAGATCTAAATTAGCGATCATCTTGGGAACTGGGGAGAAAGTCAGCACAGCTGTGGGTGCTAATCAGATGCCAGGGAAGATCAGTGCAGTGAAGTAAGGCTGAGACTGGGTGTTTGGGCAGAAGGCACTGAAGTCAAGTGCGTGAGCCACGAGAATTGTGGAACTGAAACAGAAGCATTAGGAAGTGGAAAAGTAGATGAGACAAGGCAAGAACATGCTCAGCGAAGAAACACAGGGTGGGTTTTATGTTCTTTCACAGTCCAGTCCCCAACAACTTCTCCCACTTCATCTTCCAGACATCATCATGCTCTTCCCATAAAACCTCCTCTGTTGCTGTAACTACTTTTTCTTTATAATCCCCAGGCACACCAGATGCTTTCTTTAAGGTACTGGAGTCTTTTCTAATGCATCTTTTCATCTTCTTAGGGGTTAGAGCAGCACCTTGAACACAGGCCCTGCATGCCATATTTTAAAAAATAGTTTTATTGAGATATAGTTCATATAACATTTAAAGTTTATAATTCAATAGTTTTTGGTATTTCCATAGGGTTGTGCAACCATTACTAAAATCTGATTTTAGAACATTTTCTTCTCTCCTAAAAGAAACTCCATACTTGGGGTACCTGGGCGGCTTAGTCATTTACTGTCTGCCTTCGGCTCAGGTCGTGATCCCAGGGTCCTGGGATTAAGCCCTGCGTCGGGCTCACTGCTTAGCAAGAGGCCTGTTTCTCCCTCTCCCACTCCCCCTGCCTGTGTTCCCTCTCTCACGGTCTCTTTCTCTCTGTCAAATAAATAAAATCTTTGGGGCGCCTGGGTGGCTCAGTGGGTTAAGCCTCTGCCTTCGGCTCAGGTCATGATCTCAGGGTCCTGGGATCGAGCCCCGCATCGGGCTCTCTGCTCAGCGGGGAGCCTGCTTCCTCCTCTCTCTCTGCCTGCTTGTGATCTCTGTCTACTAAATAAATAAAATCTTAAAAAAAAAAAAAAAATCTTTAAGAAATAAATAAATAAATTCCATACTCATTAGCAGTCACTCACCATTTTCTTCCCCCACCCTAAGCAATCACCAATCTACTTTCTCTCCATATAAATTTGCTTATTTAGGGCATTTCATATAAATGAAACCATAAAATATGTTGTCTTTTTGACATGATACTCTATGTAGAAATCCCAAAGACTCCATCAAAAAATTGTTAGAACTAATACATGAATTCAGCAAAGTTGCAGGATAAAAAATCAATGTGCAAAAATCTATTGCATTTGTATACACCAATAATGAAGGAGCAGAAAAAGAAATCAAAGAATTGATCTTATTTGCAATTGCACTAAAAACAATAAGATACCTAGGAAAATACCTAACTAAAGAGTTAAAGATCTATACTGTGGGTGTCTGGGTGCTCAGCTGGTTAAGCGTCCAACTCTTGATTATGGCTCAGCTCATGAACTCAGACTGTGAGATCGAGCCCTGTGCTGGGCATGGAGCCTGTTTAAGATTCTCTCTTTCTCCCTTTGCCCCTTCTCCATCCCCTAAAAAAAAAAAAAAAAAAAAAAAAAAAAGAAAAAAGAAAAAAATCTGTACTTTGAAAACTATAGAGCACTTAGGAAAGAAATTAAAGGGGACACAAAGAAATGGAAAACCATTCCATTCTCATGGATTGGAAGAAAAAACATTGTTAAAATGTCTATACTACTCAAAGCAATATACACATTTAAGGCAATCCTTATTAAATTACCACAGAATTTTTCACAGAGCTAGAATGAACAATTCTAAAATTTATATTTTAGACCCCGAATAGCCAGAGGAATATTGAAAAAGAAAAACAAAATTGGAGGGATCACAATTCCAGATTTCAAGCTATATTACAAAGCTGTACGCATCAAGACAGTATGGTGGCTGGCACAAAAACATGATTAATGGAACAGAAGAGAGAACCCAGAATTGGATCCACATCTATATAGTCAACTAATTAATCTTCAACAAAGCAGGAAGGAATATCTGATGGAAAAAAGACAGTCTCTTCAACACATGGTGTTGGGAAAACTGGTCAGCAACAGGAAGAAGAATGAAACTGGACCACTTTCTTATACCATACACTAAAATAAATTCAAGATGGCTGAAAGACCTACATGTGAGACAGGAAACCATCAAAATCCTAGAGGAGAACACAGGCAGAAACCTCTTTGACCTTGGTCATAACAACTTCTTACTAAATACATTGCAGGAGGCAAGGGAAACAAAAAGCAAAAATGAACTACTGGGATTTCATCAAGATAAAAAGCTTCTGCACAGTGAAGGAAACAATCAGAGAAACTAAAAGGCAGCCTGTAGAATGGGAGAAGATATTCGCAAATGACATATCTGATAAAGGGTTAGTATCCAAAATCTATAAAGAACTTACCAAACTTGACACCTAAAAAACCAATAATTCAGTTAAGAAATGGGTAGTAGACATGAATAGACACCTTTCCAAAGACATCCAGATGGCTAACAGACGCCTGAAAAGATGCTCAACGTCACTCATCATCAGAGAAATGCAAACCACAATGAGATACCACCTCACACTTTTCAGAATGGCTAACATTAACAACGCAAGAAACAACAGATGTTGGTGAGGATGTGGAGAAAGAGGAAACCTCTTACACCATTGGTGGGAACGCAAACTGGTTCAGCTACTCTGGAAAACTGTATGGAGGTTCCTCAAAAAGTTAAAAATAGAGTTACCTTACAATCCAGAAAATGCACTACAAGATATTTATCGAAAAGATACAAAAATACAGATTCTAAGGGGTACATGCACCCTGATATTTACACTAGCATTATCAACAATAGCCAAACTATAGAGAGAGCCTGAATGTCCATTCAACTGATGAATGGATAAGGAAGACGGGATATATATATATATATATATATACACACACACACACACACACACATACATACATATATGAACATTACTCAGCTGTTAAAAAGAAAGAAATCTTGCCATTTGCAATGACATGGATGGAGCTAGAGTGTATTATGCTAAGTGAAATAAGTCAGAGAAAGACAAACACCGTATTATCTCACTCAGGAGAACATATGGGAGAGAGGGAAAAAAATGGAGAGAGGAAACAAACCATAGGAGACTTTTTTTTTTTTTTAAAGATTTTATGTATTTATTTGACAGACGGAGATCACAGAGAAGCAGGCAGAGAGAGAGGAGGAAGCAGGCTCCCTGCCGAGCAGAGAGCCCGATGCGGGGCTCGATCCCAGGACCCTGGGATCATGACCTGAGCTGAAGGCAGAGGCTTTAACCCACTGAGCCATCCAGGTACTCCTAGGAGACTCTTAATGATAGAGAACAAACTGAGGGTTGATGGAGGGAGGTGAGTGGGGGACAGGCTGGATGGGTGATGGGTATCAAAGAGGGTGCATGTGAAGAGCACTGGGTGTTGTATTTATGTGATGAATCACTGAATTCTACTCCAGAAACCAATATTTCACTTCACACTAACTATGGAAAATTTAAATAAAAAAATTTTTTTTTTAAATGTGGCCTTTTGTGTCTGGTTTCTTTCACTTAGGATAATGTTTTCAAAGTTCATCCATGTTGTAATATCTATCAGCACTTTGTTTCTTTTTATTGCTGAATATTTCATTGTATTGAAACACCATATTTTGATTAACCATTAATTAGCTGATGAACATATGGGTGGTTCCACTTTTCAGCTATTATTAACTATGCTGCTATGAATATATGTGTACAAGATTTTGCATGGAATGGGTTTTCATTTCTCTTAGGATTCCCAGGAATGTAACTGCTGGGTTGTATGATAACTTTAACTTTTTGAGAAACTGTTGGAACTGTTTTTCCAAATCTGTGGTGGGATTTTACATTCCACTGGCAGTGTATGAAGTTTCAAATTTCTCCATGTCCTCATCAATACGTGTGTCTGTCATTTTAAGTATAGCCCCCCTAGTCAGCATGAAGTTCTCACTGTGGTTTTGATTTGCATTTCCCGTTTGTCTAATGTTGCTGAGCCATTTTCATGTGCTAATTGGTCATTTCTTTATCTTTGGAGAAAAGTTTACTCAGAGCCTCTCCCTAGTATTAAAATGGATTATATGGGGTTATGGATATTGGGGAGGGTGTGTGCTATGGTGAGTGCTGTGAAGTGTGTAAACCTGGCAATTCACAGGCCTGTACCCCTGGGGATAAAAAAATATATATTTATAAAAAAATAAAAAAATTTAATAAAAAAACGGATTATGTGTCTTTTATATGCAGTATTATGTTGTTGTCATAAGACTTCTTTAAATATTCTGAATATAAGTCCCTTAACACAGATGGGTTACGTTTCAATAAAATCATCATAAGGTGAAAATCCTGAGTAAAAAATACACTTAATATGCTGAAGCTACTGAACATCATAGCTTTGCCTGAGCAAAGTGTGCTCAGAATATTTACATTAGCCAGCAGGTGGGCAAAATCATCTAACACAAAACCTCTTTTATAATAAAGTGTTGGATATCTTATGTAATTTATTGAACACTGCACTGAAAGTGAAAAACACAATGGTTGTGTGGGTGCAGAACAGTCATAAGCCCATCAGTTGTTGAGCTTCGTGATTGTGAGGCTGGTGGGGCTGAGGCTTGGGGCCGCTGCCCAGCATCACGTATTGCTAGCCTGGGAGCAGATCCACACCCAAAATTCAAAGTACAGTTTCTACTGAATGAGCACTGCTTTCACACCATGGTAAATTGAAAAAAAAAAAACTATGAATCGAACCGTTATAAGGTAGGGACTCTCTGTATAGAATTTTCAAATAAAATATTTTCTTCTATTCTGTGCATTGTCTTTGCACTTTTTTTTTTTTAAAGATTTTATTTATTTATTTGACAGAGATTACAAGTAGGCAGAGAGGCAGGCAGAGAGAGAGGGGAAAGCAGGCTCCCCGCCGAGGAGAGAGCCCAATGTGGGGCTCGATCCCAGGACTCTGGGATCATGACCTGAGCCGAAGGCAGAGGCTTTAACCCACTGAGCCACCCAGGCGCCCCGTTTTTGCACTTTCTTGATGGCACTGTTTGTAGCACAGAAGTTTTAAATTTGAAAGTAGTCCAATTTATCTATTTGTGCATGTGTGTGTTTGTTTGGTATTGTATCTAAGAAACTACTACTTCACCCAAGTTTATAAAGACCTAATCGTATGTTTTTCCCAAGAGTTTTACAATTTTAGCACTTCATTTAGGTCTATGATCCATTTTGAGTTCATTTTTGTGGAGTACGAGTCATTTTTAATGGATACTATTGAGAACAGAGTGTTTTTTATACTTTAAGTTCCCCCCCAAAAGGTCTTTTTCCCTTTCTGTGATGTAATAACTAACAGTATTCTGCACATTGAATCAGAAAATACTCACTGAGTCATTCATGCAAATGTATGTAGCAGTGAACCAGCCACTCTGATAAAAATATAAAGAAACTGTAACAGCAAGCACTATATGCTATAGTCCAGGACTATTCCAAATGGATTTAGGGTAAATTTATCATTGCTCCTGCAAAGAACCAAATTCCAACAATACTGGCTTAGACTGAGTCCAACCATAGAAAGATGAGTGACTAACCTGGCATAGAAATTAATCCTTGATTTAAAATACACAGATTCTGGCAAAACAAAACAAAAGAAAATACCCCAAAACCTCAAGAACCCCAAACAACTGAATCAACAGACATGGAGTGAAATTCAACTTTTAGAAGTATATGTGTTTTATATGTGTTTCACAGAGCAGCTACCATGTAACTTTACTAAGTTAAACTACAAACCTTAAATCCTTTTTTTATGATAATAAGTTCACAGCACTTGATTCATGGCTCACCTTCATATTTCAATAACCTAAAAGATATGGCATCTCTATCATTTATTTGCCTCTTGGTAAAGAGTTTGAACTCCTTACACCATCTGGCTCATTGTCCCAGCATGTTCCTGAGTAACACAAACGAAGCTGTGCAGCAGAGATAGCCTGTCAGAAATGAAATTATTCTCTTGTTCCTTTATATCAAATTGTGGAGGGCCATTCAAGGCCCTCTTCTGTCTATATGCACCAGGGGCAACTGGCCCCTGATGCCTTTTCCAGGAGTGATCAGGGTTTGTACTGTAGCTCAAGGAACATCAGCTGTCTACAAGGTCAAGTCAGTAGGCTATCTGAACACTCTTCTTCCAAAGGGTACGAACACCAAATCTGGAAAGTCCATGTCAATCAGAGAAAAACAAGCAGAAGGTGAAGGAGTAGGTCAGGAAGTCTAGTCTAGCCAGGAAGCCGAGGCTAGATGGTTGATCTATGGCCCTCGTTGTTGCCTGTGTGCAGGCCATCCTGGCATGTTCCCAGCTGGCTAGAAAAGCTGATAAGAGAAAATAACTTCCAGGATGAGCTCATCAACAATCCACCGCACACACCACTCCAAATTCACCAACATCTTTCATTAAACCTTTGCTTACAGTGAAAGTAGTTTATTTCTCTCCCTCCATATATACTGTTTGTATTGTCTCTGCGCTATTTTCTTCTTTTTCTTGACTTATATTAGTCCTACCCACTATGCAAGGACAGTTCAAGGCTCACTGTTGGATCCTGGTGATCTACCCTTATCTTGAATCCGGTAGCAGCAGTGTGAGGATCACTAATTTGACAGTTCATCAGCTTCCTTACGGTTTATCTCTTAGTATGTACTGTTATCTTCTAGACTATGTTGCAGAGGCAAAATTTATACCTTAACTCTGTTGGTACCTGGCAGAGTGTCATGGCTGGCACTTAGAATTCACTATACGCTAGCTCCTATTAATATATACTAACACCGACTTTATTTTTTTTAAAGATTCTATTTATTTATTTGACAGACAGAGATCACAAGTAGGCAGAGAGGCAGGCAGAGAGAGAGGGAAGCAGGCTCCCTGCTGAGCAGAGAGCCTGATGCGGGGCTCGATCTCAGACCCTGGGATCATGACCCAAGCCGAAGGCGGAGGCTTTAACCCACTGAGCCACCCAGGCACCCCATAACACCAACTTTAAAGTAACTAGAGTAGGAGTTACAAATATGGAACAATCACTACAGGTCAGGCATCCAGAGCGTCTCATTTAATTTTCAAAACAACCCCTGACATGGTGACATTATTCTAATTTTATAGTTTTAAAACTCAAGCCTAGAGAAATTAAGTAATTTCTGCTCACGTAGCTAGCAAGTGGTGAACTGGACTGTGCCTGGGTCTAACTCAAAAGTTCATGTTCACAATGAGCACTCCATGTTGCCTTCAGAAAATAAGGACTGTGATTATTAAGAGGTGGAAACTGACAGCTGCTTTGCTCAAACCTCTGTTATAATGTCTACATGTCCAGTTCTAATATAATTGTGTGTCTTTCACACTACATCATGAGCTCAGATACAGAACCTTGTATTTTCATCAAGTGTTGACACACACTATTTACTCAGTAAACATACTCAGCAGCTGGGTAATCTTGGGCAGGTATTTAACCTCTCGGTTGGCTTAGTTTCTTCAGCTGTAAAATGGCAATGAAAAACAGACCCTCTCCCACGGGCATGGGCTGGTGTCTGTAGAGTGCTTAGTAGGGTGCCAGGTGCATAGAAAGTGATAGTATCAGCTATTATTGTTATCAACATCATAGTTACTTTTATTACTATGTTCTCTCTCTAAAACAGTAGTGGACAAATATCAGTCACATATTCACACATACATTCCCGTGTTCACAACTGGATGGGTACTTTCGTTGGCTGCATTTCTGTATACCTAGAACCTTAGCTGGACTGCCATTTTTTCATCGAGCAGGCATTTTAAAAGGACTGGGCCACTGGGAAGGACATCTGTAAGTATTGTTTCTACGACAGAGATTCTTAACCATTCTGAACAAGAGAAAGCATCAGAATATCCCTGAGGCTTTTTCATACCAAACCCATGAATCAAAACAACTCCATCTTCCAAATCTTATCACTACCTGCCCTCCCTGAACCCCCCAGGAGGTGTATTTCTAGACTTGGGAACCACAGCAAAGAGAGTTGCTGTTGATGCTTATGAACTAGTAGGTGGAAACCGGTGTGTGTGTGGGGGGGGGGCGGTGGTTCAGAGAGAGAGGTGGTAACCACCGTTGCCCAGGGCAACAGTTCACATTTTGGCGGATGTGGGTTTAGGGCATACTGCTCCACCATTTATTTCCATTCTTTTTCGGTCCCTGTTAGTATTAGGCAGAATCCAAAAAATAGGGCGGGAGGGGAAGAGAAAGAGTAAAAAGGAAGGTAAGCAATGATAATCTAAGTTTGTTTGTTTTTGCTACTAGAGGACTAATAAAGTATTTGAGAGCAGACTTAAATATAAATTAAAATCAAGTTCCAGGGATAGATCCTGTACTAATAGAAAATGCTGTTCCCTTCTTTTTCCCTTTAGCTTACTTTGTAATTCATCTAATATCCTCCATGCATCTGAAGAGTCAGCACATAGTTAGGGTACAATAATTGTGCCATTATCTAGAGCTGCGCTACCTAATTTGGTAGCCGGTAGTTCGTGAGGCCATTGAGCCCTTCAGTGGTGGCTAATTCAAACGGAGATGTGCTATCAGGGTAAAGTATGTTTAGTTTAAAAAACTTGGTATGAAGAAAAAGAGCAAACGACTTCAATAATTTTAGTATTACTTAAGCTTAGTGCAATTTAGTATAATTAATATTAATCAGATAAATGACGATTTGGGATATATAGGAATTAAAGTATGTTACTAAAATTAGTGATTTTTTTTTTTTTACTGCTTCTAATGTGGCTTCTTGAAAATTTGAAGTTATACATATGATTTGCATTATAGTTCTATTGAACAGGGCTGGTCTAGAGAGCTACAGTTCTGTTATTACAAGTGCCTAAACGTTTGACTCAAAGATGGTAGATTGTGGTGACCATATCATATGAGTCCAATTTGCATATTACTCACCAAATGTTAAATCAGAATTGCCCCATTTCCTTTCCCACTGTACTTTATGCTCCAGCATGTGCCTCGGGTGGCCTTCTTCCACTGGGCACCTGGAAATACCTTTATCCTTTAAAGTGCCTCTTGGTCACCCCCCCCCCATTAATTTCTTCTCTATAGTGACTTCTTCACCATATTATTTCTGCACCTATCATTGCATATTTGTTTATGCATGTTTATTACAGGCCTGTCTCTCCCACTCAACTAGAAGCTTCTTGAGGTTAGGGGCCACATCTTATTCTGTTTTATATCCTTCACCCTGGGCACATGGTTGGCCTTCAATAGATGTGTGTTGAAACTGAAAAAATAAAATAAAATTCTGATTGCAGCATGTTGAGCAGTTTCATGCAACTCAAAGATATGTGTAAGAACCATACTCCCTCTGTAAGCCTCACTTTGAGGGATGCTTCTCTGCTCTGATAGTGGAGTGAGCTACCTTGGAATTTCAGCTTCTGTATTCACTAGTGGTCTTATGAGCCATGTGTTTACAGCACTGCACTGCATTTATCCACAGTCACGGCTCGAGCACCTTCATTTATGTTTGTTGCTTGCAATACAGTAAATATAATGTCACTGAATTAGTAAGCATGTTAAGAAATAGTCTTGGTTTGCTAAGCCATATCATTTATGGAATTTAATCAGAAGGAAGCCATCCTCTTCAAAAAAAAACCACAAAAACTAATACTATATCCTAAAGCTACTCAGTTCATTGACCTGTCAGTTGTGGATTTTATATTATTAGCAGGCATGAATGAGTTTGTTAATGTTGTACTATAAACAAAGTCTTAGATAAATTTACTTAATTAGTAACATAATTAATATACTGTAAATCTGTGGTATTCCCTTCACCCCTAATGAATTCTTTCTTTTATTTTTGAGATGAAATCTTAATAAACTTAACTGAAGCTTAACTTCAATTAACTGGAGTTGTGCCTGGTGAAAAACAGTCTATTAAATGGTAATCGACCACTAAAATAGCATTCCACTAAATACTAACATTCCATAACCATGCTGTTTTGATGCCTGTTATAGCCAGAACAAACGAAGTATAAATTATCACCATTTTAGTCTACTTCTTAATGAAGTAGGAAGTACTTTCAGCTTTTCAAATACTATAATGGTGTCATCTAACATTTTCAACAGCTGTTAGTGACCCTTTAGCCCTGCTCAAACACTTGCATCTGTCTGAAATCCAGCCATGCCAAGAGGAAAGCTCCCCTCTCTTCTGAATTTGGTCTTAGATTTTGAAAATATAAAGATCTTAGCCTTTGGTTGAGATAAGAATCTTTCTGGAAAAGGCCTCTGTCCTTTATCCCTCAGAATCTTCTATTAAACACAATCACAGAAACCTTGTATTACATAATGCCCATGTCACTGGTTAGCACTTTATGTGTGATCTTTAGTATCTATTTCTTGCTTTTCCACTCATTAAAAATAATTTTCCTTGTCTAGAGTCTCACAGAGGTGGAAGAGTACTGATTAGTTGACTATGTTCTTATCTGTGTAATAAAGATTATTGGTCAGCCCTTTCAGCGAGGTTTTTTTTTTTTTTCTTTTCTTCCCTCTTCAGCAAATTTTGAAAGAATGGTTAAAGCTTGGTTATGGTTAAATGGTTAGAAACTATAGGACCTAAAAAATCTGGTTTTATGTTCCATTTCTTTAACTCTCAAACTATCATTTCTAATTTTGTAAAATCAAAATAACAGTTTCTTCCCAAATAACTACCTAGCCTAAATGACCTTAGCCTTCTATCTAATAAGTGCATAGTTATTACCAGTTGATATTTCATATCCATACCTGAAGCTGAGCTTCTGACCATCTCCTTTCCAACCTCCCCCGTCAAATGATGGTAGTTCCATCTTCCAGATGTTTAGGCCAAGACTTTGGAGTCATCACTGACTCCTCTTTCTCTCAAACCCCACAACCTGTTGGCTCTACCTTCAAAATACATGGTGATTCCCAAAGCTTCCTAACAGGCTCCTGGCTTTCATCCTTACTCGTTCATCTTATTCTCGAGCAGTCAGAGTGAGCCTTTTAAATGGTCAGATCATGCTACTCCTTTCGTCAGAATCCTACACTCGCCCCTCAATTTCACTCAGCGTAAAAGCGAAAATTCTTATAATGGCCCACAAGACCCTACATGATCTGCCACTTCTTTGTGTTCCTCTCCAACCACACCTCTTGCTACTCTCTTCCTGTTCATATACCTTCTAGTCACATGCACCTTCTTGTTTCTTGAATACACCAGGCAGACCTTTGCCTTATAGCTTTGGCCCTGGCTGTTCCCACTGCTGGGAACACAGTTCTCCCACACAGCCTCTTAGTTAACTCCATCAAAATTTTTTCAAATCGTATCTAACCAATGAGGCCAAGCCTGACCACCTTATTAAATACTACAACTTTGGGGCGCCTGGGTGGCTCAGTGGGTTAAAGTCTCTGCCTACGGCTCAGGTCATGATTCCAGGGTCCTGGAATCGAGCCCTGCATCGGGCTCTCTGCTCAACCGGAAGCCTGCTCCCCCCACACCCTCTGCCTGCCTCTCTGCCTACTTGGGATCCCTGTCCATCAAACAAATAAATAAAATCTTTAAATAAATAAATACATACATACTACAACTTTACTTTGCTCAACTCTTTTTTTGACACTTTTCACTTATTACTACCTATATTATTTACTTATTAATTTTGTTTACTGACTATTGTCTGTATCTTTCCATTAGAATATAAACTCCATAAATGCAGAGATCTTTGCCTCTCCTGCTCGCCAACATGTGCTGAAACAGTGCTTGGCAAATATTTTTCAAATGACTGAACTGTATTTAAAGTAGAAATCTAAGTAATATGAAAAAAGGAGCAGTTCCTAAATTAAATATTCTTTATTATCCTTAAAAGTTATAGTCATCCACTGGTGAATCTTGGTCATTTCAGTAATGACTAAGATAAACCCTTAACTATTTCCATGGTACTTACTCCTGATCATTTATAAGCCACTTTGCTTTTATGTTATTTAAAATAAGTTGTCTTCACTTAACAGGGCACTCTATTTATAATCGTGCCTACAGATGGTGGAGATTCTAATCTCAGTTTCCCAAGTGCCAATGTACTCTTAATTCCCAGTTTGACATGTTTACAAATGCATATACATGCTTTCTAAATGCTTTTTAAAAAAAATCAACACATTCTCAATACTGATTGTGTCTGTTGAGAAAAAAGGAGAATGCAATTAGGAGGAAGTCAGAAGATATACTGGTAATATTTTACTTCCTCAGCTGGGTGACAGGTATCCAGGTATTGGCCTCATTATTATTATTATAATTTACATATACATTATACACCATCTTTTATATGTGTGAAACACTTCATAATAAAAAAAGAAGGACAAAAATAAATCCAGTCTAGCACTTATTTATTCTACTACCACTCTTTATTTTCCCCCCAGTTTGATATGATATAGCTCTCTGGGCATAAATCTTCTAGCCAGTTTGTGGAAACATAATTGCTGTTGATTTAGCACTTATACCCTCCCCGAGCCCATAACCATCTCACTGATGAATCTGTGATAAGAGATCAAATCAGAAAGGTCCCCAGGAGAAACAACAAAAAAATTAGACTCATTGCTTTATTGATTAAATCAACCTAGCAAGCTATCAAGAGGGATGAGAATAAAGATAAAAATGAAAACATGTGATGGCTGCCAAAGCAGATTACTTTTTCAGAAGACATATATAAAGATAATAACTTCACAAGTGATTATAATATCTTGTCTTCCCACTATAGGAAGGCAAGTTCCTTGGTTACCTTCATTTCATCCTCCCCTCTTCCCTGACCCCACTGTGGTATAGGGATCTGATATCTGCCTCCACAGCACACAATTCTGGTCACGAATAGAACTATAACTGTTCATTAATGTCCCCCCACCCAACTAGACTAGAAGTTCACTGAGGAAAGGTCCCATGTTTTTTCACCATTTGAGTTCTGTCCCTGTGACAGCTCCTAGGGTTTTGGTATGAGACTAGCTCAGTTCAAAGGTCAACTCCTCTTCTCACACTCTGTGTAACCCTCTTAACCTTTCTGTGCTTCTATTTCCTCAATGATAATAACGGCATAGGCTCAGGATGTGAGGATTAATGTAATGACACACCTTAATTAATTAGCAGTCTGGTCCAAAATCTAAGCTAAATAAAAAGACTATTTATTTACAATCACCATCTGGTGATAAAGAGGAAACCGAGTTGACAGAGAAGAAAGAAGATAGCTCTTACTATATGATTCTTAATGATTCAAGTGCATCGTCAATCTTCAGGAAATATCTGGAAACTGCATCATGAATTCAAGCTTCACAGTGTGTGCTGGGAAGGAATGGTTCCTTGGAGTGATGCTCCATCTCTACCTGCTCAGACCTCAGGACTGGTACCAACGGGGCTGCCTAAGTCAGGGACCTGTGACATTTTGATGGTACAACCCAGAAGGGGAACTAATATTATCTAGACACTTAGCAAACACTTTTTGAGTCCCAGCTATGGTCCCAGGAATTTGGCTAGGTAATGAGGATGTGGCGGTGGCAGGTCCCATCCTCTAGTCCCTAGAAGCTGTCCATAGGCCCCGCCTTATCATGCCACATGTACAGTCTAGCCCATTAAACTGAGTGTAGCTCATTCAGTGCCCTTCCTTAGTCCTGCTGTTGTCTCTACTCAAGAGACATCTTACTGTTAACTTTTCCAAATACATAGCAGTTTCCCCTACAAATCATGTTTCTCATGACAACTATAACTGTAATACAGGTACACATGACTATACAGTCAGTGTACCAATCTAATACCTCAAATCCTGGCATTTATTATGTACTTGAATTTATAATATTTTTCTTGAACTTTAAGCTACTTGCCACATAGGATGACAGAACTGACATAAAATATAGGCATATTTATATACTAAAATATTACTTATGTTAATAAGAATTATTCAATTTTTTTCTAAGGTTTTTATTTATTTATTTGACAGAGAGAGAGAGATCACAAGTAGGCAGAGAGGCAGGCAGAGAGAGAAGGGGAAGCAGGCTCCCCGCTGAGCAGAGAGCCTGATGCAGGACTCGATCCCAGGACCCTGAGATTATGACCCAAGCCGAAGGCAGAGGCTTAACCCACTAAGCCACCCAGGCGCCCCAAGAATTATTCTATTTTGAGGCAAGAATTACTAAGATCCTTCTATTGCCTATAAATGAACTCATGAGGTATTTAAAATGGAAAATATTTTGTTGTGGTAAACTATGAAATGCCAGGTTAATTTATTATAAGATTGTGGATTCACTAAAAGGTTTTGGATGTAAAGATAATTAAAATAAGATAAAAGAGGATTTAGAAGTAACTGAAAATAATAATGCTTTTGAAAGTAGTATGGTTTGAAGAAATTCAGAGTAGCATATCAAACAGAGACATTTTGGCAATAAATTTTATAAATAGCTCATTCTAATAATAATATGAAAATACCTAGAACTTCTTAATTATAAGTAAAAAAAGGTTAAAAAAGTAGGTGATTGGTATACATTCCTAGGATATATAAATACGAAACAATTAATGGACACTACATAACCAAGTACTGTGTTTAAGATTTAAAGTAACTAAATCATAAAATAATCCATATTATAAAGTTATATTTCTTGGAAATAATAATTGGAGAATTTTGAAATTTAATATCCACCTGCTCAAGCCTGAGCACATCAATTCCCCATCTAGGTTTTCCAACAGAATGGAAATCTGCCATCTTACATACAGACTCAAAATTGACTATTTTTATAGAGGAACTTCTTAGAAACAAAAGGCCTCAAAAATGTTGATATTTTAGACTCTAGCAAAATCTGTTATCATGGGGCGCCCGCGTGGCTCAGTGGGTTAAGCCACTGCCTTTGGCTCAGTCATGGTTTCAGGGTCCTGGGATCCAGCCCTGTGTGTCGGGCTCTCTGCTCAGCAGGGAGCCTGTTTCCCCCCTCCCTCTGCCTGCTTCTCTGCCTACTTGTGATCTCTCTCTGTCAAATAAATAAATAGAATCCTTAAAAAACAAATCTGTTATCATTATGATTTTCTCTGTTCTTTTCTGTGTGATCAGCAATTCTAACTTTGCCAGCATATCAGACAAGACAAATTCAAAGAACTATAACAGTTCTCCAACTGCTGCTGTAATGACAGACATCCTCTAGTCCAACAATCTCACTTTATGAATAAGTTATCTCAGGTCCAGGGAGGTTAAAGCAATTAAATCAAAGTCACCTTTGTCTAGCTACAGGCATATATGGAGCTATAATCCAAATTTTCCAAGGACGCAACAAAGACACAAATATTAGTATCAGTGTGAAAATTATTAAGTATTAATAGCCTGAAGATGACATTATATTCCTGAGATCTTTCACAACATATTGAACAGGCAGGAAATACCACCGGAAGACATTATAGAAGATTTCTTGGCAGATTTCTGTGGATTTTGCTAGCCAGTCTTTAACTGTAAGACTATTTCAGTGAGGCCAGAGGGAAAACTGCCAGTGGACAAAAGCTCTCTTTTCTGAAATTCCTGTTCAGAGGCCTAGAACTGAGAATTAGTAGTAGGAATTAAGCACCCTTGCCTTTATTTAAACCTCATTTTGTAGCCAGAAATAATATCCCGGGGAGTAATAAACTCAAGTAACTTTCCCCTATGTTACCTTCCTCGGTTACCCCTTTTCTCTTTCTCTTAGTAACACATTAAAAGTCCTTTTGGGGGGCGCCTGGGTGGCTCAGTGGGTTAAAGCCTCTGCCTTCGGCTCGGGTCATGATCCCAGTGTCCTGGGATCGAGCCCCACATCGGGCTCTCTGCTCAGTGGCGAGCCTGCTTCCCCCTCTCTCTCTGCCTAGCTCTCTGCCTACTTGTGATTTCTCTCTCTGTCAAATAAATAAATTTTTTTAAAAAAGTCCTTTTGGAACCACTGTACTCTGAGTGGTACCACTCTGAGAAACTACATGTTTGATGTTCCACAATGGTATAAATAAGAAATACGTCCCCACAGGGAAAATCAGGGGGTGCAGGGGGCAAAGTCTTCAGGGGGACTCCCAGATACGACATCCTACTCAGTTTCCTTCATGCTGTAAAATGGCACTCTGGACATTCACTCCAAGCCAAATTAAGAGACTGACTCCTGGTGTCCAAATCGTTCTTCTATCTTATTTTCAAGTGAAAAGGCCAATCACTGTTAAAGATGTTTTTAAAAAGAACAGTCGTCCAAAAGTTTTAAAGTCAGGAAACACCCTAAGACACGTCCGACTGCGATTGTCTCTCTCAAATTCTCACACGACTTGCACTGAACCTACAGTGCCCTGAAATGCCCCTCAGGCAAGCTTTTCAAGGGGTCAGGTTGGGGGATCCTGGGCTGCTGCCACCGGCGAGGCTTAGACAGGGTCCCCGTCTGTCCATGAAGCAATTTTCTGCGCAGGAAACCACTCAAGAGTGATGAAAGAGGACTCGGAGAAGAGCAGCCCGCGCCCCAACCTCCCCACCCCACCCCCGCCTCCGCGTAGCTGGGTCCAGGGCTGAGGTCAGCAGAGGGGACCCCGGGTACGCGCTCCCCTCGAGGGCCAAGCGGAGGGCGCGAGTTCTCCGGGGCCACGGCCAGGAGCAGACCCACGGGACACATGGTCCGCCGCTGCCCGAGACACCCGGCTGAGGCTCGCAGGGCGCCCGGAGCGGCCGGCGCCGCTTACCTTGACGGCTCCGCGGGAACTCGGCTGGGACTCTGCGCGGACGCGACCGCGGGCGCGGGCGGGGCTCGGGGCCGGGAGCTGGGCAGCGGCCGGGAAGGCGCGGGGGCTCCACTGGGCTCCACCCGGGTTCAGGTCCGCCGCCTCGGGGAGGAAGTGGTGTCAGCCCTGCCCTTCCCACGCAGCGCGCAGACGTGTGGCGCCCTCCGCGCCGCCTTGCATCGAGGTGCAACGGGGACGCCCGGTTGGAGGCACAGCCGCGGGAGGACGCGTGGATGCAGGCTCCTAACTCTCGGGGGCTGCTTTTCCCAACTCATCGGGTCTGTGCCTCATTTCCCTTATTTCTCCTCCTTCACACCGCACCCTTAAAGGGGGGGGGGGAGTTTAAATTCTGGGAAAAGTTGGGCCATCCTCTCCCGCCCCTCCCCCACGCGCGCCCCCTTCCCTGAGAATCCCCTCGCTAATTGATCTTTCTTCGTCGCTCCATGTTAGTGGCAAAGGGGCTGTGACGAGAGGACGGCTCCTCAGAAGCCCGAGACCCTGACCTCTTTTGCAACGGCCTTCCCAAGTGTTTACTTCAGCCCCTCTGCGCTTCCTCTTTCGGGCCTGTTGAGCAAGGCCGGAGCTTCCCGCCCCGCGCGGAGCCCACCCTTGGGGGACTTGGCGCGGGAGTGCGGCGCAGAGCGACCCCGCGCCTGCGCGTCAGCCCGCCAGTCCGCAGGGACACGCTCGCCCGGGCGCCGGTGTCTGCCGGACCCCGGGGTGGGGGCATCGGAGGTCGGGGGTCTGGTGGGGAAGGGCCTTCTCGGCTCAGCCCATTTCTCAACTGTCCGATTGGCAACCACCTCCCCTCCCCCCGCCCCCAAAGCTTAACCACACTGAGTTGGCAGGCGAGGCTGTAAAGAATCGGGGACTCACACACATCTCTGGTGGAAATCCAAAATCGTGTGAATCTCGTGGAGGCGAATTCAGCAATAGCTATTAAACTTGTCTATGCAGTTACCGTTTCATCCAGAAATCCCACTTTTAGGAATGTATGAGGACAGTAGAGTGATGACAAGAAGTTTTGCAATACCCACGCCCATTCTTGGCCACAGGATTTGTAATAGCGAAGGACTGACTGGAACTAACCTGAGACTCTGGAAGTGAATCCTCCTGAGGGTGGGGAGATCTGAAAATACAGAAGTTAAAAACAGTTAGGATATGGGGCGCCTGGGTGGCTCAGTGGGTTAAGCCTCTGCCTTCGGCTCAGGTCATGATCCCAGTGTCCTGGGATGCTCAGTGGGTTAAGCCTCTGCCTTCGGCTCAGGTCATGATCCCAGTGTTCTGGGATCGAGCCCCTCATCGGGTTCTCTGCTCAGCAGGGAGCCTGCTTCCCCATCTCTCTCTCTGCCTGCCTTTCTGCCTACTTGTGATCTGTCAAATAAATAAATAAAATAAAAAAAACCCAGGATGTGTAAATGTGGTCGAATTAACCTCCTCTTCCCCTATACAGCTGTGTCCTCAAGGGCTTTTATGTGGGGAAGATGGTGAAGGTACAAAGACATACATTAGACGTGTAAATTAATTAGGTAAATTAAGATAGTTCCGTCATTTATTTAGTAAAACAAAACAAAAAACAAAACTTTTAGGCACCTACCTACTCATCTAAGAACAATGAAAATAGTTGTGAAGAAAACAGTTCCTGCTCTGGTGGATGGTACTTTCAAGATGGGAAAAAGCAAATTAATATTTAATATGTTAAGTAATAGAAGTATATTGAAGGGAATTAAAAGGTGAGGGTGTTAGTAGTGGGGATGGAGCCGTTGCATTAATTAGGAATCAAGGAAGATCTTTTTGATATGTGTCACTTGAAGAGCCAGACCTAAATTACATGAGAGATTAATTCATGTGGATTTTTGGATGACAATATTCAAAGGCTCTGGGTTAGGAAGGCACTTGAGATGCTCGAAGAACAGCAAGTAAGCTAATATGGACAGAGCAGAGTGAGAGGGAGACAAGTGGTATATGAGATCAAAGAGGAAATTGTGGCCCAATCATGTGTGTCCTTTCTGGCTATGGTAGGGACTTCACTGTGAGATAGAAAGGTTCTGAACAGTCAGTATATAGAAAGTCAAGTCCAGCAACGGAGTAACTTAATAGGAATGGAAGAGTGGGCAGCCAATACCTCTTTGCAAAGTAATGGAAGGGGCAGCCCTTCCAGGATCTGGAAAGACATTCCAAGAGAAGGAAGAGCAAGGTTAAATGTTAAAGAGAGTAGAGATAACTGATGATGAAAAGTTCTTAAGTTCTTTTTTTCTTTGAAGCTGAAATAGAGTTTATGTAGAATATTATGTTAGTTTCAGGTGTTCATAGTCACACATAGTGATTTGACAATTATATATATTACAAAATGCTCACCATGGTAAGTGTAGTTACCCCCATTACTATACAAAATTATTGTAGTATTGGTGGCTATATTTCCCACACTGTCCTTTTCATTCCTGGGATTTATTTAATTTATAACAAAGTTTGTACCTCTTAATTGCCTTGATCAATTTCACCCATCCCTGTACCTCCTCATCTCTGGCAACTATCAGTTTGTTCTCTGTATTTATGAGTCTGTTTTTGTATTTTCTTTGTTCATTTTTTTTTTTAGATTCCACATATCAGGGAAATCATAAGAAATTTGTCTTTCTCTGTTGGACTTGTTTTACCTACTAAAATATTTTTTGTGTCCCTCTGTATAATTACAAATAGCAAGATTTCATTCATTTTTATGGCTTAGTTATCTTCTATTGTATGTATATACCATATCTTCTTTATCTTTATCTACTGATGGACACTAAGGTTGCTTCCATGTCTTGGTTATTGCAGATAATGCTGTAATAAACAGAAGGATGTACATATCTTTTCAAATTAGTGTTTACATTTTCATCTGGCAAATACCCAGAAGTAGAATTACTGGATCATAGGGTATTTCTTTTTCTTTTTTTTTTTTTTTAATTTCTTGAGGAACCTCCATATTATTTTCCAGAGTGGCTGGACAAATTAACATCCTAACCAACAGCATGCAAGTGTTCCCTTTTCTCCACATCCTCGCCAACACTTTTTATTTCTCATCTTGATTCTAGCCATTCTGACAGGTGTGAAGTGATATGTCACTGTGGTGTTGATTTGTATTTCCCCGATAATTAGTGGCATTGAGCATCTTTTCATGTGTCTGCTGGCCATCTATTTTTCTTCAGAAAATGTCAGTTCAGATCCTCTGCCCATTTTTAAATTGCATTATTTGTTTTATTAGTGTTGAGTTGCATGAGTTCTTAGGTACTTTGGATATTAATCCTTTATTGTATGTATCATTTGCAAACATCTTCCATTCAGTAGGTTGCCTTTTGGTTTTGTTGATGGCTTCCCTCACTGTGCAGAAGCTTTTAGTTTGATGTAGTTCCAATAGGTTATTTTTGCTTTGGTTTCCTTTGCCTGGGAAACAGATCCCAAAAAATATTTCTATGGCCAATGTCCAAGAGTTTATTGCATGTTTTCTTCTAGGAGTCTTATGGTTTCAGGTTCCACATTAAATCCGTTTTGAATTTATTTTTGTGTGTGGTATAAGAAAGTGGTCCAGCTTCCTTCTTTTGCATGTGGCTGTCTAGTTTTCCCATGACCATTTACTGAGCAAACTGTCTTTTTCACATTGTGTATTGTTTGGTCCTTAAAAAAGAGAAATAAGATATCCTCTATTTTACCAGAAAGGAATGAGGGTGGGTTTGGAGTTGACAAGGATTTTCTTCTTTTTGATAGCTGTGAGATGCAGAAGTTCTAGTTTAAAGACTATTTTCTTTTGTAAAGTAAGAAAATAAGTAGAACCCTCTGCTGGGAGCGAGATAGGAGGGACTATCAAAGACTGCCCTAAATTAGGGAAGCTGGAGAAAGTTAGACAAGGTCCTTGCAGAGAATGGGAGAGTGAGTTGACCAGAAAAATTTCATGAGATTTCCAGAAACAGCCTGAGAAACTATTTGAAATTGACAGTGATGGTGTAAGTAATCTGCTCAGTCATGTGATTCTCCTGCAGGACTAGGTTGCATAGGTTTGGAGAAAGTTTAGCTTTTATGGGTAAGGATAGGTTGTTGTGTTCAGAAGGTAGGTAGATTGAATTTTGCTTCTGGAGGCATTGAGATTATGGGAGCTCACAATGTCCAGAATGTGATCATAGGTTTGGGTGGCTGAGGTGATCAAGGAAATGAGAGGCCAAGGGGTTATAAATGTCATCCCAGGTAACTGTTTAAGTCATCCAGGATTAGGGCAGCCCACAATTTACTGTTGAGCCTGAGCCACTTCTCAGAGTAGCAGAATGCTAACTGGATGAGAACACAAGAAACAGGTATAATTCATGGCTCTTCCAGACAAACAGAATGATGACAAGATACAAAGTCATCTTAAAGGAAGACTGGGAGTCAGGTGTTAGGGTTTCAAAATGAGAGATAAGGACTGACTGAGATTTGTGGAGATGACAGATCAGAAGCGGTAGACAGAGTGGCCTGCCCAAATGGTATGAGCCTCAAGAGAAGTCACCTTGCTTTTTGCTTTCTTTTGTTTTGAATAAAAGGAGAAACCACTTAAAGTCCTCCAGTAGTAATGCGGAGCATGGACAAGGGCAAACTCACCTTCTAAACTTAAGGTACATGGAGTGTGAGAGAATAAACTACTTTTCCTTGAGAAATTTGCAATGAAAATGCAGAGTTAAACTGCCAGGACAGAGGAACACTCCAGAAATCCCCTCATGATACAGGAGTGGCAGTGAGAGAGTTCGGGATGTGGGGAAGACAAGGGCTGAATGAATCACAGGTGAGGAAGAACAGAGTGTCATGGGATGATAGTATGGGAGAAATTTCCCCTAGTGAAGCAATCTCCTTGGAATATGTCTGCAAAACATGGTTAGTGGATAGACAACATGGACCCTGGCATCACAGAGGAACTCAGTTTAAGTTTAAATTGAGTTGGGATTTCAACTATGACTTACTACCTTACTCTTTTGGCATGTCCACCAAGTCTAACACGTGTTTTTGCCCATTTCCTCCTCCTGGCTAAAGAGTGTTCACCTCTGGCAAAGGACCTGGACTGACCACAATTAAGATTTCCGCCACTTTTTGATGGGGAGGGTTTCCTTTGGTTTAACATTTCATAAAGTTTCTCCTGTTCATTTTATTTGGATTATCCTTAACTGTAGGGAATATTTGCTTCTTATTTAAACATATAACTTTTACACCATCTGCAATAGACTGTATTTTCCAAAGATGGCCATGACCATATCTCCCTTCTCCATCAAGAGGTGGAATCCATTTTCTCCTTCCCCCTTGAATGTGCATGGGCTCTATGACTGCTTTGATCGATAGAAGACAGCAGAAGGGATGGGGGACTTAGCACTTATTGGCTGGCAGCCTCTCTTCCTGCCTTTCTCAGCCCTGAACACCCAGGAAGCAGGCTATCCTATCAGAGAGAGAGGGCACATGAGGGAAGAGAGGCCACCTCAGACATGAGCTGAAGACGCCATCTTGTACACCCAGCCCCATCAACCTTCAGGAGATTCTAGCCCCAGTTCTTATCTAAATGCAGCAACACCAGAGTATGTGGAGGAACACCCAGATGAGCGGAATCAACCTACAGATTCCTGAGAGATAATGATAAATAGCTGTGTTAAGCCTCTAAGTTTTGGTTTGTTTAAGCAATAGTGGTTTGTTCAAGCAATACTCAAGACCTCTTGGGTACCTCTATAGCTCGTGTTTCTGTCATAGTAAAGCTTCTGTGCTTGGCCTTTTAAAATATAAACTGATAAAATATAAACTGTGGTTTCTATTTTAGTCAGAAAAGTGTATAATTAGTATGTTATTACTAATTATATGTTTTGTATCTAGTGTATGTGTTTTTTCTTGCCCTTTAACAAAATGTTCCCTCTGCCTGACCTCTGACCCTCTACTTGTCCTCTGGCCAATGTTCTCAGACATTCCTTTCCTGCTTCACACCTGAGTGATAGTCACTGGGAGGAGTACTAGACAGGCTGGATGGAAGAAAAATCAGCAGGAGGAGAAGGATAGGGAAGAAGAGAGAGAGCCCAAGAAAGCTTGGGAGAGGATTTTTGGCAGGGAGCTCAAAGCAAAGCAGGGAGAAAGATGTTTTGGGGATGCTGCTGGGTATGAGAATGGTAGAGAATGAGAAGGAAGGGAGGAAAGGAATTTTAAGAAATATGGACTTGATTGAAAATTAAACTTGCCTGATGGTTTCTTGGCACTGACACTGCACAGAGGCTATACCCATGGGAGCCCAGTGGTAGATCACTCAATAAGCATTAACGTCTTTGAAATACTGAGATACATATGCATACATTGTGTCTTCTAGAGCATGCGTCTGTAAAGCAGGGATCCTTGCTACCTTTGGCTTAAGCCAAAAGCAATTCTTGTAGAGAAGTTCTGATAGCTCACTGAACTCAGACAGGAAGTACCACTGGGCTCCATGGGGAGCTACACTAAGAACCAGAGGACCACCAGGAAGTCTTTCTATCTCTTTTTTATTTTGCCTTAAAATTTTTTTATTGTGATAAGATATACATGACATAAAATTATTACCTTAACCATTTGTAAGTGTACACTTCAGTGGTGTTAAATACATTAATAATGTTGTCCCCCACCCAGGTACCCCATTACTTTCTTAAAACCAAAAAATTTTTAAGTAATCTCTACACCCAATGTGGGCCTCAAGCCCACAGCTCCATTAGGAGTCACATGCTCTACGGACTGAGCCAGACAGACACCCTTGAACAGCTACCTTTTTTTTTTTTTTTAAGATTTTATTTATTTGACAGATAAAAGAGATCACAAGTAGGCAGAGAGGCAGGCAGAGAGACAGAGAGAAGCAGGCTCCCAACTGAGTAGAGAGCCTGAGGTGGGGCTCCATCCTAGACCCTGGAATCACGACCTGAGCCAAAGGCAGAGGTTTAACCCACTGAGCCACCCAGGCACCCCAATAGCTACCTTTTAACAGCATTTTTGTTTACCATCTCTACAGTTTTACCTTTTCCAGAATGTCATAGAAATGAAATCATACAGTGTGTAGCCTTTTCAGATTGGCTTTATTCACTTACTTAGCAGCATGCATTTAAACTGATCTAAGTCTTTGTGTGGTTTCCTAGCTCATTCCTTTCATCGCTGAATAGTATTCTATTAGGTAGATAAACTGCAGTTTGTTTATTCATTCACCAATTGATCCCAATTTTTGGTGATTATGAATAAAACTGCTTTAAACATTCATAGGCAGGATTTTTGTATGGACGTAAGTTTTCAAATCAGTTGACTTGATTCCTAGTAGTAGAGTTTCGGGATCATATAATAAGACTATGTATACTTTGTGTGAAACTGCCAAACTGCCCTCCAAAGTGGTTGTACCATTTTGCATACCTATCATTGAGAGGTCCTGCTGCTCTGCATCTTCACAGCAGCAATTGGCATTGTCAGTTTTTTGGATTGTAGCCATTTTAATAGGTATGTGGTAGTATCTCATTGTCATTTTGATTTGCATTTCCCCAATGACAAATGAAGTTGTGCATCTCTTAATATGCTTGTTTATTATCTGTGTCTCTTTTTTTGGTGAGGTGTTCATTCAGATATTTTGCCTCTCTTTCTTACTTTCTTTTGCTTTGTTGTATTATTGTGGGGTTATAAGAGTTCTTTGTTTATTTTGAGAATGTTAAATTTTTTGAGAAGATTTTCATTTGAGAGAGAGAGTGAGCAATAGCACAAGCAGGGGGTAGGCTCAGAGGGAGAGGGAGAAGCAGACTCTCCACTGAGCAGGGTGACTGACACGGGGATCGATTCCAGGACCCCGGAACCATGACCTGAGCAGAAGGCAGATGCTTAACCAACTGAGCCACCCAGGCACCTCGAGAATGCTAAATTTTTAATATGAAATTTCTGGTCACTCAGTATTACCTCTAGCAAAGTCTGAAACTCCTCTTTTCCCACCCCCATTTCCTTTCACATGGTGATAGCAAATGGCAGCTACCACCAGTCAGCTTTTGTATGAAAGACCAAATCTGATGAGAAGTGGTTTGGGGCCGTTAGCATGAAGGGTGTGACTATGCACATTGTAAAATCAATACTTAAAATCTTTTCTCTATTAAAAGAGGCTGTGTGCTTTATCCAGTGTGGTTCTCAATCCTGGGTGCACATTGGAACCACTGGAGGAGCATAAAACGTACTGATGCCTTTGCTAAAATCTTAAAATAAGTGTAGATATGAAAACCAACTAAACCTATAAGGGACACTACTACACACCCACTAGAATGGCTGAAATTAAAAAGATGGAGCATACCATATGTTGGAAAGTGTGTGGAAGAACTGGAACTCTTCATACGTTGCTAGTGGGAGTGGAAATGGTACAACCACTTAGAAATTAGCAGTTTATTAAAAGGTTAGACATTCACTCACCATAGGACTTGGCCATTCCATTCCTAGGTATCTATCTAAGAGAAATAAAATCATATGTCCACCCAAAGACCTATTGCATGAATATTCATAGAGCTCTATTTGTAATAGCCCCAATTGGAAACACTCAAATGTCCATCATAGGTGAATGGATAAACACATTGTGTAGTAATTACTCTACGGAATACTACTCTGCAACAAAAAGGAATAAACTATCGGTACACCCAATAGTGTGGGTGAATCTCAACATAATTATGCTGAGTGACAAAAGCCAGATGAAAAAAAGAACGTATGCTGTTCGATCTCATCTTTTGTATAAATTCTTGAAAATTCACACTAATCTGTAGTGAGTAAAAGCACTGAGAAAGGAAGGGAGGAGCGAGAAAGGGAGGATTATAGAGGGGCACAAGGAAACCTTTAGGAGGGATGAATGTGTTCATAATCTTGATTTTACTGATGGTTTCCATTGGTGTGTACATATGTCAAAACTGGCTGGAAAGTATACTTATATGTGTGCAGTTTAATATATGTCAATTGTGCCTCAGTAGAGTTACAAAAAAAAAATCCTTCGCCCTTTGGACCATTACCTAATTCATGATTTCAAAAATGTAATTAAAAACATATATTAAATTTGAGTTAAAATCTTATTCATCAAAAACAAGAGGAAATCTAAACTGTCTCTAATATTAATGTTTATAACAAATATTGATAAATAAGAAAGGATCACTGTTTTAGATTTGTCAAAACTAAACATTTTAGAGTTGGAAGCCTCAATCTAGAATATGAACAGGAAAGAGAGAGAGGGAACACAAAATTGAATGGGAAGAAATAGGAAATCAAACACTGCAAACTTTTTGGAAGCTCGGCCTAATCCCAGAGGCAACAACAAGCTGTTGGATATTACAGGGTCTTGTGTGTACTTTAGAAAAGTGTTGAAATGGGGATGCCTGGGTGGCTCAGTGGGTTAAGCCTCTGCTTTTGGCTCAGGTCATGATCTCAGGGTCCTGGGACTGAGCCCCACATTGGGCTCTCTGCTTGGCGGGGAGCCTGCTTCCCCCCACCTCCCTGCCTCTCTGCCTACTTGTGATCTCGCTCTCTCTCTCTCTCTGTCAAATTAAAAAAAAAAAAGTCTTAAAAAAAAAAAAGAAAAATGTTGAAATAATTGTAGGTGTGTTTCTATAGCAAAGATAGTTTTGTACTGGGACTGAACACTGAAAAAAAGCATATGGTTTAAGAAACACTAGTGTTACATATTCTAAAAGTTTAGAACACAAAATTTGCTACAGATCTTTTTCATCCAAGTTGAGTTATTTTGTCCTGCTTTTTGCTAGATCCATATGGCTCCTGGTAGTAGAAGCCGAAACACACAAACTTCTCAGACTAACAGAACTCCATTTCAAGTTAATTTGGGAGAGCAGTGTGGGATAGAACTTGGGCTTATTAGCCACCATATGTGTTGCCTCCCTGAACTGTCATTCCTTGTTTACATACAATTTAACCTCCTTTTGTACTTAGGATAAAATCTGAACTCCTTGATGTGATGGTTAAGACTTTATAAGATCTGGTGCTAACCCATTTCTCCAACTTCTTTTAAGTTCAAGCCATATTGTCTTCCTCTCTGTTCTTGAATATTGAGAAGCTCTTTGTTGCCTGGAATCCAAGTCTCTGGTTCTCTGCTTGAATGACATCTTTATCCTTTCAATCTCAGCTTTATGAGGACCTCTGTGTTAAGTAAGCTCCATGAGGACATGGAAAAGTAGCTGAAGTAGGGGGTAAGGGGCAAGTGGGAGGTAGGGGACAGAGGCAACTCAGGGATGCTCCATTTCTCCTTAGCTCATTTTCGTAACTGGTGCCTTTTCTATGAATAGTGTGAAATATTCAATTTTAACACCATGAGCAGACAGTACCTGTGGTCAGATGATGAAACATAAGGAGGTCAGAAGATGGTTTTTTTTTTTTTAATATTCTCACCCTACCCTCAACTGTAAAACGAGGCCAATAATAATGTTTTCCTGCCTGAATCACAGGGGTGGTATTTATATAACATGTGCAAAATTGCTTTAAAAACTAAACAGGAACAGATGTTGATAATTTCAGGCTAATGTGGTCTTCACACTATAGTGATGCCTTCCCCTGTGAATTCTGCCAAGGACAAAGAGGTCAGCTCAGTGTGCTTAGAGAAGAAGTTCTTGGTAGGCATCTCATTGCCTGCTCTGGCACTTCTAGAAGCTCTGCAGTCCATTGCTGCTCCGGCAGCAAGCTTCAGACACCAAATTAGTAATAATACGTTTCTTTTATTCTTTCAATGAACACACCAAAGAAATACATTTTAAATGGGAAGCTTTTCTCTGGTTCACTTGGGTCCAGACTTCTCTCCTTCCCTCCTCCACTGTCTCCCTTACCCTTCTTCCATTCCTCTATCTCTCCCATTCTCCCTTTCTTCTCATCTTCCTCAGTTGAAAAAAGAATCTGGTCAAAGTGAAAAATTCTGTACGAACAAGTGAATGTCAAGCTCAGTAGAATACATGGCAAAGGGTGCTGGTGTAATCAAATGACTGAGTTGCTAAGACTGCACAAAATCTATCTCAACTACTTCCAGTTTGCTTTGCTTTATCCAATTTTATATTCTATGATCTCAGGTAAAAGTATAAAATAATTCATTGCTGGGGAATTTAAATTCTTCATTAGAATCGTATCAAAAATATTTCTCCACTTTTTCATTGTAACTCGTGCTCAACTGGGGACAAAAACCATATTGTCTTTCTCTCCTGAGCCGTGCTTAAAATCCGTCAGTGAGATGATAATTGGTAAAACCACTGTTTCTGTGCACAGTTCTCTTGAATTTTAGCTCCTATCCTTATCTTGACTGATTCTAAGTTATTTTTATTATTTTTAAAGGGAATCTTACTCAGACTTTTTTCTTAGTCTATCTTTCGTGATGATATGATTCTCTTTCATTTGAATCTTGTGAAGCGAGTCCTAGCAAACGCCCGAGGGCAGGGTCACACAGTCTGGGTTCCCTGGCCCTCTTCTCCTTCAGCCTATGGCAACTGTCACAGAGAGCGTTCCACCAGTACAGTTTCCAGCGGAAATCTCTCTGTTCTACTTCGCCATCCTGGGCGCACAGGAGAAACACTTGGCTAATTTCTGCATCTTTCTGGATCAAGATTCTGCATCCACTTCCAGAGTGTGTGGGGCTGCTCCCCACACCCACATGCAATTCTGGGACATTAGATGGACGGCCACTAGTTTAACTCAATTCTGATACCGCAGAATACAAGGCTGCCCCTCCCCCGCAACTTTGGATGCCAGTCTCACCTGGAATTCTGAGTTACCTCCCACAGTTCCCTCCTTGGGTTTGAGTAATTTGTTCTAGTGCTTCACAGAACTCAGAAAACCAGTTTACTCCCTAGATTACTGGTTTATTATGAAAGAATGTAACTTAGGAACAGCCAGATAGAAGAGACGTATATGGCAAGGTATGGGGCAAGGTATGGGGAAAGGCTGCAGAGTTTCCGTGTTTCCTCTGAGACGCCATTCAATGTGTTCACCAACCTGGAAGCTCTCTGAACTCTTTTTGTTTGTTTGTTTGTTTTTTATGGAGACTTCATTACATGGGCAACTAAATCATTGGCCATTGATGATTGATTCCAACCTCTAGCCCCTCTTCCCTCCCCAGAAACCAGGGGGTGAGACTGAAAGTTCTACCTGTCTTTTCATGGTTGCTTTCTCTGGTAACCAACCCCCATCTTTAGGTGCATTCCAAGGTAAATTCCAAGACTTTTAGGAGCTCTGTGTCAGGAATCAGGACAAAGACCAAATATATATTTCTTATTACAAATCATAACAATACACAGGGGCTCAGGGACTGTGAGAGGCATTTCTCGACCCATCTTCTTTGGCTTGCCATGCAGCTGTCTTTCCTCTCCCAGCTGTGGGGGCGTTGGGGACACTGGCTCCTTCCAAGGGCAACCCGTCTGGAATCAGGGCATAGGTCCACTGGAATCAGAACTCTCATTTTTGCAGACTAGACTGAAAGGCTGGGCAACCATGACAAGTGCCTTCTCTGTTCTCTCAGACTGTCTAATTGGAGGCTAGAAATGCAAGTGGGAAAATGAATTCTGCTCAATTATATGTCATTTCAAATTTTTTTCTCATATTTTGTGTTAGAGACCATCACTAGGCTCCAATACCCACTGTCTTCTTCTATAACACAAAATTTTGAAAAAAGTATCCTATCTCCCCTAAAGCTTGTTACAGTCATGTGAATAAATTTTGGCTCATGAGAGATAAGTGAAAGTATTATTTTGGACTTTTGGAAAACTTCCTTCAAAGGTGTTTTTCTTCATATCTTCCTTCCTGCTACTTGGAATGCAAACCTTGGAGTGGCTTTCCTGGGCCATGAAATGACCTTGAGTATAGAAGCCACACACTAAGGATGGCAGAACACCAAGATGGGAGGGGCCTGGGTATTTGAGGGTTCTGTGGAACAGAGCTGCATTAGCCCTAGACTGCCTACTTCTAGATTGTTGTTTTGTAAGGGAATAAGCCCTTGTGTAAGCCCCAAATTTTAAGATCGGTTATACCGTATTAGTGGACAAAGCTGCCATAATACAATACTATATAGGGTGGGTGGCTTAAACAACAGAAATTTGTTTTCTCACAGTTCAGGAGGAAAGAGGTCCAAGATCACAGTGCCAGAAATTCAGTTTATGGTGAGGCCTCTTTTACTGGTTTGTGGTTGGCCATCTTTTTTCTGTGTCCTCACATGGCCACTTCTCTGTACAGGTGTGGTGTGAGGTGATGGGGGGGAAGAGCAGGGGGAGGGAGGAGGGGTGTAATCTTTGGTGTCTCTTCCTCTTCATATAAAGACACCTGATCTATTGACTTAGGGCCCACCCTTATGACCACATTTAACCTTTAATTACCTCCTTATAGGCTTTATCTCCAAAGATAGTCACAATAGGGGTTTAGGGTTTTAACCTATGAATTTGGGGGGAACTTGTCCATAACACATACAGAAAAACATGATTCCTCTCTCATATGCCCAGGGACCTTCATTTTTGAGGTTTAAGAGCAAAGAATTTGACTGGTTTTACCTTTTTTACATTTTCTGGTTCTTGTTGACTCTACACAGTCATAGATTTCTATTTGACAGCTGGAGCTTGACTGAAATTTCCAAGCCACAGA
Organism: Lontra canadensis; assembly: GCF_010015895.1. Taxonomy (NCBI): domain Eukaryota; kingdom Metazoa; phylum Chordata; class Mammalia; order Carnivora; family Mustelidae; genus Lontra; species Lontra canadensis. Next base: position 555,785 of record NW_022631209.1, on the reverse strand, counting down.
TGGGACACTGTGTCCTCCAGGTTTTCTGAGATAACCCAGCCTTACAGAGACCCTGTTGCTCATGTCTGGCTGTCTGGGCTGAGAAGTGGGTAAGATAAGAGAGTCTCTAGATACAGGGACATGCCTGTAGAGGTGGAAAGATACGGGTTGATTCTGGTGAATATTATCTTGACGCACTACCATGCACTCTACCTCTTCTTCGTGGATCTCCAGCATGGTAGTCAAAGTGGCCTCATTAATGGTATAATTGGACTGTTCTTCCTTCAAAATTATGGTATGTTTGACCTCATTTGTCTTGATGCAGACATTTTGATTTAGGGATGTTTTAACATGGGCTAAAAAAGAAATTGTTGGAAGTTTCAGCTTTTGTATTATGAAGTAATGTATAAAACAGGTATCCTCACTGTATGCCTGAATTTTAGAACTTTTCAGACTCTGCATCCTGGAGCAAGAATTAGGGATAGGGTGGAGAGGGGGACTTGAGAATGAGGTGAGATCATGGATTAAAAAAGAGACTGGGTGGGTGTCATGGAATGGGTGATGATGGGACTGGGGTTTGGTGCCGCTTGGAAACATGGAGTCACACATACTTCCTGGCTCATTCACTTACGTCAGTCTAATAGAGCATTTGCTTTGTTTGCTGAGAATTAGATGCTGCATGGTCAGCAGACTCTCTGGTTTCTCTGTTAATGTTTCAATGAGTGTAGGCAGTTATTTTTGATAAATATTATACTTTGCTTGATAATGGGACTGTATTGAGTTCAATAGTGTCCCTTCCCCCAAATTCATGTGGATTGGAACCTCAGAATGTGACCTTATTTAGATTTTTGCAGATGTAGTCAAGTTCAAACAAGGTTATATGGGATGAGGTTGAGCCTCAAATACAATGACCAGTGTCCCCTGAGAAAAGAGAGATTTGTAAACACACAGGGACACAGAGGACACACAAGGGAGGTGACCATGTAATGACAGAAACAGAGAATTGATTGATACAGGTATAAACCAAGGAATGCCATGGATTACTGGTGAGCAGCAGAAATTAGGAACAGGCAGGGAAGGATTCTTCCTTAGTGCCTTTAGAGGGAGCATGGACCTACCAAACCCTAATCTGAAAACTATGTTTTCAGAACTGTGAGAGAATAAATTTCTATTGTTTTAAGCCACCCAGATTGTGGTAATTTGCTACGAAAGCCCTGGAAAACTACTATATGCATTTTTTCTTTTAAACTCTAGAGAATGAACATATCTGACTTTTAAAGTTTTTGTAATTGTGCTAATCTTACTTGATTGGCAATATATTAGACATTTGTCTAATCCATCTGAAACCATCTAATGATAGTTTTGGAAGTAGCTGGAGACTAATTTAAGTCTAATTATATCCTTATGTCATTTATTAATTGTTAAGGTAATACAGGCTCATAAAAATACAAGGAATACAATAATGAATGAAGTATAAAGTACAAGCCTGCCATAATTGATATGGGAATTAAGGGTGGAATAAAGGCTTGGGATGATTTAAAAATTTTAAAAATCAGGCCTTTTATGTTGTGACAGGGTAATTTTGTGGTGGCTGCATCAAAAATAGTTCTGATTTGCAACTCATCACTTACAGGACTGAATCCTAAGTCGTTGGCAGATGGGGTAACCAGATAATTTATGGTCCAACTGAGACACTTTTGAGAGTGAGAGGAGAAGCTATTATCTGGGCAACAGAGTTAAATGGGGACTGTCGTGGGCAAACTAAGACATGCAAAGCTTTTCACAAAGTGAGTTCTGGTCTTAATGCTCACAAACCCATAACTACTGGGCAGATTCCAGAACTGTGTGCCTTCATGTACAAAATCCTCTCCTTCTATTTGTGGCTGAAATCTCAATACAAAATGCAATTTCATCTGTAAAAACTCTGGTTTTTCAGATGTGGGCATTCTTTTCATAAATCCCAGAGATACAAACATCATGTTATGGTGTTACATTTCTTCATTTGCGTGTCACACAGAATGTAATTTCCTTGACGACATGCATCTTGTCTGTTCTGTGTCTAGATCTCCAGTTCTTAGAGTAGTCCTTTGTTCGATAAATACTTGTTGGATTGAATACATTATTTATGAGATTGTTTTGCCTTGAAGGTTGCTCAAAACAATTAGAGAATAATTCTAGACATGTTATAATATTAGTTAGGATCAGGATAGTAAATACATTCTCTGAATTAATACAATATAGGCTTAAGTGCCAAGACAGCGAACCAATACCGAAGAATGTCCATTTCTGTTTCATATCCACATTGAGCCTGGTCTGGCGGCTCTGCTATACAAGGCCGCTAGAGGTCCAGAATCTTTCTATTATGTTGTTCTGCTGTGTAGATGTCCACAAGATGTATTTACTTTCCAAGGCTTTTTGGAGTCAGAGTTTTGTTTCTCTCGAATGCTATATATATATCACATCTTCTTTATCCATTCATCTGTCAATGGACATATAGACTGTTTCTATAGTTTGGCTATTGTGGACATTGTTGTTATAAACACTGGGGTGCACGTGCCCCTTCGGATCACCACATTTGTATCTTTAGGGTAAATACCCAGTAGTGTGATTGCTGGGTCGTAGGCTAGCTCTATTTTCAACTTTTTGAGGAACTTCCGTACTGTTTTCCAGAGTGGCCGCACCAGCTTGCATTCCCACCAAGAGCGTAGGAAGGTTCCCCTTTCTCTGGATCCTTGCCAACACCTCTCATTTCCTGACTGGTTAATTTTAGCCATTCTGACTGGTGTGAAGTGGTATCTCACTGTGGTTTTCGTTTGTATTTCCCTGATGCTGAGTGATGTTGAGCACTTTTTCATGTATCTGTGGGCCATATAGATGTCTTCTTTGCAGAAATGTCTATTCTTGATGGGATTATTTGTTCTTTGGGTGTTGAGTTTGATAAGCTCTTCATAGATTTTGGATAGTGGCCCTTTATCTGATATGCCATTGCAAATATCTTCTCCCATTCTGTCGATTGTCTTTTGGTTTTATTTATTTATTTAAAAGATTTTATTTATTTATTTGACAGACAGAGATCACAAGTAGGCAGAGAGGCAGGCAGAGAGAGAGGAAGGGAAGCAGGCTCCCTGCTGAGCAGAGAGCCCAATGCGGGACTCGATCCCAGGACCCTGAGATCATGACCTGAGCTGAAGGCAGAGGCTTAACTCACTGAGCCACCCAGGCACCTCGTCTTTTGGTTTTAAACGAAGTCATTCTTGTCAAATTTTTCCTCTCATGAATAAATGGTGAAATAAATGTAATATTATAGCCTCCTGACATGCGCTACTTTTTATCTAAGAGAAACTCTCTAAATTATTGGTTACTGAAACATTCCATTGAAATGATTTAGTTTACTTTGGAAGCTGAAAGGAAAGTCACCAGATAGAAGTAATGTATGGCTTATATTCGAGTGTTAAATTGTTATTTACATTTTGAACCTATGGTCGCTATGATGATTAGTAGAGATATTATATGTGAAGCACTTCAAAGGTACCCAAATCGCTGCTGAACAGTCCTCTACTTCCCCAACATACAATTAAGTCTTTTCCAGAAAACAGAACTGTTTATTCACAAAACATTTTTTCTATCCTTTTTTTTTTTTTCTTTTTAAAGCTTGTCCTCCTTCCCTGAATCTTTCCCTTTCTCTCTCCTGGGAATCTGTTTTTGTTCTTAGTCAATGCTCATAATGATCTAGAGAGAGCTGACAGGGAGCCCCTGAGGGAGTGGGTCTTCAGCAGTGGCAGGTCCTAGAGAGAACGAGTGTGTATGGGCCCTAGAGTTCACCAGAATGGGGATGATGACCAGCTTTTATTTGTAAGAAATCTACCAAGAAATTTTTGTAGATTTGTAAGAAATCTACAAAAAAATTACAGCTTTTGCTCTCTCTCTTTTAGGAAAAATAGTTGGTTCAATCATTACAACAATGTAGCATGACTAGTCAATGCCAGGATACTGTCCATGGCATTTCTGTGAAGTGTCCCCGCAGCTGTAAATGGGGACTTGTCATGGGCTAGAACAATGAAGAAATGAAGGGCAGCAGGAAATCCACACAAAGCTAGGAGGTGTTCAAGGTCTTGGATGCTCTGGCACACACAGTATGAAGCATGATGGACAACTTCCAATATCACATCTCAACAAATGTGTGTGTGTGTGTGTGTGTGTGTGTGTGTGCGCTAAGGTGATTGTAATTCAGGCAGTGTACTGCTTGAAATTCATATGTGGATTGCCCATCCCAATTGCTGCAGATGCTATTTGAGGAAGCAAAGAATACATGGAAGAAGAGAAAAATAATTAAATACCACCAAGCTAAATAATCAAGACCACGACAAAGAAGATAAATAACAACTTATAATTCACTGCATTGCAAATAAAGTAGTATTTTTAGTATAAAAATTGCATTTGCCCACAAAGAGGCTATTCAGTCAGAAATATGATTAAACTACATCAGAAATGTGTCAAAGCTGTAGGAGTCACACATAGTGTCACAGCTCACATGAAACGTTTCTAAGAATAAGCCACCTGAAGATCACATTCCAGTCTGAAACCAGCAAAGGTTTCACTGACTTGTAAGAAAGGAGACTGTAGATTTTACCATCCTTCTAGTGATGCCTGGGCCAACTGAGTCTCCCCGCACCCCTGCCAATGGGCCAGCTTGGCCAGCACTCATTTCTCCCCTGTCCTTGCACACTGTCTAGCTCACTGCCTGGATTCTGAGGTCACATTCCTCATTATAAGTTCATGATAATATGCAGACAAGGGTAGTAGGTCCTGGTTTGGGGGTGATGCAGCAAGGTTTTTTGCTTCTGCCTGGAGGGTCATCCCCTAAATCTTTCACCCAGTTTTACAGTCAGTTAAAGTCAATAATCTACTGTCTACTTCTTTTTTTTCAGGAAAAGCACCCACACCTCAATAGAGAGAAACACAAATTTATAGGGACCAATATGAGGATGCCTCTGGCCTTTTTCTGACATAGTCATAAAAGCCTCATAGTTTTTTTACATATTCTTAAAATTCTGATGCATGTTAATTATAATTTTAGTTGAAATAAGTGTGCCATGACCCACACTGAGGACTAAAATATCAGATTGAATTTAAATTTTATTGTAAATGAATCAAGAATAAAATCTTGAGCCAATTGATCGCAGGACTAATGAGTAATATTCCTCTCTTACTCTCTTGAATTCTGAGCCAGCAGAAAGATAGGAGTAGGAATCTGATAGATGGAGATTAGAAGAGTAGCTTTGTGATTGGAAGTCTTCACTGGAGAATTTGGCTCTATTTGGGGCAGACAGCTTCCTATTATTTCCCACAGAGCTGAATTCACCTGGTATCAGGCTTAGCAGCTGCTGGTGATTCTTCACCTTGGCTGCACATTCAAATCACCTGGAGGTATTTTTAAAGCCACCTGCTACTTGAGCTCCCTACCCCCAGACCAGCTGAAAGATCATCACGTGGGTAGAAGAGGAGATGGAGCTCTGCATTTTAAAAAGTCTCCCCAGGTATTCTTAGTGCATATTGAGGAACTATGAGGGTTGAGGACCTTTGAACTTGATCATTAACAAAGTCCCCTGGAGAGGAGGGAGCAAAACCCAGCCAACCTCAGGGCTGAAAATGGGAAAGGAGACAGGAGGGTGAGCTCATCCTCTCCAGTGGAGAAACGAGTGAAGAAATTAATCTGTGGTTTGATGTCTTTTGACAAATTTAGAAAATTCTCCATTCTTATCCCATCAAAAGTTACTTTGTACTCTATTTTTCCTTTTTCTAGGACTCTATTTGTTGGGTCCATGGTCAAAGGAATGAGATTGATAGAAAGCGAAGGTCAAGCAAAGCTTTATTTTGCGCCAAGCATCGAGAATCAAGCCAGGGCTGTCTTTTACAAAGAGAATAACACAGAATAACTTTTATAGAGCAAAGGCCATGTGGTTGAGCCTGGCTACACACAGTGGCCAATGAGCACCATGGTCAGAATTGGCGCCCAAAAGGCGGGGCCCACTTTCCCTGGTAGCTAGGGAGACAGTATGCACGCTCCACTGATTGGATGTCTCCACCTGGCCTGACCTGCCCTTGTATCTGGGCTTTGCAAGTTCCTCTGGGAGGGGCAGGGTCAATCTAAGTTTACTGCATAGGGTCAATTTAAGTTTACCGCATAAACAACAAAATGGTTCCCTCTGGCTACGTAGGCCCTTACATTCCACCCTTTTCTTTGAAGATTAGTCAAATCTTTGACTTTTCAGCCAGTTCTATGCTCTCCTGTTGCAAGGGGTTATATTAAGCATGTAAGACTAACATTTTTATCCCTCTAATTTTCTTTTGTACAAGTGACATTAGGGCGTTTATAATGCAGGGGCCGAAAAGGAACATTAGTGCACGGTCGGCTGATGAGTTAGCCATTCACCCCTTTGTATAAACTTTTCCATTTTTCCTAATTCCGTTCATCTAATTTCCCACCTATACTTTACATAAACAAGTAACGATAGGAGCAACAATACACAAACAGGTAACAATAGGAGCAACAATAAACTCATAGTCTTTTGAGTCTTAGCTTTAGTCCACGGTCCGCAGGGTCCATTGGCTGTGGCTTCCGTCCCTGGGGGGCATCCTTGTCCTTGGCTCTTTTGACGTGCCCCACGTGAATCCCGGCCCTGATGCCTTCTACTTTTATTGCCGTGGGGGTGGTCAGGATGACAGTAAACGGTCCCTTCCAGCGGGGCTCCAAGTTTCCCCACTTGGTGGCGGCGTATCCAAACCAAGTCCCCGGGTTGGTAAGGATATGGCTCCACCTCAGTCTCCATCCCAGTGTGGGCAGTCCGGATCCCTGTGTGGGCTTTTTTAAGACAGACTGTAATGCCTGCAGTGACTGGAGTACAGACTGATCAGTCATTTCTGCTATAGCAACCTCTTGTAGCCAAGGGCAGAGTGGGAGGGGGGCTCTCGAACATTATTTCAAATGGGGTCACCTTGTTTAAGTAGGGTGTATACCGCTCCCTGAGGAGGACGAAAGGTAGAGATCTACCCATCCACTGCCAGTCTCCAGAATTAGCTTTGTCAGGGTCTCTTTAAGAGTCCGGTTCATTCTCTCTACTTGCCCAGAACTCTGAGGCCGGTAGGCACAATGTAGTTTCCAATTAGTGCCCACAGCCTTGGCCAATGCTTGTGAGACTGAACTCACAAATGCAGGGCCATTGTCTGACCTGATATTGAGAGGCAGCCCAAACCTAGGAATTATTTCTTCTAATAGCTTTTTGGCTGTCACTCCTGCCATCTCATGTTTGGCAGAAAAAGCCTCTGCCCAGCCTGAAAAGGTATCTACAAAAACTAACATATACTTGTGCCCATATTTTCCGTGTTTCATTTCTGTAAAATCTATTTCCCAAAAATTCCTGGTTCCTTACCTCTTTCTCTTTTCCCTCTTCCCATTCTAGTTCCTCCCCAATTAACTGCCTGGCATTGAGCACATCTATCAACTACATCCTGAACCATACGCCCTAATTTAGAAACCTGGAACTGCATGCCTATAAGCTCCTTGAGTTTGCGTGTCCCCAGATGAGTACCCTGATGTATCTGGTCTACTAACTTCTTACCTAGTCTTCGAGGAAGAATTAACTTTCCTGTTTTAGTCTTAGCCCAGTCCCTTTCATAGTCCAATTTAGTCCATTTTTGTAAATACTTTAAATATTCCTCTGAATAGTCCAGTTTTTCTGGTAGGACTGGAGCCGGGAGTGTAACCAGCTCTTGCACTGTTTCTTGGGCTGCTTGCCTTGCGGCATGATCTACTAATTGGTTTCCTTTTGAAATCAGATCAGTCCCATTTTGGTGTCCCGGGCAATGTATAACGGCCACCTCTTTTGGGTCCCAAATAGCCTAGAAGAGAGCCAATATTTCTTCTCTGTTTTTAATTCCTTTTCCTTCTGCTGTTAATAGGCCCCTTTCTTTATAAATAGCCCCATGTATCTGGAGAGTAGCGAAGGCGTACCTGCTGTCCATATAGATGTTGGCGGTTTTAACTTTGGTGATCTGCAGTGCCTTAGTGAGTGCAATCAGCTCCACTTTCTGTGCCAGTGTTCCATGTGGCAGGGCTGCTGTCCAGAGTTCCTGCTCAGGGGAAACCACCACAGCCCCCGCATACCTCTTTCCATTGACCATGTAGCTACTCCTGTAGGACCTCCCCACAGTTGTGTGGTGGTCAGCTAGCTCCTCTGGCAGCAGCGTGGCTGGATTTAGCACCGCGGGGGGCCGGAAGGTCACTCTTGGTTCGTTGAGGAGGAGGCCCTGATACCCTGTCACTCAGGAGTTCATCATTCATTGGTCTGGTGGATTCTGGAGGAGGCCCTCGGTAGTGTGGGTGGTGGTCAAGATGAGATTTTGACCCAAAGTCAGTTTACTTGCATCCTTGACCAGGAGGGCCGTGGCAGCAATTATGCGGAGGCAAGGGGAAACCCAGCTGCTACTGGATCTAGTTTCTTGCTAAGATCGGCTACTGGCCTTTGCCAAGGCCCCAGAGTCTGAGTCAAAACTCCTTGAGCCACCCCTGTTTTTTCATCCACATACAAGTGGAAGGGCTTCTGGGATGGCCAATGCTGGGGCACTCAGTAAGGCTGTTTGTAATTCCCAAGATGCTCCTTCTGCCTCAGCTGTCCACTCTATCATAGTGAGCCCCCCTTTTGCCAGTTCGTAGAGAGGTTGGGCAATCTCCGCAAACTGTGGTATCCACAGCCTACAGTAGCCCAGCATCCCAAGAAACTCCCTCACTTGTCAGGACGTGGTGGGGCGAGGGTATTGGGTGATCACCTGTTTTCCTGGACTCAGACAGTGAACGCACTCCCTCGTGGAGATCAAAGCCTAGATAAATGGCATGGCTCTCACAGAGCTGTGCTTTCTTTGCTGACACATGATACCCTTTTCCTGCAGAGTCTGTAAGAGACCTCTCATCCCCACAAACATGACTCACAGTCCTCAGCGGCTATTAGCAAGTCATCAACATACTCTAACAGAGTGACTCCCAGGTTGGAGGTTCTGTACTCAGGCAAATCCTCATGTAGGGCCTCATCAAAGATAGTGGGTGAATTCTTGAATCCTTGGGGAAGAAATATTGGCTCTCTTCTAGGCTATTTGGGACCCAAAAGAGGTGGCCGTTATACATTGCCCGGGACACCAAAATGGGACTGATCTGATTAAAAGTCATAGTCCCCTCACTCTCTGCTTGCTCCATTCTTTCAAACACAGCAAACAACACAACAGACAACAAAAAGACAAGACAAAGACAACTGCAGGCCAGTGGTCCTTACCCAGAACCTGCCACCTGTGGGGACTTTCTAGGGGGACTCGAACCCCCTGACAGTCTAGGGGGACTCGAACCCCCAGTGACCACCTAGGGGAACTCGAACCCTCTGGCAATCTACCAGTGGAGGGAAGGGGCATCCCCGCATCCACTCCAGCCCTGGGGAGCATGGCTGCATCCAGCTTCTCCCCGTGGGCCATACCCTGGAGCTCTGCAACCAGACAGACAGGAACCTGAGATCTTACCTCCAGAGGCTTTTCCCAGAAATTCTGATGCTGGCTCAGTGCTCGTCGTTTGATCCTGGATAAGCCCCCAATGTTGGGTCCATGGTCAAAGGAATGAGACTGATAAAAAAACAAAGGTCAAGCAAAGCTTTATTTTCCGCCAAGCATTGAGAATCAAACTGACCGGCCAGGGCCATCTCTTACAAAGAGGCGACCCTTTCCCACCTCACAGACTAACTTTTATAGAGCAAAGGCCATGTGGTTTAGCCTGGCTACACACAGTGGCCAATAAGCACCTTGGTCAGAATTGGCGCCCAAAAGGTGGGGCCCACTTTCCCTGGTAGCTAGGGAGATAGTATGCACGCTACACTGATAGGATGTCTCCACCTGGCCTGACCTGCCCTTGTATCTGGGCTTTGCAAATAAGTTCCTCTGGGAGGGGCAGGGTCAATCTAAGTTTACTGCATAGGGTCAATCTAAGTTTACTGCATAAACAACAGAATGGCTCCCTCTGGCTAAGTAGGCCCTTACATAATTACACGTTAAAATGTTTTTTGCTGTGTTACATTATGTCTCTTATACACTTTTCTAGTTTCAAATCCCATTTTTTTCTGTGTATTAATCTTCTGACCTATTTTCTAGCTTACCTCTTGGAGCTACATAATTTGCTGTTAAATGCAACTGATTTTGTTCATCTTTTTGGTTCTAGCATTTCCATTTAACTGTTTTTTAAAAAATATTTTCATTATTTATCAGAGAGAGAAAGAGAGAGGGAACATGAGCAGGGGAAGGGGCAGAGGAATAGGGAAAGAGGAAATCTCAAAAAGACTCTGAGCTGAGCAAGGAGCCTGACTTGGGGCTCAGTTCCAGAACCCTGAGATCATAGGCCTGAGCCAAAGTCAGATGCTTAACTAACTGAGCCACCATTTAAATCTTTTTAAAAACAGTTTCCAGTTTTCTACTGAGATTTTCCATTGTGTCATCTAACTTCTTGAGCATATTAATTATAGCTCATTTTTTCCAGCTGACATATAAGCTTGTGTAAGTTTGAAGGTGTGCAATGTGATGATTATACCACGTATACATTGAAAAATGGTTACTGGGGTAGTAACCAGAATTATCTCTTTCTGGTTATGGTGAGAAGGTTAAAGTTCTCCTCTCACAGAAGTTTTCAAGTAGTCAATATAATACTATCAACTATAATCCCCATTCTGTACATGAAAACCCCAGAACTTTCTCATCATGCAACTGAATATTTATACTATTTAATCCACCCAATCAGTCCCTGGTAACCACCATTCTATTCCCTATCTCTGTGAGTTTGATGTTCTTAGGTTCTATAAGTTAGATCATGCATTATTTATCTGTCTTTTCTGATTTATTTTATTGAGCATACTGCCTTCAAGGTCTATCCATGTTGCAAGTGGCAGGATTTCCTTCTTTCTCATTGGTGACTAATAATACTCCATTGTGTGTGTGTATTTTCTCTATGCATTCCTCCATCAACGGACACTTAAGTTGTTCCCTAACCTGGCTATTGGGAATAATCCTGCAGTAAACACAGAGGTGTGGATATCTCTTTGAGATAGTGATTTCATTTCCTTCACATATATACTCAGAAGTAGAATTGCTAGATCAAATGGTAGTTATATTTTTGATTTTTTTGAGGAATCTCTGTACTGTTTTCCACAGTGCCTACATCAATTTCTATTCCCTCCAGTGGTGTGCAGGGGTTCTCGTTTCTCCACATCTTCACCAGCATTTGTTACCTCTTGTCTTTTTGATACCAGCCATTCTAACAGGTGTGAAATGACATCTCTTTGAAGTTTTGATTTGCATTTCCCTAGTGATTAGTGATGTTGATCTTTTCATGTACTTGCTGGACATTTGGATGTCTTCTTTGGAAAAAGTCATTTTAAAGCAATCTGCCCATTTTTATTTTTTAAAAAGAGGGGCACCTGGGTGGCTCAGTGGGTTAAGCCTCTGCCTTCGGCTCAGGTCATGGTCTCAGGGTCCTGGGATCGAGCCCCAGATTGGGCTCTATGCTTGGTGGGGAGCCTGATTCCCCTTCTCTCTCTGCCTGCCTCTCTGCCTACTTGTGATCTCTCTGTCAAATAAATAAATAAAATCTTTAAAAAAAGGATACTATTTGTTTATTTGACTGAGAGAAAGAACACAAGCAGGGGGAGCAGCAGAGGGAGAGGGACAAGTTCCTTAGATATTTTGAACATTAACCCCTAATCAGATACGGTTTGCAAATATTTTCTCCCATTTCATTTGTTGATTATTAGCATTGTTTTGCTGTACAGAAGCTTTTTAGTTGGATGTAGTCCCACTTGTTGATTTTTGTTTTTGTTGCTTGTGCTTTTGGTATTTTTGTCCAAAAATTTATTGCCAAGACCAATGTCAAGGAACATTTTCCCTAGGTTTTCTTCTAGGAGTTTCTTCTAGGAGTTAAATCCTTAATGTATTTCAAGTTAATTTTTGTTAAATGGCGTAAGATAGGGTTCAATTTTATTCTTTTGCATGTAAATATCTAGTTTCCCCAATACTGTTTATTTAAGAGACTATCTTTTCCCTGTTGAGTATTCTTGGCTCTCTTGTCAAATATTAGTTGGCCATATATATGAATGGGTTTATTTCTAGGCCCTCTATTCTGTTCCTCTGATCTATATGTCTGTTTTTATGCCAGTATCATACTGTTTTTTTTTGTAATATGGTTTGAAATCAGGAAGTGTGATGCCTCCCACTTTGTTTTTTTTTAATTGCTTTGGCTATTTAGAATCTTTTGTGGTTCTGTGAGAATTTTTGTATTGTTTTTTCCATATCTGGAAAAATGCCATCAGAATTTTGATAGGCATTGGATTCAATATGTAGTTAGCCTTTGCTGCTATGGACATATTACCACATTACCTCTTCTAATCCATGAGCATGTAGTATCTTTCCATTTATTTGTGTCATTTTCAGTTTCCTTCCATAGTGTCTTATAATTTTTGGTGTCTGGATCTTTAACTTCCTTGGTTAAGTTTTTTCCTAAATGGGTGTCTGGGTGGCTCAGTTGGTTAAGGTCTGCCTTTGGCTTGGGGCCCTGGGATGGAGCCCTGAATGGGGCTCCCTGCTCCTCAGGGAGTCTGCTTGTCCCTCTCCCTCTGGGGCAGCTCCCTACCCACCCCTGCTCATGCTCTCTCTCTCTCAAATAAATAAGTGAATAAAATCTTTAAAAAAATTTTTTCCCTAAAAACTTTATTGTTTTTGATAATATTGTAAGTGGGACTGTTTTCTTTATTTCTTTTCCAGATACTTCATTTTTAGTGTGTGGAAATGCAACTGATTTTTTGTATGTTGATTTTATAAAATTTTTGCTGAATTCTTTGATTATATCTAACAATTTTGGGGGGCAGTTGTTAGGCCTTTCAGTGTATAAGGTCATATCATCAGCAAACATAAACAGTTTTACCTCTTCCTTTCTGAGTTGGATACCTTGTCTTCTTTTTCTTGCCCAATTACTCTAGCAGGATTTTTAGTATTAATGTTGAATAGGAGTGGTTTGAGTGGGCACCTTTTTCTTGTTCCTGATATTAAAAGGAGGGATTTCAAACTTTCACCACTGAGTTTCATGTTAGCTGAGTGTTTGACATAAATGGCCCTTCTTATGTTGAAATATGTTTCTTCTAGCCTAATTTGTTGAGAATTTTTATCATGACAGGATATCAAATTTTGTTAAAGGCTTTTTCTCCATCTGTTGAGATGATCATATGATTTTTGTCTTTCATTCTATTAATGCGCTATATAACTGTGATTAATTTGCATTGTTAAGCCATCATTGTATCCCAGGACTAAGTCTCATTTGCTCATGGTGTATGATCCTTTTAATGTGCTGTTGAAATCATTTGCTAGTATTTTGTTGAGGATTTTTGCACCTATGTTCATCAGGAATATTGACCTGTTAATTTCTTTTTTCATAGTGTTCTTATCTGGCTTTGGTATGTGGGTAACGTGGGCCATGTAAAATGAGTTTGGGAGTGTTGCCTCATTTTCAATTTTTTGTAGCTTTTGAGAAGAATTGGCTTTAATTCTTCTTTAAATATTTGGTAGAATTCACCCATGAAGACCTCTTGTCCTGGGTGTTTTTGTTTTTGTTTTTGTTTTTGTTTTTTGCTGGGAGATTTTTAATTACCAATTGAATCTCTTTACTTATTCTTAGTCTGTCTGAATTTTCTATTTCTTCACGATTTAGTCTTGGTAGGTTGTCTCTCCAGGAATTTACTCATTTCTTCTAAGTTGTCCAAATTTTTTGGCATATAATTGTTCCCTGTAGTCTCTTATGATCCTTTGTATTTCTGTGGTATCAGTTGCAATGTCTTCTTTTGCATTTATAATTTTAATTGCTGAGTCCTCTCTCTCTCTCTTTTCTTTTTTGGTAAGTCTAGTTAAAAATTTGTATATTTTGGGGGCACCTGAGTGGCTCAGTGGGTTAAAGCCTCTGCCTTCAGCTCAGGTCATGATCTCAGGGTCCTGGGATCAAGCCCCGCATTGGGCTCTCTGCTCATTGGGGAGCCTGCTTCCTCCTCTCTCTGCATGCCTCTCTGCCTACTTGTGATCTCTGTCAAATAAATAAATAAAATCTTTTAAAAAAATGTGTCAATTTTCCTTATCTTTTCAAAAAACTGTCTGGTAGTTTTGTTAATCTTTTAGTTTTCCTATTCTTTATTAAGTTTGTTTATGCTGTGATCTTTGTTAACTCCTTCTTTATGCTAACTTTGGGCTTAGTTTTCTTGTTGTTTGAGGTGTAGAGTTAGCTTATTTATTTGCAATTTTTAAAAAAAATATTTTGTTTGTTTATTTGAGAGATAGAGAGAGTGCAGCAGGGGGAGGGGCAGAGGAAGAGGGGGAAGGACAAACAAACTCCCGCTGAGTGCAGATTCCCTACTCCTCCATTCCAGGACCCTGAGATCAGGACCTGAGTCAAAGTCAGACACTTAACTGACTTAAGATCCTTGAGCTATTTTTTCTTAAAGTAGACTTTTGCAGCTATAAACATCCCTCTTAGAACTGGTTTTGCTGCATCTCATAAGTTTTAGTATGTTGGGTTTCTATTTTCCTTGTCTCAAGATATATGTTGGTTTCCCTTTGATTTCTCCTTTTGCTCATTGGTTGTTCAGGAGCACGTTGTTAAATTTCTACATATTTGTGAATTTTCTAGTTTTCCTCCTTTATTAATTTCTTGTTTCATACCATTGTGCTCAGAAAGGATACTTAGTGTAATTACAATCTCTTCAGTAGAGGAGACATTCACTGATGGGTGGGGGATGCTGCAGCATGCTGTGACTTCAGGTCTAGTTGTGCAGGTTGCCAAGTGCAGGGACACGTGGTGGCACCAGGACCAGGGGTCCATGGTGGCTTGCTGGCTCCGGCTGTTGGATTCCACAGCATTGACAACTGTGTGAACACTGCGAGGGGAGAGAGAGGAGGCTCACAGAGGCTGCAAATGCTCTTGGGGTTCTGCAGCACCTCCAGGTCCAGGGCTAACGATCAGGACAGGCAGTGGCAATGGCTGGAGCTGGTGGTATGTACACTTGGCTGTGGGGCCCCACAGAAGGTGACTGTGGGGTAAAAGCCAGGGAAATCTGTAAGGGGTTTGTAGTGGCTGTGCTGGCTGTTGTTGCTTTCTTCAGTGGTAAAAGCTGCTGGGTTTGTCTCCAGAGAAGGTCACTGGGAAACTGATTATTGGTTTTCTCTCTTGTTCTGAGCTATGACTCCTAACATCTCATTTTTACTGGTTTCTGGGTGGGGTGAAACTGAAGTGGGGCCTTTGTGAAGAGCCCCAAAATGCTGGAGAAATGGGTCACTCACCCCGCTCTTCCTCTCCCTGCAAAGGGGAAACTCTTTCTAATTGGGAAATTCCCTTTGGTGCTCAGCAGTAGTGGCTTGGAGAATGGGATGATGCAGGCAAAATGAAGCTGTTTTTCTTCCCTTTTTGTGCAGTTGTTCTTGAGTTTTTTGTTCCACTGGGTTACTGAAGTTTCTTATGTGGACTGCCGAACTCTCCCAGAGCTGTTTTTGTTCATGGCTGGCTGTATAATTGTTGATATTTGTTGAGGGACAGAGGCTAAGCTACTCTGCTATCTTGGCTCCATCATTCTCCCTGATAGACATTGAAATACATGTAATACACACACATTATATATATGGAAATAACAATAACACAAAGCTAGACCCCTCTCTCATACTACATACAGACATTATAGAGATTTAGTATTAAAAGACAATAAACAGTTAGAAACAGTTTTGGAGAGTGAATTTTGAAGTAGGGGAAATCCTCCAGACAGAACATGAAACCGAGTAATCAGAAAGACAGATGTATCTTTCTACATATATATTTTTTAAAGTTTATGGCAAAAATTTTTTATACTAAATTAAAAAGCAGACTGGAAAATATATTTTCAGTAGATATTATAGGCAAATCTCTTAATATTCATAACAATAATTTCTTTGGATTAATAAGACATATAAATACACAAGGAAGGAAAGAGCAGAGGTGAGTCATTGAAGATAAAATGTAATCATCAATAAGTATATGAAAAGATACTCAAACTTGCTAGAAGTCAAATTACTGGAAGTTAAGGCATTTATGTTTTTATATCATGTAACTAGCAGAAAAGAAAGAAAAAGAAATGAAGGGGAGGGATCCCATCTTGTGCTGTCAGAGGTAGAGGGAAGCAGGTGATCTCTTACTTTGCTCTGGTCCTAGGGAATTGTTGTATCTTTTCTGAAAGTAATCTGACTACATCCATTAAAATAAAAAAATCCATTTTCCTTGGCATGGGAATTCCCATTTTGAAATCTCTCTTAAGGAGATAATGGTATAAAAAACCATATATTCCTGAATATTTATTAAACCATTGACTGTAGTGGCGAGAAAGCTGAAAATGATGTGGTTGTTTGTCAATTAGTGAGTGACTACTTTAGAATGTTGTTAAAAATCCAAAGATAAGTTCATTCACGAAAAGATACTGGTATGTAACAACGTTATGTGACCTTGTATCTGCAGCAAAAACTGCTCCAGAGGAGAAAGGGCCCTGACGTTGATTTCAATGATTTACAAGAACTATCTCTTTATCTTTGAAACTTCTCAATATGAAAGGTTTAGGTGTTGAGTTCTGCTTGGGTATGGATTTTGGCGATTCTTTCTGATAGAATGAACTTTGCCATGATGTGCAGTTACACAATCCTGGGGCTTCGCACATGCCAAACTATGGTTTAAGTCTACAACAAATTTATGTGTACTGATATATAATTTGCATATATTGGTATATCTGTCTATATCACATATATGACATGTATTGGTACATTTAATCAGTGGCGATTTTTCTGTAACCTACTAAGCTGGAAACTCCTGGAGGACAAGGACTCTTATTTTGTGAGAATTAATAGTTCATTAAATGAATTATACTCACCTTAGATAGTTACCATGAGGCTAGGAGAAGAATGCACACAAGGATATTTGGCATAGGGTGCTCATGTAGGCAGTGTTGCATAAATGTTATTTGAATTAGAATCTAAAAGAATAGTTTTTAGTATAAATCAGTATGGTGGTTTCTTAGTGACCGAATTTGCCATAACAGAATTGAAAAAAGAAATATAATAGGGGAGGATGGTGGGCACCATTTATAGGTCCACACACCATGGCTTCTAAATTCGAACTGGACTCTCATTTGAGGTGGGCTCCTGCTGGCTGGGTAGAGCCTACCTGTGATCAGGTAGAGCCCTGTCACCTTCACCCTCCAGTCCTGCTCACAAGGCCTGACCCCTAGAGCCCAGCCTGCCAGGACTTCATGGCTGCCGTGCTACTCCAGGGGCTGGGGCTTAGGGCGGCACCTGTGAGCTGGCCCACCCGGCTGCCCAGCTGGGAGACACAGGCCTTGGTGTGATGTTAGGCCAGTGGGTGGGGCTAGGGGAAGTCCACCTGGTTGTTCCCAAACCCTATAGGCAGCACATTCAACTCTGGACCGTGTTTATAGTATAACTGTCTGGATGCCTTCAGCTGGGCTTGACACAGCTTGGGAGTTTGCACTTTACCATGAGCTTTAAGTCATTTGAGACTTCTGATGAGTCAGCTGCCTGTAGGTGGGTTTTAGATATTTTCTCTGTGCAAAGGGGGAATTTCATGTCATGCCTCCAGTAAGCACGAGGTTAAAGAAAAAGCTACAAGTAGGACATCAAGCTACTCGAGGCAAAGTGCCTTGCATCAACCAATAGGCATGCCTAAGATGGAGCTGGAAGTGGCAAAAAACAAAACAAAACAAAACAACCCCCCCTCCAAAATCCACAAACTAAAGTGGCTTAAATGATTAACTTACATATTAATATAGAGAAAAAACTGAGAGTTACCGGAGAGGAGGCGGGAGGGGGGATGGGTTAAACAGGTGATGGGGATGAAGGAGGGTGTTTGTGGTGTGAGCACCAGGTGTTGTATGGAAGTGCTGAATCACCATATTGTACGCCTGAAACGAATAGAACTAAAATTTATTGGAATTAAAACATCATAATAATAATAAATAAATACAAATGATTAATTTACTGAGACAGTTGACTTATGGACAGTTTTTCATTTAAGACATTTTCAGATACTCTGAAGAGCACTTTAAGTTACACAATTCAATTCTTACATAGTCGTAACACATCTTGCTGCTTTAAAAATATTATTCAATCTTTTATTCTTTATTCCTTTCCCATACAAGTTCAATAGAGGTATGAAGGGCCAAGGAGCCTCTTTTAACCTTTGCTGCTCCTCATTTCCTCTGCTGCTGTCACTTCTCTTTGTTCTTGCCTTGCCCTGTTTCATGCTGTCAACATCCCTTTGTATGTAGCCCTTCTGCTCAGGCATTCACATGTTTATATACTCTAACTCCCCAAGTCCTACAATGTCTCTATTCATTAAGAAAGTCCCTGCAAAGTAAATAAAAGCCAGGCATACCCTGAAACAAAAGTAGTGGTTTCATTCCACTGGGTCAAAATAAATTGTGGTATGGGACCAGATGACAGAACTCAGACTTTGGTTAATTTTCTTTTTATTGTGTGTCTTGAGCTTGGCCCAAACAAGGTACACCTCTTTGTCAGGGGTTAGGTCTAGATATTTTCTGAGCCTTGCTCCCTCACCCAGGTTGAACACAACTTAGGTATCTCTGTTACCCCTGGAGTCATCTCTGTGACAAAAGTAATTAGAAGAATTTAGGAATATTAATCAGGAATTAAATTTAAATCATCAAGTTGAGAGCACACCCAAGGTATCAAGATATTTAGCTCTGCTTATAATCCAGTGGGCTAGTCACTAGTTTTCTCATCTGTAAAATGAGAATTGAACTTGGTGGGGTGGGGGCGGTAGGGGGGTGGTCCATAAGGACCCTGGTGCTCCTTGGTTCCTGTCTGTAGTAGAGAGCATGGCTAACCTCCATCACATTTAACACTGAACCCCAGAGGAATAGATTGAGTTCTTTAGTACATCAAACCACCAAAGTGAACAAAAATAAATTGGTTAGCAGTCTCTGGGCAGTTTTGTTGTTTTTGCTGACTTGTTAGGAAGGGATTGCACCTCCTCTAGGTGGTCATTGCAGAGATCTAAGGGAGTTTGTCAACTTTAGGTGCCTGGGAGCATTACTAAGAAAGGCAGACTGGGTTGTAGGTTATAATTTGATTGAATATCTCGTGTCATGTAAAGCTAAAATATTTGGGAAAGTATTCTTGGCAAGAACATTACACACACACACACACACACACACACACACACAGAAAACTATTGCTGCTTAGACAGTCTATAATTATAATTATGTTTGAAAGACAGTTTCCACTCCAACCCTATGTTTCTACTCAGTTGGGGTAAGAGGGTTGGTAAATGACAGCCTTCATACTAAGTGGAAGTAGTTAGTAGGAGTCTAGTTTGGTGGGCCCACTGGATCGGGTGATTATTATTTAGTAAACTCTACTTTACTGTGAAATGGAAATTTGGACATGAAGAACTGGTGACAGTGCGAGGAGCCTTCTCTGAAGGAGAACATTCTTGTCATTGTTCTAAACTGTTGGCTCTGATATGATAAATAGTAGCAACCACGATAAGGGGGTAACTCTCTAGGATGAATGTTTTTGTCTGGTTTCAGTTAGATTTTATATACATATGAATATACAAATACAAATATAAATATGGTACAGTCTTTGAGTTTAAGCATAAAATAACCATTTCATCTATAAATTAACTATTTCCTTAGTGTAAAAAGAAAATCTTTAATGGAGTTGTCCCCAGGTATTTCTGATTGTCTCATGCTATTTAAGTACATACCATGCTTCTAGTATGCTGTCAAAATGGAGGCTTAAAGGAGCGAGATTTATTATCCCAAGTATTATTACCTAATTTCTTTGAATATCTCAGGGCTGGCTAAGGTGTTTAATAAAGTGGTTTGTAGATAACTTATGGACAGAACTCCTCAAGTAGCTTTCTTTTTATTAAAAAAAAAAAATCACTGATCTGCCTTTGGCTCAGGTCATGATCTCAGGGTCCTGGGATCGAGTCCCGAGTTGGGCTCTCTGCTCAGGGCGGAGCCTGCTTCCCCCTCTCTCTCTGCCTGCCTATCTGCCTACTTGTGATCTCTCTCTCTATATATCAAATAAATAAATAAAATCTTAAAAAAAATCACTGGGTGTTATATGCAACTAATCAATTGTTGAACACTACATCAATAACTAATGATGTACAATGTACTGTCTAATTGAACATAATAATAAAATTTAAAAAATTAAAAAATTAAAATTAAAGAAATTTTTAAAAATCAGTGATTTTTTTGGGGGGATGAGACTTTTGTCAGGAAAATACCTAGCAAGATCTCATATTACTTTTACTCCCTCCCCTAACAGGCCTATTCCAAACTACAAACATTAGTTTAGCAGTTAGGCCACTTAGTTACTGATTTTTTGGTAGAGTTGGTTAGTAGTTATATTAAAGTGTTACTTTACATCTCTAGGCATTGGATAAAAATCTTTCAGTCTCTTTTCTGAAATTGTATGAATTTATTTGGCCAGAATTATCTGAAATGTTAGTGGTCAAATTTCCAGCCATGTAGTTATAAAAATTTTGTGACTATGAGTAGAAAAAGGGAGGGGAGGGAATGCTAGTATATTATGGCTATTAAATTAGTATTCCTAATTGATCGTCCAAATTCCCTTCTAAGTTGTTTGCTTTTGGCATCCACTAGTGGCTTGCATTTTCCTTTTCTTATTCTATAAACAAGTCATTAATTTATGAAATGAACAGAAACTGTGTCTCATCAGATTGGTCATCCTCTGAAGAAAAGCCCAAGTGTAACACACACACACACACACACACAAATGCACAGACGTCTGACAATCACAGGTATATAAGTAAGTACATAAAAAAGCTATGATCCCATTATTCATCTCCTCTAAAGCCCATGAGGAGTTGCAAAGTTAGCATTTTCTGTTTACTGATGAATTCCGTGGATAGTTTTTAGTAACCACAGGCTGAGTGGCATGTGCTTTGAGCTGTGGTTGTATGTGGAATTTAAAGCCACACAGTTTTTGTATCAAAGTCTAGTACTTTTGGTTTTCAGAAGCACGTATTACATAAATTTTGATGCTCTAAAGCCTTAAGTCATAGAAGGTTTTTGTATATGCAAAAAGGGGAAGAGCCTAAAACTTCATGTTGGTGCATAGATAGAGTGTTCAGGACACTTAGGATTTCTTTAAGCTTAAAGTTTCCAAAACAAGAAGTCACATTAGTAACATTGCTGTTTTAAACTCAACAACACACTGCCTGAAATGAAGACTGGCGAGCATTTATGTATGACATCACTGTTGCTCTCCCTCTTGCAGGAGAAAATGGAACCCCAGCCGAGGATGCACTGGTCCTGCAGCTGGAGTCTGCAAAGGTACAAGAGAAATTTCTGGAGATGCTGAAGAGCCAGCACATCATTATCGCTGATTTGCAGTGAAACTCACAAAATGGCAACAAATATTCCTTCACCAGTGATGAGCTATTCTAGACCAGCAGAAGAAAACGCGTGAGCAAATGAATCTGATGAAAATTTAGTACATCATATGAAGCAAATGTCTTTCCATAGCTCTCAGGAGGATAGCCAGCATTATTTCACAACTCACCTTCAGGGGCAACAGAACCATGTCAGAAATCATCTCCAGAAGTCATACCCTCTGCAGCAGGTTGAAGCTGATGTGAAAGTGATTAATGTTGGGGAAAGCTCCCTAGACTGTGACCTTTGTGAAAGGGATGAATTTTGCAATTTTGAAGAGACCATCATAGTGTGGAAAATGAACTTTTTGCTCTGCTAGGTTTTCCCCAATTGTCTGAATGTTCCACAAGCATGGATCAGATGTATCAGGTGAAATATTGTCTATTTTATATTTATATATAAAATGTATATATATAAGTATATAGTTTTATCTATTATCAGGGATTTCAAAATACCACCGTAAGGCAGTCAGCTGCCTTCTCTAAAGTTGTTGAAATAATCATGACTTTTTAGATTAGTCTTACTTGGTTAAATGTAGATATGGTAATGTAAAATACTTCAAATTAATTTTTAAATGATATACGGTGAGCAATTTGAAAAGCTTTATTTGCCAAAAATGTACTGTAAAAATAGTGTAATCTAAATAACCTCTTAAGCGCAGATTTGCAAACAGAATATATTTAAATTTAGCTTATATTTCTAGCTCCAAATTTCTTTATCTTTCCATAATTTAGTGAGAAAGGTATATGTTTTCCCCAAAAATAAGATGGCCAAATGAACATTTTAGTGTCCTTATATCGTCTCTATTTTTGTAGCTCATGATGTGATTATCATGCTTTTCAGGACAGAGATGAATGAATTGAATCTCCAAATATATGTGATGAATGGGATAAAATATCTGAATACTCCAGGTAATCTATTTATGAAGTATCTAGTTTTTATAACAATGCAAGAAAGGATAATAACACACCCAGATTTGATTATTTGAGGCTTTTTCAAACACATACATGCTCTTAACACACAGGCTATGAATTGCATGTAGATTTGTAAATTTCTGGACTTTCTGGGGGAAAATCCTAGTTCTAAATCATCTTTTTACTTCTCTCTCTATATATTTTTAATTCCTCATCTTCTGTGATCTGGCGAAGTCTTGGAATATAGATAAGGTTCAATGATGTAGAGTTCGGAGTGGACCGACAAGAAAGAATTCTCGAGACGTCTTTGGTGCAAAAGGGTGGTTTATTAAAGCATGGGGACAGGACGGGACCCATGGGCAGAAAGAGCTGCTGGGGGGTGGGGGTTGTGAGGAGGGGTCCATTATATGCTTGCAAGTTGGGAGGGGGTTAGGGATGGTGTAAGTCTCTAAGGAATTTTGGAAGCAAGGTTTCCAGGACCTTGAGCAGCTAGCTATTGGGAAAAAGGTTATTAATTACCTGTAATAAAACCTTTTCGTGAGACCCTTTAGATGTGTATCAGTGGGCTGTATACTTGGGAATGATTGGCAACACGATCTTGGAGGGTTTAGAGATAAAGTTTCCAGAGGAATTGGTAAAGTTGACTTACAGGATCCTGGTGGGCGGTAGAGGTCGGTCAGTCTAGGATTGCCCTTTGCCCTTAGCAAAGCCTTAAGGTGGGGGTAGTTGAGTCCCTAGAGGAATGTCACTCTGCCTGTTTTAAGGGCTTGTCAGTAGGTAAGGAAATTTAATAATTTTTCTTCTGCCTCTGTTTCCCACATCAAATCCTCAACAAAGCCAATGATATTTTATTCGTTAGCAAGGATGTATGTAATTAAAAATGTAAGTTGGATGTTAACAATTAAAACAATGCATTTGAAAGCCAGAAAGTCTTGTCTTAGATTGTTTGGATTTCCTAGATGATTCCTTGAATTCAGGTAATGACCCAGCTCAAAGAAAGTTAGGACTAGTTCTCTTATGAAGGAGGGACTCCCTCATGGCTGATGGGAGGAATTCATTATCAAGATTAGATCATATTTTATTTTTCTCTCTGGGAAGAATCCATTTCTCAGTGGCAGAAAAGAAGAATGGAAGAGCGTGTTCCCAGAGCACCTTCCTTTGTGGGATGAGCTCACCAAGCTGAGGGAAGAGAACAGGGGAGCTCCTGCTTTTCCTTCTTGTTTAGAGCTGTGAGCAAGGGACTACTTTTCATCATTCCTTTCCTTCATTAGTTGCTAGGAAGAAGGGGGGTGACTCAGGGTGGAAAACATGTGAGGGAAGAGTGTATTTTGATCATAGATAAAGGCTGATAGAAGACTTGATTATCATCTTTATGAGAATTTTTAAGGATATATGTATTAGAAAAGTTGTTGATTGAAGATAGAAGCCTGAAAATATGAGTGTAGGCTGATTGATGACTTGGGGTTTCTGTGGTACTTTTCCCATTTATTAGCAAAGGACCTGGGTGTTACCTGATCGTGCAAGTCCTTCTTAGGAACAGACAGCTATTTTCATCTTAGCCTATGGCGTGATGTGGTTAGGTTGTCCAGTGGGGCATGTCTGCAGTTTTGGAAGTCGTGCCTGACTAGTTTGAATTATGATACATTTAGGAGAGTTCATTGAACTTTATGGTTTGGTTAGCTCACAAACAAATTTTTGCATAAAGAAGATTTGTGCTTGTGGTTTAAAAATTTTGTTGTTTCTGATTTTGCTTTTGTGGGTTTTTTTGTTTCCCCTCCCCTTGAGCTAGTCATCTTGGATAGTTAATAGCTTTAGAATCTGGGTTAAAAATAATAATAACAACAAAAGAATGAAAAAAATGTGAAACTAGCTTAAGGGACTTCTAGAACACCAATCCCAGACAGGAGAAAAAGAAAGGACAGAAAGTGTATTCAAAGAAATAGTGACTAAAAATTATATAACCTGGGGAAAGAAACAGCTATCAGATGCAGGAACCACAGAGTACCAAATAAGATGAATCTGTGGAGACCCATACTGTGCTACACTATGGAAAACAGTATGGAGGTTCCTCAAATAATTAAAAATAGAATTACCATATGGTCCACCAATTCCACTTCTGGATATATATCTAAGGCAACCAAAATTATTATCCCAAAGAGGTATCTGTACTCTCATGTTCATTGTAGCATTATTCACAATAATCAAGGTATGGAAACGACTTACGTCCCCATTGACAGATGAGTGGATAAAGAAAATGTGATATATATATATATATACATATATATATATTTCACAATAGAATATTATTTAACATCAAAAAAGGAGGGAAATCTTGCATTCTGTGACAATATGGATGACTTTGATGTGCATGATGCTAAGGAAAGTAAGCCACACATAGAAAGACAAATACTGCATGTTATCCCTTATATTTGGAATTTTAAAACGTCTGTTTCATGTAAACAGAGAATAGAAAGGTAGTTGTCAGAAGCTAGGTGAGAGCATGGGAAAAATAGAAGAGGCTGATATAGGGGTACACAATTTCAAACAAAAGATGAATAAGATATGAGGTTCACTTCAGACCTAAGGCACATACAGATTGAAAATGAAGGGATAGAAAAAGATATTCCAAGACAATTAGAAGTGAAAAAAAAAAATCCAAGGTAGCAATACTTACATAAGACAAAATAGAGTTAAAAAAAAAAAGGCAAAATAGAGTTTATAACAAAGACGGTGACAGAAGACAAGAAAGGCATTACATAAAATAAAGGAATCAATCTAACAAGAGCAAGTAATAATTATAAATATCTCTGCACCCAACTTAGGAGCACCTAAATACGTAAAGCAAATATTAACAGACATAAAAGGAGAAAGACAATAAAGTAGAGGACTTTAACACCCCACTTACATAAATGGATAGATCATTTAGGCAGATAATCAATAAAGAAGCTGTATCTTTGAGTGACACTTTATACCTGATGGACATAACAGATATGTACAGAATATTCCATTTAAAACAAACAAACAAAAAAACAAGAGAAGGGGCACCTGGGTGTCTCATTTGTTTAGTGACTGCCTTCAGCTCAGGTCATGATCTCAGGGTCCTGGGATCCAGTCCTGTGTTGGGCTCCCTGCTCAGTGAGGAGTGTGTTTCTCCCTCTGACCTTCCCCCTCTCATGCTCTCTCTCTCATTCTCTCTCTTTCAAATAAATAAAGAAAATCTTTAAGAAACACAACAACAACAACAACAAAAAGACAAGAGAACACACTTTCTTTTCAAGTGCACCAGGAACATTCTCCAGGATATATCACATGTTAGGCCACAAACAAGTCTCAACTTTAAGATTGAAATAACTTTGTGCATCTTTTCTGACCACAATGGTATAAAACTAGAAGTTAACCTCATGGTGGGGGGGAACCACTGGAAAAAACAGAAGCACATGGAGGCTAAACAACATGCTACTAAACAACCAATGGGTCAACAAAAAATCAAAGAAGAAATAAAAAAGATCCATGGAGACAAATGAAAATGAAAAAAATACAAGAGGTCCAAAATCTTTTGGACACAACAAAAGCAGTTTTAAGAGGGAAATTCATTGTAATACAAGCCTACCTTGAGCAACAAGAAAAAGCTTAGCTAAAAATCTAAGATTATACCTAAAGGAACTAGAAAATGAAGAACAAACAAAGCTGAAGGTGAGTACAAAGAAGGGAATAACAAAGATCAGAGCAGAAATAACTGGCATAGAGACTAAAGAGAGAGAGAGAGAGAGAGAGAGAGAAGATAGGTGAAACCAAGAGCTTGTTCTTTGAAAAGATAAAATTGATAAAAATATAGCTAAAATAATCAAGGCACAGAGAGAAAAGGCCCAAATAAATAAAATCAGAAATGAAAGAAGTAGCAACTGACACCACAAAACCACAAAAGATTATTATACTACAAAAAAGTATATGCCCACAAATTGGACAACCTAAAGTGGATAAATTTCTAGAAATATACAATCTTCCAAAACTGAAGTAGGAAGAGATAGAATATCTGAAAAGACCAATACTAGTAGTGAAATTGAGTTCGTGATCAAAAAGCTACCAAAAAAAAAAAAAAAACCCAAAAGTGTAGGACTAGATGAATTCATAGGCGAATTCTGCCAAACATTTAAAGAAGAGTTAATACTTCTTCTGCCACTATTCCAAAATATAGAAGAGGAAGGAAAGCTTCCAAACAAAGCTGACATTACTAAGATTTATTCCAGGGATGGAATATCCTAAAGAATCCACCAAAAATCTATTAGAGCTAATAAATGAATTCAGTAAATTTTCAAGATACAAAATTAATATCCAGAAACTGGTTCCATTTCTATACACTATTATGAAGTAGCAGAAAGAGAAGTTAAGAAAACAGTTCCATTTATGATTGCATCAAAAAGAATAAAAAGCGAAGAATAGACTTAACAACGGAGGTAAAATATCTGTACTCTGAAAACTATAAAACATTGATGAAAGAAATTGAAGATGACACAAACAAATGGAAAGATATTCTCTGGCTCATGGATTAGAAGAATTAACATTGTTAAAATGTTAAAACAATCAACAGATTCAGTGCAATCCCTATCAAAATACCAACAGCATTTTTCATGGAACTAGAACAAATAATATTAAAACTTATACAGAACTACAAGGGACCCTGAATACCAAAGCAATTTTGAGAAAGAAAAACAAAGCTGGAGGTATCACAATCCCAGATTTCAAGATATACTACAAAGCTGTAATAATCAAAACAGGATAATACTGGCACAAAAATAGACATATAGGTAATGGAACAGAATAGAGAGCCCAGAAATAAACTGATACTTATATGGTAAATTAGTATATGATAAACAAGGCAAGACTATATAATTGGGAAAAGATAATCTCTTCAACAAATTGTACTAGGAAAACCAAACAGCTACATGCAAAAGAATAAAACTGGACCACTTTCTTACATCAAATAGAAAAATAAACTCAAAATGGATTAAAGACCTAAATGTGAGACTTGAAACCATGAAACTCCTAGAGGAAAATATATACAGTAACATATTTGACATCAGTTGTAGCAACATTTTTCTAGGTAGTTCCCCTCAGGCAAGTGGAACAAAAACAAAAATTAAATCTTGGAACTACATCAAGATAAAAAGTTTTTGCACAGTGAAGGAAACCATCGGCAAAACAAAAAGGCAGCCTACTGAAGGGAAGAAGATATTTGCAAATGATATTTCTGATAAAGGGTTACTGTCTAAAATATATAAAGAACTGAATGCCAAAAGCCCAAATAATCAAATTAAAATTGGACAGAGGACCTGAATACACATTTTCCCAAAGAAAACACATAGATAGTCAACAGACAGATGAAAAGATGCTCAAATCACTTATTGGGAAATTGAAAATCAAAACCACAATGAGAGATATCAGTTACATCTGTGGAATGGCTAGAATCAAAAAGACATGATTGGTGAGAATGTGGAATAAAAAGAACTCTCATGTACTATTGGTGGAAATGTAAGCTGGTGCAGCCACTGTGGAAAACCACATGGCAGTTCCTCAAAATGTTAGAAATAGAATCACCATATGATCCAGTAATTCCATTAATGGGTATTTATCCAAAGAAAACAAAAGTAATAATTTGAAAAGATACAAGCACCACTATGTGTATTGCAGCCTTATGTACAATAGCCAAGATATAGAAGAAACCTGAGTATCCATCAATAGATGAATGGATAAAGAAGATGTATGTGTGTGTGTGTGTGTGTGTGTGTGTGTATAATATTACTCAAATATAAAAAAAGATGACATCTTGCCATTTGTGACAACATGTACCTAGAAGGTATTATGCCAAGTCAAATAAATCAGACTGAGAAAGACAAATACCATATGACTTCATTTATATGTGGAATCTGAAAACTAAAATAAAGGAATAAACAAGCAAAAAGCAGAATCAGGCCTATAAATACAGAGAACAAATTGATGGTTGCCATGGTGGAGGCGACTAGGGGAATGGGCAAAATGGGTGACAGGGAGTGGAAGATATAGGCTCCCAGTCATGGAATAGATAAGTCACCGAAGTAAAAGGTACAGCATAGGGAATATAGTCAATGGTATTGTAATAGAATTGTATAGGGACAGATGGTAGCTACCCTCGTGGTGAGCATAGCATAATGTACAAACTTCTTAAGTCACTATGTTGTACACCTGAAACTGATGTAACATTATGTGTGAACTATACTAAAAGAATCAGAGCTAAAGATCTAATATATAACATGGCCACTCCAGTTGATAATACTATGGTCTATAATTGAAATTTACTAGGAGAATAAAACTCAAATGTTCTCACTGAAAAATAAATAAATCTGTGAAATGACAGATGTGTTAATTATCTCCTTGGTGGGAATCCTTTTACAATGTATACATATATCAAATCATTATAATGTACACTTTAAATATATTACTCTTTTGTCAACTGTACCTCAATAAAGCTGGAAAAAAAAGAAATGATTGGTTCAGCTGCTTTTCTATTCTTTCTGTTACATACACACATGTAGTACCTGTGTGTATGTATGTTAATATATGAAGATGCTTACATAGCTTTTAGTGTCTAACAGTAGAAAAGTATCTTAAATTTAGAAAGAAGCTTTGCAGAAATTTTCTACACCTCTCTTTAAAGTGAGATAACAGTGAGAAGGGGGTTCAGTGAGGTGTCAGTTGAGCAGGTTTAAGAGAAGTATTTCTGAGTCTGTAGCCAGGCCCAAGTGGAGCCAACCATGTGCTTGAATTATGCCTCAAGAATACTTATTAATTTTGCAGCCAGAGTAAAGACTTCCATGTGTTGATCTTCACATGCCACTCAGCTTGTTTTGTCTCATGACAGAAGGTGGTGGCCACAATGCATAGACATCAGCAGTGATACACTACCTAATTAACTATTGTCTTATTTTAAAATATATATTTTTAAGCATACTCCATACCCAATAGGGGGATTGAACTCATGACCCTGAGAGCAAGAGTTCCATGTGCTACCAACTGAGCCAGCCAGGTGTCCCATCTCTTGTCCTATTTCTGAAATGAACTCTGACCCATGAAAATCAGCCTATCCCATGATGGGAAGGCTGTATGGTTCACCCAAGGGGACACCATCTTTTGTTTTCCACCAGGCTTTGTAGTTCATGGGTCCCGCTGCTGTCTGGGAAGGGTTTTCCTTGATCTCTTACATTAGTAAGAATGATACCAGTGTGGGACTGATGAACATAAGCTAATCTGGTATAAGTTAGCCAGATACATCATTCAATCTCTAGATTACCAAGGTCCAGGTTGGAGCTCTGATGAACTTTGAGTTTCTCTCCCCTTCTTGGTACCAGTGTGGTATTTTTGGAGATGGCTCTGGTGCCACTGTATGTAGCTTCATCTGGATCCCATCAGCAATTCCTACTCTCTTTTAGTCACTGTTTCCAAGATAGGATTGCTTATTGAAGCTGTAAGGAAAAAAACCCCACTTAATTCCAATGAGAAGAAGAAACAGCTAGTTTCTTCTGGACAGTTTTTTCAGAAGTGTTTTAGATTTCCTGCCAAAGGACATTGCTAACATTGCCATTAATCTAAAACTGTTCTACTCATGTAGAATAATTAAAATTACTTCAAGTCAGTTGGCTCATGATGACATGCAACCAGCCTCACATGCTCAGCAAATTGGTGGTCAGATGACCAAAGGAAGTTTGTAGGCTACTCTAAGTCTGTGATCTTCTTTTGAGGTTCATGGCGACACTATGATCTCTGTTTCTCCAGAAGTCATCTTTTCTACAGAAGGATCAATCAGATGGCTCAGGAACGTGCCAGCGGCATATCTGTTTTATGGGTTGCCTCTTAACTTCCTTAGAGAATAGAGAAACTTGATAGACAACGTTTTGAAGAGCACTATCTAATATTTACATATTGTGATGTCAACATTTAAAAGAACTGTGTTTCTGAAATATATTTGAGTCATTGTGAGCTGATTGAGTTCCATAAAAAGATGACCCAGTCTATCTTTTTAAGTATACACAGAATTCAGTCTTGCTTATAATCTTATTTCTTGAGGGTTGGGGTTAGAGTTGGGTTAAATATAAACTCAACTTTTAACTAGCTATTATAATAAATTCAGGACTTTCTTGCATTTATTTGGACAACAACATATGCTACTAAATGATTGCTATGGAAGTTTTGTAGATCTAACTTTAGGTTAAGTGAATGCATGCCTGTTTTGGTTTAAACAAAACTCATAAGAACACCTAAGACAAAGTGTACTTCTCATGTGTCATAAAAACTATGGTTTTTAATGAATTAAAATTGGATTTAATGATGATGCTCAAAATGTAAATGCTAAAACTATCATTTGTATTAATTATGCTGACTTGTATTGATTTTTTAAATCACATTTATTTATGTTCTTACTCTCTCTTTTTCCCCTTTAAAGAGTATTTGGGGCTTTCTTCAAGCATACTTCAATTACCTCCTTATTTTTAGAACCCTCAAGAATTCTCACCTTTTTTCACTTGCCTTTAACTCTGCTTTGTTTCTTTTGCATTTGTACTCTCTGCAAATTAGTCTTAAGCAGTCAATATATAAAGATAGTTATAATTGTTATATATTTTTTTCTATTGACATTGCTGTATAAAATGGCACTTCTTCTTCCTTTTTTTTTTTTTTTTTTTTTTTGAGAGAGAGAGTGAGTGAGTGTGAGTGGGGGGCAGAAGGAAAGGGAGAGAGAGAATCTTAAGCTCCAGGCTGCACCCTGACACGGGGCTTGATCTTACCACCATGGGATCATGACTGAGCCAAAATCAAGAGTTGGACGCTTAAATGGCTGAGGCACCCGGGCACCTCAGCACTGCTTCTTGTAAAAAATTATAAAAATCAAATTTGTCATAAGGAAGCCCTGTGGGGAAAATGCAATATCCAGTTTAGCCATGTACAGGTTCAGGCTGAGTGGTGATGACTTTCCTACTGATATCTTCTGTAGTTTGGGAACATTCCTGCTGAATCTGACTTGTTTACTCCTGTGTTAATATTTGGGAGATCAGCAAAGCACCCTTTTTCTAGCCATTAAGTCAGCTAATGAGCAGAGAAAGGCAAACTTCATGGGATAATCAAAGCTTTATGTGACATATTGAAATGTTCAGTACGAGAGCCAAGGTAAAAACTTTTTGTTTCAACCATAATAACCAATGTCTCAACACTATTCACTGACACTGGGCTGAATAAGATAGACCTAAGAGGGAGGCTTGTGTCCTTGGTGTGGTTATAAAATAAAGCCTTGAGATGGAACTGAAGGGCTGGTGAGGAGTAAAAGTCTCTATCTCTGAGACTGGGATTCTTAAGCCTGCTACAGATGATGTACTTGGCTCTATGTTTGGCTTATTTTCAGCCACATTAAGAGACAGTCGCATTTGATATTAGCTAGCAGTGTAAGAGCACCCAATCCATGAATGTTAAAGTTACCCAGACTACAATTTTTTAAAAAATATCAAAGATAGGAATATAGCATGTGTCTGATGTAGTCTACCCTCAAGGAATTTTCAGTCGAAAGATATGATCATCATCTTTATGTTGGTTATTTAAATCCGGATATTTAAATATTTCTTACTGTTGTTAGTGCAATGTTTCCTGATCATATAATTAATCTTATAAAAGCTAGTTTTTTAACAAGTGGTTTCTGAATGAATATATTTATGTATTCCTAGCTTTTAGTACTGGGAGATGTCTATGAGGGGTATAAGGTATAATATATCATACATAAATTGTATGTTGAAATATCAGGGATGCCGAGTTGCACATATTTTGCATTTAAGTGAGTTTAACTGCTATATATAAGAGTTAAAGATACTTAAGGAATGAATATTTTTTTCTGGGGTTTATAATTCTTTAAAGTACACTTTCGTGTGTCTTAGCTAGGGCTACTTTAATAAAATATCAGGGTGGCTTAAAAAGCAGAGATTTATTTTCTCACAGTTCTAGAGGCTGAATGTCCAAGATCAAGGTCTTGGATGATTTGGTTTCTGGTGACAGCTATTCTCCTGGTCTTCTAGCTATGTCCTCATGTAGACTTTTTTTTTTTTTTTTTTTTTTTTTTTGCGTGCACACAGGAGGAGTGATGTGGGTATAGGGTCATTGGATGGAGAGAGAGAGAATTCTCTGGTCTTTTTATTTGTAAGGACGTTAATCCTATTGGATCAGACCTTATGACCTCATTTAATCTTAATTACTTCCTTAAAGGCCTCATCTCCAAATATAGCTTCTCTAGGGGTTAGGACTTCAACATACAAATTTGGGGATGGTGAAACACAGACAATTAGTCCATAACAATGGGTAATCCACAGTTTCACATAGAGAAGTTAAATTACCCTTTACTTTATGAGAGCTGGATGGAATTTCCACATATAGTTGGGGGAATTAAGTTATGAGATACTGTTGTAATTGATATTTGAATAATAAGCATAGACATACCACGGATTAATGCGAAGTTGCCTTCATTTTTTTTAGTCATTTACATTTAATAGAGTACTATCAGTGCCGTTCTTTCATTGTGTGTAAGCTAATTAAAAACACTAATATGTCATTTATTCCCATTCCACTCCTAATAACCATTTGTGGAATAATTAGCATGTTCCAGACACTAGCTAAAATTTTTATATTTATTAATCTGTATGATAACTGTGTTAATAAGAGGAATTTTACTCTCTTTATGGTGGTCTTGAGAAGTAAATGACTTGCCAAGTTCACGGGGTTTATTCTGGCAGAAGCCTTATTTGAATCTGTTTGACTATCTCAAAACTTGTGCCTTTTTCTTGCATCACTGTTTCTTAAAAGAGAGTGCTATATGTACAGGGATGTAATGGAATCAAAGGCAGTACTACATTGGGATTCCCCAACTTTGGGATTCTGGATCGTTTAACCTTGTTCCTATTTACTGGGCAGGATAGCTATAAGAATGCTCTATTTAAATAAGCCCAGGGGTGCCTGGATGGCACAGTCCATTGAACCTTCTACTCTTGGTTTGGGCTCAGGTCATGATCTCAGGGTCATGAGATCCAGCCCTCCACTGAGCTTCTCACTTGGAGCGGAGTCTGCTTGGGACTCTTTCTTCCTCTCCCTTTGCCCCTCCCCCACTTATGCTTATGTGCACTCTGTCTCTCAAATAAATAAAACTTTAAAAAAAATATTTAAATAAGTCCAACACTGTAGCCCCTACCTATTGAACTCTAAGAGAAATTTGTTTTTTAAGATTTTATTTATTCATTTGACAGACAGAGATCACAAGTAGGCAGAGAGTCAGGCAGAGAGAGAGGAAGGGAAGCAGGCTCCCTGCTGAGCAGAGGGCCCGACATGGGGCTCAATCCCAAGACCCTGAGATCATGACCTGAGCCGAAGACAGAGGCTTTAACCCACTGAGCCACCCAGGGGCCCCTCAAGCAGAGTTTTGATGCTTCATTTTTCACTTGTATAGTATGGGTTAATGACCTCCTAAAAATTTAAGTCAGTTCTTTCTGGTAACTGGTGCTGTTTTAGGGCTACAACACGGTAGCATGGGAATTTACATCAGGATTTACCAATAGTTACCTGTTGAAAAGCAAGTATTAAATGAACTTCATATTTGGAGGGGAGGGGTGTGGAAGATTGGGGGAGCCTGGCGATGGGTATTATGGAGGACACATATTGCATGGAGCACTGGATGTGGTCATAAACAATGAATTCTGGAACACTGGAAAGAAATTAAAAAAAAAAAAAGCCCATGAAGTCAGCAGATGCCAGAGAAATGTTGGCTACAGGGCATGAACGTGGACTCCTGACATGATATGGACAGCTTTAAGGAAGTGGCAAGATAAAAATAAATTAGAGAAGAACTAAGTTCCATCCAGGTCTTGACCAGGCCTGCCCAGCTGGCTTTCTATAAACTTGTCTATACTGATGAGTATGTAAGGCCATCTTCTTGGTTTCCATTAAAATCTACTTGGGCAGAGAAAGGTGTCCATACTCCTATTTTCTTTTTTATCATAATTTAATATTTTCATTTCACCTAGAAGTTGAAGACAGATCATAACCTATGGTTAAAGATGATAGGAAGTTGTTACTGAAGGGATATATATATCCTTACAAATCCATGAAGCATCCCATTCCAACTTTACTTTGTGCTGAGTTGGGCAAGTTTTTGCACTTATTTCAAATGATAGTTAATTAAAATTTGAAAGCATTTAAATTTTCACATAAAGTTACATTTTACAACTCTTTCATTGCAATGATAGCAATTCAGCAGTTTTAGAATTTCTTTTTATAGTTTTTGAAATTGTTTACTAGAGATTTTGACATTCTAATATTATGTTAAATTTGCAAAGGTGGATTTAGAGAGCACTGCAATGATAATATAACACACTTAAGGTTCTAAAAATAATTGACTCTATTTTGGAGTGGCATTGATATGACTAATTCAAAAAGAAAATCTTCATTATATCTAATTGCATTAAAAGAAGGAGAATCTTGTATCAATGGGGGTCCAGTTAAGAGGTGGAAACATACTGTTAATTCAAACAGGGAAAATTTAATGTAAAAATTATCATTTTCAACCACTTGGGCTGCTATAACAAAATACCACAGACTCTATAGCTTATAAACAACAGAAACTAATTTTGCACTGTTTTTGAGATCAGAAGTCCAAGATCAGGGTGCCAGCATGATCAAATGAGGGCCCATTGCCAAGTCCTTTTGTTGTATTCTCATATGGCAAAAGGGGGGAAGACAGCTGTCTGGGATCTCTCTTATAAAGGCATTAATCTCATTCATTAGGGTTTTTACCCTCATTTTCTAATCACCACCCAAAGGTCCCACTTAACTAATACTGTCACAGTGGGCATTAGGATTTCAATATATGAATCTTAAAGGGACACACATTCAGACACAGCAATTATTAACTAGGGAAATGTAGGTCATTACTAAAAGGAGTAAAAGAAATTTGCAGACAATAGAGCAATAACAAAGTTAGGGAAGAGCTGCTACCTCTAGGGCTAAGGGGGAAAGTCCAAGCAAAGAATAAACTTGCAAGAGGGCTCTTTCCACCCTAGAATAGATATTCAGACCTCTTTGAGAGGATACATCTGTAGCCTACTAGATGCAAAAGGGGTTCCTGAAGTCCCAAAGTGCCTCAGACCAGAGCTGGTTGTAACTGTTGGGCTGGGGTTGGTGAAGAAGGAATTTTTCTGGCTAGGGTGCTAGCCAGATTTGCTGAAAGGTGAGAACCAGTGGGTCTTTCACATCCACTGGTAGCCTCACCATAGATGTAAGAAGAAAAGCACATTCAAATGAGGAAGAAAAACTCCTTTCTCTTACAGTGTGCCTTCCAAGGCCTCTGCAGAAAAGCTTTATCTTGTGGAAGAAGACAAAGAAAAAAGGTTTATAAGGTCTAGCTTCACTATCACAAAGCACTGTAAAGAAGGGTAATTCCACTGTGAGCTACCACTTCACATATACTAGGATGGCTATCAATGTCAGAAAGATCACAGGTATTGATAATGGTGGGGAGCAACTGGAACTCTCATGCATTGCTGGTCAGAATGGAAGAAAGTCCTGCAGCTGCTTTGCAACAGCCTGGCAGTTAGTTCCTCAAGTGGTAACATTGTTACCATATGACCTGGCAGTTCCACTCATAGGTACACAGCCAAAAGAAATGAAAACACAGGTCCACACAAACCCCTGCACACAAATGTTTATAACAGCAATTTTCATAATATCCCCAAAGTGATAACAACACATGTCCATTAGTTGATAAAAGGATAGGTTGATAAAATTTGATATATCCATTACAATGGAATATTATTTGTCAGTAGAAAGGAATGAAGTCCTGATTCATGCTGCAACATGGGTGACAGTAGAAAACATTATGCTAAATGAAAGAAGCCAGTTACTAAAGATCATACATTTTATGATTCCATTTATTTGAAATGTCCAGAATAAACAGAACTATAGAGACAGAAAGTAGATTCGCAGCTGTCTGGGTGGGCAGAGGATGGAGAATAGCAGGTGATGGCTAAATGTAAAGAGTTTCTTTCCTTTTTTTTTTTTTTAAGATTTTATTTATTTATTTATTTATTTATTATTTATTTAGAGTGAGCGGGGGGAGGGTCAGAAGGAGAGGGAGAGAAAGAATCTCAAGCAGATTCTGCACTGAGGGCAGAGCCCAATGTGGGGCTGAGTCTCACCACCCTGAGATCATGATCCGAGCTGAAATCAAGAGCCAGATGCCCAACTGACTGAGCCACCCAGGCATACCTAGAAAAGAGTTTCTTTGGGGGGAGATGAAAATGTTCTAAAACTGATTGTGGTGATGATCATGTAACTCTATGAATATTCTCAAAACCACTAAATTGTATATGGTAAGAGGGTGAATTGTATGGCATGTGAATCATATCTCAATAAAATGTTATAGGTTTTTTTTTAAATTAATAAAAGGGTAGATTTGGAGACAAATTGATTCCTTGTACAAATCTTAATACTTTGGACAACTGTAGCCATTTTACTATGTTAAATTATTTTTATTTTTACAGGAAGCTACTAAAAATATCTGAAGCCAAGAAGATAGGTAAGTTGCTCAGAACATGTTTTTCCTGTTTCCCTGTCTATTGTTATATAAGTAGTATTGTCTTATACAATACTACTTCAAGAGAGTCTTTAAGAAAGGATTCACACTTTTGTCCTTCCCAGAGAGAGAGATGCTGTCTGAGAAATGTGTAGCAGAACTTATCTCTGGCTTAGAGGTTAAAGCGGCAAAGTATCAAACAATTTGTTAATATGAAAATACAGGTCTGGGTAGGAACATGGCCTCAGGTCCAGGTATGAAAAACAGCTAGTTGGGAAATACATTACCAGTCTGAAGATTAAAGGACTGTTGATGGAATGAAGGTAGTATTTTGTATTAAATGACTAAGTTTTTGAGTTTTGCTAAGTAGAGACTCCTTTCTTAATACAAGAGAACACTATTTCTCACGTGCATTACTCTTGTAGTGCCTTACATTTAAAATTTTCAGGACATAAATCAGTACAGATAATTCTGGATCATGCTTTAAATAACTTCTCTCTCTGATAATTCACACCCAAAATTGTTTAGTTGTAGAGTTTATGTTCATCTGTAGATGATTTATAATGGTTTTCTCATTTTCACTGTATCTTTCTTCTATCCCCTCTAGTTTGACAAACCAGGAATAGGAAGCCATAGTATTACTCTAAATATTGATCCTAGTTGTATTTAAAGAGATCATTTTCTTTCTTGAACTATGGAAGTATCATAACTAATCTTTTTGTTATATTTTGGAGGTTAAACCTTCTAAAAAGATCAGGAATGTAGAAATGTTATTTTTACTTTTAAAGGAAGAAAAGAAAATACATACATTTCATATTAACTGAAGGAGACATGTGGTTTTTTGTTTTTGTTTTTGTTTTTGTTTTTGTTTTTTTTTTTTGTCTTAGAGACCCATTTAATGTGGATACTTGAGGCCTGGGCAGAGTGGGGATTGCCCTGGAATTGGTGCAGGCAGGCAAAGGTCTCAGGCCCACACCTGACCCCAGGAAGGGGTCATGCTAAAGGCAGTAGTAGAAGGGTGGCCCAGGCAGGCAGAAGTTATGAGAGCCCAGGCCAGAGCCTGGGAAGCAGGGAACAGGGTTGAGGCTGGTTGGGGGCTTCCAGAATCTAGGGACTGAGCAGTGCTAGATGCCTCCCTGAGCTGCTGCTGGAATTCAGGGCATGTCTATAGGTTAAACTCAAGAAGCTCCTAGGAAGGAGTGGGGGTGGTCATTCTTCTCCTCTGAGTGGGTCAGTCAGGAGTTGATCTGGTCAAATGTGGAATTGCTGGCAGCATATTCTGTTTCCCCAAAGTGGTGGTCCTTACCATCCATATCCACCTCTACCGGCTTGCATAGGTTCCCACAGGGGACCAATACTTTGGGCTCAGGCACCATGAGAGCCACACTATGATGGAACTTGGTGACTGTGCAGCCTACAGCCAGCGCTTATTATTTTTAAACAATTTTTATATTTTCCTGAGTGGTTTCAAATACACTGAAGGTCTCAGTGTATCATTTAATCTTACCCTTCTATTTTATTTTTAAATATTTTTAAAAAGACTTCATTTATTTATTGGAGAGAGGGAAAGAGTGTGCACACATGTGAGAGAGAGCTCACGAGAATAAGCAGACTCCCCACTGAACAGGGAGGCTGATCGATCCTGGGCTAGATCCCAGGACTCTAGGATCATGACCTGAGCCAAAGGCAGATGCTTAACCAACTGAGCCACCCCGATGCCCCTAATCTTACTCTTTTAAACTAATTATAATTTTTAGAATTTGAGTATTTTCCTACAGTGGAACAACTCTCATTACCATATAGTAATATGATTCATAAATATTAAGCACAAGTTTTGGACAATATCATAGCTAATAAATCAATAAAAATATTAGGTTCCTTTGTAGTTTTGTCATGTGAGTTGGTTTATTTTTATTTTTTTACTTATGAGAGACAGAAAGGAAGAGAGAGAGGCAGAGGGAGAAGCAGGCCTCCCACTGAGCAGGGATGGAGTGGATAGCCAGAGTCTTCATTCACATCATTTGAGGTCAATCCTGCATCATTTAAGTAGAGCACAAGCTCCTTGACAGTGGGATTAGGTCAAATGCTCTAATGGTAGATTTAGTAAAAGAACCAGAGGAGATTTTCCTGAAATGAATAATAAAGTTCAGTTAGTAAATGTTTCCAGATCTTTGGAAAATCTGGCATAAAGCCCTCTACATGGGTATTTAAAATTCAAATAGCCTGTTTCTAGACAAAAAGAGCAAAATATTAAATGGCCTTAACTGAGATGATATGAATGTGCTTGGTCGTTCAAATTACTTACAAATATAGGAGCTTTCAAGTTTTAAGAAAACATGTTTGACAAAAAAAAAAAAAAGAAAAGAAAAGAAAAGAAAAGAAAACATGTTTCACACTTATATTTTGAGAAAATTATTACACTAGTTCTACAAAGATAATCTGAAAAATGAAGTTCATTAAAAGGCAGAAAATCAGGGGCACTCGGTGGCTCAGTTTCTTGAACCTCTAACTCTTGATTTTGGCTCAGGTCATGATCTCAGGGTCTTGAGATGGAGCTCCATGTTGGGCTCTGTGCTCATTGTGGAGTCTGCTTGTCCCTCTCCCTTTTGCTCCTCTCCCACTCTCACTCGCTCTCTCTCACTCTAAAATAAATAAATAAAACCTTAAAAAAAAGAAAGAAGAAAATCAAAAGCTGAAATGGATTTTATCTCCTGTCTGCTGTGCTGTCATTGGCATTTCTTTGCTTCTCTAGTTGAAGCAGAGTGGACTGTTTCTATGCTACTGGCACCACCTGGGAAGTGAAAATGTTCTTCGTACTATTTGTTTGTAGATTGCAGGTGGGAAAGAGAACCTAAAGAATAACTTACCTGCACTATTACATCATAAGTTGGAGGCCAGCAGATGTCAGCATAAAGACACAATTTCTGCTGATTTCTGTTAGCTAGCTGAAAAATTGGGTCCTGCTGCTCATATAAATGACAGCACTGGAGCTTTCTCCCCGTTCCAGATGATAATCCTCCCTCTAGGGTGATAGCAGCACTTACAAGTATGTGTAGAAGAATTATTTCATGCTTTTTGAAATCACCTGTCCTTGTACACATGACAAATGCCA
Source organism: Lontra canadensis (assembly GCF_010015895.1). Classification (NCBI taxonomy): domain Eukaryota; kingdom Metazoa; phylum Chordata; class Mammalia; order Carnivora; family Mustelidae; genus Lontra; species Lontra canadensis. The sequence goes on along the minus strand of NW_022631209.1, from coordinate 515,582 downwards.
CCTCTCAGGATTCTCATTCTACATTCCCAGAGGAATATCTTGGATTCTGTGTCTTTGATAATTTCTACAGATTTTTCTGATGCCCAGTTAAGATTGAGAACTCAGGTCTGAAGGAGTAAAAACAAATATATAACTTTTTCTTCTTTGCATACTTGTTTTTATCTAAGTGTGTCCTTGGATTTTACTCTTCTTTGAAAACTATTTGTTGATTTATTGGGCCATTTTTTGTTAATTCATCTATAAATTACTGAGTCTACTATGCCCCAGGAATTGTGCTAAGTAAGGTTGAGAAGAGTACCCTTAAGTGTGGTTGAGAAAATATGTAAACAAGTAATTTAATATAAGGTGACAACTATGATGGAGATAAACTCAGCAGTGAGGAGGAGCTTTTAAATTAAGAAACATGGTCATGGCATGACTAAAATATTGATAGGGAGGAAAGGAAAATAAGCCTGGACAGTCATTGGTGCCCCTGTCCTTGGTGCTGAACCATCTCTTCATATGCTAGGGTAACCAAGTTTTTCCTAATACCTTAATTTACCTATACCTTAATATAATTTGTGTGTTATTATTTTTATTGTTGGACAAATCACCACATTTTTGCCAGTGAGAGTTTCTTCAGTTTGTGTCATGAATGATTTGAAGTATGGTCAAAGTACTGTATTTTAAAATTATTTGAAATAATGTCTCTCCGTGTTTGTCATCAGTTTGATAAACAGATGACTTGGAGGATTTTGCTTTTGATATTTAGGGATTGCTTTTTTCATTCTGATTTGTTTTAAAGTTATATAAAATATTTACATGATTCCAAAGTCAAGTCTAAAACACATCATATTGTATTCAGAAAAGTCAAGTATCTGACTCTAGCTCTTTTCTCTTCTATAGATAATCCTTTGATGTATTTTATAGGTTATCCTTTAAAAGTAAAAGTATGCATGTGAGAGTCTTTCTTTCTTTGTTTCTTTCTTACTTTCTTCTTTTCTTCTCCTTTTCTTAGATAAATACTATGTATATTCTTCTCCATCTTGTTTTTTTCCAGCTAGAGTTATATTTTGATAATCACTTCATACTAGTGTATAGAAGTAATCCCCATTCTTTTTTATAACTGCGAGTTGTAATAGGAAGCTTAACTTACAATCTGTTTTATACTTTGTAATAAATCCTTTATATTTAGTATATATAGAATAGATTCTGTTCTCAGCAACTGTATTCAAACCAATAAAACACCCTAAAAAAATCTCTTAAATGAGCACTGAGACATCAAAAGAATATTCACAGAAGCATTGTTTGTAGCAACAAAACCTGGAAATAACCTAAATATCCATCAAGGAGGAAGGATGAATATATATACTGGTCAACAAATAGAATGTTGTAATAATGAAAATAAATGACCTATAGTTGTGTACATTCAACATGGATGAATCTTAGAAATATAATATCATGCCCAAAAGACAAGTTGTAGATATACATTATTTCATTTTTAAAGAAATAAAAAATGTGCAAAATGAAACCATATGTTATATGGTTTTTACAAAGATACAATCATAGCACTAAAACCAGAACTAAAAGCAAGGTAATGAGAAACACAAACTCTAAAATGGTGAAATACCAAAGGGAGTGGAGGGGGTAAGGAGGAAGACCAGTGAGATAAGCCCTCAGAGGGCTCCAAAAGGCAAGGGAATGCTCATTTGTTATGCTAAGTGTAGAATGCATGACATTCTTCTTTGGGCTTAGGAGTAGTTATAACTCCAACAGGTGTTATAAATATTTTTTATTTACTCAATATTTAATATATTTTTCTAAAGATTCATACATCAAGGGGTAATGTTTAGTGATCAAGGACATGCAACTCTAAGATGAATTGAAAAGTCAACTGACAGTATTCTGTGAATAGTTGTTCATGGCTTGGAATAAATATTTCACAGCCAGAGTCTTACTTATAAAATGTAACAACAATGTGCTCGGGAAAACTGTACTCAGTGACTCCAAAAGTGACTTGAATAAGCGTGAAGATGATGGTGTCAAAAGTACAGGTGAATAATTTGAATACAATTGTTTTAATGTAATGAGAGAGTGGAAAAAATCACCATTGGTAAGTTAGAAGAATTTTAATAATACATGACTTAAGTATATATATGTAATTGGGTTAAAAACAGTATTATCAACAGGTAGATGTTTGACTATTTTGTATACGTTTGTATATCCAAATTGACCAAAACCCCTGTAAGTGATTTGTACAATACCACCTCCCCACCTCCTGTAAAGGTAATGAAGTCTTGTGGAAATGAGATGAATCATTCTCTCTCTTCCCTCTTTTCCTCCTCTTCCCACAGGGCAAAATTAACTTTCTTGGTAGCCATAGTTTTTTTTTTTTTAATTATTTTTTAAAGATTTTATTTATTTATTTTAGAAAGAGCATGGGCAGGAGGGGCAGAGAGAGAGAGGGAGATAGAATTTCAAGCAGATTCCATGCTGAGCATGGAGCCTTATGTGAGGCTTAATCTCATGATTCTAGGATCACGACCTGAGCCAAAACCGAGAACCAGTCATTCAATGAACGGCACCACCCAGGTGCCATAGTTATTTTTTAAATGATGTCACCTGTTTCATCCCTTTCTTTTTGTCGTCTGAAAACCATAGGCTCCTGGAACTAGCTGAATCCAAAGGTATGGCTGTGGTGAAGGCCTCAGAATCCACATGCTTCTCGGGCCTACCTAGGCTCTTGGAAGTCTTACCTGCACGGCTTTATTAATGGCTGCTTTTATCCTGAGCAATAGAAGACACTGAAAGTTTTGCTGAGCATTGCTCTAAATCACTGGGTCACTGTAGTTCTTCATTTCCTGTTCCCAAAGTATTGACTGTTTTCTTGCTCTAGTGCTATGCAGTTTCACCAGATATATTTTTAGGCTGTTGAATTTTCTTGGCTTGTTTTTTACTTCCCCTTTAATTTAGCATTTTCAAGTTTGCTTCCTTTTCTTTGTCTCCTATCTGTGGGTATCTTCTACTTTATGGATTCACCAAGTTCCTCTTCCTTTTTATCACTTTCTGTGAGTGCTCAATTGATTTTTTTTTCACATTGCCAGATATTGTTATGAAGTCTCTGAATTACCTAGATAGGTCCTCAGAGTGGTCATAGATTTTCAATAAATTCTGTAAATTTTTGGTGATAAAAAGATAATACTACTAATACCTCCATTTAAGCTACCTATTTACCTATGCTATTCAGGCGTTGCACTAGGTACCTTCCACTAAGTAGGAAACCCTTGACTGGTAATTTAATTTACAGTTTTAAGTTGTACAACCTTACAATTTTGATTTTTAAATTTATTTTATAAAAAGTCAGGCTTTCCCCATTTCTACTTACCCAAACCACTTTTTTCTTTTAGACAAACAAAAGGCACATTAAAAATACATGCAATTCAACACATTGACATAGTCAATCTCTTATATTCATTGTTTATGGGTTTCCAAAACTGGAGCTGATACTAACTAGTAGGTGGGCACCATTATGGTATCAGTTCTGATTGGCTGAGCTTCCATTCTGAATGGTCAGTACACATTCCCTACCAAACATTAAATATTTATTAAACATTTTTATTATCCTCCTGCCTAAGGTGCTATAAGCTCATTCTACCATAGATCTGATACAGAAATTGAAATGGAATATGGAATAGTTTGAGGAAATTTTCAGTGGCAGGTAATTTTTCAGGATGAAACATTACTCCTTCTAAAGAGCTGGGGCTCTAATTACCTCAGCAGCAGTAAGGTCATGGCCACTCACAATTCTTGAGATCCTTCATTAGGTAATTTCTCATGACTAGCCAAGTCTTAAACACTCAGAATGTGATGCAACAAATACAGAATCATTTCTGTATATTTAAGGACACCCATGCATACACTATATCCTTTGGACTAGCCCTGCCACAATGCAAATATAACTTTCCAACAGAAAATTTAGAATGATTTTTTTTCTTTCAAGGATTTTCAGAACTGAATTATATACATTAACATGTTTTCATTTTAGAATGCTATTCCTTTTTTATGAGTAAGCTTGAACTTTCCATTTAAAAATTCTGCAACATTTGGAAAAATAGGCCTTCCAAGGGTAGCATTAACACAAATAGTAGGTGTATAGAAGGTAAACAGTCAGCCTGAGGAGGTACAGTACCTCTGGTTGGTAGGTGTTATTGATGAGGATTTAGAACTATGAGGACAGGATCTATGTGCCAGCTCAAGGGTTGGTGAGATTCTGATGGAGAATCAGAACAGAGCCCCAAAGAGCAACCTAGGACAATGGTGCAAGACCATCCCATAATATGCTGTATAAACTTCACTTATTTTGAAACCATTGTGAGTATTTGATATTTTCTCACCTGGTTTCCTAGATAGAAAGCTCCAGTATGGGGGCTGTCTGATTCAAAACCACACTTTTGGCAAGGCTTGTTGCTTGGCAAATATTGGAGTAAATACTTCGGTTGTGGCAGAAAAGGAAGTGAAGAGAAAAGAAGAAAAAAAAAGAGAAAAATAGAAGAACATAAAAAGAGGAGATATAGAAATAAACAGATTAGGAGGAAAAAAGATCAGAAGATTGAGATGGTAAACAAGGGGTGAGAAGAGGGAAAAGCGGCCAAGGACATTTTTTTTTTTTTTATGGAAGGTTGGGAAGAAGGCAAGAGACTAAAATGTGATTGCTCTAGGGTGAGATCAATGGGGGCAACTGAGCAGATGTGAAGTGAAGGGAATGAAGGATGTGGATGTGGTTTCCCCATGCTGATGTTCCCATTGCTCATTGCTTTAGCAGGAAGGCTGGTTCTGAGGATCAGCAGAGGCAGGACAGGAAGCTGGATCCAAGGAGAGCCCAGTCAAAGCTGCAGGAAGAACAGGGGTCAGATGGGAAATAGGTTGATTTCAGAAAACTACTCAGAGGAGGGGCCTGGAACAAGATGAACAGTCGGATGGTGAGAAAACACAGACAGAGAGCTCTCTCCCAGCCAAGGAGCCTCTAATCCACTCCTATGGGGTCAGGAACAAAATCCAAGGCTTGGCTCCTGAGTCTCTATTTGAAAGCTGCTAACAAGGTAGGAAATATGGTGCATGATGTCAGAGGCATACTTAGTCTTTCGTCAAGTGCTGTTCTTCCTTGGAAACTGGATATTGATTCCAGCTGAAATAATAAGCCCATTGGAAGCTTTGCAGCACCAAAACGAGATTTGAAAATAGTTGTCTCTAATCATGTTAAGTATAGTAGGAGTTAATGACCCAGTGACTCCATTATACAATCTAAAAACCCATTATTTTAAGAAATTTAGGCAGCAAATTTAAGGTGAACATTTAAAATTGGGTGAAATTCTGTGTAGAATTCACATTCCATTGAATTCTTGTCTTAAGGAGAAATGGGTTATGTTTAGAATTCAGGCTGCATAGAACTGAATGTACACGTTTAAACCAGCAAGTTTTAAATCAGACCAATAGCCACATGTCAGAAGAGGCTGTGCTAGTGTAATTTTGGTATTAAAGGAAGCAAAAACTGATGACTATCTTCAAAGACCTTGACTACAAATTGAATCAGAGGGTTAAGTCTCCTGAAAACCTCATATAAATGTTTACAAGTGTTTCAAAAGGCAAAATAAAGAGAAATTGTGGAGGACTTTTTATGACCTTCTCATCTTGCAAATCCTCTGAGAAATATTTCTAATGGACGAGTCTGCCTCATGGAGAGCTCATAAAAAATACAGAATGGTAAAGAATGTTTATCATTTCTACAATTTTTAACATTAATTATGTGAGATTGACCATTTTTTGTCCATTTTTAGAGCATCTCCTGCTTTATCACACACGATAGTTTTTCAGGTATATATTGGAGACTTGTTATTAGCCAAGGTCTTCCCAAGAGAGGGAATTGATGTTTATTGCTTTTCAGCACACATGCTCCCATCTAAAGACATGTGCGAGGGGTGCCTGGGTGACTTAGTTGGTTATATGTCCAACTCTTGATTTCAGCTCTGGTCATGATCTCAGGGTCTTGGGGCTCCATGCTTAGCAGGGATCTGCTTGAGATTCTCTCTCTCCTTCTTCTTCTGCCCTCCCCACTCATGTGGTACTCCTGTGCTCTCTCTCTCTCTCTTCTAACAATAAATAAGTAACTAAATAATCTTAAAAAAAAAAAAAGGCATGTGGGGGATCTGGGAGACAGATTGTGTGAACCAGAAAAGGAGAGGCAAGAAAAACAGGAGCAACTCGTCATCACAGGACCCTTTTCCCAAAATCATTTTGCTGAAGGACACATGGTACTTCCTCTCTCAAAGCTCTTAACTCAAACTTATTTGTCAGCTGCTTGAAAATCTCTCATTTTCCCCATTCTCTATTATCCTATACAGAGACCCCCAGATGTTCTCTCTCCCAGCCCCATTTCTTTTGAAAGAGACATTTGCACATAGCAGAACCCTGTTCAGGGCATACCTCTTCCCTCAAACAAAACAAAAAAACAAAAAACATGGGTTTTATTTTAGTTTTTGTTTTGCTTTTATTTAAGAGAAAGGACCCCTTTCCTTTACAATTAGACATCTGCTCAGTCTTTGGGACATCTTAGACTCATCTGTAGAATTCTACCACTCATCTGTCACCCCACAAATATTTGCTTATGGACTCTGTTTCTTTCTAAATATAAGCTCTGATAAAAGCTGAGAGAAATCATAGAATCATTCCATATAAAATGCTCCAAGTGGATTTTTCTCTGAAGAACATAAAGTTTTCAGTCAGCTAAATATTCTTTTATCAAATGAGGGAAATAGAGAAGTTGTATCCATATAAGATAAACATGTGCAGGTAGATTTACGCATCTACTACTGCATTCAATCTGTTGTGATATGTTGTTTTGATTAGAATATATGAAGAAAACTTGGCCTCCCATAGATATACAGTCAGCAAAAGAGTATTTTGGTAGTCATTTCAGATAAGTGAGTTGTACTGGGAAATCCAAAACCCAATCTGTGAAGTTTTAGTACTCTGCTGCCTTAAATTCCACTTGTTTGTCTTACATTTTTAATGGGTCTTTTAGCTGTGTATGATTTTGTAACATTATTTATGGGTCATGTAGAAAATAATGATTTATTGAATTATGCAAATATTCCAGATATTGGCACATTTAATTACATAACATAAAAATCATATTCGTGAAAACATCATCGTTATTATCCTAAAAGTTTTAAAAAGTTTATGGTGGTGGATATGAATTTTCTAAATTCTAATTTTTTGCTTGAAAGGTTCAGAGTGGGGTAGGCAGAAAAGTTCATCCTGGCACCTCTTGAAGTTGACTCTCTAGGTTGTGTACGGGGCTATATTTTAAGTTCACGATATTTAAGAATTTTGACATCTTATTGGAGATTAGAAGATGTCCTTTCAAAGATAGAGCTTAGGTTTGGCAAGTCCCAAGTTCTTTCATCCTCTTTGTGCAGCATATTATTATGTACCATCATCTACATTCAATTTGATCAATGATTTACATGCCTCCCTCCTCATGGCTCTTTAAATGATATTTTATTTTTAATTTTTAGCTATATTTCCTATCCAACTGGTATAGATGGAAGGAGGTACTTGTCGTCCAACTATTATTAAAAATCTCGTATAAATGTTAAGAAAGCCCATGAACCAGGGGTGAGTTCTGAGTCTTGAGTTATGAGAAAATGCAGAAACTCATCGCAGCAATTTGCAATGAAAATTTGAATATTACTGGAAGCAGGAATGCTGATTATATTGAAATGGACAGAAATAGCACCTCATTCACTTGCAGATAGACAACTTAATTTCAAATGAGTTTTTCTAGGTTGTGATATTTTTGCTACCTTCTAAAACTGTTTCTCCTCAAAAAAAGGCCATGTCCTTTCAAAAAAAGGAAGGTGCATTTTATTAAAAGGTCAAATAATTTGCAAAGCTCATACAGTGAGTGTAGAAACACAATATAAAAAATCTGTCCATGTCTACTTTCATATTTTACCCTTGAGAAAATTAAAACAATATGCATCTTCTGAACAATTAGTATTACCATCTGTTACTACTCACAGATGTAGTCAATAACCTTGTGCTTTTAGCTTCTTGATTTTTAACATTTTTCTTCTAAAACCAGTTTTCGGGGGTGGGGGCAAGAGGTCTGAGCTTTCTGTAATGCCACAGTAGGAAACTAAGTTTCTTTTTAAAATATTTTCACAAGTGATCTGGATAAAGGAAAACGAGAGCATGCATATCAGATTCACATAACCATACTGAATTGGTTGGGACTGAAAACCTGCATGAGTGGTACTGATACTTTATGATATTAGAACAAAATTTAAGTAGAAATTGAGAAATCAGAAAAATAGTCACACACAAAGAGGGCAGAATTGGGTTAGAGAAGTGGGTCACTTCCTCAGTGCCCACACCTCCTTCTCTGTGAGGGTGACTGTCCCCATTACCCTAGAAAGGCTTCTTACTTTCTATGTGACATTGACCCTTGTCCACGGCTGACTGGAAGAAAGTTGTCACTTGACATTCATCATGAGCCACCCAGATTTTCTCTCGTGGGAATCTGGAATAACAACATGGACAGTAAGGAAATTTTGCTTCATGTTATTAAAATATAGTTCCGAGACATACGATGTCAGGACTCCAGGCGAGTCTGTAAAAGCCAGAGCCACACAAAGAAAGTTACAGGAGAGGAGCAAGATTTTGATCCTCCTAAAGGAGGTAGATGGAGAGTACAGCTGATGGGTAGGAGAAAAAAAAAAAAAAAAGATGATCCTCTGTCTTGGCTGGGTGATGAACATTGGGTAGGGTATGTGCTATGGTGAGTGCTGTGAATTGTGTAAGACTGATGAATCACAAACCTGTACCCCCGAAACAAATAATACATTATATGTTAATTAAAAAGAGATGAGAGATCATTGTTCTATCACTTTATTTTTCCTTTAATCTTCTGTTTCTCCATCAGTGGCAAGGAACGGAGTTATGGGAGATGAGGCGGAGGACTATGCCGGAGCTTGACCATAAGTGTTGTCTAAGGCCAAATTAAGGATTGTGAGTCTTGGACTCAGGGTCACGGGCATTAGTCAGGAGTGGCCTGATCCTACTTGTTTTAGGAAAATCTCTCTGGCTGCAAAGTGGAGAGTGGATGCCTGTGGCATGGAAAGACTGAGAATGTTGAGAGGTGGATGATGGGAAGAATAACTCCCTTTTAGCTTTAACTTTCCTTGTGGCTCAAGTTTCAATGTCCTTAAAATAACCTTGTCTTATCCTTGAGATTTTTCTTTTCTTTTCTTTTCTTTTCTTTTTGTTTAGCACCTAAGCAACCCAGATTTCCCAGCAGAACTGCTGGGTAAATATTTCCACATGGATTCCCACAGTTACCTCAGAGGTTAAGCTGTTCACAACAGAGCTTTGACCCTGTGCTTCTTGTTTGAGAGAGTCTCATAAAACTAGAATTTATCCTTGCTTTTTTGGTCTTCTTCAATTCCCCATATCTAGTTTGTGACTAAGTCCTGCCAGTCCTTCTTCCTAGTACATCTTAAGTTTGTGTGCCCTTTATGCCTCCTGACTTTGTTTTCTGGAGGCTTCATCAGCTCTCGCCTCTGTTCTCCCCACTCTCGACTCTTCCATCTCTAATGCACATTTCCCCATGGGTGCCAGGTGGAGCTTTTTGAAACGTGAATTTGTCTATGTCGCTCCTGAAATAAAATAGGCTCAGTTTCCAACATCTAGCCCTAATTTATCACCCAGCTTTACATCCCACCAATCTCCAAACCAAACCTTGCAAGTGCATTAACTTTTCATTGAACTTGCTTTCTGTTATTCTGTCTCCTTTCCTTTATTTATTTTATATCCTTTGTCATGAGGTACATTTCCTACCACACTTTTACTATCTAGTGTCTATGTTCTCTTCAAACTCAGGAAGAAGAAAGCTTTAGTAACACCAGAGCATAGAGCAGCAGTGGGGATAGAGGTAATCTGAAAACATTTTATTGGGGCTAAAGCACATCATTGATGATTTTATGTGAGATTTTAGAAGGCAGACAGAAACTTAAAGAAAATTAGAAAATCATTTTTTGGTTATCAGGTACTGTATAGGGTTGGGATTGTATGAGATCTGGAGCCCAGGCTCAAGAAGATTGTGATCTGGCAAGAACATAGTTTTCCAATACAGTAGGCTATCTGGAAACTACTCTCTTTATCTTTAAGAGCTAGGTGCATGCGCACACATTCCAGACTGTTCTAAAGATTGCTGACATGGTACCAGAAGATGGCTTCTGGAAATACTGACCTTTGTTCTGATTCCCAGCACTAAGTTCAGAAATGAACTTGAACCCACCAGGAAGACCCTAGGAGGTGGAGAATGGTGTGTTTGTGTTTGAGATGGTTCCATTGCCTGTATAACTCCATGATGGGTGGGGTGTTTTCAGCACAGGTGAGGTGATCTTTAGCACACTTTCCGATTAGGACTGATGGGAAGGAGAGCAGTTAGGCTTCAGGTACCATCAGCAGTTGTGCTTCCCTAGGAGGGATTTTTGGAGTCCAGAAACTCATACCCCTGGCTCTCCAGGGTGACGTTGCTGATCTCTTTACTGTGCATCTTGGCTGTCCTTTGTGTCCTTTCTATGAATAACCTCTTCGATTTACTTAAATCTAGTCTGTTCCCAAACTATGAAAGTCTGAGCCAACTATTATATTTGTCAAAATGGTACCAGCTTTATTTATAGATTTATTTTTTGCTCTTTTGAGGCTTTCTAAAAGCTATACCCTTGAGAAGTATTGAGATCTAACTGCATTTTTTCAGATGTTCAAGAAATAGATAATTCTGATGCCTTTATAACTGTACTAGAATATAGAGAAAGACAAGTTTTTTATAAAACCAGCATATAAGTTTTGACAAAAATAGCACAAAAAAGAAAATTATAGGCTAGTCTCACATGTGAATGTCTATGCAAAAATCCTAAATAACGAGGCAAATAAAATCCAGTAATAAACTAAAAAAGTAGACAAAACCACATAGAGCTTATTCTTTAAGACTTTAAAGAAGGCTTAATCAAGACATTTATTGACAGCTCACCTTATTAATAGACCAAAAGGTAAAAAGATACAATCATATCGATAGGTATAGAAGGGGTATTTGATAAGTTAATGTTTATTTCTGATTTTAAAGAAATCATAGGAAAATCAGGATAAATGAATAGTCCTTAATATTTTAAGAATATATTTTTAAATCACAATGTAGTACTATACATACGGCAAACACTGGAAGCATTCATGTTAAAATCACAGATAAGATTAAGTTCATGTTAAAATCACAGGTAAAACTAGGATGCCATTACCCTTACTACTACTTGACATTAATATATAAAAGTTAGTAGTTTTCTTATATAACCAAAAATTAGGAAATAAAATGGACAGACCAAGTCCTGTCACCATAAAGATGTTTGCAAATATCTCTATAGAAGTATATAAAAGAAGACAAATAAATAGAGAAGCATACCTTACTCATGGAAAGGAAGACTCCTTAGACTTATCAATTCTTCTTAAACCAATGTGTATATTCGCTAGGATTCCCCATGTAAAACTAGCCCAAGATTCTGGGGAAAATATGTCAAAAATAATTCTGAAGTTCTTCTGGAAAAATAAGCATAAAGGAATATTCAGAGAGAGAAGAGTCACAAAAGGAGAATAACTTTATGACATCAAGTTGTGTCATGAGACAGCTGAGAATAATGACTAAGAGGTTGTCTTTAGGGCTAGACAATCTAGGTTTAAATCTGGCTCCTCCACTTAATATCTGTGTGAACTTGGGTAAACTATTGAACTTCCCTATGCTTTATGTTCCACATGTAAAAAAAAAACACAACAGTATCAGCACATAATAAACATTCAATAAATCAACAAAATAAAATTGCTGTTGTCATTATGAAGTGACTTTAATTAATATATTAGGGTACTTATACTGAAATGGGTGGTATAATCAATGGAAATGATAGAGAATTCAGACATAAATGCAAGAATTTATATGATTTCAGTATATAAAGAAAAGTGGTATTTATAATAATTGAAAAAGTAAATTAATAAATAATGTTAGAACAAGTGGTTAGCCATTAATAAATAGATCCCTCCATTACTTCTTAAATACAAAATAATCCGGAAGAAATTCAGATGGAACAAAGACTTAAAAAAGAAAGAAAGAAAGAGAAAGAAAGGCACAGAAAAGCTAAAAAGAAATGAGAAAAACTACTTTTATAATTTTGGGGGTGTGGAGGGCCTTTATGATTAGGCATAAAGACCGAACATGCTAATAAATAAAAGATAATAATAAATAATAGTAACTAAGATAATAATAATAAATCATAGTAAAATAATAAAAAAATAATAAAAACAAAATGCTAATATATTTGCTTCTGTGAGAAGTAAAACTTTCTTTATGACCAAAGGAGAGCTAACAATCAAAACAAAAATGAAAGCAAAAACAAAATTCCCCTCCACTCATTAAAAAAATATGCTAATGAAAGTTAAGAATAAGATTAACTAAGTTTCTGTGCCTGAAAAAATGAGCAGAATTTGCTTTTGCTTTAAGGAAGAAGGTGTAGAAAAGAAACGTGAACAGAGAAATTTGGCGCTCACTACTGGGGCTGCCTCACTGTCTTTGCTCCTCCCTTAGAGCTCAGTTGGGCAGCTTCTTTCTTGTGGGTTCTTTCTGCCACTACATCCTCTTCTCCTTGTGACAGAAGCACGTTCTGCTCATATACTCTGGTGGACTGGTTTAGTCATCTTAAAATAGCACCTGGCCTATAGTAGGTATTTAATAAATGTTAATCATAGTAAAGATAATAAGTGATTTTTAAAATTAATTAATCTCTTGTGTTACTCTGTCTCTTGCAAATACCTATGTCTTCAGTGTCTCACCTCGCATCCCAGATGACCTTGCAAAAGAATTTTTTTTTGTAAAAAAAATTTCTTAAATAAAAGCAGTTGCCATCCTGAGAGGAATTACAGTGCCCGGGATAATGAATAAATGTGTAAATACATGTGAATATATATGTACATTTATACATCTATATGTGTACATATATATACACACATGCCTCTATACACACATTCACACAAACACAAATATACCTAGAAATATAGCCTGAACACATCCGTATATTTCTGAAATTTGCCCTGTACATGTTTGGTTCTATGTTCAGTAATACATATAAATCCAGAAACGCATATACTTATAGATATGTTTATATATACCAATTTTATTCTATACCTATATAAGCATATGTACTGGTACATTTCTACATTTGCAAATGTGTAGAAAAATTACAGTGATCACACTCTCAAATCTCTTCACAGAAGTTATCTATAGGGAAGGGCTGTCAGGTATGTTTCTTACTTTTCTGTATGGGTTGGGTTTTCCAGATATTTTATTATTTTGGCAAAATGATAGACTTAAAACTGAAATCGTTTGGAAAAAATCATAAAAGATAAAGATAGAAAATATTCCCATGTTTAAAATTTCCAAGAAAATACTCGAAGTCATTTTTACTACCATCATATTCCAAATGAGTGCTGGACGGCTCCTTGAATCTTGGGCCCTCTACTTAAAAAAGAGCAACAAAAAGAAGCAGTAACCACCAAGAAGGGGACTGGTGATCCTCTGCCATAATTCCTCTGCATCCTGCAGGGGCTTGTGTGCCACTTGGAGAAACATGGAGGCACTGGAGGGATGGAGAGGTGTCTCTCCATCCCTTAGGAGCCCAATCTGGATTATCCAGTCTCCTGACTTGTCCCCCTATTCTTTTGGATCATTTTTCCTATTTCTTATCATCATTCTGGGGAAAGGGAAATGGAAAGAGAAAGAATACAGATCCTAATTCGTTCTCTCCCCCTCCCCCCATCCCCGTGTGTGTGTGTCTGTGTGTGTGTGTGTGTGTGTGTGTGAGAGAGAGAGAGAGAGAGAGAGAGAGAGAATTTTTCCTAATAGCTACTGTTAAGTGTTCTTATAGGAGAACCTCACGGAAGCAATTGTTGCCCATTGCAGACTTGAGTGCTGGGGAGTAATATAACACCTCGCATTTAAGGATTTTAGACCATTTTACTTTTTAAAAGTACCAATAATTATGATTTGCCAGCCTCAGCAACAGCGCTCATCAGTATGCTGGCACTGTGGCTCAGAATACAGTTTCTCTTTATTTAAATGTGCTCAGTTCCCCTCTCTGCTTGTGAAAGGAAACTGAGAGGTCTAATTATATATGAAGAATAGATAAATGGCAAAAGAAATCTTTGTCCTCCAAGAACCACAATAGAGAAGTAGGAATAGAAGACGAAGACATGGCAAGAATACCAAGTAATTATTTTCTTCATGTCCTTAGAAGTCGAGGTGAAATCTGGCACATGCCAGAAGCTTACCAATGATGAGAGAGTTCCCAGAAACTGCTGGCTATTGAAGGAAGACTACCCGCTCTCAAAAATAAAACTGTCTTTGTGTTCCATGTGTCCTTCAGTGTGAAATGAGCAGAAGAAAATAAATGAGGACCCAGACAACATTTTTCCCCAGGGTGATCTCTGAAACAGTTGATGAGTCCATTCTTTGTCAGTGAATACTGGAGGGAAAGAATGCAAATGTAGATGCTGCCTTGCGGCACAAAAAAAAAAAACTGGAGGAAAAACAACATGGATTCCTTGAGGAAGACACTGCTACTGACGGGCATTGCCCTTTGAACAGGTGAAAACTATAGAGGTCCAGTTTCTAGAACAAGTGCCCTGATATTATAATATTGGTGCCAATGTCTGAACATCATAGTGCCAGGCACGAGCCAGGAAGACGCTGGTGTAAAATTTCAGGCGACTCCATCTCACTCTGAAGAGTGGATGGGTGGGCAATTCTAGTGATCACTGGGTGTGGATGTGGAGGTTTTAGAAGCTGATCATGGGCTGGAGGAAAGGGTCAGGGGTGAAAAGAATTGGGAAGGAACACTCCAGACACTGAGGCTTCTGTTTTGTGTTGGGTTCATGCACCTCACTCAAGTTTCTGTTGGTTTTATGCACATCCCAAGTACATCATAGTTTTCCAGCTCGTGTTAACACTGTTCACTAAGGTAAAGTAAGTGACTGGATATGCTGAGTGATTCAAGTCCAACTCTGCCAATGTAGTTTTATGCAGCCTTGTCTTTTAAATGTGGCACTATCGTAATGCAGTATTGGCAACCATGTTCAAGGCTCGAGGGAATAATTATAGTTGAAAATTTAAAAGCCTTGTAGAGAAGCTTTCTATGAGAAAAAGGTGGTGCTTTTCTATGACAGAAAGGTAGTGCTTTTCTTAAATACCATATTCTGGGAAAAGCTGATGAGACTCTTTGAAATTTTCTTGTGGGATCTCTTTGAAGATGTCATAGAATTTTCTGCATGGGACAAAAGACTAAAACACAATTTTAGTTGAGGTGAGTCTCAAGTTGTTAATGATAACTGGAATGTTTATGGACATCTGTAGTACTTGAGGTTTGCTTCATGTAGAATAATCTTGTTTTCCCAAAGTAAGTCCATTGGTGTCACTCTCAGACCTACAGTCTCTGGATAAATCAGGTTATTAGTTCTTGCTTCAGTCGATATCTATTGTAGACAGAAATGGCTGGTGTCTGACAAGCCAGATTTGGCAAAGATGGGGCCGCAGTGGGGCAGGGCTGGGCAGGGAGTAAAGAGATGGCAAGGAGGGGGTCAGCAGGGAAATGAGTCACCATTACTTACTGCGAATTGCTTTGCACATGGTAGAGCTCATAGGCCTGTTCATTGTCATAAATTGAGACATTTATGGAGATATAGATTCCCAGTTGAGATTTCCCTTAGAAGCCAGGAAAGAATTCTAAGTAAGGGGCATCAAAAAATCTATGAAAGATTCCCAACAAGCAAGCAAAGGCTTGGAGCAGGAATCCTGGGTTCTCTTGCTTTTCTTGGACTTATTTCTCATTCTTATGTTAGGTGATCTAACCTTGAGCTACACATCTTCTACTCCTTTTTCCTGTGTACCTTTTTGGAATTCAGTGCAATACAGTACAGCAATAAAGGCAGCTAGAAACTGTTGGCTACAGTGGGGAATATGCATTAATCAGGTGAGAAAGCAATTAGAGAGAAAAAGAATCACATGAATATTACTTTGGAACCATTAAAATTCTGAGTATCTCAAACTTGCTTAGGAAAACAATGGAAGCTATTTAGGACAAAATAATATCTTTTAAGATAAAAAAAATCTTTTCAAAAAAGGAGATTGCAAACTTGAGAGCATGCTTGCTGAACGGTGCCAAATGCATTTTTGTGCAAGGAAACCAGGGGTTGCCGGGTCTGAGGTTATAACCATGTGAAGAAAGGAAATTTAGGGAGACTGCTAATATATTAAGTATTCCCAGCATTTCACAGATGAGGAACAGTCACAGACACAGGGCTGTGTCCTCCAATAGGACATTGCTATTGTAGGGATGCCTTGGCCCGAGTTCCTTCTCCAGGTGTTTAATTCTAAAATAGGAGTGTTGTAATTAGTTTCATCACTGATTTTGACAGGTTCTAAATTTTATTTTGTTTATGTAAGAGTTGCCAGTGAGATGAAGTATATTTTAATACAGATTTTGAGTGTCACCAAGCCCCTTTTAATCTAGAATGATTGGTATGACCAGTAGGATATTTCAGTTAACTATTTTTCTATAAAGGCAGAATAAGCATTAACATATTTTATTAAAGGCAATAAAATGCATTTGCCACTAATGCTTTCATTTGTTTCATATGTGGCTTGAAGATGGCTTTGCTTTTTCTAGACTATGCATAAGCATTTCAGGGACCTATTATTCTAAGTGTCATTTTTACTCACAATAATATACAGCATCAAACAAGATGTTCCTTATGAGTTTCTGAATGATTCTATTCTGTGTAAATTGTGGTTCTTGGACATTGGTTGGTTATCCTTATTTTTTTTTCAATTATTCACAAAATGTTTACTGAGCACCTACTACATGTCATCACAATGCCAGCTGTGGGCACACACATGTGAACAGAGCAGAATTACAGGCTTTGGGGTGGGGGAGTGTCACAGCCTGGGAAGGGAAACAGCTGAATAAAAAATAAATTGGTCACGTGCTTAGGTGGTTGCAACCATTCATGCCTATGCAAGGAACAGAGCTAGCAAAGAGGAGGACAAGAGTAGAAGGGACTTGAGGGCAGCTGTTTTGAGGAGATGCTGGGTGAACAGCTCTTTGAAGGACAGTCGGGAAGATGAAGGAAAGATGTTCCCTACAGAGGCGCACTCTGTGTAGTGTACTGGGGAGTCCAACATAGTCGGTATGGCCAGGAGGGGAAGGGCTAGGATGCTTGGGGCACAGAAAGGAGATCTTGGCAAGACTGTAGGCTGGAGAGATAAGAAAGACCAGGAACATAAAGGGTTTGTATATCATGCTTGAGAATTTGGACCAAATAATTAGAGATGAAAGGGGAGCCTGTGAAAAGTGTTAAGAAGGACAATTACCTAACACTTTGGTGAGAGAGTGGAAGGTGTTATGGAAATCGGAAGGTTGAACTAACAGATTAGCTTTTTCATAGTGTGATTGTCCTTGATGACTAGAGAAGAAGATGACAGTAAGAAACTTATTTTTATGTAAATAAAAGTACATATTTGATTGATGTGTTGTTTAAAATTTTGTAAAAGTTTAGTTTTGTTAAATTGGCTTTAAGGACTTCAATGAAAAACTCAGAAGAAATGAGAAGGGGAACATTTTAAAGCCAATTTTGAGTCCTGGTGTGGTGTAGCTTATTACTCAGAACAATCATTTTTACATTTGAATTTTGCAGAGACTTTCATAAATTTCAATTTTCCTGAATAAAGGAGAGTTCAGATGAGTAGAAGCAAAGCTGAGGCAAGTCAAGCCTAGAAATTCCAAAGCCATTACCATCACAAAGGGATCAGTCACAATTCAAAAGTCATGTGCTTAGAAAGTTTTTTAAAATTATTTTTTAAAAGATTTTATTTATTTATTTGAGATGGAGAGCAAGCACAAACGGGGGGAAATGGCAGGCAGAGGTAGAGGGAGAATCTCCTGATCAGGGAACCCAATGCCTGGCTCGATTCCAGAACCTTGGGATGGTGACCTGAGCTGAGGGCAGGCACTTAACCAACTGAGCCGCCCAGGCGCCCCAGAAAGTTTTCTTTTTTAAAATATTTTATGTATTTATTTATTTATTTGGAGAGTGAGCAGGGAAGGGACAGAAGAAGAGGGAGGGAGAATCTTTTTTGTTTTTTCTAAATGTCCTTGAATATATTATTTATTTATCTGATAGAGAGAGCATGCGGGCACGGGGGAGGAAGGTGAGGTGAGCGGGGAACAGAAGCAGACTTCATGATGAGAGGAGTCCAAGGCAGGGATCCATCCCAAGACCCCAAGATCATGACCTGAGCCAAAATCAAGAGCCCGTCACTCAACTGACTGAGCCACCCAGGCGCCCTGCATTGATTTTTCTTTTTTATTTAGAGTTCTGCTTATGGTGAAGCCTTGAGGCTAGAGAAATTGGGGAAGTTTTTCCTCATTCAGGTTCAGTTTTAGGAATCCTGTTGCACCGGGATGGTGGTGGTAGGGGCAAGCTACTCCCCAAGCCCATTCCCAGGGGTTTCTCCTGGAGCTCTCACACCTGGGCAGGCTCCCCTTCTTAGAATGGGGTCATAGATGCTGCAGCTTGGAGCCCTTGGATAGGGTCACTATTAATCTATTATAAAATAGTGTTTACTGCTGCTGGGCAATCAGAAGTATTTTTTTTTTTTTTCAGACAGACATAATTGTAAGTATTGTTTCCACATGATGTTACATTAAACGATCCTTAAAGGGGAAAAAAAATCCTCAAGAGGATTTAATAGTTCCCTTTGAGAGACCAGATTTATATACTCAAGAAAGGCAATGCTTTCTGTGCCTCTTTGTGTCAGGTGATGGCTGTGTCTTAATTTGGAAAGAAAAAAATTCAAAAGGAAAGAAACAATTTCTGAGAGTTTTTAAGCCTGAACTGTGGCTTTACTCAGAAGACGTTGAAGGTCAACACTGCCAGAGTAAAATAATTCCACAGAAATAGAAACACCCTGGCCTTTCCCTGGATCCCTCAATAATGGCATAATTTTACATTTATGTAGGTGGCTTTCTCAGAATTCACAGAAAAGTAGTTACACGAAACCAGTAGTAAGAGGGTTAACTTTGCTCTTTGAATTTCAAAGCCTATTCTAAATTCATTCACTATCATTCTGTCTGAATGTTGTGTGGGAACTGGTGGAATAGGGTCTTATCTGGAAGGCCCG
This sequence comes from Lontra canadensis, assembly GCF_010015895.1. Lineage (NCBI taxonomy): Eukaryota > Metazoa > Chordata > Mammalia > Carnivora > Mustelidae > Lontra > Lontra canadensis. The sequence goes on along the minus strand of NW_022631209.1, from coordinate 496,270 downwards.
GTTTAAGTAAACTCTGCCTCACAAGGGCCTCAGACTCAGGACCCCAAGATCAAGGGCTGCATGTTGTACCTACTGGGCCAACCAGGGGCTGGAAGGTCTGGTTTAAACTGAGTACCCTACGGAGTGCAAAAAACAGCCAAACTCGGTCTGGGTGAGCAAGTGTCATGCCACTTTATATCAGAAACAGTATATGATTTAGACTTTTTGTATTCAGTTACCTGATGCAGTTTAATAAAGCTTGATACACATTTATTGACCAAGATATTTTTGGCAGGCACTAATAGAAGTTTTAGAAATGAGTAAGGTGAAGTCACAGCTCTCAAGTAAATAGGGAGAAGGAAAGACAAATAAATAGACTTCTAAACTTGCCAGTTCGGTTTATTTTTAAAAAAATTTATTTATTTATTTGAGAGAGCAAGAGAGAGAGAGAGAGAGTGCATGAACGGGGAGGGGCAGAGGAAAGGGAGAACCTGACTCCCCGCTGAGCAGGGAGCCCAAGGAGGTGAGGGGCTCTATCCCAGGATCCTGGGATCATGACCTGAGCCAAAGGCAGACATTTAAAAGACTGAGCCACCCAGGCTCCTGAGAATTGTGATTATTCTTAATGACTGCAAGAGGATGTCAGTATAGCCATATTTCCAAGTTGGGTTCTAAACTAGGATTTGCATCAGAATCACATGGAGCTTTTTAAAAAAATGCACTTGTCTGGCCTCCTATCACTAGAGATTGTGATTCAGTAATGCCCAAACCTAATTCTTAGGAGTCCACTCTTAACGTAATTCTTACCAGACAGGGAGCACCTGGCTTGCTCTGTCATTTGAGCATCTGCCTTTGGTTCAGGTCATGATCTTGGGGTCCTAGGATGGAGCCCCACGTCTGGCTCTGTGCTAAGTGGGGAGTCTGCTTTTTCTCCTTCAGCTCTTCCTCCTGCTCATGCTCTCTCTCCCTCAAATAAATAAATAAAATGAGACAGAAGGCCTGCATTTTGATACAAATCCAGTTGGGGGAAATGTTTATGGGGTATTGTCTGAAGGACATAGGCATATCCATTCTTCTACATGATCCAGGTTTCATCCCTGGATCAAGTGGTAAAATCAGGGAGGCACTTTTTTTTTTTTTTTTAAAGATTTTATTCATTGATTTGACAGAGAGCGAGATCACAAGTAGACAGAGAGGCAGGCCAAGGAAGAGGGGGAAGCAGGCTCCCTGCTGAGCAGAGAGTCCGATGCGAGGCTCGATCCCAGGACCCTGAGACCATGACCCGAGCTGAAGGCAGAGGCTTAACCCACTGAGCTGCCCAGGCATCCCCAGGGAGGCACTTTTAAGGACATGTTCCTTAGTTCTCTATTAAAATGCTTTCATTAGTTATCTTTTCAACCTTCTCACAAGACTCAGTACCTTATTGCTGTTGATGAGATACAGATCTCTGCATGTCTCCAGTGCCCTGCGTGAAACCCCAGGTGAAAAGTTTCTGAGAGATTCATGCTAGAAATAATTGCTTTCTCTCTTTCCTTTCTTTCTCTGTATGGGTAACAGAAGATATGAAACTGACTGGATCCATTTCCAGGGGCTGCCACAGCAAAGTACCTCATACTGGGTGGTTTAAGTAACAACACATAGAGTTTCATGGCTCTGGCGTCTAGAATATCAAAAGCAAAGTGTTAGCAGAGTTGGTTTCCTCTGAGAGCTTTGAGGGAGAATCTGTTTCATGCTTCTCTCTTAGCTTCTGGTGATGTGTTGGCCATCTTTGGCATCCCTTGTAGGTGGCATTCTCCCTGTGTGTTCACATTGTCTTCCCTCTGTACGTGTCTGTCTCTGTGTCCACATTTCTCCTTCTTATGAGGATGCCAGTCATATTGGGCCTATAAGGCCCAACATAATGATCTCATCTTAATGTGATCTCATCTTTACCTGAAAAAATGCTATTTCCAACTAAGCTCATTATAGATAACAAAGGTTAGGATTTGAACATCTCTTGGGAAGATATAGTTCAACCCATAACACTGCCCATGTTTCTGATTTCACTTTAGTTGCCAGGAGACTCAGCACCCAATTTGAGGTACAACTATGATAACCGTTAGAACCTCAGGGGTTAAATATTTGCATTTTATTTTTCATCTTTTATGATTGTATGCAAGTATATGTTTTCACTGATCTTGATTTTTTAAAATTTTACTTCTCCATTTTATTAAATATTTCCTGTATGCCATTTAAATACCTTTTTGTTACAAGTTGATGTAGAAGGAATGAAAAGAATATTTATTATATTTCTCCTGTGGCAAACTGTAAGCAAAGACTTTCAAGAGCTTATGCACATTGGTGAGAATTAGATGAGCTCACGAATGATTCAGACATTAAGAGTGGGAGAAATACAGGGAGATCAAAGAAGGGAAATAACATTGGGGTAAGTGTGGTAAGGGTCTGGAAGAGCTTTGGGAAAGAGATGAGCCTCATAGAACAGGTAGAATTTAAATGATCAGAGCGTTCATTTTTGGATGGGAGAAATATTTTAAATGAATGCTTAGAGGTGGAAAAGCACAAGACAATACTGACAACAGTTCAAGTTTGGATGGAGGAGGAAGGTTTTTGGAGGAAGCAGGGAAAATGAGCTGGAGAGAAGGTTGAGTCTATTGCAGCGGTTTCCTAAAAGGTGAATTCATCCTTGCTAATCCAATGAACACATTTGGGCTCAAGGGAGAATAAGCTGACCTCAGTTCGAAAGATGGGTTGGGTCACAGGAAAGCAGGAGGTAGGAGGTGGATATTCTATTGCACAATTACTATGATTGCTAGTCTCCAGCTTCCCGTTCCTGGGGGCCTGCATTCAGTGATAGGGATGCAATGAAAAGGAGGACAGCTGCAGAAGTACTTGAAAAGTACTTGGTGATTTGTTTAAGGGAGGAAAGAGAAAGAGGAGGTAAATGGCTCTCTTTTTTCCTTTACCAATTCTCTGTTTTAACTCTACAATACAAGAAAAAGTAACACATCAGCATGATTTTAAAAAAAGAGGACTCCTCTGGATCTCCCCCTTTGCATTTGAATATGCAAAAATCAAGCAATGTTTTTTTCACTAGAGACCTCATTTTGGATTCACCCATCCGTCAACAGGTCCACGGTTGTTGAGGCCCATGGGCCATATACAGAGCTATGTGTTGGGGACACAACAATAAGTAAGACACTGTTACTGGCTTCAGTGAGCTGACAGTGTAACTTTGGAGCAGGTGAGCCCGGCTTCTCAAGCCCTGTGGGAGACAACAGGAAAAACATTCAGCAGACGCCTAAGTACGGTGACAGGAATGGCCTCTCAGTTCAAGAAGCAGTTTGTGTTCTCAAAACATCCTTGCTAATTTTTTAGAGGGAACCAATTTTCCTGAGACTTTTAAAAAATCCACTTTCTTTTTTAGAGCAGGTTTAGATTCGCAGCAAAACTGAGCAGAAGGCATAGCAATTTCTTACGTACTGCCCGCCCACCCGCCCCCGCCACCACTCATGCCTAATTGGCCCCAGGATCAACAGCCCCCGCCAGACTGGTACACTTTTTGTGATTGATGAACCACCATGGACACATCGTAATCGCCCCAAGTCCATAGTCCATATGTTAGGGTTCCCTCTTGATGTTATAGATTCTGTATTTGGACAGATGTATAATGACATGTCTCCACAATTATAGGATAATATGGGATAGTTTCACTGCCCTAATCATCTTCTGTGCTCCCCACCCTTCCCCAAATCCTAGCAATACCTGGTCTTTTTATCGTCTCCGTAAGTTGTGCCTTTTTTGGAATTGCATACAGTTGGAGTCATACAGTGTGCCGCTGTCTCACATTAGTTTCTTTCACTTGATAATATGCATTTAAGTTTCCTCCAAGCCTTTTCTTGGCTTGATGGCTTGTTTCTTTTTAGCACTGCATAGTATTTTATTGTGTGGATGTGCTATGGTTTATTTATTCATTCATCCACTGAAGAACATCTTGGTTGCTTCCAAGTTTTTAAAAAAATATATAAATAATTAATTGATTAATTTTTATTATGTTCAGTTAGCCACCATATAGTACATCATTGGTTTCATATAATAATTTGTTAGTTGCATGTAACACATAGTGTTCATCACCGCATGTGCCCTCCTCAATACCCACCACCCGCCACCCCATCCCCCCACACACACATACCCCCACCTCTGAACCCCTCAGTTTGTTTCCCAGAGTCCATAGTCTCTCATGGTTTGTCTCTTTCTCTCTGATTTCTTCCCCTTCAGTTTTCCCTCCCTTCCCCTCTGGTCTTCCATGCTATTCCTTATGTTCCACATATGAATGAAACCACATGATAATTGTCTTTCTCTGCTTGACTTATTTCTCTTAGCATAATTCCCTCCAGTTCTATCCATGTTGATGCAAATTGTGGGTATTCATCCTTTCTGATGGATGAGTAATATTCTATTGTCTTTTTATCCATCCATCTTCTTCTTTATCCATCTTCTTTATCCATCCGTCTGTTGAAGGGCATCTCAGCGCCTTCCACAGTTTGGCTATTGTAGACATTGGTGCTATGAACATTGGGTCTTAAATGCCCCTTCTTTTCACTATGTCTGTATCTTTGTGGTAAATACCTGGTAGTACAATTGCTGGGTTGTAGGGTAGCTCTATTTTTAACTTTTTGAGGAACTTCCATACTGTTTTCCCAAGTGGCAATATGTCTTCTTTGGAGAAGTGTTTGTTTATATCTTCTGCCCATTTTTGGACTGGATCATTTGTTTTTTGGGTGTTGAGTTTGAGAAGTTTTTACAGATCTTGGATACCAGCCCTTTACCTGTAATGTCATTTGCAAACACCTTCTCTTATTCTGTGGGTTGCCTTTTAGTTTTGTTGACTATTTCCTTTGCTATGCAGAAGCTTTTTATCTTGATGAAGTCCCAAAAGTTCATTTTTGCTTTTGTTTCCATTGCTTTTGGAGATTTGTCTTGAAAGAAGTTGCTGTGGCTGATGTCGAAGAGCTTACTGCCTATGTTCTCCTCTAGGTTTTGATGGATTCCTGTCTCATGTTGAGGTCTTTCCTCCATTTTGAGTTTATCTTTGTGTGTGGTATGGTATAAGAGAACAGTCAAGTTTCATTCTTCTACACATAGCTGTCCAGTTTTCCCAGCACCATTTATTGAAGAGACTGTCTTTTTTCCATTGGATATTTTTTCCTAATTTGTTGAAGATGGGTTGGCCATAGAGTTGATGGTCCATTTTTGGAGTTTCTATTCTGTTCCATTGGCCTATGTATCTGTTTTTGTGTCAATACCATGATGTCTTGGTGATCACAGCTTTGTAATATAGCCTGAAGTTAGGCAACATGATGCTCCCAGCTTTGTTTTTCTTTTTCAACATTCCTTTGGCGATTCTGATTCCACACAAATTTTAGGATTGTTTGTTCCAGCTTTTTGAAAAATACCAGTGGTATTTGAATAGGGATGGCATTGAAAGTGTAGATTGCTAAAGTTTTTTAAAAAATATTTTATTTATTTGAGAGAGAGAGCAAGCATAAGCTCGGGGAGGGGAGGAACCAGAGGAAGAAGAAGACTTCCTGCTGAGCAGAGAGCCCAGTGAGGGGCTCAATCCCAGGATCCTGGGATCATGACCTAAGCAAAAGGCAGACACTTAACCAACTGAGCCACCCAGGTGCCCCAGTTGCTTCCAAATTTTGACAATAATGAATAAGGTTTCTATAAATATCTGTGGGCAGATTTTTGTATGGCTATAAGTTTTAATTCATTTAGGTAAGTACATAGGGGTGCACTTACTGGATCCTATGGTCAGATTATGTTTAGTTTTGTGAGAAATTAACAAACTGTCTTCCAAAGTAGCTGTATCATTTTGCTTTCCACCAGCAATGAATGAGATATGCCGCATATCCTCACCAGCATTTGATGTTAGTGTTCTGGATTTTGGCCATTCTAACAGGTGTGTAGTGGCATCTCATTGCTGTGTTCCTTAGACTTGTAAGACAATACAGCATATAGGAGAGGTGGAGGCAAGTAAGGAAGAAAATACTGTTGGGTGGAGATGGACATCAGTAGCATCAACTGAAGGAGATATCAGGGAATCTGACAGCTTGGACAAGAAAGAGAGACTATCACAACTATCATATCCTGATTCTAGACTCAACTAGGAATAGAGAACTATTCCAGGAAAGAAAAAAGTGGTCAAGACATCAAAATGTTTACAGAATGTCTGGCAAATGTTTGGTAATTTTTTTCTCCTTCTACATATGTCTAGAAAGTTCCCTATAACTTGGTGATATCACTTTGTTCTAATAGTTGCCAAGCAGAATTGTGGTTCTTTTGTAATTCCCAAAAAATTGCTTTGAACTTTTCCTTGGAGAAATGCTGTCATTTTGTGGCACCAGTTTCTGAAAAGGATCAAGGAGTAAAGAATGGGATCAGTTTTCCAGCTAGTAAATTACTGATTGGGAGCCTCTTCCCAAGGTCTTGTTTACCCATATATATAAAAGTTTAGGTATCACTGGCTAGGAGCATAGTAAGAGATTGACCTCCCCTGACTTGTGTCAGACATCCCTAAATAAGATTTATGCACAGGTGTTTTTTTAATTATAGATGTGTGTGTGTTTGGGACTATTGCCAAAAGTCCAAAGCTAAACAGTCCCTGGAAAGAAGAAATTTTGTTGTCAAAGTGAACCTGCCAACACATTAATTTGCCCATGGTCCCATGAGAAGGAAATGTGTGTGCATGTGTGTGTGTGTGTGTATGTGTGTGGTGGACAGGGAAGAGGGCAAAGGAATACATGCCTTGAATATAAAGGGAATATGGAATTATTGGACCTCAAAGTACAAGCCTCTCTGAGCTACCTGATATATCTTTTAAGCACCTTTGAGGACAGGCTTAGTTAGGCTGTAGCAAATTGCTGTGTAGGAGTGCATGGCACAGCTCCAGAGGGTGCTATTCACATAGACAACGAAATGAATCATGCCCCCAGGGATTATGTCAAAAGACAGCTCAAAATTCTCTGTCTCTGCAAATCAGAGTTATGCAATAAATCTCTGTTGAATCCTTCAGGAACTTGGTGTAGCTTTTTAAATAAGCAATGTTGTCAGTTCCTTTCTATCACAAATATTTGGCTCATTCAAGGAGTTTTCGACCTAATGAAACTTTTTAATACAGCTCTCTCAAAAATTGGCATACAGGATATGGAGAAAAGGCAACCCTGTATACTGCTGGTGGGAATGTAAATTGGTGCAGCCATTGTGGAAAATATGGAGTTTCCTCAAAAAACTAAAAATGGAACTACCATATGATTCAGCAATTCCACTTCTGCGTATTTACCTAAAGAAAATGAAAACTCTAATTCAGAAGGATATGTGCATCCCTATTTTATTGCAGTATTATTTACAATAGCTAAGATATGGAAGCAACCTCAGTGTCCATTGATAAATGAATGGGTAAAGAAGATATGGTTACATATATATGCAATAGAATATCATTCAAGCCATAACAAAGAATGAAATCTTGCCATTTGTGACAACATGGGTGGACCTAGAGGGTATCATGCTAAGTGATATAAGCCAGATAAAGACAAATACCATATGATTTCACTTATATGTGGAATCTAAAAAACAAAGCAAATGAACAAACAAATAACAGAGAGAAATAGACTCAAATACAGAGAATAAAGTGGTGTTGCCAAAGGGGGGAGGGGTAGGGGCATGGGTGAGATGGGTGATAGGGATTAAGAGATACGAACTTCCAGTTATAAAATAAATAATCCTGGGGATGAAAAGTACAACATAGGGAATATAGTCAATAATAATTATAATATATTGTATATATAACCCAATAATATTGTGGTACACTTACCATGGTGAGCATTTTGTAATTTTGTACTTATTGAATCACTATGTTGTATAACAGAAACTAATTTAATATTATGTCAACCATACTTCAATTAAAAATAAAACTTTTTAAAAAAGAACTGATAGTGAAAAAAATGATATACAAGGCAGAAAGTGTATGGATATTTAGTATTTATTCACTAAATATTAGATGCCTACCATGTTCCAGGAACTGTTCTTTATGCTGAGTATTACAGCAAGGTAAAAATAAGCAAAACTCCTTGTCATCATGGGGTTATATTCCAGTGAACACAGGGATTAATAAAATTAAGAAAAATTTAATATTATTAATATTATTATTAATATTAATAATATTAATAATAATATTATTAATGTTAATAAAATTAAGAAAATAAAATTAAGAAAATTTTATGGTTAGATTATATATACATGTGTATAAGTATCATCTAGAAAACATATACATAGAGTTTGGGGATTTTGTGTATATATATATATAGAGAGAGAACATACATAAGCCCCCACACAGAGATCTATATTCAAATCCATGCAAATGACTCTACATATCTATGAAAATCAGTAAATGTCATAGTCATTTTTTTTTAAGATTTATGTATTTTAGAGAGAGAGAGAGCAGAGTGGGGCAGGGAGTGGGACAAAGGCAGAGGGAGAGAGAGAATCCACAAGCAGACTCCGTGATGAGTGAGAAGCCTGATGCAGGGCTCCATCTCAGGACCCTGAGGTCATGACCTGAGCCGAAACCAAGAGTTGGACGCCTAACTGACTGAGCCACCCAGGCACTCCAGATGTCACTGTCATTCTATTATGCAGGCTGTATTTCCAACTATGGTTCATTACAACTAGTGAATAACAAGAAGATAGTCAAAAATAACTCATCACTCGAAAATTAAGAATACTGTTCCATATACTTCTTCACGTGTTAAACAGAAAATAAAAACCAAAACTATAGGCAATTAGAAACAACAATGAAAGTACTTGAAATTAATATCTATGAAGAGGGGAGAAAGCAGTGCTCAGAATAAAATCTATAGACCTCATTGTGTTTACTAGAAGAAAGGAAAGATGGAATAGAAGTAGAGCAGGTAACAGAGGACTGTTGCAGTCTGTGTGGGGAACTACTTGGTGTTTCAGGTGAAGGTGTTGAGAAGTGTTTGATAATGGATTAGATTTCACAGAAGTGTGAGTGAGTTGGTGAGGGAAAGGGAAAGTATTAGCCATTGTTGGATAACATTTCAGTGAAATGAATTCCAGCCAATTTGGTAATTAAATTAAACATTTACGATTTAACCTTCTCTCTCTCCCCTCCTCCCATTGGAAGAGAAAAGCTTTATTTCAGATTGAAGGACTTTTAGGCATCGGTAAGAACGGAAGTGAACCTTTGAAGCATGAGGCGAAGCAGAAATTTCCTGAGACAACTCGATAGCCACTTGCAAAACCTATTGTGAGGTTAACTGAGCTTACTTCTTTCAGGATGTGATATGGTCATCACAGTGACTCGGGAGGTAGGAAACAGGGGCAGGGCTGATGGGTGGATGCTGGCAAAAGAGAAAGAGTGGGGACTGCAGGTTCCCAATTAGCCCTTCCCCATCCCCTGGATGGCTGGAACAGGGGTGACCCAGCCATGGCTCTCTGAGATTTGGTGGGGGTGAGCAGTACTAAGTGGAGTCTTCTATAAATTCTCCCTGGAGGAGGAGACAAAGGCTTTCTCCTCCCTGAGGCTGCTTTCTCTGCCTCTTATCCCCATTTCTTGCCTGAACACATACAGAGGTCATCTGCTCTTCCGGGCCTCTCTCCTTCCCCCACAGGCTTCCCAAATGCATACTCTTGTTTTCTTGCAAATCTATATTATTTTAGTCAGTATTAAATAATTTCCCATACTAAAACCTCACTGATAACTGCAAGAATTGGCCTTTGAGGCTGGAGCATGGGGTTCTAGTTCAGATGTTGCTACCCATTGGCTTGGTGACATTATTTGTCTCCCTGTGCTTTAGTTTCCTAACTGCTGCTAATGGAGTTGAATCCCACGATGTCCTCTGGTGCCATTGCTTGGATTCCCATCCAGTACCACAACTTGGAATAAAATCTCTCACAAAGAGACGTTTTGTTAGAAAGCGTCCCATTTTTTGGTATGATGGTGCTGTAAACCCTTTACAGCAAATTGGCTCATTTTGATTCTCTTATAATTTCCACTCATGGTACATGATTTTTCCAATTTGAAAAATCTAAGTGTGAAAATGGGGGCAGGGTGGAACTACAATGCTGGTTTGGGAAAATGCTTGGAAAGGAAATTTTTAAAAGGAGGGAAAAACACTAGATTTTCATTGTTTAAAGGAGAACAATTCTGAAGATTACTATTCTTATGGCATTTCTTATTTAGCTTGTACATCAAACAATTCAGGGAACAATTATACTTACAGACAACTAAAAACTTATATCTGGGAAGACTTTTTTCTCTTTTAAGAACATTTACATTCATTAAAGTATTTAGACACTACCAAACTAGAAACTATTTTTAAAATGGCTTTTATTTCGGGGTGCCTGGGTGGCTCAGTGGGTTAAGCCACTGCCTTCGGCTCAGGTCATGGTCTCAGGGTTCTGGGATTGAGCCCCGCATCGGGCTCTCTGCTCCGTGGGGAGCCTGTTTCCTCCCCTCTCTCTGCCTGCCTCTGTCTACTTGCAACCTCTCTCTGTCAAATAAATAAATAAAATCTTTAACAATAAATAAATAAATAAATAAATAAATAAAATGGTTTTTATTTCAACCATTGTTCAACATCTCTTGTTTTATCTTTAAGATTATGTTTATCCCAACCTCAGATTGGATCCTTATGTCTTTAAGATAATCACTGTGTGGAGAGCATGTTAAAAATGCATTTGACAGGGGCGCCTGGGTGGCTCAGCGGGTTAAGCCTCTGCCTTCAGCTCAGGTCATGATCTCAGTTCTGGGATCGAGTCCCGCATCGGACTCTCTGCTCGGCAGGGAGCCTGCTTCCTCCTCTCTCTTTCTGCTTGCCTCTCTGACTACTTGTGATCTCTCTCTGTCAAATAAATAAATAAAATCTTTAAAAAAAAATGCATTTGACAGGGGAGCCTGAGTGGCTCAGTGGTTAAACATCTGCCTTCAGCTCAGGTCGTGATCCCAGGGTCCTGGGATTGAGCCCCATGTCAAGCTCCCTGCTCAGTGAGAGGCTTGCTCCTTGTCTCCCACTCCCCCTGCTTGTGTTTCCTGTCTTTCTGTATCTCTCTCTGTCAAATAAATAAATAAATACATAAAATCTTTTAAAAAATGCATTTGACAGACTTATTTAGCTTACCATGATATACTCTAGATCTATCTACGTCATTGCAAATGGGCAAGATTTCATTCTTTTTGGTGGCTGAGTAATATTCCATATTGTGTAGAATTTATCCATTGTGTGTCTTTCTCCATTCATTCATTGATGGGCATCTGGGCTCTTTCCTTCTTTCCACAGTTTAGCTATTGTGGACATTCCTGCTATAAACATTGAGGTGTAGGTGCTCCTTTGAATCACTGTTTTTGTATCCTTTGGATAAATACCTAGTAGGTAGCTCTATTTTTAACTTTTTGAGGATACTCCATACTGTTTTCCAGAGTGGTTGCACCAGTTTGCATTCCAACCAGCAGTGGCTTCATGGTGATACATTAAAGAGGAAACCTGTCTGTAGTCTGCTTTGTTTCCTTACTTCAGAGTAAAACAATGTGCTTTTAGAAACTAGTAACTGAATGAAGAGTATTCTGGAATTGCTTGCCACAATCTGGAATTCTTTCATTAGGCAACTCTCAGTAAAACACAGAAATGTATGTGTGGTGGTTTTTTTTTTTTTTTTTTGTGTGGTTCCCATGTTCCCTAAAGAAATGGTAATGGGAAGTATGTTCTGTTGAGTTGCTATTCTGGACACAGCATGCTGTGACGGTATAGCAACATTGACATTCACTTTCAGGTGCTTTTCACTGAACTTTCATGTCCACTTTCCACTTTCCTTAACTTTTGATCTCTTTATCTCTTCCTTATACTTTTTGGGATAGTACCTTGACCCATTTTTCCAGGGTACTTGCTGGTTCTTGGTTTGTATCCACTCTGCTTTTTAGCTTATCCTGTCAAAGGCATTACTACCATTATATGTTTTGTACCCTGTGTCACCTGGCTTCTTTTTGATAACTCTTTCTTCTTACTTCATGTTTTCAGTATCCTTCCTTATCTCTCTGAAGATATTTCTGAGGCTTAGCTTAAAGCTTCAGTCTGTCTGAGTTATTGATTCCCCTTCTCTTAATATAGATTGTCCTATTTTTTATGTCTTTCTTTTGTAATATCCATGGTTCCAAATATCTCATAGTTTTCTCAGGAGTTTATGGTCTCACCCAGCCATGATGGTTTCTCAAGTGTGCTATGACCTCAGGTCTCCTAGCCTGGCCCCTTCCGGTGAGTTGGGGAGGGTTGCTGTTAAAATCTAGGCTCAGTGTCTTCCCATTTGTGCTCATTGTGAGCTACCATTGCCCCTCACAGAATCTCCTAGTACTTCCACTTGAGGGACTGCGATTTTCCAAAAGTTTCTCCCAAGCTTCTCTCTCTCTCTCTCTCTTTTTTAAGATATTTATTTATTTATTTATTTAAGAGAGAGAAAGATAGCATGAGTGGGAGGAGGGGCAGAGGGAGAGAGAGAATCCCAAACAAACTTCCTGCCCAGTGTGGAGCCCCATGTGGGGCTTGATCTCATAACACTGAGATCATGACCTGAGCTGAAATCAAGCGTCAGAGGCTCAGTGGACTGAGGCACCCAAGTGTCCCTTTTCCCTTGCTTCTAATTACATTGCCTATAGGTTGGAGATGGGGAGGAGATGATAATGCCCATGGTCTGGATAATGCACATGGTCTGACTGATACTCCAGTAGGCACTGTACTGCCTGATGTGACCCTGTTGTCCCAAGCCAGTGCTGGCCAGGTACTGTTGTTTTTCTATTCTGGAAGCAGGTGAGCCTCTCTGATGTTCTTGCCAGAGGAATATGGGTGAAAAACAAGGTACAACAAAAAAGTCGTTCCCTTAAAAGTTCCTTGCATGTGGCTGACTGTATCTGCTCAAGGCTGGCATTTCTCCTCCAATCTGGGATCCAACCACCGCACTCTCTCCCTCAGGGTTTATATATTTATTGATGTTTTTATTCTGTCTCTCATCTGTGGGGTGGGCCAAGGACCCATATTTTTGCTACATGATACCATCATCTTGGTTGTGGCCACTTTGACCAGAATGGACACTTGACCCAAACAAAGCTCACCCAACCAGATTCTTCCTTAAGAATAAGAACAAGAGACAGAGACTGGGTCAGGTAATTCAGAGCTGGGTCAAGTAATCAACAATTAATGGTGGGACAATAGAGGGACCAAGCCCAAACTCTTGCAACTAGGGTCTTTGGAGCATGCTGATCACTGCTTTTCCCAAGTCCTGGCAATCCCTGGGGTTCCTGAGACTCTATGAGCTTTCTAGAATCCTAACAATTTTTTTTTTCTCCTAAGCTGGTTCAGTTGATTTTCATTACTTGCTGGCAAAAGAACATCATCTAATAGAAGGTAAATGTTATCACAACCTTCCCAGTTAGAAATTAGGGCCAGCACGGAGATGAGTGGCAGCAGTAATAGGGAGGGAATGATGGATTCAAAGTAGTGGAACTGATATTGCTAGAACTTGGTGACACCTGGGTGTGGTTCACTAGATTTCATTTTCTTAGAGCACAGTGACTGATAAGGTTTTTTCCTCCTTTCTGATGTGGCCCAACCTTTCTTAAAGCTTTATTGCACTGAAGGATTACTGAACCCATGGCTAGTCCTAAAACTGGATTTGTTCAATACTATCTATCCTTGGGGAAACACAGCTTTTAGGGAAGCAAAATTTTCACATAAGACTTCTGAGTGGTACTCTGTACAGAATCAGGGTTGCAGAGGAGGTGCTGGAAAGTTCTGCCTGGGCTCTGCCTTAGCCCTGGGAGGCCTCTTCTAGGAAACCCCCACCCCAAACAAAAGTGATTTTGTCTGCCAGCCTCCACATCACCCCTGTTACTCATAGATGCTTCCAGGACAATGACTATTTTAAGTTCGCTTTTCGATGCCTATTATGCAACAATGGTCTCTACGGCCAGAATGCAGGGCCGCCCACAGCCTGCCCCTTCCTAGGCTGCCCCTTCTCTCAGAGTGCGGCCCCTGGGGAGGGATACCCAGGGCTTTCTCACGCTCTGTGCAAGACCCAGATACTGCTCCCTCTTGTCCTTATGGAAAACTTCCTTCACAGAACTCTGGCTAGTACCATGTCCTGTATGGATTTGCTTCTTGGTCCCTCCTGCCACACTGTAAGCAAGTTGAAGTCCGAGACTACAATATCTCCCCCTAGTCCCCCAGGAGCTAACGTGGCAGAAATACTCCATCTTTCTGCTGATCTACTCTTTTGGTGCTAGACCACGACTACCGGAAGGCCAGAGAAGGGGAATAGGGCTGTGGGCCCAGGGAGTTTAGATAGTGTATAGATTATGCTTTTTAACATGAGAAGTTTATATTTATATCTTGTGCACCACGATGGATCACCCTACTCCTGAAGCAAACTGTGTGTTATTTAACATCAGAGGGAATACTGACTAGGTCCTTTTCCATTTCTTTCCTCTCTTCCTTCTGTTTTTCTTCTTGTCCAGGCACAGAGAAGATGAGATAATTATGGGTTCTGTGTCAGACAGAACTTGAAAGGACATGATCCCTCTGTAGGGCTGATAGGAGTCCTTGTGTATGATCCTATTAAGTGTCCTGGGGAGAGACAGGGAGAGCAGCTTTCTTGGCCTGTGCATGACAGGGGTGAGGCAAAATGAGATTCTTCTTGAACACGGGTCTTGTGGTGTGGGATGTGAGAGACACAGCCTAGCTGATTCTGTTCCTTGCATGCTGAGGTCTTCCATTGGAGCATGTGAGTCTGCCCCACAGCTGCCTTGGTGTCTGTCAACATGCCGTCCTCTGTCTCAGGTGTCTGGGGCTCACCAGCTAATAAGTGATTATCTGGTCTGCGCCTTGCAGGACCCTATCTAAATAGAATCCAATAAAACCCTTATAAATGAGTTTACTGGAGCAAAACCCACTCCCAGTGTGCTCAGACCCCGATCTTTCCACAGAAGCAGATGCTCTCAGTTGATGTTTTGTTGAAACAAAGGAACGAAAGAACAAAAACCCCTCAGTTTCTATGAAGAGCTTCCCAGGGCGGCAAACAATCACATTCACGGTGAACATTTTGCTCTGGTTGACTCCCCAGCAGCGATTCCAACGGGGGTAATTCTGATGCTGTAAGGAAGAAGATTAGTGACGGGACAGGGGAGAGAAAAGGAGGGAACAGTCTCTGGCAGCTCTTGCCAAGGGCCTGAAGATATTTTCTCATTGAATCTTTACAACCCTCTGCGATAAGTATCACTAACTTGTTTGTTTGTTTTCTTTTGAAGATTTTATTTATTTATTTGATAGAGACAGAGATCACAAGTAGGCAGAGAGGCAGGCAGAGAGAGAGCGAGGGAAGCAGGCTTCCCGCTGAGCCGAGAGCCCGATGCGGGGCTCGATCCCAGGACCCTGAGATCATGACCTGAGCCGAAGGCAGAGGCTTAACCCACTGAGTCACCCAGGCACCCCTCACCTGATTTTTTAAAAAAAGATTTATTCATGTATGTATGTATGTATTTATTTATTTGGGGGGGTGCGGAGGGAGAGAAGCAGATTCCCTGATAAGCGTGGAGCCTGACATGGGGCTTGATCTCAGGACCCTGAGATCATGATCTAAGCTGAATTCAAGCGTCGGTCGCTTAACCAACTGAGACAGCTGGGTGCCCCTCACTCGCCTGATTTTACAGATGAGGAAAAGACGTTCAGCATTTATGAAGACAAGGGACAATACATCATGGGTTGTAGGGAATTTTGTCCTTAGTCCAAGAAGTATCAAAGGGGCTTCTGGAATTCTAAAATAGCTGTCTTAGATTCAGAATGAGTAAGGCAAAAGCTTTGGCCACGGTTGTGCCCATTCTTCCAGCCCTCGATTCCTGCATTGAATATTGCTGTAATTTCTAGATTAATTGGTGTTAATGGCTTGGGACTCTTCATCCATTAAATTTATTCCCAGATTGAATAATCTCTTATGATAAACTGTTATAGCTCATCATGACAGGAGCAGGGATAATGACTCAATGTCAGAGTTTCATTTTCTACCCATACCTCAGTGTAGATATTTCATCTTCAATCAATATTTTACCTGAAATTTCCATCCATCCTTTGGAAAAAGTGAAGTGGGGATCACCTTGTTTTTGTAACCTTGATAAGCACATATATGGAAAGAAAGAATACTGTTTCCTCATGTCTTGGCTGCTAAGTCATTATGGGAACCTGAGTATAAACCAGCATGGGCCCAGCCGGCCGTGGGGACCCACAATGAGGAATGATTCTCCCTCTAGAATAGGTCTCAGTGGCACAGAGGTAATGTTAACCTTCCAAAACAACCTAAATAAAAGGATACTAACAAAAATCCCTATTCTCTACTGTCTTGATCTTGACAATCCTAAAACAGATGTAAAAGGAGATCGAGGGAAGGCAAAAGATTTAGTAGCAGGATTTCCTTGACTGACTAAAATCTGAATGGAAAGAAATCCTTTGCATGTCTCTTTTTCTCAGGTTTGTATAATTGAATTTTCTTGGAATCTACAAGGTTAGTGTGTTCAGATAAATTGAAATTCCTCTTGAAGTCATTTTCTTGCCAGCTCTGATAAGCTTTTCATTACTTTGCCACAGCCAGAAGCCCTAGTTTTGACTAATCAAGATCACAAAATTTTTTTCCAAAAACAGGCGATAGGAGTCCAGGTAGAGAGTGGCTTTGTAGCCATGTGAGTATATATTTCGCTTGTGTTTATCTGTGCACACACCACAGGCCAGGACTCATGACAACAGATGCTGGGCAGGGAGGATCTTCAACTCAGAACTCTTAGTGTTTCTTTGCTACTTGCTTTTTGATGTATTGGAGGCTCTTCAATGACTTGGGGGAGTCACTGGTATGCCTCATTGACTCATTCTCATTGTATAAATGGCACCTCGTAAGCCTCAGTGAAGTGACCATATTAGCAATTCCAGTGAAGCCAAAGCTGATGTTCTGTGCCATTTAAAAATATATATATATTATTTATTTGGCAGAGAGAAATACAGTGAGAGAGGGAAGGAACACTAGCAGGGGGAGTGGAAAAGGGAGAAGCAGACTCCCTGCCAAGTGGGGAGCCTGACACGGGGCTCGATCCCAGGACCCTGGGACCATGACCTGAGCCAAAGGCAGACGTGTAACGACTGAGCCATCCAGGTGCCCCTGTTCTGTGCCATTTTGCACTAACTCTGACGGTGGCTTGTCTGACACAAGGATGTGCTATGGGGAAAGGTGTTCAAAACAAGAACTGGGTAATTCATCCCAACTTACATAGCTTACTTCCTCATTCTCGGCCTCTTTCCTTGGCTATTCTGTCTGGCCTGTGTGGGTCTCCTCCCAGTCTTTATCATCACTGAGACCAAGATGACCAAGTCTTCTTCAGTCAACAGCCTGCTGTCCTCATGGGTGATTCAATGGCCTTGTGCAGGAAGATGCTGCCGTCACCTCCTCTCTGCACTCAGGATAATCTTCTCTAGATGAGTTAAGAATGAAGGGCTTCATCTGAAGCCTGGTCCTTACGGGCACAGAATAAAAATCAAATGAACATATATTGAACATTTTCTATGTTCTAGGCATGTGGTTTTCTTCTCACCTGAATCTTACTATCACCTATGAGATGAGTACTATTTTTATCCTTGCTTTACAGATGACAGAACTGACGTTCAGAGAGGTAAAATGATTTGCTCAGGGTCACAGAGCTGATACAAGGCAGAGCTGCTATCCGAGGCCAGGCAGTCTGACTCCAGCAGCTGCCTCACTGGGGAAAAGGAAACATGAGCACAGGGATCCAGTCTCTCCTGGCCAAAGCCCGGGTTTCCAGGCTGCCACAAACCCCATTACAATGGGCCTCCTCCGATGAATTATAGTATTCGTAAGCACTTATGTACTCAACCAGATTTGTAGTTACTTAGCCATGAAGTCGTTGGGAAGGGAGCTGATAGGACTTGGTGCCACTGTGGATGGCAAGGACAAGAAGAGGGTCCCCTGGGAACCCTCAGCTTGCGTAATTAACACATCTGGTGTGTTGTTTTATCATAAATCCTAGGCAGGTCATTCCAACACCAGTTGGGTGAACACAGTGATTAGAATCCTTTTACTATTACACATGAAAAAAATATCATGTGAAGAATATGTTTTAAAATCTCATATACATTGGGAGAATACTGTTTTTTACAGTTTAAACAAATCCCTTCAGTTATTTGGTCTTACAGTCCCCCCATTTACGTATGGGATGGCGAGGTTAACACAGAGCTTGGTTTCTCTCCTCCTACCCTTCTTCTTCCCCAGCCCACACTGCAGACTTCTAGGAATTAACCAGGAAGGCAAGAGTCAAGGAAATCCCTGGGCTTTTAAAGTCTTTGCCAATCAGTTTCCTCCACATAAACAAAGACAGATGTTAAAACAGGTGCTTTTCCTAAATGGACACTTTGATGGATGTTGTCGGGATTTGTCAAATTCCACGCAGCGGCCAATGGTGTCGAATGTGTAAATGAATTGCAGACAAGGAAACTTTGGGAAATGTGAAGTAGGGAAAGAATTGCTGTTCTACTCACTGGAGCGTCGGAAACATCCCAATTATGAAGCAGCCCTATAACTCACTCTCACACGAAGTCCACAGACTGAAGCCAAGAGGGGGCTTTTGTCCTTCCCAGGTACAGCTTCTCCTCCGTCTATCAAAGACTAATTTGAAAGTTTTTGTTTTCTGAAACATCATGAAAGATCTTAGCTTCTAATATCTTCCTTAAAAAAAAAAAAGGTTTTATTTATTTGTTAGAGAAAGAAAGAGAGCATGTGCACAAGCAGAAGGAGCGGCAGGCAGAGGGAGACGGAGAAGCAGGCTCCCCGCTGAGCAGAGAGCCCGATGTGGGACTCGATCCCAGGACCCTGGGATCATGACCTGAGCCGAAGGCAGAGGCTTAACTGACTGAGCCACCCAGGCGTCCTTCTAATATCTTTTAACAGCTGGCCTGTGCAGAAAATGAAAATCTTACAAGTTTGCGTGGCCACAGTACAGCCCCTGCTTGGGTAAATCACAATAAAATGCAATCAAGGAAGACTCCAATGCCAGGAAGTATGGGGATGTGTGCGAACTTGAAAGTGAAAATGTTATTGGTGGATAAGTAGCTTCTAGCAACATGGAGACGACACCCCAATCCACAGTCTTCCCAAGTTTTCCCTTTGATTTGCAAATACTCAAGCCAATTTAAATTGCATTAATTTTAAAGTCCCATCAACTGCCCTGAAATGGAAGTTGGGGTGGGGAGAATCTGAAAGCCTTGATTAAATTAGTGACTCTCAGATTTATGGTTTATATTAAAAAACGCTGTTAACAGAGCTGGTAACTCTTTCTTTCACCATCAGTATCATTTTAAAAATGACAGGGCATCAATGAGAAACGTCAACAACGAAATGTAACAAGGGCATCATCTGAGCTGAGAGACCGCCCTTCCAGATGGATGGCTTTGGTGGTACAAAATCCCTTCTTTGTTGTCCTGGTGTTAGGAGTTAGTTGGACAGTTAGGTAGTCAGGGCTGGGGTCCCCAGCAAGAAAATCTGGAGTCAGGACAGTGAAAATAAAACAGCACTGACATCTCATTCTGGAACCTAGACAGGACTGCACTATCATTCTGCTTTGCAGCCTTTGCAGATAGGACTTCTGCAAAACATCCTGACATAAGGCAATTAGTCACAAAGTATTTGTCACTGTCACAAGCAAGGGAGCAGTTAAGACACAAACCCCCAGATGTCAGCAAAAAAGACCATCAGCACATGGACATCAGCCTAATAACGTAGACAGATATGTGGCCAAAGCCCCGACGCATGACTCAGGGCACTCTGATTGCTAACGATAGCTCTGCAAAAGAGCTCATAAAAACCCCTAAACTTAGAAACTCCGAGGGCAACCCTCTCAGGTTCCCTCCCTCCTGGGTTCCTTCCTTCTCCAGGAGCTTTATACTATTGCTTAACAAACTTTGCCTCACTGCCCACCACTCTTCATCCGGTCTACCTCTTCATTCTTCGTGACCGAGAGCCATGGGCACTAAAGGCAGAGAAATCCTGCGACACTGATCTTCTCTATTCTGCCCCAGATTGGAGATATCTTCACTCCGCTTGTGTCCCTGACCCAGGGCTTGCAAAACTATGGACCAGCTGATCTTGAAGAGGGAAATTACCCAGAGCAGGCTGGGCTGGCAGGCCCCAGAGGATGGAAATTTATTAGCAATAGTGAGAGATAACCAGAAGCCCCCCTGGGAGTGAGAGAGAACCAGCCGTTTCTGCTTCTGTAGACACCCGCCACCAGGTCTGCTTCCCACCACCAGTTTCCTGCACTGCCCTAACCCCTCTTCCTGCCAAAAGCAACCCTCCCCCCAAATTAACCCCACCTACCAGCAGTCAGTGCAGCCCTTTGAGAACCTGAGGTCAGGTACTTCCCTAGAAAACCTTTGTAACCCCGCTGCCCGGGGCCCAGAATTTCCAGCATGAGCTCATCTGGGTCCGCCAGTGGAAAATAAACCGAGTGCTCCTACTTTTCCGGGTGTCGCTTGGTTTCTTGCCGGTCTAGGTTCCTGCAACAGTCTTTCAGCATCTTTCTAGGTCTTGAAGCCTAGGAGTAGGAGGCCTGTCTCTGTCCTGGAAGTATGACAGACAGACTAGATTCACAGATGACAAACAAGCTGGAGAATGTTTCCAAAGCAGCATGGGTGCTGGCCAGCATCACACAGATGGAGCGTCTGCAAGCAGTGTGTTTTCTAGAGGGTACTCGAGGAAGGCTTTGTTGGAAGGTAAAACCGAGTCAGGTTTTGTGTTGAGTAGGTGTTGTCTTCTAATGAGAGATTTGGCAAGTGAGAGTAGCTCCCTTGGACTGGGCTACCAGGCGGAGACCCGGCGAGCTGGGTGTGGAGAAGGGGTTCCAGTGTTCCTCAGCGGAGACGTAGACCTCAGGTGGCCACGCTCACTTACCCCGACTTTGGGGTCTTTCCAGCCACCCCTGGGCCCCTCATGTCAGTTTTATCCCATCTTTCTTTTCCCATGCAATCATTTGCTGTCTCTATAACAGAAGTTTGTCCACTTGTAGTTCTGTTACCCTTTCAGTACGTTTTCCTCAGATAACAATAGCTTAGGGCTTGGGAGAAGGGTGAATGTTGGCTAAAGGGGGCACATCGGTGGTGCAGTTACTCCTGGGAACCTGCTACCCTCCTCAGCCTCCCTTCTCCTGGCCTACCTCCTTTCTGGGCCTCCCCATTCACAGGCATAAAGAAACAATCATGCCTCTTTTTTTTTTTTTTAATTTATTTTCAGCGTAACAGTATTCATTGTTTTTGCACCACACCCAGTGCTCCATGCAATCCGTGCCCTCTCCAATACCCACCACCTGGTTCCCCCAACCTCCCACCCCCTGCCCCTTCAAAACCCTCAGATTGTTTTTCAGAGTCCATAGTCTCTCATGGTTCACCTCCCCTTCCCATTTCCCTCAACTCCCTTCTCCTCTCTAACTCCCCTTGTCCTCCATGCTATTTGTTATGCTCCACAAATAAGTGAAACCATATGATAATTGACTCTCTCTGCTTGACTTATTTCACTCAGCATAATCTCTTCCAGTCCCGTCCATGTTGCTACAAAAGTTGGGTATTCATCCTTTCTGATGGAGGCATAATACTCCATAGTGTATATGGACTACATCTTCCTTATCCATTCGTCCGTTGAAGGGCATCTTGGTTCTTTCCACACTTTGGCGACCGTGGCCATTGCTGCTATAAACATTGGGGTACAGATGGTCCTTCTTTTCACTACATCTGTATCTTTGGGGTAAATACCCAGTAGTGCAATTGCAGGGTCATAGGGAAGCTCTATTTTTAATTTCTTGAGGAATCTCCATACTGTTCTCCAAAGTGGCTGCACCAACTTGCATTCCCACCAACAGTGTAAGAGGGTTCCCCTTTCTCCACATCCCCTCCAACACATGTTGTTTCCTGTCTTGCTAATTTTGGCCATTCTAACTGGTGTAAGGTGGTATCTCAATGTGGTTTTAATTTGAATCTTCCTGATGGCTAGTGATGATGAACATTTTTTCATGTGTCTGATAGCCATTTGTATGTCTTCGTTGGAGAAGTGTCTGTTCATATCTTCTGCCCATTTTTTGATATGATTGTTTTGTGTGTGTTGAGTTTGAGTTCTTTATAGATCCTGGATATCAACCTTTTGTTTGTACTGTCATTTGCAAATATCTTCTCCCATTCCGTGGGTTGCCTCTTTGTTTCGTTGACTGTTTCCTTTGCTGTGCAGAAGCTTTTGATTTTGATGAAGTCCCAAAAGTTCATTTCACTTTTGTTTGCTTTGCCTTTGGAGACATATCTTGAAAGGAGTTGCTGAGGCTGTTATCAAAGAGGTTATTGCCTATATTCTCCTCTAGGATTCTGATGGATTCCTGTCTCATGTTGAGGTCTTTTATCCATTTTGAGTTTATTTTTTGTGTACGGTGTAAGAGAATGGTCTTGGATCGGAAGAATAAACATTGTTAAAATGTCTATACTGCCTAGAGCAATCTATACTTTTAATGCCATTCTGATCAAAATTCCACTGGTATTTTTCAAAGAGCTGGAGCAAATAATCCAAAAATTTGTATGGAATCAGAAGAGACCCCGAATCTCTAAGGAAATGTTGAAAAACAAAAATAAAACTGGTGGCATCACGTTACCTGATTTCAAGCTTTACTACAAAGCTGTGATCACCAAGACAGCATGGTACTGGCATAAAAACAGACACATAGACCAGTGGAACAGAGTAGAGAGCCCAGATATGGACCCTCAACTCTACAGTCAAATAATTTTTGACAAAATAGGAAAAAATATACAGTGGAAAAAAGACAGTCTCTTCAATAAATGGTGCTGGGAAAACTGGACAGCTATATGTAGAAGAATGAAACTCGACCATTCTCTTACAGTCATGCCTCTTAATCAGTCAATGATAACAGAGTATTTTTCTAGCACACTTGCTTATTGGGAAATCAACCCTTCCCGTTCTCCTTAAACTTGGTCTCTGAACTATTGATCATTTGGTGAGCGTTTTCTCCTATTTTATGTCAATAACTGAAACAGATTTGAATTTTATTATTATCCACTGAGTCCATCAAATTGTAGTGGATGTGTGTGCGCGCAAGTACATTTTATCTATGTAATTACATACAAGTGTATACAACTGTGTATCTAGATGGAATACACACACACACACACACACACACACATATATTTGTGTATGTGTGTTTGAATAGGCAAATAAATTAAAGAAGACAGTATTGGCTGGCCCTGTTATTGGAAAATGTAAATGAAACCTCAGACAGGGTTGCCTGAGATGATAAAAATTGAGCTAACTGGACATTGCCTTGGGTTTAATTTTAGTGCTAGATGTGTTCACTTAATTGGATTAGGAAGCAGTTCTTTTTGCTGGCTCAAAAATTAAACAACAACAAAAAAATCTAGTTTGTAAAAGCTGAGTGTAAGAAGCCCAAGTTAAAATGTGAAGAATCACAAAGTAGAAAATTTTAAGCTCTAGTTGAGGTGCGGGTGACCAGAAAAAGCTAACATAGGGCAGGGCACTATTAAAGAGCCTTTAGGAATTGTGTATTATCAGGGTGTCAGGATGGGGCATACTGTTCCTCTTCTTGTATAAGGATCTGTGAACTTTCTCTTTTGACAATGATAGAGTCTGAGATTTTGGCTTGAATCATACATTGCTGTGGCTAGGCAATGGTTTGCATTTTTATTTCCCACTGGGGCATTTTAGAAGTTTGTGAGAAATAAATGATGAGAATATTATTATGAAAAAATTAAATGAAATGGCATGATAAAGAGTGAAGAAATTCACGTCAGTTGGTCTGAGAGGGCCTTGCCAAGGAGGTGGTTGGAGCCCAGCCTAACTGAGAAGAAGGAGCCAGCTCTGAGAAATTCTGGGGACAGCAAGTTCTCAGTAGTAGGCATGGCAGGGGCAAAGGCCCTGAGGCAGGACTCAGAAAAGGCCAGGTGGCATTGAATGTGGGGGGAGCATGGTAACAATGGAGGTGGGAGATGTAGGCAGGGAATTAAGGTAGACCAGAGGAAGTCAGGCTGCCTAGCATGGTTGGGCAGGTCCTGAGGCTTCACTAGGAGTTTCATCTTAGTGCAAAGTGCTGCTTGTGCTGTGAATTCACTGACTTTGGAAAATGGCTAAACTTCTCTAAGCCTCAGTTTTCCCAACTGTCAAATGAAGGTGCTGGATTAACATATGAGAGCATCCGGGGGCCCCTGAGGGGTGCAGGTGTTTGAACATCCAGCTCTTAGTTTCGGGTTAGGTCATGACCTCGGGGTTGGAAAGTTGGGCCCTGTGCCCAGCTCTGCCTTCAGGGCGGAGTCTCCTTGGGTTTCTCTCTCCCTTTTCCTCGGCCCCCTCTCCCCTTGCTCATTCTCTCTTTCTCAAATAAATAAATCTTTTAAAAAAATATATGAAAGCATCTGACATTTGGTAACTCCTCAATATAAGTTAGCTGAATTCATTAATGCATCCTAAGGGCCTTCCGAATTTATAAACCTGTAATCTTTTTTCCCCCAACTTAGTCCTTTTATTTATTATTTATTTAATTTATTTTACTTTTTAAGTAGGATCCATGGCCCATGTGGGGCTTGAGCTTACAACCCTGAGATCAAGAGTCACAGGTTCTACTGGCTGAGCCAGCCAGGCACCCCCTACTTATTTATTTTTAAAATTGAAGTATAGTAGACACACAATGTTACATTAATTTCAGGTGTACAACATAGTGGTTAGAGAAATTTATACAAGATGTTATGCTCACCACAAGTATAACCCATCTGTCACTCTACAGCATTATGACAATATTATTGACTATATTCTCCATGCTCTACCTTTTATTCCTAAGACCTATTCATTTCATAACTGGAAGCTTGTATATCCCCCACCCCTTCACCCATTTTGCCCATCTCCTACCCTCTCCTCTCCTCCGGAAACCATCAGTTTGTTCTCTGTATTTGTGGGTCTATTTCTGCTTTATATTTGTGTTTATTCATTTTTGTTTTTTTTCCTTTTAGATTCCACATATAAGTAAAGTCATATAGTATTTTCCTTTCTCATATAATATTTGTCTGACATATTTCTTTTAACATAATACTCTCTAGGTCCAACCATGTTGTTGCAAATGACAAGATCTCATACTGTTTTATGGCTGAGTAGTATTCCATTGTGTGTGTGTGTGTGTATCTTTGCCTATTATTTATATATATATACATATGTATATAAATTTATATCTATATGTGTATATATATATATATATCACACATCTATAGCTATCTAAATACTACATCTTTATCTCTTCATCTCTTGATGGACACTTGGGTTGTTTCCATATCTTGGCTGTTGTAAACAATGCTGCTATAAACATAGAGGGGCATGTATCCTTTCAAATTAGTGTTTGTTTTCTTTGGCAAATACCCAGTAGTGGAATTACTGTATCATATGGTATTTCTTTTTTTAAAAAATATTTTGGGGCACCTGGTGGCTCAGTCCATTAAGCATCTGCCTCTGGCTCAGGTCATGATCTCAGAGTTCTGGAATGGAGTCCCTCTTTGGGCTTTCTGCTCAGTTGGGAGTCTGTTTCTCCCTCTCCTCTGGTGCCCCTCCTGCTTGTGTTCTCTCATCCTTATCAAATAAATAAATAAAATCTTTAAAACAAAATATTTTGAGGAACATCCATACTGTTGTCCACAGAGGCTGCACCAGTTTATGGTCACACCTATAGTGCACAAGGGTTCCTCTTTCTTCACACCTTCACCAAACTTGTCTCTTGTCTTTTTCATTCTAGCCATTTTTATGCATGTAAGACGGTATCTTATTATGGTTTTTTGGTTTTTATGGTTTATTTGTATTTCCCAGATGATGAGAGAAAATGAGCACCTTTTCAAATGCCCGTTGGATCTGTATGTCTTCTTTGGAAAATTATCTGTTCAGGTCCTTGCCCATTTTAAATCAGATTATTTTATTTTCTTGGTGTGGAGTTGTATAAGTTCTTTATGTATTTTGGATGTCCTCCTTTTATCAGATATATCAGCTGAAAATATCTTCTCCCATTCAGCATATAAACCTGTAATCTTTAAGATTTTATTTATTTATTTGACACAGAGAGAGAGATCACAAGTAGGCAGAGCAGCAGGCAGAGAGAGAGGGGGAAGCAGGCTCCTTGCTGAGCAGAGAGCCCGATGCGGTGCTCTATCCAAGGACCCTGGGATCATGACCCGAGCTGAAGGCAGAGGCTTTAACCCACTGAGCCACCCAGGTGTCCCAAACCTGTAATCTTAAACCACCTACATTCTTCCTTGGAGATCAAGTGCACCCCCATCCCCCCTTTTCTCAGCTGAGGATGTTGTCTTGTCTAGAATCACACCACACACCAGGGGAAGATCCAATGATGGTATGGATGGTGTGT
Organism: Lontra canadensis; assembly: GCF_010015895.1. Lineage (NCBI taxonomy): Eukaryota > Metazoa > Chordata > Mammalia > Carnivora > Mustelidae > Lontra > Lontra canadensis. The sequence continues at coordinate 469,725 of NW_022631209.1, read as the reverse complement.
GCCTTCTACTTGTGGGACACTAGTGGAGACTGCACAATTTTGTTGGGGGTATGTGTGTTGCTGGAGGGGAGGACAAAGAGAGGGGTGATCATGTAGAAGGATGAGAAATAGACTCTGCTTACAATCTACATTGGTCAAACAGAAGAAACTACAGAAGATGGTATTTCCAGCCTGAGCGTGTTAGACGAGTGGAGTGCCTGTGAACACTATGGACCAAGAGCAAGTAGTTGGGGAATTCAGAGGGTGACAAAGCTGACTTGTAGAAGTCTTATATAATTACCAGCACTGGTACAAGAACAAGAGTGTTGAAAGCTTTTTGGATGCAAAGCACTATGCTGAGTGCTATACATACATTTTATTTAACGCCCTCCAAAACCTCATGAAGAAATCTACTATTGCAACACTATCCATGAGATTCTGCTTCCTAGGGCAAGGAGGAATGGGAGATTCTTCCCAGGATGAGGGAATAATGTGAACAAAGGCAGTAATGCACAAAATGTTGTCTCCTTTGGCTGTTGTCTTTGTTCTCCTATAAGCAATATTGAAATTATCTAGAAACCTTGTCTCCCCCTTCTTATTGTGTCCTCCCCCAGTCCTGTGTCTGCCTGAGGTAGTATCTGTTTACTCTAGACTAAAACCTTTAAGGGCATCTTGAGCTCACTGGGGCAGCCTGGACCTGATAAGGCACATTAGGATATATTCCACCAATTAGATTCCCATTGTTTTCTAGTGTTTAACCTGCCAGCCCCTCTTTAGCTCTAAGAGCACTGGAGAAAAGCCCCTAAACATGATAGCCCCAAGATTCAGAACCCACAGAGGTGCAGAAATAACCACTAATATACAAGAACATACACATAGCCCATGTATATATAGCACTGGATCGTGGGCCTGAATCATCCATGTCCCAGCTCTCCTGAAAGCTGTGTTGGCCTCTCTGGCTTTCCTGAGCCACAAGCCATAGACTATAGGTTTTGCTAGAGATTTGAGACCCAGGGAAATGGGAACATCAACTGAATATTTGCTAGCGTTGTGACGTTATTATATTTTTAATTGTGATCATCATATTGAGGACTTTGTTTTGTTTTTAGGAGCCCTTAACTTGTACAGATTCATATAAAAATAATTTGGTGTTAGGGAGGATGTGGGGTGGGGGAATAGGTGAAAAGATGTTCAGTCTCTGAATCAGTAAATGTTGAAGCTAGGTGAAAACTTTATAAGAATTTGTTTTACTATTTTCTCTACTTTTATATGTATATGAAATTTTCCATTATAAAATGTTTTCTAAAAAAAGGACTGGATTAGCTTCAAGGATTGAAGCATGGGGGTTAAAACAATATCCTTCAAAAGTGACAGTAAGAGTGATGGCAGAAGTAAGAACTCTTTTTTTTCCAACAAAGACCCAAAGACCCTCAGACCTCTGTGAAAGGCAAGGGCCTTGTATTCAGGGAACTTGTTAAAAATGAGCTCCACAACAAGGCAAAATCAGAAATAAGCAAGCAGAGCCTGAGACGTGACCACATTTACACATTTATTTGGGTTTAGAGAGACAACACAGATAAAATACTTTGATCATACACAAGTTTATATTTGGTAAGAAGAACAGGTTGCCACGTGTTTATATGTTTTATTTTTTTCTGTCTTTAGTAAATGGCGTAATGTTGGGGAGATGTTGATGTCTTTCAGAAACACCAATTGGGAACAGTATTTTGGAGCACAAAACTAATAAATACACAGTGTTTGTACGTAGCATCTGAAAACAGGAGAGCACGTGCAAGATGATACCCACCGTGAGGGTCCTTGATTCCCTGTCCTGCTGCTATATTTACACCCTACTATATTTACACCAGAACATCCATGTCCTTAAGGAGTGGCTCCTACTCCAAACCCCAGTGGGGACAATACCTGCAATTTGGGCCGTTTGTGACACTCCATATGGGTCTCCTCTATTCTCGGAGATGAGCGGCGTTCCCCTTGCATTTTTGTGCAATCACACTGTTCTCAAAGGAGATTTCTCAGTAGGGAGCTTAACCGAGGGCATGTTCTCTATTAGAGCAGATGTGGAGGGCATACAGTTTAGCAGAGAGAGGGAGAGAGCGCGCACAGAACAGATGTGGGTGTTGTTCTCATAATATCGATACAGCTACCACACAGAAAAAGACATGTCAATAATATATTGTACAAGCTTTTACAGCAACACAGTTGATTTGCAACACTGTACAGTTCAGAGCTAAAGTGCACAACCCCAATCTGAGGTGACAAGACAGTACTATCAATATAAGGAAGGCAACACAATTTATACACACGATTGATTTCCTCTGCTTTCTTCGCAGCCTGTGACAGTACACAAAGTCAGTACTGTTTTTGCATCTCAGATAAAGACATACCACACCTTTTTTCAAGTATTTAAAAATAATGAACACAATATTGCTGAATAAATGAAAATGGCCATGCCAAATCTGATTAACCTAACCTTAGACTTTTCTAAAATTTGGAAAGGATGGTCCCACATAAAGGTCTTTGGCACGGGAATTTGAGCTAATGTTCACAACCACCTCCCTCCCTCTCTCTCTTCCAAGTAGATTACAGACCTACTTTAAAGAATATTTTATTAGACTACTGGGACCTATTAGGCTTTTATTTACCTCCTTTGCTGGATTGTGGTTGGCAGGAATTTCACTGCATAGAATTGAGCAAGACTCCCAGCCAACTTGGGGAAGGATCTGGAAGGGACAGGGAGAGGGGAAAACAACCTATTTGTAAAAATTATTTTGCTGGAATTTCATACACAGGTGCAAATGCTTCTCCTTTAAAATTCCATCATACTGTCAAGTTAAAAAGCAGCAGCTTCTCATAGAGGATCTGTACTGCAAGGTATAGCATCCTAAAGTTGAGAGGCGTCTATCTATGTCAGGGCCCTGGGCTTCACTGTCTTCTCCAAGCAGGACAGTGGGTTTGACAGTTAGTGTCTCTGCCTCTGAGGTAGGACCTTTTGGCCTGAGGCTCCAGATAGATGGGCAGCTATGTGCTTAGTCTCAATGGCCCATTTCTAGAAAGGAAAGGGATGCTTGGCCATGAGACATAACCTAGAATGGGAGGCTATTCCTTCATGAAATTCTGGGGCACAGATAAAAGTTTTCTCCTAATCATCATAGAGAACCCATTTCCTTCCTAGACAGGAAGGACCCAAACCTATGTTCCTTTCAAGTGTCAGTGTTTTTGGATATAATGTGGGAGAAAGAATGTAGGGGCAAGCTCATGCAGATTCCAGATGGTTGGATCTTGTGGTTATATTATAGGCCATTTCTTTCTTTCTTCTCTTGTATACCTATAGTCTTTCTAAGGTACATATAGAAAGAAGGAATATTCTAAGTTGCTACCTGCAGTCTGCATAGATGAGTCTGTAGTCATCTCACTAGTACTTGAAACCCGACAAACTGTGGTCCCACAAATATCTATGGGAGCTCTTGTTAGCTTGGGTCTCTCCATCAGGTTTTCAGGGGAAGAAGAATGCTTTAAAATATTATCCTGAATTCTAAGGATCTTACTATCTCTGTATATTCTGGTCACTTTGGATCTTGATGAGTGGCAGATAAAAGAAGGTCCTAGGATGCTGTCTCAAAATTTCAGGTGAGGAGACCACTTCATGAGAGGAAAATAACCACCCATGGGATAGAAATTAATTATTTGGGATTCCAGTGATTGGGAGCCCAGCAGGAGAGAACTTTTGTGGGTAGGAGAGGGGAGGGAATGGGAATAAGCAATTACCTAGGAGGTAAATGACTCCTCCCTGGACAGTGACAATATGGTGCCCAGGATGACTTCATTGTTCTCACACAGAGATCTCTTCTCTCAAGGCCGAGTTTAATTTTCTGGGCTCACCACCTTCTGGAGTGTGCGTCATTTCTTTTTGTTCAGGCTGATTAGATTTTATTTTTATTTTCCCTAATTAATCCAAATGACCTAATAAAAGAATACGGTTTGGGAAGATGCCTCAAGAATGGGCATCCACCTTCTGTTCAAAAGCTGAACTGGAAAGCAGAGTCCAAACAATTACCCTAGTTTTAGTCTAAGATGAAGCTTGGCTTTTCATGCTTACTGAGTGGGTCTACTCAGGGTCAACTGGGCAGAAAACTCAACTGAGAAGAGAATCATTTTGTCAATCTGGTCAGTCATTTTAAAGAACCTACAATATTCTTTTGTGTTTGTTTTGTAATACTAACTTTAGAGATATGGTAAGCCCTCACACGAATAGAAAGAAGGCATCATACCTTTTAAGAGTTTTGTGGGCCTATGTTTCAAAATAACTTTACTCAGTGTTTTATTGTGCCTCCATTAAAAGAAAGAGAAAAAAAAATCTGGCTTAGTTTTTATATCTGCCCCTGCAGTTTGTATAACCCATATAAAATAAAAATCTATATGTTACAAAATAGGATTTCTTTTTAATATATATATTTTCCTTTTGTAAAATTATATGTATTTAAATACATTTGAAATGTTGCTATAGGTAAATTAGAAATTTTTTTTTCTAATACTATGAAAAAGGCAAGAGTTTGTATTGTCAACATACATTTTATATGTACTTTTTCCTTTGGACTGCACCCCAAAGAACCTTTTAGGATTCAGGGGCAATTTGGCACTATTCAATCCTACTACTCTGAAGTGAAAATAAAGCTTGATTTGCATACTATATTAAAAGTAAGGGAAGTAGTTATAACAATTTTAAGCTTTTCATTATTGATTAGAACACAGCCTTTTGTCACTAATTTTTAGAGAGGTATTCTAAATTTAGGAAAGGATTTTTAAAAGGAGCAATGTCTTGGATTTTTAAACTGTACTCTACTTTGACACCACAATATAGAAATAGATTTACTTTGGAACAAACTACAAATACATTCACACAGTTTGTAACAACTTATTTGTCTACCTAGAGAATTGAAACAGCTTAGTGAGCTATGTTATTATAAATCTTGTCCAAGGCGTTCTATTTCTTCAATCAGGAAGTCAATGTCTTGGTGAGTTGCTGCGGGGTTTGAGATGACCATGCGGAAGAAATTGACCTTGTCTCCCAAGGGCTGGTAGCTGACCATTGTGGTCCCATACTCCATCATTCTGGCTTTAATCACTGGGGCCACCTGTGGGAGAGACCAGAGCCACATGGTGATCCCTGGGGACTCTTCCTCTACTAAAAGAACCCAATATCAAGTAGCATTTTTAGTTTTTAAGTAAACAACCAGACTCATATTTGTTTCCATTAAAGGAACTGTCCCCAAGGTTTTGTTTTTTGTTTTTTTTCTGTATCAGAGCACTAGGATAATTTAATACATCCAAATTCTTGAAGGTGATAAGATGAGTGATAAATGATAGGCTCTCAGGTGCTTGCCCCCTCATCCTTGACCTTGTGAAAAAGAAAACTGCAGACCCCAATAGAGTCCTGCTAGGCCACATCACCAACCCTGGGCTTTATACCTAACCCAACTGCACTTTCAACTTCCCCCAGGAATATACTCTTAACTGGTCAGTAAGGAATCCTCTGGTCAGCACCAATATGGTACTTAGTCCCATGGCCCCTCCCCATCCCCCAAAGAAACATGAGGTAATCACCTCATAAGACCCTTTTCCCCAAAGAAAGATGAGCTCACCCAAAATAATTCTCTTTTCTGTTTGTGACTTCCTTGTCCTGCCTTTAAAAACCTCTCCCTTTCTATAACCCCTTGGAGCTCCCATCTACTTCCTAGATGGGATGCTGCTTAAAGCCAATTAGATCTTTAAAACATACTCAGTTGAGTTTTTTTATTTAACAACTTGTAGTTATGGATTTGGGAGAATGGGAAGAATTGGGTATTGGTTCCAAGGCTAAATGGTTTAGCAATATAACATTTTCAGGGAGGCCTTTTTGTTTTTTTCCTCAGTAGATGTAAAAACACTGGAAATAGAACATAGCGCAGAGAATGGTTACCAAGAGATAAGTCTCAATCTCCAGTGATGTCTGAAAATAAGCAGAATTTTGAGGCCTTAAAGCACTTTTCTTTCTTGAGACCCTAAAACCTTTGTTTCTTTTCATTCTCCTTTTGCACTATCTCAGTTTGTAAGATTTTTTGAAATACATTCCTTAATCATGATGGAGATCAGCTGAAGCCAAAAGCAGAACCCACAAAGACTTAACATTACAGACGAGGATCACAGGTGAGATTTTACCCCATGTATGCCGGAATGATTATAGCGTCAGTAGTACTCTGATGACTGTGTAGGAGATGAAGTTCAAACTCTTGAGCTCAGTGCAAAGGTATTTTGTCCCCCAACTCTGGGAACTCATCTTCCAGTGCTCACTAAAATCAATCTTCAACTCTGACAAGATGTACAGTCAAAATCCCTTGAATATGCCATGTATATTTTTCTCCCTTCACACTTGTTCTCAGTCCTACTGTGTCACACATGTTGTCTTGGCCCCGAGTCCCCCTTCTCTCCCATGTCACATCCTACACAAGACTCCCCACAGACTTACAACCACGAAAAAGCCTTTCCTGACTCCCCTAGTCCAGTAGCATCTTTTCTCTTTTAAGTGGTAAACACATGATCCTTACCCATAGCATCTGTTTATAGACTATTTCCTTGTCCTATTCCTTAATTGGAATGTAAATACATACATAGAAAAGGAATTCCAAATCCATGTGTCTGTAGGAATTTCAGGAAGAATCACATAACTATTCCTTAATTTTTATTTGTGTAATAAATCATGCTTATTCTTTACAACTGATTAAAAACAAGGTATGATAATGCTTTACTCAGTGAATTAAACTCTGATTCCATTTTCATGGGCAATCCAAGCAAAACCAGATAGAAATGGTATTTATTATTAAAGACAATCATCTCTAACTTTTCAGATAAATCAAATCAAATCAAAGGTCAAAAATTTAAATAGTAACAGTCATCATCCCAAACAGGTTTTGGTATAAAGTCAGATCAAATCCCTTCAGTTGCTGAAGCTAGCTGGCTTGGAGAAATCACAGCTGTCTAAACACATATGACTTTTGGCTGCTTCCAGAAAATGTAGATGAACTAAAATTAGCAGGAACATGGAACATCTACTTCATTGCATAATCACTAATTGCAAGTACAGAAGGAAAATAAGAGTCTGACTCTTCTGATGAGTCTATAGCATTTTCTCTTATTTTGAGATGTTGTCTTTTGATCTCATTCTTGGATTTGTTGAATAAAGATAGTCAGGAAAGAGAGGCTACATGTTGAAGGTTTCACAAAAGACCTCAGCAGAAGCTCTTGGGGCTGCTTTATGAGTTTTAGGATGTCATTTTCTCCCTTGTGTCATGAGATTTTTCAATCCCTTAGAAAACAACAACCAGAGAACTATCCCATAATTTGAATCCACTTTTTTTTTTTTTTCTTCTCCCAAGAGATCTCAGGTTAAAGTCACGGAGTCATGGAAATGTATTTTTTCACTATGTATCACAAAACCTTTCTGTTTCAAAATCTTGGAATCATGAATGAAATTTGTGGAAAAATGAAAAAGCAGATGATCTATTTTATTTTACCTCCACTGTTTTCCCTCTGGGATTGTGTGTGTGTGTGTGTGTGTGAGTGTGTGTGTGTGTGTGAAGATTTACTGGTCCCTAGACATTATACTTTAAGCGCTTTGTACTTAAGAAGAAGCTTTTGTGTGACTCTGAAAAATTACTGATATAAATAAACAAAAGTTAAGCCTGATATTTTATGTGGTTGTATTGTGAATTCCAACTCTGACTTGCTGAATTCTCTATCTTGAAAATGGAATCCCAGAAGAGGAAAAAATTAAGAGAACTCACTTTGCAATCCCCAGACTTTCAAATTTGAATTACCAACTGTATAAAAATAATTGACTTATATTCTCATGGCTCTCCCCAAGAAATTATCTCCATTCCCATCGTAGTTTATGTGATTTGCTAAAACCTGAGAGGCATCTGGAGAGAGCTGTATTAAAATGGGGGGAATTCAGAGTTGATTTTTGCACAGAAAGTGATGGGAAACCTCACTTTCTGTTCTGTTTTCTCATCTTGCCCCATCCCTCAGCCCAGCAATAATGAATTGATTCAACAATTGAAATTGGCCAGATTATTCCATGGACTCTGTCTGGTCAGTGGGTTCATAAAAGAGGTAAAGCCTGTAAGAATGGAAACATCTAATTTTTAACTAACTTGTTAAACAAAATTAGTTATGGGTAAGATGATACATACTATGGAGAAGCCACATCCTAAAACCTCAGGAAAAAAAATATTAATTCTTTCCTGTCAAATGACAACAGGCCCCTTGTTGCCTCCCTAGCATCTTCTTCAATGGGACCCTCACCCTGCCTCCCTCCCACCTCTTGAGCTTGATTTCTGGGAATGAGCAAATGAGCCAACTTCACTAACACTTCAGACATGACCATGACCCCTTCTACCTAGACACATGCACCAATAGATCCCCGTTCTAGAAGCTTTCTTCCATACATTCCTCTAGGTCAGTGGCTCTGAGGCTGGGCTGCACCTTGGGATCACCTGGAGAACTTTTAGAACCATTCCCAAGCCCGTCCAAAACCAACTGGATTAAATTCTCAGGGTTAAGACCTGGTCATCGGTGTTTTCTATAAAACTTCAGGCTGACTCTAGTGTGTGGCCAGGATTGCAAACCATTACTCTAATTTGGAAGATTGACTGAAACACCTTAACCATGCGTCGGTTTCCTCCTGAGGAGGGTCTGATCCTGGATTGTCTCCTGGCAGGTGTTCACATTTATAAGCCTTTCTGGAGGTTTTAAACCACACAAAATCCTGCTGTTTGACATAGAAGGAAATGAAGTATTCGGAAAGGTCAGTGAGGCAGCCCAGCCTTCTTCACAGTGGGGGAGAGGGCCTCCCCTGCTCCTGGCAGCGACTGGAAGAAGTCCCCTTCTTTGTGATAAATGGAAAACCAATGAACCAACTAACCCAGCCTCTGAGATCCAAATAGACATAATCATCCCTGGTTTCCTATTCCTCAACACTGGGATATGGTCCCACATTTACCTCCCTTCAAGATTCTCTTTGGATACATCGTAAACCAAATTCACCCGTGTGTAAATGATGAGACCAGGAGAGGAAAAACGATCAAGGGTATCTTACTGGCCACAGAACTCTGAATCTCAAGCCCTCTGGCTCTGGACTCAGTGATTTGGGGAAAGTGTTTTTTTTTTTTTTTCCCTTCCCTGTGCTTCAGTTTCCCCATAGGAAAATGGGGAGACAGCAGTGCTTCCCACACTAGGTTTCTCAGACTGAAGTAAGTGTTTAGACCACGATGGGGCTGCTCCTGTCCAGATATCACATCAGGAAACAGAAACTTAACTTTCACATCCTTGTAAATGCTCTGTCTGACAAGAAACATGGAAAATCCAGTCAGCCAATCCCCAAGACCAAGCCAACCCTAGCTCTGTACTTATTTTGTTGTTCCTCACTCATTTTTTTCTTTCTTTTTTAGAGAGAGTGAGAGAGGGTGCATGAGTGTGTGCACACAAATGGGGAGGGGAGGAAAGGGGGAGAGGGAAAGTGAGAATCTCAAGCTTGTCCCACACCCAGTGCAGAGAGCGACACATAGCTCCATCTCACGACCCTGAAATCATGACCTGAGCCAAAATCAAGAGTTGGACACGTAACCAACTGAGTCACCAGGTGCCCCTCCTTATTCATTTTCTATCTTTCTCTTCTCATTCCTTGTTCTTAATCCTATAAAAGCTTCTTGCATTCCACCCCATTCTTCAGTTCTGTGGGTCCCTGGGAATGGAGGCTGCCTGCTTCATGAAGTGTTAAATCAAGTTTGCTTACATCACCTAAATCGTCTTCTTTAGTCATTTCTAACACTTACGATAGCTGAGTGATCTAATGCTAGATCAGAGTTGAGCCTGGGACACAGTGTGCACTCTACACGGTGGCTGTTAGTATTGTTCCTGCCCTGGTCCCTTCTGGGGTTCACCATAGCTCTAAAGACTCCACAGGGTGGCCTTGACCTTAGCATCTCAAGGGGGCCACAGTGGCTCCGATTTCTAACCATTGCCAGCTCCTGAAATCTCTTCTGTGCTTCTAACGGTTTTGCTGGGCAGGTCAGCCAACTTGACCAAGGGTTCTTATTGCATCATGAATGGAAGCAAAACTGTCACCTGATGGCTTATTTTAAGATAGCATAAACTTGCTCTCAGAAGAAAAGAAGCTGGGGCACCTGGGTGGCTCAGTGGGTTGAGCTGCCTTCAGCTCGGGTCCTGATTTCAGGGTCCTGGGATCGAGCCCCGCATCAGGGTCTCTGCTCAGCAGGGAGCCTGCTTCCCCCCCTCTCTCTGCCTGCCTCTCTGCCTACTTGTGATCTCTCTCTTTGTCAAATAAATAAAAAAATCTTAAAAAAAAAAAAAAAGAAGAAAAGAAGCAAACAGAGTAGTCAAAATTCTAGATATACCAGCTCCAAATGACTTTGTTTCATAGGAGTCCAGGAAGGGGAGCGCACCTGTGCACCAAGGTCAAGGTTGGGTTTCTCCTAGAGACATATGCACGGCAGAGAGACGCCATGCATGTGAAAAGCCCAGTGGATGCACCGAGGTCTGGACCAGAAGAGCCTGTATCCCTTACCTTTGAGAGGCGGCTCATTCTCTCTTCATTGTCTTCTAGGACACGCAAACTTGGTGGCACGTACCAGAAGCAGACATTTGTGTGCTGAGGCTACAAGTAAGAAAGTAAGATTCACACTAGGCCCATCGTGGCAATTTAGAAGATCCCAAGGGCATTTCAAATCTATTCTGCAGCTTCCCAATAGAATTCCTATTTTAAACCCATAATCATTTTGCAGTGCCTGACTCTCATCACACTATACAGAGTTAGTTTTGTGAGTTTGCGTTTTTTATGCCAGCTTAGAACAGCGACCCCATCAGCCCAGCTTCTCCTTTGTAATGGCCCCACTTACCTGGACAGTACGTGATTGACATAACAACAACAAAAAAATCAGTGATAAGTACTGGAAGTGACTAAACTTTCTGGGACCGTAGAGATCAGAATACGTACCTTTCCATCAAACACCATTTCGTATCCTTCTCGGTTTTTTATAATATTGTATAAATACTCTGCCAGCTCCAAGCACTTATCAATATGTGCTTCAAACCCAGTGGTGCCCTGAATGAGAGAAGAAGAAAGCTCAGCAGGCAGCCTGAGGAAGGTGGGTGGGCTCCCTGTGGACTGATCTCTCTGGAGACTGAGGCTTTCTCTGCAACTTCCGCCTCAGCTCTGCCCCATACTTTCCTCGCTCAAGACTGTGCTTCTGAGGCTTTTCTGGTGATTATTTCTCCCTTGATGCTCTCACCTCAGGTGTTTTTGTTCCTTTCATGTCATCACAGCTCCCTACAGCGGATTCCTTTTCTTCCTGAGCCCCCATTCTCTAGGCAATTATTTTGATTACTCGAGGGGAAAATTTGCCTCTGCCATTCTGAGGGTAATTATGGAAGTCATTAATGACAGGAGGCTGGGCTCTTCTCTTCCTGTGGAGAAGCAACATCCTCAGAGGGCCCTCTGCAGGCCTGCTTAGCCCCTACCCATCATGAAAAGGTACCATTTCCGGATCCCACTTTTGTTCACCAACATACCCCCATTATAGAACAAATAGGCTAGGTACTCAATGAATATTTGTTGAACAAATGAATGTACGAAGCTCAAGGGGCACACCGGTGCTTTGTTAGCCTGTCATTCTGCAAAAAGCTCATTAGATTTCTCCTCTGGGGATAAATGACTCATAGGTTCGTAACGGGGAAACATTATCAGGGCGGTCTTTCAGTTCCCGGCACTAGACGCCCAGGACCAGGACTTGGGAAAACAACACTAGAGCCGTGGACTGGAGCTGTTTGACGGACCTTGGGACACTCCAGGGAATGACTTTTCAAAACGGCTTTCCTCCTAACTCCTTCAGCATTTGGGGAGGGCTAATGGAAAGCTTAGACAAACAGCTAATGCTCAAACAGCTAATGCTCAGATTAATCAACGAGTGATTAATCCAACATGGAAACTGGAGAGAGCAGCTGTAATGGCTGTAAGATGGGCCTACACTCCTACTGATGGTCACGTCCTCTCAGCTAAAAGGGAGAGGCAGCACAGCCAGTGCTCTAACATCTGAAGCCTTAAAAAATCTGATGGGTTCAGGAATCATTTCTACGGAGATTGTTGCCCTCGTTGATTGGTCAAAGAGTCTGACTGATTCCTGATGACCCCAAGGAAGGACCCTGATCAATGCCTGAACACTTGGGCCAGAACCTACACCATGTACTCTATGACTTTGTGGTTCCAAGGATTTGGGGTTGGTTTGGACTGACCTTGCTGTTTGGGTATGCTGAGGAGGGACCCTGGGTAGGAAGGAGGGAAGTTCATTGCTCTCTAAACTTGACCCTTTGGGCCAGTCCAAGGTTGGCTTTAAACTTGCCTGTACCTGATCCAAGATATGGCTGGAACCAGTAGGACTCTGACCCTGTCCAGCCCCATGGCCTTGGCTAATCTTACTGGTCACATGGGAAGTGTGATGCCTGTGTGATATCCCTCCCACATGGGGACATGGTAACATAAAACGAATTCTCTGAAAAGAAGTTTGGTTGTATTGCAAAGGCAGGGGGATTATCACAGGCTGGGGGTGGGGCGGCAATTCCTGTAGTCTTTGCTAGTCTGGGACTTTACTTGAGAGGATAGGGAGTAACCTGGCCATCCCCTTAGTTGTAAGCTAAAGAGGTACAAGGCGAAGTGCACAGGAAACTCCCGTGTGCTCTTAGGAGCCTGGCCTCTCTTCATGTTGGATATTTATAGGAATAAGACCCATGTTTTATTTTCAGGGGTTTGAAGGCTTTTAGGAAATTCTCCAAAATGTACTCATTCATCAAATACTTGCTGAGCACTTGTCATATGCCACACAGTTGTTACTCTGACAATGACAACAGCCCCTGGAACACTCCATCAGGCATGGTCTCTCCATGATCTGGGTTGCTATGAAGGAAGCTTGAGGGCTCTGAGGGGCGCGTCTAAGTGGAAGTCTAGACTCCAGCATCCAGGTTACGTGGAAGGAGCCGCAGGAGAAGGATGATTTCATTTCCTCCCTCTTTGTCCACACACTTAGGATTGGTTTAGATTGACCTGGCCGAAATGCATGTTCCACAAGGTGTTTCTCTCATTCACTACTGTCTCCCTCTTACCAGCAGGGCTGGCATACACTAGGTGCTCAATGTGTATTTGTTAAATGAGTGGATGAATGGATGGGAGTCTCCTTTTAATCCCTGGGGCAGTGTTTTTACACAGTATGCTGTGAGGAGTCATCTGTATTGACATCAGGTTAAATGTGTTAATAATGTAGCTCTGCTGGTTGAAATCCTACGTATTCTACTTATCCTGGTCTACACACTTCTCCGAGGCGACCTCTTAATAAATCATGCTTGGCTCTCAAACTAGGAATGGGCTCCCCATCCTTTAACTTCTCAAGGTGCATCCTCCCCCCCCTTCTTCTCTCTCTCTCTCCCTTCCTTCCTTCCTTTCTTTCTTCCTCTTTCTCTCTCTCCCCTCTTTCCTTCTTTCTTTTGTTTGTTCATTCATTTTTTTTTTTTCTATCTACACTGAGTTTTAACCACTGGGGTAATGTGTGAAATCTGGAAAATAATCATCAAGGCTTATTTAGCATTCTCTAATAAAATACAGACAAAATGAAAGATCTCCTGATTAAGAACAGAGCTGAGGGCAGGCACAGGACCTTTGCTCATGACAGGCTTACATATGGTATTACTGTCTGGAAAGCCTGCCAGCATTCAGATCAAGAAGCTGTTTGTTTTTTTTTCTTTTCTTTCATACATTTGCTTTCATCAAGTTCTCTTGGACTTAATGGGATGGCTGTGGTCAGTACATTTAGCTCCATCAGTCTTTAACAGATGAAGGATTATTTATAGTCAGGTTACTAGTTTTCCTGTGGTTTGTACTGCCAAGGAGAAAACGTGGAAATGGGGATTCACTTGAATACCGCAGTCTCCAGGCATCTCCGATAATAGAGGGTTTACTGCTTAATGCTGCCTCCTCCTCAGTATTGTTTTTGCAAGATCATTTTCTCATGCCCGAGGGGATACAAGACAGAATGTCACGGTCAACACTTTCTCAGTTCTGCTGCAGGCAGGCTGACTTCTTCCCTGGCTGGCAGCACGGAGAGCTCTCACAAGAGCGTGATGACCCTCCCACCTCCTCTGGATTATAGGATGGAGCTTAGGGCTTTTATCATTATTACCACTTTGTTTTGCAAAACATGCAGCTTTAAGTAAAAAAAGAAATCGAAGTTGTCTAGATGCTTAAGGTTTGCCATGAGGCATTAAAGGAATATGCATCCCTAGTTTATGGGTAAATTATGCGGCTGCTGGGATAGTTCCTTTTTTCTCTTTTTTTATTCCCTCTCCTGATGCCTTGATTTCGGCACGTTAGAGCTGAGCTCCCCGGCCCTTATTTCAGGCTTCAGTTGTTCCTGTTGTTTCCTTCACACCTGATGGCCTCCACGTTGTTTCTCTTATGGCCAAAGACTGCCCCATGCTGGTGAGGAGGCTTCAGCTGGGAAAGGAGCAGCAGATGCTGATGAAGCGTGAGAGGAACACTTTTGGGTAAATACAGCTAATGATCATCCTCTTAATAGAAACGCCGCAGGCAAGGGGGGCAAAAAGGATGATCCTGAGCAATATTTAGAGATCACGCTTTCCTCAGCTACCTAGCTCATGTTCATGTTCATCCCTTTTGATTCCCACCAATCAAGGAAATGAAAAAACTACTCATTTTCGAACAGTTGGAGAGGACGCCAATAATTCCTGTTCCCGATTTACTTATTTTTGCCAAAGGAGACATTCTAAGTCTCATCTTGGGTGGCGGGGACCCAGTAAATGTCCTTGTCAGGCTCTCATCTTTCGAGAGAGGAGGGGGCTCGTGCCCATCCCACCGTCTTTCCCAGTTCAACAACTCGGGGCAGCTGCTCGATACTTAGCACCACTTAGAGGAAATTCAGGTAGGGCAAAGACTTACGGAGGCTCGTCTCAAGAATATGCAAGCCCAGCCATCCCCAGAAACCCTCTGAGAATCTTTTCTGCATTCAGCGAGAACATCTTTCTAGTTAAACCGCCTTTTCCCCCGAATAGCTCTAAAGAATCTTCCGTAAGATAGTTGCTAACTGAATGATTTCACTCCCAAACCCCCTCTGTTTCCTGTTAGCTATCTGCCTCTCTCCCTGCTCAAGGCTTTCCGTTGACTTTGAAACGTCTTACAAACCAAGACGTAGGGAACTTTCTGCTGTAGACGTGGTTCCTTACACAGACGCAATCTGTGGCCTCAACCTGGCAGGTCACACGCGTGCCGACCAAGTTATCTGTGCGTCCTCTGGGATGGGAGGGCACCCCCGTTTGTATGGGCTACTGAGAAAGCATCCAGCCCAATCTGTGGCCCCTCCCTCAAACACTGAGTGCCTCGGGGGTACCAGCCTCCCTCTAATCTTGCCCTTTCTTTTGTCAAGTCTCCCTTGTGGAGTCTTTGAGCGGTTGTGTTTTCTAACTGTGTGTCTCTGGCATGTCCAGCTGGCTCTGGCCATTGCCTCCTGTAGGAGGTAAATGAAACCAGGTGGGAAGCCACTGATTTGTGACACCAAAATTAGGAATCTGGTCCAAATGAGAAAGAAAACTCTTTGACCTTTCCAGCCTGCTTACAATTCGGCATGCAGGTATCCTCTTTGAAGGCTGCCTACAGAGTTTGTTTCTGAGAGGAGTGATCAAGTGTGGTTAAATTCTGGGGTAAACAGAGAAACCTTACAAAAGGAGGTCACTGGGTAGTTCCAGGTTTTGTTTTTTGGTTTTGGTTTTAAAGAGATGATAGACGATATCCCTTGAAACGTCAAAAGGAAGCTATCGTGGTGCGTTCTGTCCTCCAAACAAAAAGAGGGCATCAGACCTCCCAAGGGATCCATCACTGGGTAAAAGCCCAGAGTTGAGAGACGACAACAGCAAGATCACAACAACAACAAAATGCCTCTTAAGAACCCAGATGTTCTGCCGTAGAAAGCAACCTGTCTTTGTTTTCTAGATGAGTGAGCACGGGAAGCAATTTGGCTTCTGTCCTTGCCCGTGCGGAAGGCAGGTATCTAGATACGGGATTAAAGAAGCTTAATCTCGGGTGATTTTCAATTTGGAAATCCATTTATAACCTCATAATTTTTAACCTCACCAGATACAGTTTCTGTCTTTAGTCAACACTCGGACGGTCGACCTGTGCTTACCTTTGCCCTCCACATTAGCCATAATTTGAAAACATCGACGTGGCGTCCGCACTGTAGGGCCTTGTCCCCAGTGTCGTAGGACAGGTCGTAGTGCTTGTCTTGCTGGAAGAGGTAGGAGGCATGCATCTGGTTGCAACTCTGCATCAATCCCTGGAAGAGAAGAGAAGACTTAGGAAAACCTCCTGACTTGATCAAGTACTCCGTTAGATTTACATTGTGATGAAAATGATTAAGGAAAAAAAATTTTTTTAAAGGGACACCGAATTTCCTGGAGGAAGAAAGCAGGAAGAATCAAGTGTTGGAAATGGGGCCAATCGGTACCTTGGCTCAGCTGATTGAGTGACTCTTGATTTCAGCTCAGGTCATGGTCTCAGGGTCGTGAAATTGAGCCCCACGTCAGGATCTGCAGGGAGCCTGCTTAAGATTCTCCTTTCTGCCCCTCCCACCACTGTTTGTGTGCTCGTGCAAGCGCGCATGTGCACTCTCTCTCGCTCTCTCTCTGAACAGGTGAAAAATAAAATAAAATGGGACCAATATCCAGACAGGATGAGCTGTTGCGATAGGACAGTTCTGTGAGATAAATGGCTCAGGGTCAAATGTAACTACAGGTTAATAACAAGGGCATATATACTTTAACTCTCCATTTGAGAGAATGCTTATTTCTTTAGCAACAATCATAATCAGGGACACCTGGTGGCTCAGTCGTTTAAAGCCTCTGCCTTCAGCTCAGGTCATGATCCCAGGGTCCTGGGATCGAGCCCCACAACGGGCTCTCTGCTCCATGGGGAGCCTGCTTCTTCTCTCTCTCTCTGCCTGCCTCTCCGCCTACTTGTAATCTCTGTCTGTCAAATAAATAAATAAAATCTAAAAAAAAAAGTAACAATCTTGATCAGAGTATAGTGTTCATTCTTTGAGGGAACATCCTGCTGTTTTGGTTTTGTTGTAATTAAAATACTTTAAAATCCCTTTGGTTCCGTAAAATACTAATAGCCAGATTCATCTAGTGTTTCATCCGTACTTAGTTCAAGGACTTTATCATTTGGCTATTAGGGCTTGAGTCCTCTTTGGAAGTCATAGCTTTTGAGATAGTTTATTGTTATTGTTATGTGCTGAAATCTAAAACAATAAAGACATTGTTATCCTGAGATGTCTAAAGTACCCAATCTTTCAAATGCCATAGTCTCCTTTCAAGAGTGGTTACTACTGCATTTTTATACTCAGTTGCTTGGGGTGGTTAGAGTGGGATGTTTCACTGCCAATGATCATTAATTTGTCCCAGCACCAGAAGCTTAGTATGGAAAATGGGTGGCAAAGTGACTGAACTATTCCAAAGAACAGTGAATGAATCATGCGCTCTGACTAAAACAGCATTGTCAGTCTCCTCACCAGAAACCCCACCACGTTTCCATTTGTCATGAACCACAGGAAGCCTTCAACTCTTTCATTATCTACAATATAACTGTGATTTTACAAAAGCTTTGGCATTTGTTGTTTTTTTTTTGCTTGTGACTCATGACAAGAGAAGACTAAAACATGATCACCTAGTTGAAGTTAGAAGTGAGAATTCTTTAAAAAAAAAAAAAAAGTACCCAATGAAAACATAATATTTTGCAACTACAATTTAACTGAGTCCTGAAAGACCAGATGGTAGGCAATGAAGCTGGGTTTGACCCTATAGTTTGGGCTTCATTTGCAGTGGAATTCATTGAGAGTGAGGGAAATTAAATAATTGTAATAGAGCCATAGAATGACAATGGATTTGAAAAAGAAAATTCACTTGAAGACCAATAAGATTGAATATTGCAATAGGTGTTTCTGTTTCATTTTGTGGTCACAGAAGCTTGACATGCAATCTCGCTCACAAAAAGGTGCCACCAGTCGTAAGGGAGATCACCCCAGGGTCTGGAATGATGGATAGAGCAGACCTGGGATAGGAAAAACAACTCAAAACACAGGCTCTCCCAAAGGCTGGCTAGCACCAGTCTCACTGTACAAAAGGATAAATGAAAGTCATGTTTTTCACATAAAGGGCCCTGATGAGACAATACTCTGATTCCAACCCGTCAAACAGTTATAGACCGTTATGTGGCCAATGATTATAAGTGCACTAATAATTGCTGTGCTGTCAAACAGTTGATATAAAAGAAAGTCCCAGGGTCAAATAAATTAAGGAAACTCAACATCATAAATCCC
Organism: Lontra canadensis; assembly: GCF_010015895.1. Classification (NCBI taxonomy): domain Eukaryota; kingdom Metazoa; phylum Chordata; class Mammalia; order Carnivora; family Mustelidae; genus Lontra; species Lontra canadensis. The sequence continues at coordinate 451,240 of NW_022631209.1, read as the reverse complement.
TTCTTCAAGGATAGTTTCAATATATATCAGCACATTAAAGGCTCTGATATGCCCTGAGGTAACAAAACTTCATTTTCACTCTTTAGTCTAAAATATCCCAAGTTTTTTTAAACCCTGAACTCTCTTATCACAGAATACTTAATACAGTCCTGTACAGCAGCATTATTTCTTATATCTCAATAAGGAACATGCTGTCAGAGCATCATAACTCTTGGATTTGGAAGGGATCTTAGAGCTTATTTTACTCCTTCTCAGTGAAGGAATCTTTTCTATCCTCTTACTAATAATTGGCTGTCCAATCTCCAATCACTTCTCCTGGCAGTGAATTTATTCCAATGGAAAGCATTCATTGCCTTTGGGGAAGCTTAATTTTTAGAAGAGCTTTCCTTTGATTGACTGGAAGTCAGACCTAAAGTCATGGCACATTCTGATTGAGCCAGCAAATCAAACCCAGTACTACTGACCCATTTCCCCAAAGCTGCAAGGAAAAAATGAATCTCTTCCCCTTGCAAGTCATTTAAACTGTGAAGGCTGTCATCCTCCAGCCCTTCAAGTTTCTTTTTCTTTTTAAAGTTAAACATCCTTAGTTATTTCAGTCATCCCTCTCACATGTTCACCAGTTGTTTTCCACTATTGGAACCCTAGCTTGATGGGATCCCATAAGCAATCTGGCCTTGACCTAAGCAACCACTTGAGGCATGGTTTATCCAGAGGACCGTGGGAGACTACAACCTTCCTCATCCTGACACTCCACTTTTTTTAACTCATTAATATTTTATGAATGTTAAGTTTCTCTTGACTCATGGTTGACCTTGCTGAGTACAACCTAACACATTCTATGCCCTTTTCACAAGTACAATGTAGCTAAACCCATATATCTATGGCTGATTGATTTTCAACAAGGGTGCCAAGACCATTCAATGGAGAAAGAGTTGTCTCTTCAATAAATGGTAGTGGGAGAATGGAGTATCTGCATGCAAACTCCTACCTTACACCATACACAAACATTAACTCAAAAGGGTTCAAAGGCCTCAATTTAAGAGCTAAATTTAGCCCTGTTTTCTTAGAAGTGTTGGCAAGGATGTAGAGTAAGTTGGAACTCTCATGTATGCTGGTGGGAAAGTAAAATGGTTCAGCCACTTTGGCAGTTCCTCAGTAAGGTAAATACAGAATTACCGTATGATTCAGCAGCTTCATTCCTCCATTGAAAACAGGTCCGTCATTTGAAAACAGAATGTCAGACAAATAATTGTCCACAAAGACTCAGAGTAGCTCTATTCATAACAGCCAAAAAGCAGAATTAACCCAAATGTCCACTGAAGGATGAATGGATAAACAAATTGTGGTATATTCACATAATGGAATATTGTTCAGCCACAAAAGGAATGAAATTTGGGTACGTGCTATGACATAAATGAACCTTGCAAACATTATGCTAAATAAAGTAAGCCTGACACACGCACAAACACACACAGTACAATTTAGCCATGTATGAAACATGCCTGTCTTATTGACTCAAAATAGAACCATCCTATACATGGAAATAAGAACAGGACTTCATAATTATCCTCATGAACAATTCCCCCTTTCTGGATATGGCTCACTGTTCTAGCCTGTGAATCATCCTGTGTTTGGATTCTGTCACTACACACATTTACTCTACCAAACTCCACTGATGGACTGGGCCATGAATCAGGAAAGACGTACCTCTTCTCTAACCAGGAGAGCTGAGCACTGCAAAGGGACGCCCATCATCTTGTGGGGGTTCCATGTCACAGAGTTGGCCCTAAAGGAAAGAAATGGATTTAAGAGGGTGACACCTATGACTGGCTCAGACTACAAGGTCCTGTGCCAGGACAACAGAGCTTTGAGGTTCTTACCACTATTTCTCATGCTAAATTTACCAAAAAAGATGTGGACTCTTAAATCTACAACCTTTTTTCGTCTCCAGAGAGAGTAAGCAAGTGTGGGCATCTTCTTGGGCTCCCTCCCTTAGCTCCCATGGAGGAATTTGGCCAGCCTCCATATGGTCTGAGAGTCCCTTTGAGTGACTGGGGTCATCCACTCCCGCATCCTGCCTTTGGTGGCCAAGGAGGAGGGCACCATGCAGGTGAAGGGGCTATCCTCGCGTGCCTCTGTTATTCCTGGAGGCATTACCATAGTGGCCTGGGGCTCAGAGCGATGGCTCATTTCACTGCTTAATTTTGTTCTTCTCACCCATCTTCTCCTTCTTCCTCTTCAAATGAATTACATTTTTCATATCTGTCCTTTCATAATAGCTTCTAGTTCATCCCATTTCCATCTCTTCTCTGACCTAGATATGTCCTTCTAGACCACAGGTGGGATATGCTATGGCTTCCATAGCAGTTTCCAAACTATTTTATCCCAGCACACTTGAGAACCATGATGCTCTCCCATCAGTGGAGATGCAATCTCTCTCTAAGGTCTGATGTCTGAGGACATCAGACCTCCCATCAATAGAGATGGTCAAGGATTTATGCTTTTTGAAAGTCTAAACCATAGTTCTGTGTCATATTCTTGTAGTAGTAGTAGTAGTAGTAGTGATAGTAATGATAAAAATAATGATGATGATGGTGATGATGATGCCATCAGGGGTGCGTACAGGCCATATGTTCAGTCTTGTGTCCTCGCTCTATCCCATGCCCATTTTCATTTTTCATGACACCATTTTCATCACACCAGATTATTTTTTATTCTCAGAAAATTCTATTTTTATGCTCCTGGGTCTCTTAATGCTATCTCTTCCTGGAATTCATCTCTCTTTGCTTCACTTGGATAAGTCTTACTTATTCTTAAGTAAGATCAGTGATCAAGTGTTATTTTCTCTTCAGACTTCTTCAACTTCATTCATCTTCTCTCCCTCACTCCCCCTGAACTGCTCCAACCAGCTCCCCCTCCAGCTCCCAGGGAAAGGAAGTGTCCCCTCCATGAGTGAGTTCCCATTGCTCACTTGATGTATTTATCAGGCCAGATGAACCCCTGTGCATGTCTTCTGAGAGCCTAAGGGATTCCTTGGGGATGAGAATCATGAATGTGACCTTGTTATTAACAGATGCACAAGAAGAGGGAAAGTAGAGCAACCCAGGGCAGCTGTCTCCAAAGTGCTGTGGGTTGCTGCCTGTTCTTTGGCTGAACAACAGACTTGGGCTCACCTGCTCCCTGCACTCAAGGTCCAAGAACCTTGGGAAGAAATGAGAAGCTGGGAATGAATGGGCATCAGCTGGCCAGTCAGAGAATGCTTACTGGCCTGGGGATCTCATCTGAATCAGTGAATAGGCCAGCTCATCTTCTGATACACAGTAAGCATTAAATAAGGTTGGATCCTACTATTAATTCCAATTCTAACATTTACATACTTTGTGCCATTGAGTGCATATACACTGCTTCTAGAATATTCCACAGCTTCATGCCTAATCCTGACGAAACTCAGCTTTTTCAGTAATGACACCTGATGGGGAAGAAAATTTCTCTGACTGGAGGTGTTTGTTTAGATGCAGTGGCCAACTTGTCTTTCAAAGACTAGAGTAGATTCTGCCAAGCCCCACAACGACCTTCACTGAGTTCCCTGTCCTGCCTCTCTCGCAGAGGGGCTGCCTCATAAATGCAGCAAAAAGCTGCACAGAGTGATTCAGTGACATGCCCTTAGTCTGTTTGAGAAATGTTGGCAATTTATGAAAAACAGCCCCAGGTTCATTTCAAAGTGTTTTGCTGTGAGGTTCAGTCACGTGGCTTCTTTGATTTCCTCTAAGTTACAGAAAGCTGACTCCCTGAGGGCTGTCTTAAGACCTATCCTTGTGCCCTCATTTGGCCCTCAAACTTAGCAGACCCCACACAAACTCATTAACTTGCCCCTCCTCATCCTTCCAGATCTGTTCTTTCTCGTGTGTTCTGTGCCTCAGCGCCTCACACTGTCTTCCTCCCACACATCCAGCTCTCCAACCTCAGCGTGTTTAGTAACATTTTCTTCTTCCTGCTCTCCCGACATCTCCCCTTTCAGTTCTAGATTTTTTTTTTTTTTAAACTCCGTATAAAGTGCTTTATTCTGTAGTACTTCATGCTTGGAATTTTGGAGGAAGACGTTTCAGAGAGTACAGCAAGCTAATGCTAGCTGGGTCAAAGATATCTACAAAAAAATGTTATCCATACTTTTCAACATATTATAGAAGTCTGTAAAGTCTGTCAAGATGGAAAGTCTCGGGTGCCTGGGTGCCTCAGTGGGTTAAGCCTCTGCCTTTGGCTCGGGTCATGGTCTCAGGGTCCTGGGATTGAGTTCCACGTCAGGCTTTCTGCTCAGCAGGGAGCCTGCTTCCCCCCACCCCCCCGTCTCTGCCTACTTGTGACCTCTCTCTGTGCATCAAATAAATAAATAAAATCTAAAAAATAAAAGAAGGAAAGTCTCTGGAATTTCTTAAAGTATTGGAAAATAAGTAAAAAAGAAGTATTATATACAAAGAGTGTCAAAGCATTCTGTAATATATAAGACTCTTCGTGTAACTAGAAAGCGACTTATCTATATAAACACACAGAATGTTTCAGAAGCAGGGGAGGTCAACAGAAGCACCGGCTCTTTGAATTATATGTGGTCCTGTAGATGAGCAGGTCCCTGTGATGGTTCGTCCTGTTGCCTGGATAAGCCACACTGCTCGGTCCCTCCATTCATTGTCCTCCCAGCTGCTACCGCCCGGTTTGTACCCTCAGCTTCTCCCACCACCACTACCCCTCACCTGGACACTCTCAAGAGCTCAGTGGCTTCTACTGGGTCCCCGGCCTCCATCTCCTCTGAATCCAGAGCTGCCTCTCCAAAGGGCAGGTGAAATCATATGACTTGTCCCCTCACTGCCCCCTACCCCCTCCGCCCCCCGCCCATGGCTGCTATGACAAGGGCTTTCATTCCCCACTCCAAGCTGAGATATAGAATGCTGTCCATGCAAAGTAGTGGCTCCTACAGCAGGGACCCTCAGCTCAGGGATTTATGGATCCTGACTTGGCCCTGTGGGCAGGCCCTCCATTGAGACTCCCTGCGCAACACCTGTGGACACCCCACGAGCTTCCTAGTCACAGCCGTGAGTCCCACAGGCTCCCTCCAAACTTATCTGGACTTCTTCCAACGACCCTTCCAGACCTCCGTGCCCTTGATCTTCACCTTGAGCATCCATCTTCCACTTCCATCTGAGGCAGCACAGTGCCCGCACCCGTGCGAAGGCTTCCTTGAATGACCCTGTTTAGCAGGAATCATCCCTTTCTCTGTGCTTGCCAATCAGCTCGCTTGTCTGCCTCTGAGCCTTTACTTCCTCTGCCTTGAAGCTGAAGCCATCACTGGCTGTCACTCTTCCCTACTAGATTCCAGGCCCTCTGAAAACAGGCTTCACACCACAGTCGTCTCTGTGCCCTTGCTGGGCCTTCTGCTGTGCCTTGCATAGGGCAGAGGTTCAATCTCTTCCTGAACTGAATTTCTAAACCCCTGGCTCTTGGGGCAGGAGAGAGGACAGTGATTGGTAATAAGGCTAAAGTTGTTCCAAGACCTTCAGCTGGGCCAGAAAGGCTTCAGAGGGGGCTGCCACAGGGGGACACTGCAGGCAAGCCGCAGCCTGCTGCGGAGAGGGATTAAAGGAGACAGTTGGCCGTGCACAGAAGCATACTTGGGAGTGTTAGGGCCCTTGACACACCCTCTCGGCTATGCTGTCTCTAGAAAATTTGACAGCATTAGCAAGGAAGAAAGCCGTTACTAAGAATTTGGTAGGTACTTGCACGGAATGCCGGGTAGGCTCTGGTTACTTATGCCATTCTGTTAAGAGGATGACTGTCTGGGCACGGGAGCACCTCCTGATCTGGGGACAAGAATTGACCACCAGTTTCCTCCCCTTTAGAGTGAATCTTTGGGAAACTGGGTACCCCCAAGGGAGGCAAATTTCTATCCCTAAACGAATGCCCATGTCCTTATGCCCAGGGGTTTCCACTGGCTCTACAACCGCATTCAGCAAAGATGGTGTGCCTTTTGCCAATAAGTTAGCAAGACAGACGGTCTCGGGCATGTAGGTGGCAGTCCCTCATTTTCGGGGACTTCATCTTTGGCTCTTGGACTTTGTAGATCCAGTTACAATACGGTTTCAGAACTGCAGCAATTGGAGGAGACTCCGTGTTCCATGCTGAATGTTCGAAGCTTTGCCCCGAAATAATAGTCTTTAGTTCAAAAGTGTGTGGGTGTTTATTTTTCCAAGGCTCAGGGTGGGTAATTTGGTGAGCTTTTAAGTCATCACTGGGGAGGACGCGCCAAGGCTTTCAGCACTCAGTCCTAGGTGGCATTAAAGGTACAATAATAGACGCTTACTTTTCATGCCAGTCGGAAAGAAACTGAAGGAGAGAAAGTACTGTGGACAGGCCAGCTCTCAAAGCACGAGAATTCGGTTTTGCTCTGATCATCTGAGCAGGCACCTTCCAAGCTGTTCTTTTTCCCCTCCCATCATCTCTCCCTGTGTAGTGCGTTGCCTTCTCCTTTAGTGTCTGCTTTCGTAGAGATCTTCATGGCAAAAAGGAACTGGGCAAGGGAGGAGCCCCAGAGGACCAGAGGCAGAGGCCAAGACTGGCTCAGGCTGGCTGGGGCTCTGCCCGCCTTCAGCCTCCCATCGCTAAATGGGAACCTGCCATCAGGGCACGGGGGTGCTCCCTGCCAGCGCCTGACCCCAGTCGGCTGGCTCAGGGACAGCTGCCCTGCTGAGTTGGGCCTCAGCTGGTCTCTCGAGTCTTCCACGTGCAAGGCACTGTACCCCTGACTCTGCCTCGGTGACCCCCATCCCGTCGGGTTCTCTGCATGTGAATGGGTCTGGGCATCGCGGAGCCCGCCCTGCACATCCATCCCAGGCTGGCCGCGCGGCGTCTGTGCCGACAGGTGCTCCCACGCTCCATCGGCTCCTCGCCTCATCCCGGAACAGAAACTGTGCCAAGATGTCTAGCGGCAGATCCAGTGGGAAACTCTTCCTGGGCGGCATCTGGCTACTCGGCAGGGCATGGTGGGCCCTTGGCGGTCTCTTGGACAAGCTCAGGCTTTCTCAGTTAGTTGCCTGGAGGGTCAGAGCTCACCTCTGCTGTTGACCTGCCAGGATGTCATGGGAAAACTGGGGAACGCCGAGCTTCCTCTGTGCACGGTCCGCAAAGCCCAAGGCTGATTTTACATTCTATCATTTTTTTTCCCTTTTCTCTTGAGCTCTGAATATGTTTTACGTTAATTAAGTATCACCTCTTCACCTCTTTTAGGTTTAGTAGCTTTTCTCAACCCTCTACTGCTTAGTCTCTGGGGGTGGGGAAGCTGCTTTACGGCATCAAAGCTACATAAAAAAAAGGAAATTATCATGGGAATGAAAGCATGAAATGATGCTCTCACAAGTATGTTTTGCTTTCCACTGGCCATATTAAACCCCAAACCCATGCTTTCAATGCTGACAAATTATACGGTGCAAAGTCACTTGTTTGTTTACTTGCAGCAGTGGAAGTTATCCTTTTAGGATAGATCTTCTCCCCAGGAAACTATGACCTGTCAATAGGTTTTAAATAATTTTGGTTGTTGGTTCAGAGATTGTAGGAAGGTCATTCCTGAGTCCTCTGGCCAACCATGGACTCCAGGTAGGAATCTCTATTTGAGAAACATTCTGCCTGGGCCACTGGATAGAGCATTGGATGTCTTTCTGTTACTTATACATGATATTCATGGGTCTATGACCACACAGGTCAAGGCACACGAACACTGCAGAGAATGGGCTCACGTGTGTTCCAAGAGTGCTTAGAACTTGTATACAACTTGCTTTTCACATTTAGCTTTCACACATTACATCGTTAACAAGAAAAGTGGGTGTACCTCTCCACGCCGCTCAGTTTCCATTTGTGCTTCCGGGACATCAGTAATCCCCCACCCCAAGCTGCCTGCGAAAGGAAGATCATAGAAGAACAACTCACACTGTGAATCAGGGGAGGAAAAGAAGACTGGTAACCACTATGCAGGGGAACACTGGGGGATCATGGAAATCTTCCTGGTTCAGCCTTGCTAAGTAATAGTGGATTAGGAACAAGCCGTCTGCAGATAACAGCTGGTCTTTGAACCACACTTTGAGTCATACTGGTCTAAGCTTAAATTGCTTCTATGTGTCCTTCTAAATCTTGACAATTTTTTTTCTTAATTTGAAAATGTTTTGGTGGGCACATCTTCATTTCAGTGTGACTAGGTCTGGAGTCAAAAACATTTCAAATGTAATTTATCTTCTTAGCTGGCTCAGCTAAGGAACTGGAAACCTGGTGGCCCATACATCCTAGTAAGCAAGCTCTCGTGTCTGCTTTCCTCTCCAAATATACAAATATCTGACTTGAGTTTGAGTGCCCCCCACCCCCGGGGCTTCCTATGTAAATGTAACTCTTTTTTACCTCTTGCATCATTCTTATAGGGAAGTACAAACTACTGTGTGTGCTTGTGTATGGACGTGCGTAGGTGCATTCCTCCAAGGATGTTACGGACTGAAGAATGAAGAGCTAAATGCTCAGCGTGGGTACTGGTCATAAAAACAAGCATATTATCATGTTGGGGACATTGAGGCAGGTCAGCCTCTGACTTCCTCCAGTCAATGTTGGGGTTTGTGTGAGTTGTGTGCTACTTTGTCTCTGCACGCTTCAAAAGCTTAAATATCCCCATTCTGAAAATAGGCTCCCAAAGGGAAAAAACAGAGAGAGAGAGAAAGAGAGAGAAAACAGATTTCATTCCATGAGCCCCAAATGAATAAATGTGCGAGGACGTTTTCATGGCCGCCCCTATGGGATACTCACATCCACATGCATCCAGATCTTGTACTTTTTGCAAATATCAGCAACCGCCAGGAGGGGGTCAAATGCTCCGTACACAGTGGTCCCAGCCGTGGCGCTCACAAGGAAAGGAACAAATCCCTACACAAACAAGAAAGCCCCAAACAATGTCAAACAGGGTGCCAAGGATTTTTAAAAAAAATTTTTTTAAAAAGATTTTGTTTGTTTGTTAGAGAAAGAGAGCGCGTGCATGAGCGCACAAGCAAGGGGAACAGCAGGCAGAGGTAGAGGGGAGAAGCAGACTCCCCGCTGAGCAGGGAGCCCAATGGACCCTGGACTCGATCCCAGGACCCTCAGATCATGACCTGAGCCGAAGGCAGACACTTTAACAACTAAGCCACCAAGGAGTCCTGATTATTATTATTATTTTTTAGCTGATAAAAATAGCGGATATTCTCCCTCTGTCATACATACAGTTTTGGAACCATGACGAGGACTGTTGACCCTTTAGAGCCTGGGAGGATAGTTTAGATCTCCAGGATCTGAGTTCTCCAGGCCACTCTGTTGGACCTGCCAGTTGCCTTAGGAGAAAGACACTGGTTCTCAAGAGAGACCACACTGGACCCAGAGGTGAGGGAGCTTTATGGTGGCCTGCAGCCATTTATATATCCAGGTAGATACTCCTCCCCCCAACTTTGTTCACTTTCTAGTCTTCCTTTTTGCTCACTTTCTAATCTTACTTTTACATAACAGTCCCCTAGAGTGAGCAGGCAAAAGAATAAGAAGAAGGAAATCCGACCGACCCCATTATTCATTTTTGGAAAACTGTGAGATAATTTATTTGGGACGCCTTAGAGGGAAGGGTTCATGTGGGCTAGACAATAAGCCATGAGCATTATCTAAGTAGTCTTCAGTCTGTCTGGCCCTGGCTAAACGAAAGTTGCTAGACACTAGTAGAAGAGTGCCTCAAACAGAATGAACAGCTGTGATGTGACAGGATGTCGGAGTCCGTCTTTAGGTGGCAGCAAAGGTTTAATCTTGTGGTTTACTATCCTAGAAGTACTTCGGATACAGAAGCACGGGGAACCTCCTGCTGCCACTTTATAGAAAAAAAAAAAAAAGAAGAAAGAAAAGGCAGAGAAAAGAAATAACTATTCCTAAGCTGATAATAATCAAACGCACATAGCCTGCCATTGAACGAGGAACTGTAGGTCCTATCCACTAAAAGTTACATTAAGGGAGTTCTACAAACAAGCTCTCTGGTTTGCAAACCACCCAGGGATAGAAATGACTTTCTAGAGCTTTGTGGAAATCCTTCACAGGTCTCCGGAACTTGCTGTTTCTATGACTTCTAAATTGCTTGCCAGAGAAAAAGATGCTTGGAGAGCCAATCATAACCATATTCCTAGGCAGGAAAAATTGGCCCCTTTCAAAGAACCACACCGTGGTAACTCATGCAGCATTGGTATTGTGGTATCTTCCACTTGTGAAAATGATCTTTCAAATGGATGTCTGTTTAATGCCAACTCTCAGCGCATAAAAAGACGAATGCTGTAGAAACTCCTACAGCATCACCGTATATATTATCACAGGGTATATTATTTAAACAGCAACTTAGATCTTTCCAAAGCAGGGGCTGCAACTCAGAGAAATGAGTAATGACTAGATATAAAAATCCCATATTCTCAGTAAAGCAGGGAGGTTGAGAATTGGGTCCTCTTTTCAAAACAAAACCAAAGTGGCAGCACCTGGGTGGCTAAGTTGGTAAAGTGTCTGACTCTTGATTTTTGGCTCAAGTCATGATCTCAGGGTTGTGAGATTCAGCCCCGCACTGGGCTCTGCACTGGGTGTGGGACTTGTTTGGGATTCTCTCTCCCTTTCCCTCTGCCCCCCACTACAGCCCCACCCAAAACCCCAAAAGCAAACAAACAAAAAAACCCAAACCAAAGAATGTTCTCCACTGGATGGAATCAGAAATATGTACCCTTAGCTTGTTATGGGCTGGTTAAAACTCCCTACAAGCACTTACTTTTTGTTTGGCTTCAAGGATCCTTCTTTCAAGATCAGATGGGATCATTTTCCCCCTGAAAGGAAAAATAAATATATTAGAGGTTTGCTTCAAATAGTTTACTTTGTGGTCTTTACAAGCAGCCGCATCAGGGTAGGAGGTCAACCCTAAATAATCAGTTAAAACAACTCGTTGACTGTTTCCAGGAAGAAACGCAGTTTCTCCCTGAAAGATGCAGGATGTAATTTCTGACACATCGAGGGGACTCATGAACACACGGTGCTGTTAGAACGGCCACGGGGCCCTCTAGGCTACACAGAACCTGCTTTTTAGGTCATCCCCCTAACTCGGTTAAAAACAAACCTGCTTTGGCATAAGACACTTGGCAATGAAAGGACAGTGCAGAAAAGAGGTTTGTATTCCCAATCTTCGAATGAATGTAGCTGCAATTTCACATATAGATGACATGCCAAGAAGAGAAATCCATTCGAAACAATTGAATGAAAATATTAAGTAAAAAAGCTACCTAATTACATTCTAAGTACTAAAAGCCTGAAGCCGGCCAGAAAAACATGGGCTCAAATTTCAAACAATTAGATGCACGGACTTTGGAAAAAGAAACATCCTTTCTTTCCTCCCCAAAATGTTTCTTTCCTAAAATAAAAACACAGATAGTTCTAGGCTAATTATAAAACCCCATTATTATAATAATCAAAGGAGTTGGTTTCTAAAAGAAGAGAGATGGAGCTAGATGTGTGATCTTAGGTGACTTGATTTCTCTGTGCCTCTCATTACTGTCCCTGGAACACAGTGATAATAATATTACTTATGGAGTTATGAGGTTTAAGTGAGTTGATAACTACAAAACGATTTTAAAAGTGCTCGGCATGTGGGAACACTCCATAATTGTTAGGTTTTATTGTTGAGATTGTTATGTATGATGACATCCATCTCCCAAGACTTTGGGGGGAAAAATAGGGAAAGGAGAAAGTCGTTGCATGGTGCCAGGAACAGTGAAAAAAAATTTTTTTTTTAAAGATTTTATTTATTTATTTGACAGACAGAGATCACAAGTAGGCAAAGAGGCAGGCAGAGATAGAGGGGGAAGCAGGCTCCCCGCAGAGCAGATAGCCCGACGCAGCGCTCGATCCCAGGACCCTGGGACCATAACCTGAGCCGAAAGCAGAGGCTTCAACCCACCCAGGCGCCCCAACAGTGAAAAAATTTTAAAATAGCTCTCTTGAGGTTGCTAAACTGGCTTAACTTTTCACATCAGGGTCATCGATCTAGGTTTTTAAAAGGAAGTTTGGAAAAATAAAGTATGGGCAGGAGGTTGTCACAATAACAGATGGGGAAGACTATTGGCATTTAGGGAGCAGTGTGGGGAGGGGCTGGTATTTGTCTTGAGGTCAATAATCCATTCCTGGTTGTCCCTGTGACTTTAAGTACAGAGCAAGCATTGGGCTACTTCATTATATCTTCTAAGGTTTACATACTGAAATTTGTTATTTTATTATGACTTACTTTCCTAACACCCATTTTATAAAAATACTTCAAGCATTATATAGTAAGTTTTATTTCCAGCAACTTTCATTCCAGGCTTACAAAGGAGGCTGCGCAAAGTAGTTGGCGTGTAAAGCTGACATTAGGCCTGAACGCCTTAGGAACCACTAATTTATCTGAAGCTGTCTTCCAAAGGAAGGCAGTTAAAACGCAATTATCTGGCAACAGGGAGGGACAAGTTACCAGTCATTTGTCAGGCTGGGTTGGAACAAAGGACAGTGAACCTATCTATGGTGGTAAGGGTACAATCTTGGGTGGGAGCAGCCCACCTCTGGGGAACTTTGGTGAGATGGGGCTTCTGAAGGAGGGACAGAGGGAAGGGAAAAGCAGGGGGCCGTGGCGGGGACAAGGACTTCACTCCCTACACTTCTCCCTATACTTCACAGCTCGGCCTTGGGGGCAGCCCACGAAGCAGTGATTTTCCATGTCTCTAGATCAGGCTATGCTCAAACACCTTGCTTCAGCGCTGATCTAAATAAAATGTGCCGATTTCAGAAGAAATTTGTGTATTGAAGCTGTCTTTTACATAAAGCTTTCAGCACATTAAAATTGCCATTGTATTTTTTCTAGGTAAATGTAGAAGTTGAGAGAAGATTCTCAGAAACAATTTGCAAATCCCCAACTTTCCCTAGTTTTCTACATGCCCAAGGAGAGTAAAACACTCTCTTTTGGAGAATTTTGGGTGACAAGTTTGAGAGCGGCAATTCGCGGGTCTAATCACACCTGGGTGTTTTGTTAAGCATAGGCAGTAAGGTGTCACCAAGAAGTCACAGATCAGGATACATTATAATCGGAAGGGGCTGAAGACCTGTTTCCAGTCTAATTGTGTCATTTTTCAAACGAGGAAGTGGCCAAGAGAAGGGAGGTGACTGCCCAAGATCAAATGTTTGTAAAAAGTTGATTGTAACTAGACAGGAGACACCAAGCTTCCTAGAAAGGTCAAGCAGATAGGAAACCTATTTAGAAAGATTGGAGTCTTTTAAGATAAGATAAATCCTTGCTGATAATATCTGACTTTCCTGGATCAGAAGTGTCATTCAAGCATGCTGGGGAAAACAGTAATGAACAGACAGTCTGTTCCATTTCCCTATCAGAGTTTTGGGGCGGGCTGGTAAAATAATCAAGTTCAGGCAGAAAGCAATGGCTGTGGCTCTTGATGGGGACAGGTTCCAGACACCCTTGGGCACTCTGCCCAAGATACTTGTTCTATCCACGTAGGATCCCAGAGCCTGAAGGTGGCGGGTATGTGCTGGAGGTTACGTGAGCAGAAGGCAGAAGTTTAACTCAGGGTTGATAGTAATTTGGTGACTTTACCTTAATGACTGGCCAGACAGCTAGTATAGGGGCCTCTGGGGCCAAAACTTTTCATCTTTCTGTTTATCTTAGAATTTGCTCAATTACTTTAGAACAAGGGTTCTTAAAATTTAAGTGTGCATAAAAATCACTTGGGTGTGCCTTTAAAATGCAGATTCCTTGGCCCCGCTCCTAGGGATTTTGATTTAGGAGGTCGATTATCGGGCCCAGGAATTAATTCTTTCCACAAATATGTACTGAGTGCATACTAGGCGCCACACATTATTGGGGAAACAGACCAGTTTTTACTCTTCAGGGCTTCCATGCTAACAAGAGAAACGAATGATCCCACAGTCGAAAAGACAGACAGGCAGAGGAATCTGCATTTCTAACAAGCCCTCCCAGAGCGTTCTGACCTGGATCCACATGCTGGGAAAAGATTGCTTTGGAAATGGAAATTTTAGCCTGGTAGGCATTTAAACAATTGTGTGACAGACTAGCCAAGGACCGATCGATCGTAGGACCTGTGGTTTTGAGCCATCACAGCAGAAGGGCAGGGAGCAGAAGGAGCTCCAGATACACATTGTACATTCCCTACTGGTGCTGTGGGGCGAGAGAACATCTGGGTGACATCCAGCAGGTCCTCTGAGGACTAGAAGCTGTCTGGCCAGGCCTGGAATTTCCAGACAAACATCTCTTGGTGCAGGAAGGCTCTGGACGGCAGCTGTTGCATTCTGTAGGTCTGGCCTCAAAGTATCTCCAATAGCAAAAAATGCATATCTTTAATGTTTACACATCTTAGCCTTTCAGCACACAATTAAGTAGTGACTGGTGCTTTGTAATACTGCTCTCTGGTAGTTGTTAGTGTTTATGAAAAGGGCTGCTATGGAAGCGGGGACTGTTGGACCAGACTTCTGCCTTGGATGTGGCTGCCTTATACTGAGATTTCTGATTTTGCAACAGTCTTTAAAAATGTATATAAATGCTACCAGGTCAGATAACATCACAAAATTTCCTGGGTAAAAATCCCACCATGGCAGCTAGAGCTGCCAGCAGGAAAATCTTGTAGGAAGAAGTTAAAAACACAGATTCATGAAGGAGAAAGCGAGCTTACCAACAGGAGAATGTTGACTAGAGAGTTCATATGTCTAGGCAGGCATCCCAATAGTCACAAAGCAGGTGCTGGGGTCCTGCTCATTGGTCCTGATGAACCTGTAGTAATTCTATCAAGTGAGTAGAGGTTGTCTCTGTTCGCAGAGATGTGTGCAAAGAAGGGATACCCCATGATCTCTGACCCTCCTGCCAACACTCTACAAAGGTTACCATTGTTCAGACTTCACAGACAAGGAAACTGTGGCTCAGGGAGGCAGGTAGATGTGGCAGAAACTCAGAACGTGGAGATAGAATCACCAGGTTCTTGTCCCAAGACCTAGGCTCATTGTGTGTCCTTTAAGAATTAAGTTCTTCCTTGGGCTCATTCATAAAACGATGACAATAGGACCTCTCCTCACAAGCATTCCATGAGGATTAAATGGGATCATAAATAGAAAACACTATAAAGCACTAAGTATAAAACTCTGTCTTCATATAGCCACCGCTCAGTACATATGAGGTGGTCTCACTGTTGTCATTACTAGCAATGGTTCTAGTGGTGTGTGACCTGCCGGGTGTCGCGCAGCTAGCAGGGGGCAGACAGCAAACCTAGAGCTGTCTTGTATCAAAATGCAGGCTCTTAGCACCGTACAACAGATGTCTTCCAAAGCATTTATGGGGTTCAAACAAAATATCTGCCTATCTGAAAGGTTGAGTTCTAGAACTGCAATAATGTATGTAGGGTTTTTTGGAAGCCCCTCGAAGTGAGTACTTCCTTGATCCCAATTCTTTTGGCTATTAGTACTGTTTAGTAAAATAAAAACTTACCACCTCCTACTAAAATATTTGCTCCATCATCCCCTGGTGATACAGTTCCTTCTAGAATAGTATCTAAATCGTAGTGGAGTAACCAAAGTTGGCCAATTTTTTGGTTTTGTTTTTTTTTTAAGTAGTCAGCACGAAGCAAAACTAATTTTTTTAAACATAGATTGTGATACAGGGATGGTAAAAGGAACTCATGGACCCAAGCCAATTTTCAAACTGCCCAGACTGTGTGGTAACTTGCAAATTTCACTGACTAACTGGGGAAGACTGTTACAGGAATTGTGGAGCAGCGGGGAAACATACGAGAGAGATCTCCTGGGGAGAGAGCTCCGTGTGTCTGCACATGGCTACTGCCCATGTGGGTAACCTACCCTAGGACATGACCAGAAGACTGACTAGCAAACTCAAATCCAAACCGACCATTCCGGAAGTACTTGTATTATGAAACCAAACCCTCTGCCAAAAATTTTTACCATAATTAGAAACACTAAGCTTCTTTGGTCCCTTTAATATGGAGTTTGATTTGGAAAAAAGAATTTTTAACTTTAACAGATAACCACAGATAACTTTAACAGATAACAGATAACCACATTTTTCTCTTTTAAGATTTGTTTTCCAATACACACAATGGGATCACCCAGCATTACAGCCAGGATAGAGGAATAGGACATTATGGGTGACTTTTGTATCTAATTCCAGCAATTTTTAAAAAATTACTTTCTCCAAACGTATTTAATTCACACACACACACACACACACACACACACACACTCTCACTCACTGTACAACAATCCAAGTGATGTGCAACCGAGGAGGCCAGCTGTGATGTGGTAAGGAGCTACTTTTGTTTTCACACAAACCCCCCAGATCGCTGCCATTGGGGGCCAGCACTGAAGCTCACAGGGAAGTATGTGGCGAAGGAAAGTGTCTACGGGCAAGAAGGTGTGCTGGCCATCTCTCATCACTGCCTCAACTTCCCCAAACTGCCATTCCACTTTCCTGAACACATTGGTAGAGAAAAGAGGGGGATTGTGATAAAGAGTTCAATTCCCCCTGTAAGAAAGCATACTTGGCTTATTCTAAATAACTTCTGAGTCAGGGAGGAAATCAGAACTGCAATTACAGAACATTAAAAATTAATGACATGGGAATACACGTGAAAATATGAGAAGCACCCTAAATCATCCTCAGAGGAAAACGAATTGCCTGATGGGCTTTTAAAATTAAATAACAGAGAATAAAAATAACTAAATATTTTACCCAAGAAGCTAGGAAAATGAAAACAAACAGTATAGACAGAGAGAATGAATGAATTTTTCAATGAATTAGAAACTTTATTATGTAGACTAATTTAATAAATTCAGAAGCTGGTATATTGAAAAGATCAGTGAATAGACAAATATCTGATTGGTTCAGTAAAGAGATAAAATGTAACATTTGAAATAAGAGAGGAGGTTATGGAAAAGATATTTTAGTATTATAAAACTTTCTATATAGAGATTTGTGCTAATCTTAAAATTTTTGAGGAAATAGATAATTTCCCCCTACTAAAATGTAAATTAAAAGAAGTGATTCAAGAATATATAGAAAATTTGATGCGTGCCTGGGTGGCTCAGTGGGTTGAAGCCTTTGCCTTCTGCTCAGGTCATGATCCCAGGGTCCTGGGATTGAGCCCCATATAGGGCTCTCTGCTCAGCAGGGAGCCTGCTTCCTCCTCTCTCTCTCTGCCTGCCTCTCCGCCTCTTGTGATCTCTGTCTGTTGAATAAATAAATAAAATCTTAAAAAAAAGAATATATAGAAAATTTGAAAAAAAATTGATAATCAAGAAGTAAGTAGGGAAAAAAGTTACCAAAAACAACCCGCCAAAATGATAGGCCCAGATGTTTTAATAGTGAATTTTAACACATCTATTACTGGTGGATAATGCCCTCTAAACACTTATACAGAAGACAATGGGAAGCTGCTGGATTTATTTCTAAAAGCAAGATCTGTCAAAGGTAGCCCAGAAAAGCTTACCAATATATCTTATAATATAGATACATAAATCCTGACTATGTTTTAAAATATAATACAGAGGAAATTACAGATTAACATGGAACCAAGTAGAATTTGTTGCAAGAATACAAAGAATGGAAGGGAGGTAAAATAATAACTAGTATCTGAAACTATAAATGAGTAACCTGAAATAATGTATAAAAAGAAAAACAGATCTTTACTAAAGGATGCAAAAAAACGATTTGAATAAAGAGACACGTGCTCTTTGATGAGAAAACTCAACATTGCAAATACAGTTGATCTCTAAACATAACACAATTCCAACTGGCTCCCCACTGTTTTAGGGGAGTTTAGGGGAATGGGAATCTGAGACAACAATTCTAAAGCACAACTAATAAAGAATATTCAATTAAAAAGAGGGCAGGGGTCAGATTTTTCTCTACTAGAATGTAGAACATATTATAACACTGTAGTGATTAAAAGTATGGCAATTGAGCCTAAATAAGCAAATCAGTGGAACAAAAATAGAAGACTAGGAAGTGATTAAAGCATTTTGTTTGATCACACATGGTGTTGGAACAATGTTAAGCAACAACTAAGTGGATAAAAAAATAAAAAATAATTATATATCTCTCATACACCACAGATCAAAATAGATTTCAGTTAGATCAACTATTAAAATAATAATATAAAGGTTCTAGGAAAAAAGATGTATATTAGTATGTACTAAGAATGGAGAAGACTTTCTAGAAAGGACACTGGAGGTAGAAAATGTATAATTGATGATAGCTCTGACTATCAAAAAATGGAATACTTTTATAAATACCATAAATAAAAGCAAATGATACATTTTGTAAAACATTGACAACATACATGACAAAAACGGCTTTGTGTTCTTTTTCAACTATGAATGACATAAAATGTTCAACTTTGCAAATTATTGAAAATGAAAATATAAATAATTAAAAAATGTTTCTACTCCTCAAGTTGACACAGGTCACTTAAGGTTTTAGTTTCTAGGATTAGTAAGAACACGGTGAGCAGCCACACCTTTATACTGCTTGGGAGAATTGTAAATTGGCTGGTTCTTTTCTGAAGGGCAACATGCCAGCAAGTATCCTAACTTTTAGTGCAGACATAGTCCAAGGCTCAGAAACCTATGTTTAGGAATTTATCCTAGGAAAATAATATAGGTATTTATGCAAATATTTAGCCACAGTGATACTTTAATTAGCAATTGTTTAAATAATAAAAATTCAAAGTAGCTTACATGTCTAACAACAGACTTGTTAAGTAATGTAAATTCTAAACAATAGGTTATTAAATAGTAATTAAAAATTGTACTGGAGAATTTCTAATGACATGGAAGTTGCCCAAAATATTTTATTAAGTAAAAAACAAATTTCTAACAGTAGGTTTTATATTTAAATACATATAATGTATTTGGAACAATATGCACCAAAGAATTAGGAAAGATTATGTCTAAGTCCTCCCTCTTTCCTGTTTTTCTATAATGAATATGTGCTGTTTCTGGAGAGAATTTATTATAAGAAAATAATATTGTAATTGTAAGAAAATAAGAAAAGAATATTACGTTTGTTTTTTATAAAAAGAATGGGCTATCCCTCACCTAATACCAAATACAAAAATTAACCCAAAATGGGTCAAGACCTGAACATAAGAGCTAAAACTATAAAACTATTAGAAGAAAGCAGAAAGCATACAGCAAAAGCTTCATGACATTGGATTTGGCAGTGGATATCTTCATGGACACAATGCCAAAGGAACAATCAACAAAAGGAAAAATAGACAAATTGGACTTCATAAAAATGAAAAATTCTTGTGCATTAAAAGGCACCATCAGTAGAGTAAAAAGCATCCCACAGAATGGAAGACAGTATTTACAAATTGTTGCAAAATCTGATAAAGGACTAACATCCCAAATACATAAAGCACTCCTTAAGTTCAACAACAAAAAAACAAACAACCCAATTCAAAGATAACCAAATGGACCTAAGAGGAACAGACAGAACATTCCATCCAATAGAAGCTGATACACATTCTTCTCAAGTGCACACAGACGTTTTTCAGAATAGATCATATGCTAGACCACAATAAAACATTTTAACAAGTTTAAGAAGACTGAAATCAACGGGATCACCCAGCATGTACATCACCCTGTACTGTCTTTTACAACCACAGTGGTATGAAACTAGAAATCAATTAACAGAAGGAATAAAAAATAATTTTACACACACACACACACACACACACACACACAAAATGGAATACGATGCAGCCATCAAAAAACTGAAATCTTGCTATTTGCAATGATGTGGATGGAACTAGAGGGTATTTTGCTAAGGGAAATAAGTCAATCAGAGAAAGACATTTATCATATGATCTCTCCAATATGAGGAATTTGAGAGGCAGGGCAGGGGGTTGTAGAGGGTAGGAAGGGAAAAAATGAAATAAGATGGGACCGGGGAGGGAGACAAACCATAGAAGACTCTTAATCCCAGGAAACAAACGGAGGGTTGCTGAGGGATGGGAGGGGAGAGATAGGGTGGCTGGGTTATGGACATTGGGTATGTGCTGTTAATTGTGTAAGACTGATGATTCACAGACCTGTACCCCTTAAGCAAATAATTCATTATATGTTAATAAAAAATAAAATAAAATAACCAGAAATTAACAATCAAATAAATAAATAAATAAATAATAAAAGGATTAATGCCAATCTTTCCCAAACTCTCCTAGAAAACTGAATAGTAGGAAACATTTCCAAACTCATTTTATGAGACCAGTATTACCCTCATACCAAAGCCAGGTAAGGACACTATAAGAAAAGAAAATTACAGGCCAATATCTCTGAAGAACACAGATGCAAAATTTCTCACCAAAAACTAGCAAACCAAACTCAGCAATATATTAAAAGGATAATACACAATAATCAAGTGGGATTTATCCCTGGGATGCAAGGATGGTTTGACGTCTGCACATCCATCAATTTGATGCACCACATTAACAGAATGAAGGACAGAAATCATATGATTATCTCATATGATATCAATAGATACAGAAAAAAAACATTTAACAAAATTCAACATCCTTTCATGATAAAAAATTGTCAATAAATTGGGGTTAGAGGGAAAGTATCTCAACATAATGAAGGCCACATATGACAATCCCATAAGTAACATTATACTCAATGATTAAAAGCTGAAAGATTTTCTTTTAAGATTAGGAAGAAGGCAAGAGTGCCCACTCTTACCACTTCTATTCAACATAGTACTGGAAGTCCTAGCCAGAGAAATTATGCAAGACTGAGAAAAAAAAAAAGACATTCATATTGGAAAGTAAGAAGTCAAATTGCCTGTGTTGCAGATTACATAATCTTATATATAGAAAGCCCTAAAGACTCTACAAACAAAACCCTGTTAGAACTAATAAACAAATTCAATAAAGTTTCAGGATATGACACAAACATGAAAAAGTGAGTCCCATTTATAGAAACATGAAAAAGAATCAAATACTTAGAAATAAATTTAACCAAGGAGATAAAAGATAAAAACAAATTGCCATGTGACCTGTCAATTCCACTTCTGAGTATACCCAAAGGAATGAAAAGCAAGGCTCAAAGAGATATTTGCAGACCTGTAGCCAGAGCAGCACTGTTCACAATAGCTAAAACATGGAACCAACCCCAGTGGTATAGACATACAATGAAATATTATTCAGCCCTAGAAAGGAAGGAGCTGATGACATTTGCTTCAACATGGATGAACCCTGAGGACATTATGCGAAGTGAAACAAGTCAATCAATCACAAGAAGACAAGAGAGTCAGGTGCCTAGAGTGGTTGAATTCATAGAAACACAAAGTAGAATGTGGCTGGGGGTGTTTTGGGAAGAGAGAGGAGAAAGGGGGATGGGGAGCTTTTGTTGAATGGATATAAAGTTTCCATCTTACAAGATGGAAAGAGTTTTGGAGATGGATAGTGCTGATGTGCACAGCACGAATGTCCTTCATATCACTGAACTGTATACTTAAAAATGACTAAGATGTTAAATTTTATGTATACTTGGCCACAATTAAAAATTCAGGGGAAAGGAGACAAAGGACCAGGCCTGACTGGTAAACACAAGGAGTTCTGAGTCCAAGCCCCAATTCTTCACTTTCCAGCGAGATGATCACAGACATGTGCCTCTCTACCAGGGTTATAAATTGAACAGGGAAAGGGGAACTCACTACACTGCTTGGGACTCTTATGTACCTAGAAACTTCACAAACTGGTGCTGGCACCAGGTAAATGTGAGGGGATATACTCTTCTGTGTCTCTAATAAGTGAATTAATTAGATCAATTGTGCAAAATGCTTAGGAGTCCGCCTGGCACATAATAAACACTCACGAAGTGTCAGTTTATTTTATAATCCTTCCTGATATAGGACATAATGAAACACATACACCTCAACACTGCTGAGTTCTCTTCATCTAAACCCATAGGAAATACGACTCTCAAAGGGCTGACCCCAGTCCTGCTCAATAATTGATTCAGGGTCTCTGTGAAGTCTATCCTATTACAGTGCGCTCAACAGCTCCCCAAGGGCCTGAAAGAGTTAATTAGCTTCCCTAACCGCTTTCACACTCTGGCCACAATTGAGCTAATTTAATAAGAGAGTATAATGACCCCAGATTATTTATACTTTCAATTGTTTAAATCGATTGAGTGATGAAGTGTGGTATTTAACAAGCACAAGGAAATATTATCTGACTGTAATTTGTAAAGCTAAGGGATAGATTAACCTGAAAAACTAAAATTTTTACAAAAATATAAGTGTTCCTTTTGTGGTATACAAGTATTAATCAAAATACCTACCAGAGATCTTGTGCTAGGTGGAATATAGGAAGGCCGGTGACTCTTCCAGTCTTCTGCCAACCAGGTATCATGTATTTTGCTCAGATTTGTTTTCTCTAAGGTTTCACAGCAGTTTGGATAATTTTTTTCAAAGATTTTATTTATTTGTCAGAGAGTGCAAGCACAATCAAGGGGAAAGGCAGGCAGAGGGAGAAGCAGGCTTCCTGCTCAGCAGAGAGCCCAATGAGGGACTGGATCCCAGGACCATGGGATCATGACCTTAACCAACTGAGCCACTCAGGCGTCCAATTTAGATAATTTAAAGGAAACCCCAAAGGGAGGAGTAAGAGATGGAAAATGGGAAGAGAGTGGCAGAGAGTGCTAGAGAGAATTAATTTCTCAAAGCACCTGTGAGTCCGTAGTGATGGTAAATACATCGCACACACATGGAGTGGGGAGAGGTTTCCTTACAGTAGTAGAGTGACAGGAACGAAAAAAGAGAGAAGAAATGATAGCATTAGAACATCGTATTTTACAACCGTCGTCACCATAATTCAGGCCAGAATCTTCCTGGTGAATGAATGTTTAGGAGGAACAGAATATTTATATAGTCTCAGAGTATCACCTATAAGATAACCCTCAAAGTAGAGAGCAGTCATTTTACAGGGGAGAAATCTGGTGGACACGATCCTAACAAAATGGTCAACGTTGACATTACTAATAATATGACAATCCTCTTGGAGAGGTATGACTGAGAAAGACAAGGATCACCTCCCTGGAATTCCTACCTAAAATGCATTGCCTGAATCTAACCATGAGGAAATATGAGACAAACTCAAATTAAGACATCTTCTACAAAATAAATACATGCCTCAAAAATATCAATGTCATGAGAGATAAAGGAAGGATGAGGAAATGTTCCAGATGAAAGGAAACATGAAAACATGACATGAAAACGGAGTGTAATGTGTGGTCCTGGACTGGGAAAAACATAGCTTTAAAGAATATTATTGTGACAATTGATGAAATCTGAATAAGGTATATTGATTAAATAATAGTCTTGTGTCAATGTCATCTGATTTTGATCATTATACTGTGATTATGTAAGTGAATAGCCTTGTTCTTAGGAAATGCACACTGAAGTCTTTTTTTTTTTTTTGGCACATTGCAGTCTTAAGGGGTAAAGAGTATGATGTCTGCAAGGAATTCTTAATTGGTTTAGAAAAAGCTGCTATCTATAATGCACATATAATTTGTATTTATAATATTATAATATTCATTACATTCAAGAGAGAATACTGAATAATGCACTTGGAGAGAAAAAGAACTTCAAAGATGTATATTAAAACTCAAAATGGATTAAAGACCTAAATGTGAGACCTGAAACCATAAAAATCTTAGAAGAGGCAGTAATTCCTCTGACATTGATCATAGCACCATTTTTCTAGATACGTCTCCTAAGGCAAAGGAAACAAAAACAAAATAAACCATTGGGACTATATCAAAATAAAAAAGCTTTTGCACAGAAAAGGAAACCATCAACAAAACAAGAAGACAACCTACTGAAGGGGAGAAGAAATTTGCAAATGATATATCTGATAAGGGGTTGGCACCCAAAATATATAAAGATACAATTCAATACCAAAAAAAAAAAAAATCAAATAATCCAATTAAAAATGGGCAGAGGATCTGAACAGAAGTTTTTTCAAGGAAGACATACAGATGACCAACAGACACATGAAAAGTTGCTCAACATCACCTATCAGGGAAAAGCAAGTCAAAACCACAATAAGATATCACCTTACACCAGTAAGAACAGCTAAAATCAAAATGACAAGGAGAACAAGTGTGGGTGATGATTGGTGAGAAAGGAACCCTCATTCACTGTTGGTGGGAATGCAAACTGGGGCGGTCATTGTGAGAAATAGTATGGAGGTTCCTCCAAAAATTAAAAAGAGAAATACCACATGATCCAATAATTCCACTACTAGGTATTTACCCAAAGAAAATGAAAACACTAATTTGAAAAGATACAGGCATCCCTGTGTTTATTGTAACATTATTTACAATAGTCAAGATATGGAAGTAGACTAAGTGGCCATTAATAGACAAATGGATAAGGAAAATGTGGCGTGTGTGTATGTATATACACACATATACATATGTGTACATATATGTATATATACACATACATACATATATACAAAATGGGAAAAAACAGAAATTGGAAAAAAAAGTTGGGATATATTAATGTCTAAGAACCTTTCCAACCCTGAGGGTTTCTGAATTGAAATCCATTCACAGCTTCAGTCTGGTGTAAGCCCAGGGCTTTGCCCCTCCCTCACTCACAGGTCCCTAACCTCTCCCCAGACCTTCCAGAACCACTCCTGCTTTCTCCCCTTGTTTTCTTCCAGCTGTATAATGCAAGACAACTGCACAATTCTTGTGAGCTCTTCAGAGAAAGATTCTACACTTTTTTAGCAAAAGCAATAAGGAACTCCCAAGAGAAATTAAACTTCTGCTATGAATTTTATTCCTTCTTTTCATATAATTCATATTTCCTGTCTAGCAGGTCCTCCGTCTCACAGTTAAATATGCCTTAAGCACCCTCCTTAAAACAACGAAACCAAAAACCATCCTGAATTCAACACCCCTCCAACTTCTAACCTCCCCAGTTCCCGTCAGGGCTCCACCTTTAGAGAAGGGGTCTGTATCTGCTCTCCCCACACACCCCTCCCCCCCAACTCCTGCCCACCCTTCACCAGCTGCAAACTGCCTTCTGCCTTCACCCCTCTACTGAAGCTACTTTTACCAACTCACCAGCCACCTCCTGATAAGTAAAGCTGATGGGCAGTTGTTGATTCTTATTTCATCTGTTGGTAGTATTTGATGCCATTAACCACTTCTAGAAAGATTCTCAAGCCCTCATGCTCTGGTTCCTCATCCTCCTCCAAGGACTCTGGCTACTCCTTCTCAGTCCCCACTGAGGGCTCCTCTGACTCAGTCTGTCCCTGAAATGTGGATGCTCCCTAGAGTTCTGTAGTAGGCCCACTCTATCTGGCTTCCAGGGCATAACTTCAGAGCCTTGGGCTCATATTTCTGCATGCCTATGTGACACCCCTATTTGGATGCCTCATAAGTTCTTCAAACGCAACATCTTCAAATCTGAACTCTTCACTTTGGCCAGGGTTCCCTGCCTCAGAGAACAGCAAGCCCGGCATTCATCCTTGACTCTTCTCTCAACCTGCACACCTATCCGTCAATAATTCCTAGAAATTCCAGCACTCATCTACATCAAGCCAGTCCACCATTCAGCATCTACTTATATTACTACCACAGCCACCAACTTCCAGCCTCCAACCTATACTTCACTCTACATTTAAGATGATCTTTCTAATGCCAAAACAGGTGTTTAAAATGATATTTCTAATGCCAAAATATGATGTCGCTTTGCTGCTCAGAACTTTTCAGGGGCATCTCACGTCTTTAAATCTACAGTTCAAACAGCTTAGTATGGTTCATAATGTCCTTCATGACAAGGTCATTCTGACCACTTCCCCCAAGAACTTCTTTTCAGTCCTTTGGGTAAGCCAACATCCCTCACATCCATGGCTTAGAATGTGCCATGACCTCTGCCTAGAACATTCTGTCCTTGTCATCTGGCTCCCACTTGCATCATATGGGAACTCCATATTCTTACAAATTATCATTCCTAGAAGTTTTCTCCCCTCCTCTGTCTGAACCTTTAGGAAACATCTTTTTGCTTAGTGGCCCTATCCAATTCTGAAATATCACTCAGCGTCTTCCACAAATATTTATTTTCCCTAGATATTAACTCACACTTCTATCCTTAGACACCATCAATGCAGCATTAACTTGGATTCCACTAATTCAAAATTTGCAACTATTAGACCCGATGATACTTTAAAAAAAATTTTTTTAAAGATTTTATTTATTTATTTGACAAAGCAAGACAGCAAGAGAGGGAACACAAGCAGGGGGAGTGGGAGAGGGAGAAGCAGGATTTCCACAGAGCAGGGGAGCCCGATGTAGGGCTCGATCCTGGGACCCTGGGATCATGATCTGAGCTGAAGCCAGATGCTTAACAACTGAGCCACCCAGGCGCCCCTAGACCCAGTGATACCTGAATAAAAATTCATTAATCCCATTACTGTGAAAATTCAACTTTTTGCTTCTAAGGAAAAAAAAAAACCTCTTACACTAGAACTTATGAAGTTGAAGATTCATTTAGCACATTATCCTCTTCTGAATTTAATAATTAATTTTCACAAAAATAGGGCATTCTCTTTAGTTATGATACTTCACATTCATATGTAAGCCATGGTGCAATGAGATTTTCCATTGTCGTATTTTATTTATTAGAGTAATAATAAATTTAATATGCCTCTTGGGGCACCTGGGTGTCTCAGTGGGTTAAGCAGCTGCCTCCGGCTCAGGTCATGATCTCGGGATCCCGGGATCGAGCCCTGCATCGGGCTCTCTGCTCAGCAGGGAGCCTGCTTCACCCCTTCTCTGCCTGCCTCTCTGCCTACTTGTGATCTCTCTCTCTCTCTGTCAAATAAATAAATAAAATCTTTAAAAAAAATTTAATATGCCTCTTGATTTTCAACTTTGAAAGAACCTTTTCCAAACACACGAAGATTTATTATACATTTTTCTTTCTTTAACTGAGTATCATGTTTCACTTTGAATGGTTAATCAAACTGAACCCCTGTAATGACTAATTAAGAGAAAGTACCTTGCAGTATTTTCTTCCATATGTGGCATTGGACTTGAAGACTATACTTCTTCACTAGGACATTTTCCTTCATTGTGAGCTTCCTACTGAGTCAACTCTCTGTAGAACAAAATAAAACCTATCACCCAGACTAATGGTTTATAGTTTATAGATAGGTTTATAGATAAATAAAATAGGTTATAGATAGATTAAACCTATCACCCAGACAAACTAATAGGCAGAGTCAGAAAGAGTTACTAAGAAATGAATGTCTTTCAACTGACAGAATTGGAGAAGATATTTGCAAACAACATATCTGATAAAGGGCTAGTATCCAAAATCTATAAAGAACTTCTCTAACTCAACACCCAAAGAACAAATAATCCATTCAAGAAATGGGCAGAGGACATGAACAGACGTTTTTGCAAAGAAGACATCCAGATGGCCAACAGACACATGAAAAAGTGCTCCACATCACTCACCATCAGGGAAATACAAATCAAAATGACAATGAGATACCACCTCACACCAGTCAGATTGGCTAAAATTAACAAGTCAGGGAATGACAGATGCTGGTGACAATGCAGAGAAAGGGGAACCCTCCTACACTGTTGGTGGGAATGCAAGCTGGTGCAACCACTCTGGAAAACAGCATTGAGATTCCTCAAAAAGTTGAAAATAGAGCTACCCTATGACCCAGCAATCGCACTACTGGGTTTTTACCCTAAAGATACAAATGTAGTGATCCAAAGGGGCACATGCACTCGAATGTTTATAGCAGCAATGTCCACAATAGCCAAACTATGGAAAGAACCTAGATGTCCATCAACAGATGAACGGATTAAGAAGATGTGGTATATATATACAATGGAATACTATGCAGCCATCAAAAGAAATGAAATCTTGCCATTTGTGATGACATGGATGGAACTAGAGGGTATTATGCTTAGCAAAATAAGTCAATCAGAGAAAGGCAATGATCATATGATCTCCCTGATATGAGGAAGTTGAGAGGCAATGTGAGGGGTTTGGGGAAAGGAAAGGAATAAATGAAACAGGATGGGATTGAAAGGAAGACAAACCATAAGAGACTCTTAATCTCACAAAACAAACTGAGGGTTGCTGGGAGGAGGGAGGCAGGGAGAGGGTGGTTGGGTTATGGACATTGGGGAAGGGATGTGCTATGGTGAGGGCTGTGAAGTGTAAACCTGGCGATTCACAGACCTGTACCCTTGGGGCTAATAATATATTATATGTTAATAAAAAAAAAAGAAATGAATGTTTTTGAGAGCAGGTCCAGGTTTATGTTTATAAAACCTGGATGAACTTTGCAAAGTACATTAGGAGAAATGAGAAGGCAGGTATGCCCTTTGTCGGCCTCAAGGGATTTTCTGACCCACACATCTAACTTTCATAAGGACGTGATTAATAAAAACAAAATGGCTGCCAAGCATGCTTTAACTGATTCTGACTGGAATGGTGGCTACAGATGACTATCCAAAGCCTGCTCCTTGGCCCCTGACCGGAAACACTTCAATTTCACTTAAGCTATTGGGCCAGACTCTCAGTGTTAAGCCCATTCTAGAGAGATGATGTGAATTATCAACACAGAATTAAAGACTACATGTAGCTACCAATACAGCTTTAATTATTCCCCCAACATGCTTTCATACAATACTGCTGGGAGAATAAATTGGTGAAACATTTTGAAAGCCAATATGGCCTGATGTATCACTTTCCTTAATAATACTCATATAATTTAAGTTAGCAATTATACTAAGAAATAATGCTAAATGGAGAAGCCTGGGCACACATGTTCAATGAAAGATAGAAGGATTATTTATAATAGCAACACCAGAAACAGGGAAATGAACGGGGCAGAGTAATTCTTTGTGTTTGCTTTCTGCTACTTCATATAATTTTTAGTATTTTACACTTGTGAACACATTTAATCTTTGTAACAACCCTATGAAACAGGGCCCTTATTTTTTCCTTTTTTCAGATAAGAAAATAGGAGATGCACAGAGGGATTTACCCAAGCTAGCACTGGAGCTGAGACAGGAAGGGAGAGGGGGGTCAAAGAGTCCAGCTCTGGAAACTGCCCTACAACGCACTATCATGCTTTCTCATAGGTTTTGTAGTAGAGTGTGTTTGCAATAATGTGGGAAAATACTTATCATGTCTAGTTAGAAAAAGAAACATGGTCACAAATATGTAAATTAAAATAGGAAAAGAAAAAAACCCAAACCTCTATGCTTGGAAAAAGAGTTTCAAGATTTAGACACCGTCTGGTGCTACTGATTATCTTTGGATGGTGGAAAGACAATTTTTCCCTGTTATTTTGTATTTTTTAAAGGCATGTATTGCTGTTTAGATGGTAAAAATGATCATTATTCCTCTTTAAAACCTCTCATGTGCTTCTTGCTCCCAGGTCTGAACTGTGCAGGTCCATTTACACACAGATACTATTTTTTAAAGATTTTAAAATTTTTGAGTAACCCCACTGTGGGGCTCGAACTCACAGCCTTGAGATCAAGAGTCACCTGCTCCACCAACGGAGCCCCTCCCAACACATGGCTATTTTTTGATAAATACAACACAACACAGTAAATATATTTCCTTTATGACTTTGTTAATAACATTTTCTTTTCTCTAGCTTACTTTATTGTAAGAATATAGTATGTAATATACATAACATACAAAATATGTGTTAATTGACTGGTTATGTTATCAGTAAAGCTTCTGGTCAACAGTAGGCTCTTAGTAGTTTAGTTTTGGAGGAGTCAAAGGTTATATGTGAATTTTTGATTGCAAGGGGTGTGGGTGTTAGTGCCCCTGACCCCCCATGTTTTCAACTGTACTTCCTTCCTCCTTGCTTCACTTTGTACTTCCATTGCAATTTTTTTTTTCCCCTCCTGGGTCTTATTTCTCCCCTCTTTTATTTCTTTTACATTTTGCTCTTTCTTCTTCCTCCTGTATTGTTCTCTCCTCCCTTCCCCATTCCACAAGGCTCATGACCAGAAGGGGGAAAAGCCCCCATAGCCCTAGGTGCCTGGTAGTCCCTTCCCTGTGTCCCCTCCCAACGGATGTATGTGGCAGGGTAGGGCGGGGGGTGGGGAGGATTTGCAGGGGAAAGTGAGGTATTTTATGAAAAACAAAAACAAAAACAAAAACAGTCATTGTTTTAACATTGTGTTTTAGTGTTTTTACTGGCTTCTGAAACTGGTGACATAAAATTCTTTGACCTAAAAATTTCAGGTGACATGGCTAGCCACTTATTTTAGACCCCACCGGTTTCCCAGCATGCTCTGCTTTCTGCTCCTTTCTCTGCTGTTGGTGAACAACAGACATCTTTCGGCACCTGTTCCTGGCAGCCTCATCTGCGCTCCCTGTTCCTGCAACTTTTTTGCTTTTCCTTCTTGCCTTTCCTTCTTTCAGGCCTGCACTTCTCTTTGGAGCACTCTTCTGCCCTCAGAAGGCCCTTCTGTAGTCCTCAGGCCGGCCTCTGGTTCCCAGGAATGCCTACCTGGCTTGGCATCCCAAGCCCGCTTGCATCGTTACAACCTGATTCTCACAGGAGTAGAAGCAGCAACATCGATGCCTCGAGGAGTGGCGTGAGGAGTACCCTCTGTTCTCCCAGGTCATCCCTCACCCACTGGGGTTCAAGGTCAAGAACACCTGCTAACCAGACTAGATTAGAAGATGGAGTAGGTCAGCTAACAGGGCCTGTCTAGACCATCCTTCCCTGAATTCTAGGCTCCATATAAGAGTTGGCTACAGATTAAGAACAAATATTAAAGTCATCTAAACCTTTATTCCCTGTTAACAATTTTTGTGGCCGTGCCAGTTTTCTTCTTGAATCTCAGTTCTTAAGTATCTGAGAGTACTGGTCTTAAAAAATCTTAAAAAGTCTTGAAAAGTCTTAAAAAATAACCAGTTCCAGGGCGCCTGGGTGGCTCAGGGGTTAA
This sequence comes from Lontra canadensis, assembly GCF_010015895.1. Lineage (NCBI taxonomy): Eukaryota > Metazoa > Chordata > Mammalia > Carnivora > Mustelidae > Lontra > Lontra canadensis. The sequence continues at coordinate 420,097 of NW_022631209.1, read as the reverse complement.
GTGTCTGCTCAGGGATGGCTCAGGTCAGGATCCCAAGGTCCTGGGATCTGAGTCCAACATAAGTCTCCCTGCTCAGTGGGAAGCCTTAGTCTCCCTCTCCCACTCCCACTACTTCTCTTCCTTTTCTGTGTCTCTCTTTGTCAAATAAATAAATAAAATAGTAAAAAAACAAACAAACAAAAAAAAAACAACCCACAAGCAGTTCCTTCTTCAAAATGTCCCAGCCTTGCTCCAATTTTTCTAATCTCCCATCTGTCTTAATGCTAAAGCCTCACAGCCGGCCTCACTGACCCAGGTCTCTCTTTGCCTTGCTTCCTGAAGGATGGTTTCCATCATGCCCTTCTCGGATAAAAAAAATGCTTTCAGGTGACCTTGGTTACTGATCCATCAAACTCAAGTGCTAAGTTTAGCGTCCTCCTACCACAACAAGGAAAAATAAAACATCCCTCTTTCTTTCTGAATGTGAAAGTAGCACGTGTGCATTGCAAACAACCAAATCAGATCAGGCAAGATGTAAAGGTGTGGATGAGAAAGTGGCAATCCCTTGTAATTTTCCCTGCTGGAGAGAGATGCGTCCTTAACCGTGTGTTTTGTCGAGCCTTCAAATTCCCACATGGCCCACCAGGCTTGCCATGGCTCTTCCTCCTGGACACCCCTGGTCACACCGCTTTCCTCACTGGAGCCCCACAAGCTCACTCCTACTTCTGGGGCTTTGCTTGTGGGGTTCAGCCCTCTGTGATGGCGCCCATACTTCCCCTCCATCCATTCAGTTCATCCCTCACTTTGAAAACCCTTTGAAAACACAAGTCTTGCTTGTTGTGCGGAGCCTTCCAAGCTCTAGCAATCTACACAAGAGGTGTTCTGTGCCACAGGATTCAACCCTGTAACTGTGTCCTTCAGGTGCTACCCCATCTCCCTTAGATCACAGACTGTCAGGGAAACAGGATGACGCCTTATGCTTTTCTGGAGTCTAAAGACATGGTGGGAAAATATAAAATCTGCCTAATAAATACATATAAAAAATAGATGGCTAATTGACTAGCTTCCTTCTAATTTGGTGAAATTGCTTACTCAATTCTTTAGAGATTAAATTAATTTTTTATCAGTTCTAGTGAAGATTTACATGGATATGCTAGAAATGCTTTTTAATCCTACACCTATTTCCAGACTACCTATGAGGTTTGGGCACCCAGTAAGGCAGGGATTTTCCCTAGGAGAGCTCTTTGGTTCCGGCACGAAGTGGACGAGTTTCTGGGGGCATCATTTACTTCCTGTTTACTAAACTGTCCCCTGCTGTAATCGGTCCATCCATCTCACACCATCCACGGTGCCTGGAATGACGACACTTCCATAAATCGATGCTCAAACCGCTGGTTGTTGCTTAAGGGCCCTGGTGATGAAATCCCCCTCACGCCATCTTGGTGCAGGATAATGTGACTGATTTAACAAAGGTTCCAATTCAGTCAAGGGCCATGGAAGGCTCCACAGCACTGAAGAATGACACCCCAGGACTCCAAGCAAGAGCCCACATGAAAAAGAAACAGCGAACAGCAAGCCTGGATGGAGGCAGGTTTGCCCCCCACCCCACAGTCAACGCCTGCGTCTGGACTAAGAGAGACATGTGTGGAGTCGCAAACTGCCAACCAATGAGGCTACAGAGGCGTACTCACCTCTCATCGCATTTAATCAGAATCACGCTGTCGGTTCCGATCCCCAAAGCTGCAGCTCCCTTCTTGAGAGAAAAATGACTCTGTTAAAAGAAAAAATTGTAATTAGTTGCACATAAATTCAAAAAGACCTCAGCTGGTCTTTTTCCTCCTTTTATTTCTAATCTCTCTCAACAGCCTGGATTGCTGAGAGAAGATGGCATCCTTCCGCTGAGCCTTTTTTTTTTTTAAACTGTGGTAAAACTGTGGTAAAATCTACATAACAGAGGATTTGCCACCTTAACCATTTTTAAGTGTACAGTTCCGTACACTTAAAAGACATTTACGTGGCTGTGCCTTAAAGACATTTACGTGGCTGTGCAACCCGCACCATCGTCCACCTCTGGCATTCTTTTCATCTTGTCACAGGGAAATTCTGTACCCGTTGAAGGGTAACTCTTCATGCCTCCTTCCCTCAGCCCCCAGCAACCACGATTCTACTTCCTGTTTCTATGAATTTGACTACATTAAGTGCTTCATGTACGTAGAACCGTGTAGGATTTGTTGTTTTGTGACTGGCTTATTTCACTCAGCGCAGTGGCTCTGCGGTTCATTCCTGTTGTAGAATGTGTCAGAATTCCCTTCCTTTTTAAGGCTGAATCCTATTCATTGTAGGTGTACCCACAGTTCCACTCATCCATCAGTGGGTACTTGGGTGGCTTCCACCTTTTGGCCATGAGGGATAACGGTGCTATGAGCGAGGGTGTACAAACATCTCTTCAAGACCTGCTTTCCATTCTTTTGGGTGTATCCCCAGAAATGGAATTGCTGGGTCATATGGTCATTCTATTTTTTTTTTTTTAAGATTTTATTCATTTGACAGACAGAGATCACAAGCAGGAAGAGGTGGGGGGGAAGCAGGTTCCCCGAAGAGCGGAGAGCCCGATGTGGGGTTCGATCCCAGGACCCTGAAATCATGACCGGAGCTGAAGGTAGAGGCTTTAACCCACTGAGCCACCCAGGGGCCCCGGTCATTCTATTTTTGATGAATTGCCATCCTATTTCCCACAGCAGCTGCACCTTTTTGTGTCCCCACCAGCAGGGCTCAATGATTCCAATTTCTCTACAACCCTCGTCAAGAGTTGTTATTTTCTGGTTTCTGATACTAGTCATTCAAATGGGGGTGGAGCAATATCTCATTATGGTTTAGATTTGTATTTCCCTAATGATTAGTGACGTTGAGTATCTTTTTATTGGCCCTTTGTACATCATCTTTATAGAAATGTCTCTATGAGGGGCACCTGGGTGGCTCAGGTCATGATCCCAGGGTCCTCTGCTCATCAGGGAGCCTGCTTCTCCCTCCCTCTCTGCCTGCCTCTCTGCCTACTTGTGATCTCTGTCTGTCAAATAAATAAATAAAATCTTAAAAAAAAAAAAAAAAGAAATGTCTCTATGAGTCCTTTGCCCATTTTTGAATGGGTGGTTTTGTGGTGGTGGTTGTTGAACTCACCTGAGTTTCTGGGTGAAGATAACAAGACCCTGGGACTTTTCAATGGACCTGCCATCCCAACACACAGTAACCCGAGCCACTTTTACATATAAGACATAAAAACAAGCCAACTGCCTCCAGGAACTAGGTACTGTATGGTTTCCAGGCTTATATTTTCCTACCAAGAGATGACACGCAGTCTCTGTCAAGTTTAGTGAAACTGGGGGCACTCAAGTAAGAGAAGAAGTTCAGTCCAGCACTCTCTTCATCCCAGACTTGTTGGGGAGCTAATGCCGGTGCAGGTGATGGCTCGGCCTGAAGGAGGACCGGGGAGGAGGCACCAGTCCCCGGCTTGGGCAGGACGGTGTGCAGAGAAAGGCCACAGTGACAAGCCACCGCCAGATCTTCGTGCTTTTGGGTACAGAATCCCGGGTAGGATGCTGAATCTCAATGGCTGTAATCATGGGGTAATTTGGAGAGCTGAGAGAGGCTAACGTAAGCCCAGCTGTATGGCATCTGCCCAGCAGCCTCTTACTATTAACTACAGATCATTAAGCTGTCCAAAAGGAGGGCTGCTTCCTCAATTTACATCTCCAAAGGGTTGCTGACTGGAATTTTAAGTTAGCAGTCCAGAGTGTCCTCTCCCTGAATGCCCACTTTTGACTCATCTGAATTCTTAAATATGCAGCACAGGCACTGTTAACATGTGTATTTTTAGGGGATGTGTCTGATAAGCAAGAAGAAATCACATTTCTAACAGTGGCCAATAATGTGAACCAAGACACGAGGCACCGCCTAGAGGAGCTTAAAGGGCCCAGCGTAGCTGAGACGTGGTGAGAAGGGGACATTAGCTCATTTTACAAACTCAGAAAGACAAAGGAGACCATCCTTCCCGAGATACCTGGAAACTAGGAGAGAAAGCTTAACTGGGTTTGTAACGGTGAATGATAACAACAACAACAAACAGAAGTGTTCCCTCTTGCATGGTTAGCAGATCCCTGGGAGGCCCCCAGAAGAATGAGCTGGTTGGTGGGGGGCATCAGTGTGTCACTGCAGGGAGGGCACAGAACAGAGGAGCCAGCTGTCCACTGAGCAAGCACAAGGCCCCTCAGTGAATGAGCTTGAAAGCACTGCTCAAATCAAATGCACACAGAGACCAGACTTGAAAATTTCCTAAGCCAGACAAAAGCCAGTTTAGTCATACAAGCAAAGCTTAATTTAGCTTATTTTGCATGACAAATGAGGCTAACGACCTGGGTCACATCACGCTTATGCCTCTGAACATCATAACTGAAACTTAAATTCTTCCCCCAAACTGATAGGAGGTTACCACTAACCAATTCACTTTCATTGAAGAAAATTCTAATGTTGTTACCAATCCCTGTGAAGAATTAACCGTCCCTCCCTCTGAGCTCCCTAAGCTGCTTTATAACAAAATTCTCTGAGTCTCAAGCTTATGTTTTGGTTTCAGGGCTCCCAGTTTGCAAACTGCCTTTTTTTGGTGTGTGCACAATAAACCTTAACTAATTACTACCTCAGTGATTCCTTGGTTTTACTTCTGTCTCTGTTTCAGTCCTAAACTGCCAAATGGCAAATTGAGGCCAAGTAAGAGATCTGGCGCACCTGGTCAATGAGAGGCAGTAATCTTGTCTGGTCTTTAATGAGAAAGAATAGGGATGCTCAAATGAGGAGCAATTACCTAGGATAATTGATCACTGTAGCAAACGCCACACACTTAAAGAAAAACACAGGCCCAAAGAGAAAGCTTCAAGATGGGGAACAAAGGTGATATGAGGCATGAAAATAGAAGATCAGGGACCGAACACTGAGCCTGTTTACATTTTCGGGAAAGGGAGCAGGGAAATCACTAGATGTTATCCACAAATAGTAAGGACCATGGCAAGCAAGGAGCCAGAGGGTGGTGGTTGGGCGGGGGTGGGGGTGGGGGGTGGATAAAAAAGACACTACCTAATGAGGAAGAAACAGTGAAAACAGCTTCAATAGCCCGTCTCCGTGCTGGTGAGACAGCACAAGTGTAATCATTTTTAATCCTTGGCACCACGTTTAATGGAACTACTTGTTGATGAACCACAGCAGAGCAGCAGGCTGGAAGCTGAAGAGCCCAGAAACCGGCATCTGGAGAGAGCTCAGAGGATGCCTGCTTATGAGCAGAGGGCAATAGGGACATGTGGTGTCAAGGTGAGAGAAAAGGGATAGATGGCTCAGGGTGGCTTCAGAAGGTAAACTATGAACAAAAATTGAAAGCCATAGGGAGTCAGATGTGTCCCCAAATCATCAAGGCCCTGGTAATGATCAGTCATTCATCACTAGAATGGCTGGGGGTGCAGGGGTGCGCCTGGGTGGCTCAGTCAGTTAAGCGTCTGCCTTTAGCTCAGGTCATGATCTCAGGGTCCTGGGATCGAGCCCCACATTGGGCTCTCTCTCTCCTTCTCCCTCTCCCACTCCCCCTGCTTGTGCTCTCTCTCTCTCTCTGTCAAATAAATAAATAAAATCTTAAAAAAAAACCAAAACGGCTGGGGAATGAGTTAATGAATATCTCCTCCACCCTGATTTTGGAAAAATATTATTAGACTTGATAGAACCTAATGCTTATTTAGAACTAACTCGTATTTTTATTTGGGTAACAGATGTTAAAACCCATCTGATTTTTATTTTTTACTAAAGAAAAACTTTAAGGTTGATGGAAGATTAATTTCTCGATCTTTTTAACAATATCATAAGTAATCTAGATACAGGTTACATGATTCAGCTAACATTTGAAAGATGTGCAAATGACCATGGGGTTTTATGGTTATAAAATAATTGTCTTTACAAAGTAAGCAAGCTTTCTGGGCTTGAGGAGGATGAGATTATCCAGAGTAAGAATTCATGAGAATGAAAGCCCATAGGCTGAAGCAGGGGCAGGAGCTCCGTCATTCCATCTAGCCCTGTGACTGGGGTGGTGCATCCGCTGCTTGCTTCTGTAATGGAGACAATAAATCTGTCCTGTCTTTAGGGATGGTGAGAGAATGAGGGGAGCGGTGGAAAGCTCTGAGACAAACCACTCAGTCTCTCGACATGCTGGTTTCTCTTCCTCTATTGCAATTTAGATAAGCAGTTAAGTATCTGGATGTGACCATTGTTGGTCACATCCAGATACTTAACTGAGACACAGATTCAGCTGCCTGGTGGATCACAGGGCTTCGGGGAAAGCCTCTGCTAAGCCTGGAGACACAAAGGTTATTAAAACAGCCCTCAGTCTCTGGCTACCTCCCCTACCTTGTTTCCTGCCTCCCCTCCTCTTGCTTTCTCTACCTGATGGTACTGAACTCTCCAGTCTTTGGTGAGCTTGCTAAATTTGTTCCTCTCAGTCTTTGTATTTGCTATTCCATTTCTCGGAAAATCCTTTCCTCAGATATATATATATATATATATTTTTTTTTTTTTTAATTTAAAGATTTTATTTATTTATTTGACACAGAGAGAGATCACAAGTAGGCAGAGAGGCAGGCAGGGAGAGAGGAGGAAGCAGGCTCCCTGCCCAGCAGAGAGCCCAATGTGGGGCCTGATCCCAGGACCCTGGGATCATGACCTGAGCTGAAGGCAGAGGCTCAACCCACTGAGCCACCCAGGCGCCCCCTTCCCTCAGATATTTATGTGGCTCCCTCTCTCATTTGATGCAGGTCCCTGAGACTATATATCCTCTCCACAGAGACCTTACGACCATCTTGTCAAACAGCCCCCTTCTGCCCTATTCTCTTGTCAGCATGTGACATTAGAGTACATACTTGTTTATTATCTGTCCCCTACTAGAACATAGGTTCCATGAGGGCAAGGACTTTGGTGGTTGGTTTAGCAAATATTTATTATTAGCAAATATTGATTGAATTTGACAATATGCTTAGCAAGTCCAGAAAAATGTCCACTACTTATTGCCATCAATCTCTGGCCACAAATCCCAATACTGAGGTGTGGCTTTAGTAACTGGAGCCAATTGTGGGCTAAATAGACCCCAACACCCCTCATCTAAAGGCCACTATAAAAGCAAGTCCAGAGATCTTCTTGACACCCACCCCAAAAGGCCCAAGATGGGGTCCTTCCCAAGTAGGAAACAGCTATAGGCCCTTCTAGCCAAAGTAGCTGCTTTGGGGAAGAAGCAACTCATAACTTCAAAAGAAGAAAAAGGGCACACTAAGTTGGAAATCTCAGCTCTTCTCTCTTCTGGCATTCTGTCAAAAGCTCTGTCTTCTAGCCCTAAGGCCTATTGATTGTCCTTGGACTTGAACACCTTCGTGAATGGAGTGAATGAGGTGCGTGTAGAGATATAGAACAGAGATGAATGGGTGGGGGCTTACACATCAGGACCCCCAACAAATAGATCCTAAAGCCCACCAATGAATGAGTTGAAACCTGCTTCTTTGATCCCTCCACGTGCTTTGGACACCTCTCCCCACTCAGCGATATTAGGACTAACAGTCTTCTTCTTCTCCACACTTCTCCCACACATTCATTGATTTGCTCTCTATACATCCTGGAATTTGAGGAAAATGATAGCTTTTTCTGCCTTAGACAGACTGGTAGTCCTTGTCCTTGCTTTTATTCATCAAGTGGCCTTAAAAGAGCGTTCTGCTTTCTAAAGCATCTGATTTACAAAGAAGCTGGTACTCTGTGAGACCACTTCATTGATTTCTAATTATAATGATTTGGAGGATAGGGGATCCCCAAACCATGTTCTCAGAGACTGTGTGATACTGACGTGATATGGATCTGGTACAAGGCGTTTCTGGGAGGCTGCTACTTATTACTCATAGTTGTACAGTATAAAGTCACCCATTGTGAATTTGTGCCCTAAGTAAGTCCTAAAAGAATGGTGTGTACAAAGATTAAGTTGACATGAGGAGAGATCCAAGGATGATATCTGGTGACAAATGTGGACATCAGCACTGAGCATGAATTCAGTTATAGTGATCATTCAGTGTGGTCTCAAGGGCACTGAGAAGAGTGACTGTCCCCTTCAGACCCCCGTCCTTCCTTCCCCCACTCTACACTATGTGCCTCTTGAGAGCAGGCACTGGGTCTCTTCTGTTCACTGTTGTCTGCCCAGTGCCTGAAGCAATGCCTGGCACAGAGCATACTGAGTGAAGGTATAAAGAACACATCCCACTGGCCCATGGCCCCGTGGCCGCACGGTGCCTTCCTGCCTTGTGCCTTTGTCTCCTATTGCAATGGAAATGCCCCCCACAAGAGGCCACACCTAGGTTTTACCCATCACTTACGGGACTCTCAGGCTCTTTCCTGAGAGTAGGTCTTGATGGGATTGAATAGAAGGAGAAAATAACACAGGGGTGACGAGGGCCCTGAAATGAGCAGGAGGTGGGAATGCAGAGGCTAAAGGTGACCTGCATTTAGCTCACAATTTCACTTACTGAATTTCTGTCAGACGAAGCCTCTGTCTAATGGAGAGCATTACATGGGAGCTGTCTTTCCGAGCTGCCGGGGTCACTGTAAGTCCGTTGCTTTTTTTTTTTTTAAACGTTAAAAAACATCTGTTTTTGGAATGGAGCCCTCTCACGTAGCGTTGTGATATGAAAACCATCTTTCTAAACAATTATTACACTCATGGTACAAGTGGGCGGTGTAAGTGGGCGGAGGCCATGAGGGGTCTCAGCAGAACATCGGTGACTGGCTGTGAAGAGCGGAGTGAGTTGTGGTGATTTGCCTAAAAGATCCCACGACCTATTCTGATTATGAAGAACATTTTTCCTAGATGCAAATACGCTGTTTCACTGAGGCTATTTCTGGGAGAGCTTGTTGCACACAAAGAAATAAGAGGAATTTGTAGTGAAGCTTGTTTGGGCTTTCGAAGGATTCAAGCAGAGATGCGAATTATTCAGCCAGAGTCTTAACTTCCCTCTAAACCTAGTTTCAAGAAGGGACGCTAAACTCATCAGATTAATTTTTGCCAAGATCCTCTATTACTGAAGATTCGGTGACAAGGATGAGATTCCAGCAAAGAACGAGTATGGAATCAGACAATCTTTAAGATCCTTTCCAATTCTGATTTTTTGTGATTCCATATTGGGGAGGAAAATAGTCTTAAAACTCTTTACTCAGAGCTTAAACGCTATCTCTTGTTTCAACTCAGTGATAATATTTACTTCTTCTAATGTTCTTCGTAGCAACACCATTTATTTAATTTAGTCCTATTCAAAATTTCTAGAAAACTGTTGGATTTGAACAAATAGAAAAATGTAATAGCTTGAGCTCCTTATCAACAAAGAGAAACTTCTTGTCTGAGTTGGTGTCCAGAAAAGGGATCGGTAGCTTTTGGGGTGCAACAGAGATGGTGAGGGCCATTTAGTAAACAAAAGATGACCCTTCCCTTCCTCAGTGTGTGATGTTTCTCAATGTCATTTCCATCCCTATGGCTCTATACACATGCCAAGTTTTAAACTCAGTGCTCAGACTAGAAGAAAGGACAGTAACTTGACCTGGCTCAATAGATCAGGAAATTAAATTAGCACTAGAATAACAAACATGTGGAAAATAAGGTTTTAGCAAGGATGCTACAAGTGAATTTAGAGCAGCCAGCTAGAGTGGTGTAGAAGTCACCCAAGCCAGTAGTTGAAAGAACAGTGTTGGGATTGTCAGGAAACAGGCTCAAGGTCTGACTCTGCCACTGACTGGCTAAAAACCCTGGGCAAAGCATCTCCCACCTCTGGGATTTGGGTTCCTCATCTATAAGTAAGGTTGTGGGGTTTTAAAAAATTTTACTTAATATTTATGTAGCGTTTCCTACATCCCAGGAGCTGAGGCGAGTTGTTTTATAAGAGACTCTCATTTGATTCTCAAAAGTATTGGGCCTTGGAAACTCTCAAAGAGCTTTGAGAGAGACAATACTTGAAGCAGCTTCTGCCATAGCCTTTGGTCTTCCTTCCCTCCACTGGATCCCAAAGCAGCTTTCCCACTACTGTTTCTCCTTGCAGGTTAAGGGACTCAGGAATGAAACCACCATGCAAAGATGGAAATTGGCCTGGAGAAAAGGAATTTCATGACTTGATCATCTTTTTCAGCTTGTGAAGATCTATTTTTGGGGCTGGTGGAGTCAAGGTAATTGTAAAACTTGGAAAAATTAAGGAATTTATGGCAGGCCTGAAGCTGGAAACAATTACACTAAGTGATGAATGGAATGGAATGGAATGGCCCTGAGGTCTAGAACCCAGAAGGACCTAGATATAGAGATCATGTTACCTCTTAACCCAAATCTTCATGGGCAAGGCTACTTCAAGGGTTCATCTGTCCAGAATGGTTTAGATCAAGTGTTCAATGAGACATAGCAGTGCTTTAAATGAGCTCTAAATGTCCCCTCCAGTCCAGTCCTGTGAGATAATAAGTAAAGTTTTGTTGTTGTTGTTGTTGTTGTTTTGTTTTATTTTTAGTGAGGAGAGTAATAATTTAGCAACACAGTCACAGTACAAGAAAAGATCTTGGTGGAAATTTTACTTGGGAAGGTATAAAATGCCAAATTAATTGATGTGCTGTGGCATACAAGATGTTGTCATTGAATCTTTTGATTTGATTTCTACATAGGTAGTTGGGGCATGGACCTCACTGGCCTGGGAGTCAGGAAAACTATTTAATCCCGGCTCTACCTGCGGCCTTTTCATTAAAAAAATGCTAATAATAATCTCTGCTCTGCCTGTCCTACAAGAATGTTGTGAGAATCAAATGAGCTAATGTATATTGGAAGTGTGGTGGAAATAGTCAAATAGTTATAGGATATCAGGTATCATAAATTAGATATCATAAATTAGGATATCATAAATTAGAAAAAGAGTTCATCTGTCAAAAAATAGGTATAGAGGGGTGCCTGGGTGGCTCTGTGGGTTAAACCTCTGCCTTCAGCTCAGGTCATGATCTCAGGGTCCTGGGATCGAGCCCCACATCAGGCTCTCTGCTCTGTGGGGAGACTGCTTCCCCCTCCCCGTCTGCCTGCCTCTCTGCCTGCTTGTGATCTCTCTCTCTCTGTCAAATAAATAAAATCTTTAAAAAAATAGGTATAGAGTTAGAACCAATTGGTATTTTAGGAAAGGTTCATAATTCAAATGTTCTTTCATAATTATGTGCATGGATAAAGGTACAAGAAGGAGGAGGAAGAATGGAATGGCTGTTGTATAGCTGAATCACTTTTCTTTCACTTAGAAGTCAAGAATTAGCCTCTTAGTTTGCTGTAGCAAGAAATGGAGGCATAGCATAGAATTATTCTCAAACCACATGACCTGGGCTTTGTGAGCAAGGTTAAGTCAATTTCCATAAAGCTTGAGCCAAGAAATTCACACGAAACTAGAGAGCACAGGGCAGCTTTCTGGTTGACCAAACTCATTTCGGGTTATGCAAACAGCATGGAAGCCAAAAGAAGATGCTCAGTATAAGATCATCTGAGCTTTTTGAGACTGAGAATAGAGTAACATTTAACTATTTAGAGGTACAATAGTATAGGGAAATAGTAACTGGAAAAAATATATCATGGTTTTCTCTCCCGAGAAGCTGAAAAATGAAAATTATCTCATGGTGAGATACTGGCTTAATAGGTTGAACAATGCTCTTTCTGCAAAGATGTTCACATCCTAATCCTTGAAACCTAAGAATATGTTACCTTACATGGCAAAAGGGACTTTGAAGATGTGATTAAGCTAAGGGTCTTGGGTTGGGAGATTGTCCTAGGTTATGTGGATGGACCCAAAGTCATCACAAAGATCTTTGTGATAGGGGTAGGGAAGAGAGTCAGAACCAGAGAAGATGTGGTGATGGAAGCAGAGGTCCGGGAGAGAGAGATTTGAAGATGTTCAGCTACTGGTTTTGAATTGGAAGAAGGGGCTATGAACCAAGGCAGGCAGATGGCCTCTAGAAGGTAGAAAAAGCAAGGACATGGATTCTCCCCTACTGTCCCCAAAGGAACAGAGCATTGCCTGACCCATTATAGATTTCTGACTTCCAAAACTATAAGATAATAAATTTATGTTGGCTTACTCCATTAAGTTTGTGGTAATTTTTTAAGTAGCAATAGGAAAGCAGCAAATAGGAAAGCAAAGGCAGGTAATTTCAGGCTGTGAATGTCTCTGCTAAATTTGACCTCTGTAAGTTGAGGAAGGACAAAGGAACAAAACAAGAAAATGATAAAACATGACCAAAAACAGAATGCTGATGATAATTTGTTAACATAAATCACTAGTTTCTTTGAATCAATGGCTACTGCTATGGTTGTGAATTGTATTCACTGGTTTCTAGTTTGTACTTGCCCTTTGCTTCCTTGTTATGGACACACACACACACACACACACACACACACACATCACTTAAAGCAGAAAAATTAAAGTTGTATGGAGATGTGCCTTGACTCCCACTATAACTCCCTGCCTCTCCCCACTGATGTCTCTTTACAGGAATCTCTCATTTCCCTATAGACCCGTATACCCTCCCCATCCCCCATTTCCCCCACCATCAGAGGGCTTTTTGATCTTCTCTGAGACAACTCTTTCCCAGACCCTAGGCTACTCTGAGGCAGAGGTTGTGAAGGAAAAATCTCAGGAATTCCACGGCAGGTAATGCTTACTAACGCCTGACAAAAACAGCCTCTGGTTTATTGCAGGGCTGTGTGTTGGGAGAATTTGGAGCCAAGATGTTGCTCAAACAGCTACAAAGCGTAGCTTTGAGCTCGTGTGTGGTTTTATCTCTGCAAAGGAAGGAAAGCTGGAGGCCTAGCAGAGGGAAGCCATCTAGCTTGTGAACAGGGTGGGCCACTTTATTCAATGTGTCCTCAGAGGTAGGGAGAACGGCTTTAACTCTTTGAAAGCCATGGAAAGAATATGAAATACTATGCTGTGGCGCTCAGCTAGGAAGTCCCAGCTCTCAGGATCCTGACTGGCCAGCAGCCTAGCAGGACACAGGAGGCTGTAATGGGCTGAGACAGAACTGACCCGAAGATCAGATATGACAGATAGGACCTCTAGGCCATTTCTCCAGAGTGGTGAATCATCTGGTTAAGTCCACCAAAGATAAACATTAAATGGTGCAAGTCACCATTAAGATAGAACATCTGGTCAGAATTTTCATACAGAAAGATTGTTATCAGTGGGACACTCCGGAGATTTGAGTTATGTAGTCATGGCCTCAGTTGTCCAAATGAGTTCATAGTCACTCTGGCCTCTCCTCTCTTCCTTCCCCCACCCCCCACAACATTATTACAGAAAAATGATGTGTAGGAACTAGGAGTAAAACATCCTGCTTTCTCTTTGAGGGTTTTCCTACATTTCAAAGAGAAAGGGGTTTACCCCATTGTGCCACTCAACTGTTCTCTCCCCTCATTCTCTCCCAAGAAGTATCTACTCACTGGGGATAAAGCATTTCCAAATATGACTCTTTCCACTTGGGCTTTACAGACTGTAACTTTAAACTTGGAAAGAACAGAAACAACGTACATGCTCTGATGTGAAGGCAATGAGCCTGGGAACAGCAGCCATTCCTTTCTCCTTGACTTCTGGGAACATCTTAAAGCGTGCAATCAGCATGGCATACATGTTAGATATAGCGCCACCTAAAGGAAGTAACAGCAACACACAGTGACCTTTTGTAGTCCTTACCAACATCATTTCACATACAAGCACCATTCTTTATTTCCATTGACCTAGACTCCTCCTTGGACAGAGGGAAAGCCATATTTATTGGTTATTCTTTGAACTGAATCCTCAAACTCAGACTGAATCCTCAGGCTAGGAGGGTCAAGAGAAGGGAGCATCGGGCCAAACCATAGGACACATGCCACCCCTTTGTATCCCAGCTGAACAGAACTGCCAATTGATTCTGCTTTTGCTGGGACTCCTCTGAAGAGGTTCTTTAGAACTGAGAAATTGTTGCCTTCCTTTGCACCATGTGAACGTGGTCATTCTTCATTACGCCTGTGGAAATCTTATTTTTATCCTGATGGAGAAAACATTTCTTTTCATTTCAACTCAGGCAATGTCTTGTACTTGCACAAAGATAAGTCTGTTGTAGCTAATGGTGTGGACTGTTAATCCACAATTCTCACAGAATGAGGATAAACATCCAAGCCCATTTCATCATACTCATCTGTGCATTTCCCCAGAAATTCTTTCCACTCAAAGACATCACAGAAGTATAATTGTAATAGCTGAACAGAATCTTATTTCATAATGATAAGAAAACACAAAACTAAGGGAATTTTAAGTCTATGTTGAATTGCCTTTCCTTTGTCGTCCTAAGATTGTCAAGGATTTCATACCGTAACGTTTGTATCTTATAAGTAAGGTCTCCAGCAAAGAAAAGTGAGCTTTCCCCCAAGATTGTTGGAAAGTTTAGAATTTTTGCAACGTAAGATGAAGACAGGTTGTTGTGCATGCAAATGGAGATGACGACATGGAAACAGGGACATCATGAGGCAGAGTGAGGCCACTATCTCCTCCCTTCCCATAGGGGACACACTGGGCTTTGAGTTCCCTTCCCTTTGGGTGGCTGAGGAGCAGAGAGCTCTTTGTACCAAACTGAATGGCTCACATAGGGCCATGACTTTTGCCTCATGCACCCTGGGTCCTGAAGCAAGCAGGCAGCCTGGCCCTGGCTCTGTCTTCAGTCAGAATAAGGGTAATTTCTACATCTTCTGAACCCCAGAGACATGGGGCAAGCAGAATCCAGGTCAGGCCTGCTTTGAGCAGACACCTTGTCTACAAGGGCTGAGGTTGTAGGATGCTGCTGGGAAAGGGACCAGCTTTTAAAGGAAATTCCATTCCATCCTATGGTTTTTCAGTTTGGGCATGAGAACGGCTTGTTGGGCGGCGGGGGGCAGGGGTGTGTGCTGTTCTGTGCACTGCAGGGTGTTTAACAGCATCCCCGACTGTTATCCATTAGATGCTGCTAGTACTACCTGCCTCCTCCGCACCCCCGCCCAGCTGTGACAACTGAGAACTTCTCCATTCATGGCCAAATGTCCCCTAGGGGTACAAGAGCCCCAGCAGAGAAGCACTGTCCCAGTTGTTCTTGTGAGAGAGGCTGGGGAGAAAGGAGGCAGGAGAAAAAGGGGAAGATGAACACAAAGAAAACACGTCACATAGCACAGTTATTCAAGAACCTTCCAGCTCTACCTTGCCACTCCTCATTGTGTCTCCTCACTCCAATTATTCTCTGTCTAAAGATCCAGGAGCCCTGAGAGACATGAAGAAGATTCTGGATCGTTAGAGCAGACTGCTTTGTGCCACCCAGGCAGGAGGACAGATGCATCTTGAGAGGAAGGATGCAATAAACAAGCTCTGAATCATCAGGAAAATCCCGTTAGACAGGGAAAAGTTTGTGACTAAGCCAACATATCCTTTTCTTCTCCTTTGGTCCTTCATGACTTGCTGAGTAGTGAGGAATACTCCAGTAGTCTTCAGCTCCCAGGCATAGGTGACATCACATAAACAGATTTCTTCTAGAAGTTCCAGAGACCTTTCCATGAAGCCTCTGGATGTTATAGACGGAGGTGTAAAGTAAAATGAGCTGAGCTATGTATTCAAGTCACAGACCTAAATCTCTGTGTTTAGTCCCAGGCAATAGGACTTTCAGATCTCAGGCACATACGAGGTATGATTTCTCCTATCCCGACTCCTTAAATGGGAAGACCCTATATCCTAGGAGTAAGGCTGGAGACTACCTAGAAAGGCATCCATTTGCAAGTGAGGATGCTATAATCCATCTCTCCTCTGTAATGCAGAGGTATATGTAATGCAGAAACAGGTTGCCAATGGCCTTTTCTTCTGTCCCCTCCCCACTTTGCAATGTCTACATTATACTTAGCATGACGTCAGTGGCTTCCATTTTGACATGAGAGGATATGGATCTTTAGGCTCCAAGGAAGAAGCCCCATGATCAAGGTTAAGTCTTTCCACATGATCATCTTCTGTCATTGATAGGGGCATCCATACTTAGCAGAACTGCCAAAGAGGGTTCTTTCTCTGGGTGTATATTTTCCGGGGCAAGAGGGTTCCAAGAACAGCTAAATTAGGTCTGGCCCAAGCCCCCTTAGCCAAGCTTTCAGGGTTGGCAGGAGCAGCTGTTCTCTTGTCTCTCCTGGGGACCACTAAAGAGAGCTCAGAATGCTCAATCACATAACCAACCTTGTAAGAGGAAGAATAGAATAGAAACAATGCTGGTCTTTGAACACTACCTAATTCCTCATGAAAAATACCTTAAGAGCCTCAGTTCCAGACAATGATGACAAAGTTCCCTCCATGGGGAATGGTTTTCCAAAGGAGAACTGAGTTCCCTTACAAAATAAAGGCTAGCTTTAAATTCATCACAGCTGGTGTTTGATGGAAAAAAAAAAAAGGCTAATTTTCCCTTCCATTTAACTAACATGTTTTCCTTCAGCACCTGAAAAATGGTGTTGTATCTTTAAAAGCATAAAATATAATAGCAGATCTAAGCTTGTAGGTAAGGCTGCTTAATTTAAGCCCTACCCTTGAGGCCACTGTTGCCTGCCTATCATTTCTTCTTTCAACCTGTTCTTTATTTTCTCTCTCCCTCATAATCCACTTGTCTCTGTGGGTTTGTGGAAGGGACATCCTGACATGGCCCTTGCTAACATAATGGCAGGTGTGGCTGTGGCCACAGGTCCAGTCTCCATGCATGGAGCACCGGCCCCATTCTGATGATCCTCTCCTGCCACTGATTAGGTGATGGTCTGCGCACCAGGTTTATTTTCCACGGGTCAGTGACTCTCCCTCCCAACCACCTTTCTAACTTCTATTTCTTCTCTGCGTCAAAACCAAGGTCACATACAGATCCGGAACCAAGGGCAAGGCTTTTTTTGTCAGGTTGATTCTCTTGGCTGCAAGAGGTGTGAACAATGGAGTTTAGAATCCAGTGGCTGGTGATAAAAAGCAGGATGCAAGAAGGGAAGGCGAGAGAAGCCTCTGGAAGGAATCAACACCCTCCTTTTCAGCTTTAAGAAATGGTTTCCCAAGTCACTCTCTGCCCTCCTTGAAATTGATGTAAATCAGCTTCTCTGGTTGTTACTTGAAAGGGACAGAGTACCTACGCTCTATTACATAGCTGTGCCTCATAATGCATCCCAAAACAGAGAAGGCTTTATTAAATGAGGCTACCCTTTCACTAATTGTGGGAAGAGTTTCAGAGAGTGAATTCCCTTACGAGGAATCTTTATTCTTCTGTTCTTCATGATCCACACATCTTCTAGATAGGATCACAGTAGAAAGACTGGGTAAATTTCTACCTGTTTATCCTCTTTCTGAACACAAATAACTATTGCTCAAGCATGGGGAGTTGGCTTGGAAGCATGGCCAATGGTCATGTATTATCACACTCATGCTTTTGATCAACATAACCTATTTAACATAAGCAGAAATAGAGACTAGGTATTTAATCGCTCCTGTGTTCATAATGAGGCAGTGCATATCAGAAGAAAAAATACAAAGAAAGGTTGAAATATCATATACCAGGAGAAAATATCCCGTCGCCAGAGCCCCCTGGCCAGCCAATGATTTCTCTCATTTTCTTTAGCGTGACATATTCCAAGAGCACAAAGACTGGAGCAATTTCATAGGTGAACCTGAAATGTAGTAATGGCCACATTTTATGTATGTATATAACTCAAAGAAATACTTCATTGTTACAACATCTATAGAACTACTGTACATCCCTTTTCAAACTCTACATTCACAAAGGTTTTGATTATAACATTGAACAGAGAGAAAATTATGTCTTCTTAAAGGTTGCCCATTTTTCTATATTCCTAAAGTCAAGAGCTTAATGCTCAAGGGTCATTTTTCATATTGAATAAATAAAGAACATTACAGAGTAATACTATTTAAAAGACATCATCTGGTCCCGTTTCTTGTTTGCATTATACATAATTATAAATCCAAAATGCCAAAGAAAGTGCCTTTTGTGTTTGAAAAATGTTATATAACTTTGATTGCATGAAAGATACATCAGGACTCTTTTAAGTTAAAGTGAACACCCATATACTTCTGAAGTTTGTATCACTATGTTAGGGGCTACCTAATTAAAAAGAGATTTTCACATGAGAAGTAGAATAAAGACCACGAAATCTCACTAATAATTATCCTGGATTTAAAAAAAAAACACCCCATATTTAATGACTTACATGTTCGTGTTTGCTGTTGATGTCAGCCAGTCTGCTGCTAATCCAACCATATCCAGTCCAGTGGAAAGTTGATTAAAATATCTGGGATGCCCTGAATATAATGGAAAACCAGAATCAGGACTGCATCCAGTGAAACTAAATGCCTCTCAAACACAGGATCGCCCTAGCTAAAGAACCTTGAAATATCCTTCAGTAATAGGAAATCCATATTCAGAAACCCATCATGTGCGTGTGTGTGTGTGTGTGTGCGCGCGCGTGTGTAGGTGCGTTCACACAGACACACCCAAAAGGAGCATTTCATCTAACAAGAGGGACTATTTTGGGTTTTGGTATTTCTTAAAACACACTCTTAAAAAAACTTCCCCTAAACATTATCCTATTAAAAAAAAATAACAAGTGGGGTTTGCAATGCTTATGCTAGTTTATTTCTTAGCATCCCTTCAATACATTTGCAAACTAAACATGCTCATGTAATCCAAAGCTATTCTTGCTTACACTCGTGCTGCTAAAAATCCTTTTTTGTTGAAGTTGTTCTGGGAATCAGTCATAGCATGACATCCGCCAGGCATGCCAATATTCGTAATGATATCAGTGACAAATGACTGATGATTACAAAAGACAAGGCAAAAATGGGAACATAAGACACTCTGTTGAGTGATTTGTCCTGGATTCAAAAGGTGATGATTGCCTATAGAGGGCATGGGCAAATCTAATTCTTGTTGATTCTTTTCGGTCCAAATATTTGATTACAAACAACAGAACTCCTTCACAGTTGTGATTTAAAATAAAGCGGGATACAGTCAACATCACTGCCTTGTCAACAAGATACATGAAGATATATTCAATGGGCTGATGAGTCCATTAGCAAGGCTTATCTAATTAACTTCTAGATTTCTCTGAAACTCTCTAAAGGAGTTGACATCCAAATACTCCCGAGGCTATTATTTTAAATGTGATTGTAAATACCTCATTAGAATTCCATTCCTTGTCTTGCCCCATAAAAGCCTATCTCTAAATCTGTGATTTGCTTGGCAGCAAAAATTTTAGAAGATGATCAATTATGGAAATAGCATCTGATAAGAAGGCGGCCTCCACTTATGGACACCTGTGTGAAGCCCGGGGATGACGGTCTCTCAGGCCAGCATGGGAGGAACAAGATAAAGGAAAGCAATGGGGAAAGCAGGGACAAAAGTCAATACAGAGCTTATCTGTAGGACTGGAGTGCTCTTATCAGCCTCCGGCTAGTGGCTACACAATTAGACACTGAGAAAAGATAGGAGCTGGAAAAGGGCGCATTTCAAAGAGACTGGGATTTGTGTGGCTCTCACTCACTCTCAGGCATTGTTTTGTCTCCTTGTGGCTGTGCACAGTGCCTTTCTACCTTTTCGCTTTTTACCAGGCCCTCTGATGCTGACCCTGTCAATTTATGTATCCAGGGAAAGTGAGAAAGCTGCCGCCCGGGGGCCGTGGTCTGGAACAGCTCTCCCCTGTCTCTGCCTCATTGACTCCCCATTTCATTAGAGCTCACAGCTGAAATCACAGCCGCTTCTCCCTCCCGATGCCCCTTCATTTCTCTTTTCCTAAGCCATATCTTTAAAGCGAGGAAATTAATAAAGATTAGCAAATCAATCCATTAATCTACTCTCCCAATTCATATGCATTTTCTGGATGAATGTGGCATCTATTATCACACGCTATTTAACACTCTGGAAACTTTGGCATGAAAACCTCTGCAAAAAAAAAAAAAAAAAAGCGAGAGAGAGAGAGGGAGAGAGAGAGAAATTCCAAGGTGTGTGTCCAGCCCCAGGATATCAAAAGGCCAATCCATCCTGCTACCTGCCACTGGAAAACTGGGAAGTAAGTTTGTGGCTTCCATGGCTTGACTCCCTTCACTATTTATTTGATCTCGATCTCCCATGGCACCTGAATCTCTCGTGCTTCAAATTTTTCGTTCATTGACGGTGATGTGAAAAAAAATGGAGGGAGATAGTTTGACAGGTTAGAACAACATGTCCTCTTGATTTCTGCAGGAGTATGCTGCAGAAATACTCTATTTGCTCCCTCCCCGTGACTCCCCGCAGGCTGCCGGCGAATCCGGGCAGGGCTCTCCGAGAGAAAGGGTGTGAGAGACCTGCCTTGGAGGCTGCCTGCCGTCCCAGCCGTCCTGGGCATCCAGCTGCCGCCGCCGCCGCCGCCCGCCCCGGCCCGGGGTTGGCGGCCATGCGCAGCAAGGAGGAAACGTGAGATTAGAGCCGCTCACGCCTCTGGAACGCTCCCCACAGATTAGCAAATGAGCCGCGAAGGCTGCACAGCCTCGGCCAACAACCAGCCCCTGGCGGCCCTGACCCTCTTGTCCACCATCAGCTGGGGAGGTCTACAGAGTCGGTCCAAACTGCTGTGTACCCGCAGCACGCACCCAAGGATGGCCTCATTTATCGATGCTTCCATTTCTTTGTCTGATGGCTCCGTTAAAAGACTCAAGACATTAACCCCTGCGCTCCAACCCCCCTACCACTACCAAGTCCAATGGGCCCTGAAAATGTTAATTATTCCAGAATTCTATCATTCTCTGCAGTTTTCAGTTTTCTGTTCCAACTGTTCTTACAGACGTAATTTTAACCACACATGAAGACTGTCGTTTGCAAGTATCTTCCCCACTGCCCTTCACTCCTCTCTGAGCTTGGAGCCCAAGTGGAAATTAGATTACGGACTCCTTGGTAGAAAGCAGGTGCTAATGTATTTTATAAAAACATCTCCTGAGGAGAACTAAAATGCCTAATGGTCACAGAGATGGTAACAACTTTACAGACCCTAAATAGGGCTAGTGGTCAAATACTAGTTATAGCATAAAAACCTGTAAACTTGCCAGTCAAAAAGAGGTGGCCGGTGTTAATTCTTTGAACTGCTATTTGGGGGTGGAACAGGGAAGACCAGAAGACTACATATGTTATGAATAATATTGATATTGATGCTTAGAAATCCAACTTCATCCCATTTTCCTCTGAACTTTAAATAAAATGCATTAGAACTACATTTGACCAACAGTTTCACAAAGGATTATGGCAAAATCTAAGAACTGAATGGCCCCATCTTCTCCTGATGCTAAATGAAGCATTGACGGACAGAACTATCACTTTCATTGACTTGCAATTCCCATTATCTTAACTCTTTAAATTACATGTCAGACATCACCAGCTTTTAAGGATGAAGATGTAAAACATTTTTATAGGTTCTTTTCAGTTTGGTAGCAATAAAAAAATAGGTAGCAACCTACTATTATCATATTGAAATATTAGGGTAGAGGAATGGGTCAAACAAAAATGAATTAAAGGCACTGTTCAGGTTTGCACCCACAGATACATCAAAAGCTGGGAGGAAGAACATCTGTAATGCCTTGTATATACATCGTGTGGAGTCTCTGTGAACATAATTGAGAATGATAACTAATAAGCCTTCAAAATTCATACTCCACAGACCAAGTGTGATCAAAATCACCAAGTTTAACTCCTTTCCCTATGTACCTAGTTCTAAGTCTATAGTCCCACAGAAGCGGATACGAATAATGCAGCAGATCGATTTCCCTAGGCTGCTTCTTTGCATACTTTTCCTCTCTGTTGGTATGACAAATAGAAAAACAAAACCCAAAAAAGTAGCTAAATGTCACACAGCAAACATTTGTAAAATGCTTGTTGTTGATGCGAGCAATATGATAATTCATTAACCAAAGAAATGGCAACATAAAAAGATCAAGTTCCTATGGGAATTAATATTCATGTGACATTTTTATTTGCCAGGAGATCTTTTTTAAGGCTACAAATCAATTTAGAGCCACAAGGTATTCTATCCCTTGTGGTATTCATTCATACTTAGTTTTATTGCTTTAAGGAAGTGTAGTGGTACCATGCATCAGCATGGTTAGAGACAAGGCAGGAAAAGAAGGGGTAGTCGTGATCTGGGGAGACAAACAGCTGATTTTTGCATAGATAAACTGAAAGCTTAGAATGTGCCCAAATAAATGTTACACCTGGGGCTGCAAAATGAATAGCGTATGAAGACTACTGTGAAAAAAAAGCAATAAATACAAAATACATTTTAAAATAAGGATAAGGATACTTGATTCCCCTCCCCCACCCATTTTCTTCATTTTATATTCAGAATGGCTACGAAGCACACACACATCCTTGTATATAACACGGTTGAATAGTTAAGCTAGTTTGTATTGTGATTTCTTTTGTGGACATTTCTTTTAAAAAAGGAGAAAACCTGGGGTTTGAATCTGAGGTCCTGGCCATTTGAGACAATGCCAAATTATTGTCTCTCTGTAGCGATAATTACATAGAATGGTTTGTCCAATGTCTGACCATTCCTACTCCGTGGAAATGACTAGCACTACACTAGTATTGGGCTTCTGTTTGGATCATGCCTTTTGAGCTTTCATTTCTATATTCCCTTTCTGTCTCCATTTTGGGTCACTTCTACTGGCCTCTGCTGACAAATGGTTGCTTCTACATCAGTGGTTAATCTCCACGGCCAAATGCATGCAATGTAAAATCTGATGATTTATACTTGATACATTTATAATGTTTCTGATATTATCAACTTCAAAAACATCAATAGTAAAGGGTGCCTTTGCTTTATAGCATTCTAATAATGACTTTTTTAATTGATGAAAATAACTCTGTAAATTTGAAAATACCAGTAACGCCAAAACAGAAAACATTTTTATATAAAATAAAAATTGTAAAAGGAAAAAAGAGCTTTATTATTTTTGACTGGACAATACCTGTTTTAATTGCATATTTTAGAGTCGTTTGGCAATGCATCAAAATTTCCTCCAAATTTTGTGGTTGGTCTGCCAATTCCCAGTTATACTCTTGAAGGAGCTCATTAGGATAATGGAAATCAATCACTTTGGTTGATCTATCGAAACTTTTCACCACATACTGAAGCAAAATGTCCATAACGTCTTGCAGAAACGCCAAAGTGGGCCTTTCTCCATCACATGCTGGCAGCAGGTCTAAAGAATGGAATAAAAAATGCCACATTTTAATTTTACCGTGAAAATATCCAGGCAAGATCTTGATTCGGCAATTTCTCTTTGGATTGAGAGATGTTGTGCTTTAAAAATCTGGAAACGCAGAGCGTTTTCTTTAAAGGGGAGGTATTTTTCAAAGACGAAGGAAAAAGAGAAATTGCGGTTTCTCCCCCCCACCGCAAATTAATTCTTGCATTTCAATCGACAACGTGTTGTTTGCTTTCTTTTTAAAAAGACTATGCCTCCATTCATCTGTTTCACAGGGGTCCGTCCAAATGTTATATCTCAGTAAATCATCTTAAACGATTATGGAAATACGTCACATCAGAAATGTTTGAGGATTGCCTTTGGGCAAATCAGGCAAAGTGGAGCATGCAATGTTAGGATCTCTGACCCATTAAGATGGCTCGCTATTTCCTAAGTCTCTGTGTGTGTGTGTGTGTGTGTGTGTGCGCGCGCTCGCGCGCTCATTTAGGTGACTGGGTGTGTAAACACAGAGGAGTAAAACCCCGCACAGGTCTCACGTGAATGTAATAGTTTCCCTGTGAAACTGCATCTATGAATTACTCTTGCGATCTAAAGACCTAGAACGTCTCAGCAACCAAGTCCCATTCGTTTCAGCGGCCACCAAGAAGCCGACCTCGAGGTTCAGCGCGCGCGGGGACCTCCGCCAAACGCAAACCCAAGGGCGGCTCTGGGACTAGAGCGCCGAGGCCCTAGAGTCCCCTTGGGACGCCCGCGCCCAACGCTGCGCATAGGCCGGGGTTGGGGCTCAGATGAAGGGACAGGCACAGTGTTTCTCGCTTACAGCTGAAGATTCACCCAAGGTCCGTCCGCCTCCGCCGTGATTCTCGACGACTCGGGTCAGGGCCCTGGCCCTGGGTCCCTTTTCGTCGCGGTGGGTGGGGCTGTGCGAGGGACAGTGGTTCCCGGGGACCCCACGAAGCGCATTTACCTGTTGCATGTAGAAACGCATAGTTGACGTCCGCTTTGGGGCAGCTGCAAGGCTTCTGATTACAAGCGCAGGCGGCCTTCCGGGAGGGGGCCCGCGGGGGCTGGCTCCCGCCACTCTCCGAGGGCTTCTCGGCGTCTCCGTAGAGCAGGGCTAGGCAAACACAACGAGAGCGCTGGTCAGCCGGCTGCCGACCCCGGGTCCCTCGCCCCTGCCTATCCTCGGCCAAGAAACCTCAGCTCCGCTGTTGGGGATGCGGAGGTGAGAAGGTGACATTGCCCCGCGGGACCCAGAGGCGACTGACTGGCCGTGTTCGGTTCCCTCCCCCCCTCATGAGCAGGGCACTCACCGCACAGCTTGTTTCCGATGCCGCCTGTGAACTTCTGAGCCACCTGACACCAGGCTCTCGCTGCAAGGAAAGACAGGTAGGAGGACAGCGAGGCAGAAAGAGAACGGCAGACGTGTGAAATTTCGTTCTACGGGAACAAACGCACTAAAGCCGGGGTGGGGAAAAGGGCGGCCGGGAGCTGCGCACAGAAGACAGGTGCAGGAGGGGCGCGGCAGCCAGGCGGCCCGGCCCAGCCCGACCTTACGTTCGCTGATTTGTTTTCAAGAGAAGCCCAGACTCCAGCCCTTTGCACTTGCCTTCCAGGTGCCAATAGGAACGTTCAGGCAAACCCCCCTTCCTGCCTTGCGAGTTTTCCTAGATATCGAAGCTGTCCATTTTCCTCGCAGGCTCTCCTTCCAGCCCAAGAATTCTCTCCCATTTTCCCCCTTTTCCCACAGCCACTCTATCCCTCTACAGGGTCCAGACACCAAGATGGTGGGAGTGCCCCAGGCCCACGGAATTCTGGTTTCGAGGAGACGCCTCTGTGTTTGGGGGGCTCTCCCAAACTTCACTGAAAGGAGTCTGAGATTCTTAGGCGTCTTTCGCAAGAGATAAGGGCATGTGAGGTTTTGGTCTCTTGGGACATCAGGGACCTACAGCGAGGGCAGGGCGAAGTGTCCGAAGTTTCCTGTTGCAGATGGAAAAACCTCCTTCGTCTTCCCTAGCACTGCAAACCCCAGTCCACCCGCAAAGCTCTCCTGGAGCAGATCCTTGTTCCCCTACCTGTGCCGGGGTTCTCGGGATCCCCGGAGCCATCTTCAGACCCGAAGGACCAAAAGCCGGAGCCCGGAGATGCCATCAGCGCTGTGCGACTGGAGCGGGTCGCCTCCGAGTGCGAACTGTCGGCGAGCTGCCCTCGGCTCGGCTCGCTCTGCGCGCGCGTGCGTGAGTGTGGCGGGAGGAGGGTACCGTGTGGGGACCCGCGCGGCCGTGCGGCAGAGGGTGGGTGTCACACAGGGACAGGAAACGTGCGTGTCTGCGTGTTAGTGCGTGTATGTGTTCTGGGGTTAGGGCTTAGAGACGTGGCTGAGGTGAGATAGGGAGGGAGACCGAAGGGTCCGCGCCGCAGGGATATGGGAAAGCGCCGAGCGCCCGAACTGCTTTTGAAGGGGAAGGAGTCCAATCCGGATGGATGAGGGGGCGGCGGAGAGAAAAAAAAAAAAAAATGGGAGCGGGAGGATGCGAGGCAGACGGTGCTCACGAGCTGGAGTCAGAGCGTGTGGGTGGGAGGCGTGCAGGGGAGCCCCTGGGGAGCGCTAGCCGCAAGCCTGCAGACAGCCCCCGCGGGTCCGGGAGCGCTGTCCAGAGTGCTAACGCGGCCGCCTGCGCGCGGCTTCAGCGAGGGGTAGACCAGACAGACCTTGGCGAGGCGGAGCCGGTGGCCGAACCGAGTCACACACAGGCATCGATTGGCGTATTGTTTGAGATCTGGCTCCTGCTGCCGGGAAGGAGGCGCGATTTCCGCGCCGCCTTCCTCCAAGACGGTGCTGAGGTCGCTGTGACCTCGAGAGTCCCGGCGGCTGGGCTGGAATCAGGAGCGGTTCGTGAGCTTGGGGAGGGGACGGTGGGGGAAGGGCGCCTACGCACTGAAAGCCTCATCTCAGCTCCTGAGTGGAGCCTGACGCCTTCCTACTGAGCCGCGCGGTGCTCAGGAGCGCGTCATTCCCGTGCTTCGGGGAGAGCGGTCGCCGAACCCACCGTCCAGGATCTGAGTGACGGCTGGGAGAAAGACTGCTGATTGAGGCAATTAAAATCCATGCAGGAGCCTATCACCGAGGACCTGGGCTGCGGAAAAAAAATAAATAAAACGAATGGAAACTTCTTGGAGGGGGGCGAGGGAAAACTACTAGAATCAGCAGGCAGGATTGACAGCTGATAGGGTCAGCTGATCGGGTCATTTGGTGACCTTGGCCCGCGGAGGCGTGGAAGGGTTTGCTGCTTCCGTATGACCGGAATCGACGTGTGCGTGGGACGCATGTACAGTTTCCAGCTAAGCAATCTGAGCTTTCCAAATTCAAGGCGGAAAGAAGGCATCGTCTGCTGGGCCTCAAGTCTGCAGGCCTCAAATTGATCATCTCCTCCCCACCCCCAACCCCTCCGGGAATCTTCACGATAGCGGGGGGAGGGTAGTGGGGGCGGCGAGATTCACTATTTCTGAGGCCTGGTGGGAAGGGGTTTCTTCTCTTCTGATAAAGTCAGAATCGCGACTCTCGTACAATATCCTTTACGTTAAAAGCTGTTAAACAAAGGGAAGACGCCCTGAGACATTTGGGGCGCGTTGAGTTCGCGCTGCTTCTCTTGGTAGCGGAGATCAGCGTCACGCACATCTTGCGGCTTCTGGGCTCTGAGAGACAGGCCGAGGAAGACCCTGGAAAGGCTGCGTCCTGCCTTCCGCCGCGTGCATTCCCTTGAGCGAACGTTTTTCATTTCCATTCTGTTCAGAAGCCCTCATTTCTCTGCTCTCCTCAATCAAGTTACCAAAGCCGCTGCCAAAGCAGAGACTCACGGATCCTCTCTTGGCCACAGCCCTTCGATCCTCGCTTAGGGAGGGCGTCGTGGGGCCTGCGTGGCCGCATTCAAGCCCAAGTCCTACGTCCCAGGCACACGGGGGCCTGGTAAAGTCTTTCCACGAAGCTTTGTCTTCTTTCGTGCGCGGGAGAGGAGGGGCACCAGGATCCAAACCCCTGCCCCCGAGTGTTGTCAGGGAAGGGCGCTGGCCAAGGTCCTGCCGTAGACTTGTTGCAAAGTCGGCTGTGTCGGGAAGCCTGCCTCCGGCCGCAGGCGCTTAGTGGGCATGGACCCAGGCCTCAGTGTGGCCACCTTCTCCGGAGCTCTCGGCTTCAGAGGACCCAGGTTACAACGCCAGGGTGTAAAGACTCCGTGGTTCAGCCGTTTGCGCGCGGGCAGGGCAGCTGCGCGGCTCTCGCTCCAGCAGTCGGAGAGATCAGTTCTTTGTTTAAATCCACACCAAATCCTGCAATGTTTTGCTTCAACCCAGAACGCTGGGGTTGCAGAACTTCTCTGCAATGGGTAAGTGGTCGAAGACATAAAGATTCTTTAAAACAAGCTTTTAAAACACTCACAAAGCCCCGAAGGAAGAAACGGATTAAAACACAGGGAAGGTAGAAACCACAACACCTGTACTTAACATAATTTTTTTTTTTTTAACGCGGCATAAAATCCCACTGTTTAAACTCAATTAAATCCCATAGCTCTGGAGTACTTTGAATCTAATGGTGGTATTTAGATTTTTTATTTAACACACCCTACTTCGCTGCACTCAGGGATCTGATTTGTCTTCCCTTAACGTGGTCCCTCCCTAGACAGCAATTTGCTTCATAAAGACTTTGATTTTGTAAAGGAGCCCACTCCCCCCACTCTTGGGCTTGGCACTGGAGATAACAAAAGAGCTCAGCGAGGTAATAATTACAGTCATTAGTTCACAAAGGAGGCAGCCACAGAATGGGAAGTGGGGGGGGGCAGCACTCTGGGGAAAAGCTTTTGAAGCCTCTTTCTCAGCAGGGGTCGAGAGACCCAAGCTCCGGGTGCTGCTCTCCTGGGCAGGTTTCCTGGTTTGACCTATTTTTTTGTCCGTGGGTTATCCAGAGATCGCACTGCAGGTCTCCCAAAGAAGAATGTCTGTTACAAGTTTTCCCTTGAGTCTTCCCAGGGCCCAAATGTCAAAGGACAGAAAAAGGGAGATGGAAAGAGAGAAAAAGAAAAAGGAGAGAAAACAAAGAAATACCAAAGAAAAAAAGGGAAATAAAAACACTGAAACCTTTCACTGTGTGTTTGCGATTCCCTTTTTCAGTTCCACTGAAAAGGGGGTGGAGAGTTTAGGGAGGGCGTCTATTGCCTCCCAGTCCAGTGACGGAGGGGCTGGGCTCCAGGTCTCTGGTCCACTGTGGGCCACCTCAGAAGCTTGAAGAGGCCTGGTAGCGTATCAGCGGAGCTCAGCTTTTTCCCCCATCTGGGTGGAAAAAACCATCCCGGTGGTGGGTGGATGCGTGGGTTGGGGTTGTGGGAACTGGATTCACGTCGCATTCCAGAATCTCTCCCCTCCTTGACAGTGGGCAGCGCGCCCTCGCGCTGGTTTCACTGATGCCTGTGTTAGGCCCAGCCTGCAGCCTGTCACAACAGCTGTCACCCCAAGGGCTGACCCCCGAGCGGAGGCGGCAACCAGAACCTAGAGAAGGAGCAGGACCTACAGTGCACTTGAACTCTGAGCTCTGCTCTGCCACAGCGGGAGGCTTCCCCTGGAGCTGGTCTCATTTGTAAAGTGAGGAGGCTGACCGAGTTATCTTTCGGGGGACTTTTTGGCCTCAGCATTTTGGGTTGGAGAGTACCTTACATCTGGTGGGCGAGCTTCGCAACAAACACTCACCTGCCCTCACTCCATCCTCCAAAAATTTCCCCCAAGTCTCCTGGTTCTGGGCCGCAGGTGCAACATACCCCATACCCCAAACCCATCTCCCAATTCTGTCCTCCTGAAATCATCTCACCATCCTTCCTGACGCTCTTCAGACAGTGTAGACACGGACGGTGTCAGTGCCATAGAAGAGCTCACCCAGGTTTTAAAATGAGATGCAGTCAACTGGGGAAGGCAAATCTCTGCCCACCCGTTGCCCTCTCCTCTCTCTTAAATACACCAAAATTCGGAGCCGAGGAGATTGCCTTAAATCTGCAGACTAGGAGAACCTAAAAAACTTGACAGTTGGCTCAATGGGGCTAAAGGTGTGTGTGCCAACGCGCAGTGTGGAGTGATTTGGGGGATCGTCCGGAGGCCAAGTTTGGGTGGCAAGACCTGGGTTTTAACGTAGATGGTATATTTGTTTGGGAGGGTTGGAGACGGGGGCTGTTCGCTGGAGACAGGCACCGTCGCCCCCCTGCCTGGGCACCTGCACCCGCGCAGCTGGACGGGAGCTGTCCAGTCCTAAAGGGGAATATCTGTGGACCAGCCCCGAAAGCCACGGACTTTCCAAGGCACTTCCTTTATTTAATAACCGCGGTAACCGCGGGAAGGGAAAGCGCGAGTGTGAGATGAAGTTCCATCTTCAAAGCTTCCCCCGCCCTCGCCCCTCCTCCCACCTGGGCTTTGTTTTGCTCGCCCCTCGAGTGTCCCGCGGGCCTGGGAGAGCCGTTTCCAAGGGAAAAGAAATCTGTGAAGTCAAGCAAAACAACGGGGAGGGATCGGCGAGAGCTCAGGCGCAGTCGGGTCCACAGGAGTTGCAAATGAGTGAACAAAGAGATACACGGGGGGCCAGGGACTGGGATGCCCCGACTGGCGAGCTGGTGGGAGTGGAGGGTGCCGGAGCGAGGGGACACGGCGGCCGAAGAACTCTCACTTCTCCGCCTTCTAAGAGTTGGGCCAGGCACTCGAGGGGCGAGGGCAGCGGGCAGCCCGTGCCAGGGTCAGGGCCTAGGCTTCAGCTCCCTGTGGTGCTAGCGTCCGAGGGTCTCCCGCTTTGGCCCCTGCAAAGCCCCGCAGTCTGCGCACATTCCCATGGGGTGGCCCCCGGAACAGCCGGACTACACCTGCTGCACGAGGCGCTGCCGCTGGGAGGTCTTGCGCAGGAGCCTCCTGTAGTCGTAGGGGTTGGCTGCGGAGTCCTTTTCCTCCTGCTCCTGGTTCTCCTGCGCCCAGCACCTGCAGCGAGACCCAGAGTCAGCGGCGCCGCAGGACAGCGCCGCCCCGCCCACCCAGCTAGGCGGTTCCACTCCCCACACCTCCCACCACTGGCCGACAATTAAGAGCCGCACACTCAAAACATCAGGATAGTGGCCGAATGCAACCGCGTAATTTTCTCAGAAGGTTTTCAGTTTTCCCCAAGCAGGTGGGGTAAGCTGGTGACTCTGTCTTCAGATGACAGCTAGGGAAGGCGTCAGAACGTATAGCTGAGAGAGCTCAGCTTCCCTCCGTCTGCAAGAACTCACAACCAATAAACAACTATTTGTTTTAGTACCTTAATTTTCTTTAAACACATTTTGGTCAAGCAGGAAAGTTCAAAGTGCCTAAATAGACAACCATCGTTTTGCAGTTTAAAACCGTTCAAACGTTTCTCTGCAGCACTCCTGCCACATCTGATCCACCATTGATAGCTGGGCGCCCAGTCAGCTCTTTCAAGGAGGATTTTGGGCCACTTTTCCGGAACCTACCCCTGGGAAAGCCTCCCAGCTTTACCTTCAGATTCTGAAACTTGCCTGAGGAAGAAGGTGCTTCCTTACATAACTACACAGATGTATTCATTTACTTATGCCTACTAAGTGTTAGCCATCAGCGTAGGCTAAAGGTGAACTAAAGTCCCCAGGCTCATGGACTTTAATCTACTATGGGAGAGGACCACAGACAATCTTCATGTGCCACGTGGTGAGAGAGGAATGCAGACAAGTAAGGCAGGCTAATGAGATAAGACTGATGCAGTATACAAGCAATTACATTGAGGGTGACCAGGAAAGGCCTCTCTGATAAGGTGACATTTGAGGAGAGACCTGAAGGGAAGAGGAGGGGTGGGGCAGGCAGATCTCTTAGGGAAGAACAGTCATTCCAGGGCAATGGGTCAACCAGTATAAAGGCCCTAAGACTACAGTGTGTATATTGTGTTCTTGGAATTACAAGGAGGCCATTGTGGCTTGAGCAAGGATTGAGAACAGGAGGAATGAAGGGACAACTGGCAAATAATTGAGTGCTTTGGGACCATGGCAAGGATCTGACTTTTACTTAGAGCTAGACAGACATTGGAGGGGTATGAGTGGAGGAATGGTTCATTAAAGGACATGGTTGCTAGAGTAAGTAAAGTAAGGAGGTCTGTTACAAGATATTGCAATGGTCCCAGCCAGACTGATAGCAGCTTGGATGAGGCTTACAGAAGAGGAAAGAACCGATCAGGTTTGAAAGAGTTTGCTAATACATCGGATGTGGGGTGTAAATGAAAGGGATCAAGAAGGTCTCCAAGGTTTTTGGCTTAAAACTGGAAGGATAAAGTTGCCATTTAATGAGAAGGGGAAGGTTATAAGAGGAGTATATTTGGGGGAAAGAGGATAAATATTTTGGTTTTGGTTTTGCAAAGTTTGAGATATTCATTAGATAGTCAAGAGAAGATGATGAATAGGCAGTTGGATATATAAATCCTAATCCAGACTAGAGATTTCAGTTTAGGAATTTTAGGTACAGAGGTGATATTTAAGGTCATGACAGTATGTGTTGATAAAGCAAAGGACTGGGACACTCTTATGAGAAGAGGTCCATGAAATGAGGAGATATCAGCAAAGAAGAATGAGAAGGAGCAGCCTGTGAGGTAGAAGTTAAATCAAAGGAAGTACTGTCTTAAGAGGCCAATGCAGAAAATGAAGAAAATTTCAAAAGAAAAAATGAGAAATGCTTCTGATGGGACAAGATAAGGATTGAGAGTAGATCATGGGATATGGCAGAATTGAAATCATCTTTGACCTTGGTAGGGGCCGTTTCAGTGGTGTGGTGGGGAGGGAATCCTGTGTGCAGTGGCCCATGAGGAATGGGAAGCAGGAACATTGAGGAGGAAGGACTGCTCTCACAGAACTCTTTTTTGCTATCATCAAGAGCAGGAACACGGGGCTTGGAAGGGGGAATGGGTCCAGGGTGTTTTTTTTATGATGGGTCCAACTGCATCAGTTCACAGACTGTCGTAAATGGTGCCGTAAAGAGGAAAAACACTCAAGATGCAGAAGAGGGAGGGGACAGCTGGAGGACAATGTTCTTGATAGATGGAAGGACCTGGATTCAGGGCACAACAGGAATGTCTGACCTTAGATAGGACAACAGACGTCTTCCGTAGTAAGCTGAGGGAAGTCTACGGACAAGTGGTAGATTTGGCGGTGACAGTGTGTGTCTGTTCTCTATTATTTCCCAGTAATATAGGAAAGAAGGTGAAAGCAAGGAGGTTTTGAAGGCTTGAGGAGAGAGGAAGGGGTCTGAAAGAGTGGACTGGGAAAGTGGCACAGCGGAATTTTAGGGAAATATTGCAAAATAACTCTAAGGGCCTGCCCCTGGAGTGCACTCATGTAACTTGAGTGTTTTTCTCTAGGCATGTACAACTGTGTAGGTGCAGGGATGGATTGGGTAGAAAGTTGGGTTTGCCCAGTGCTGGGGTATGTCGGTTGACTATAACTGAGGGAGAAAAGGGTCACTGAAGGTATATGCAAAGCAGTGAAAATAATAATGAAAGGATAGGGCTAGACTTCTGCTTGTAGATGAACATGCTGTTACTCTGGTCCATTCTGAATAAGAAACTGTAAAAGAAGACACCTTTGGGAAGGTCTTTAGGGCATCTTGAGCTCAGCGGGTACTTGACAAGGAAGGTCTTGGGTAGCATCATCATGGGCATCTACGGGGCAGGTGATCATTCTCCTCTGATTAACTGACTTGAATTCTCATGCCTATTCAGCTCATTTCTCTTATGAGAATATTGAGTATCAACCCTCTGCTAGGTACACCAGACACATTATCTCGAATTCTAAGGACAGCTTGGCAAGACCTGAGGTTCTCCTTAGCCTTGATCTGCATATGAGGAAACAGACCAGTTCTACCTGATAGAGCCAGTGAGGAGTGGAGTGAGGGTTCAAATCCACAGCCACACCACTCAGATCTCATACCTTCCCCACTGTATTCCTCTGTCTCTTTGCTGCTGGTGCTTCCTTCATGATTTTCCTATCCCTTAACCAAGGCACTCTTGTTCCAGTTTACTCCCCCTGCCCCCAGCCATCCTCGCTGTAGATCTTTGTTATAATGACAACCTGGCTATGCCTTCAAAACCCCACCTCTCTCATTATTGCTCAACACAGACCCCACTAAGACCCACCTTAGGAGGACAGGAGGGGACATCAGTTTTCTTGTCTTCTAATGACATTCTCTAATCACTACCTGCTACTGCTTTTACTCATTTAAAATCCAGGAGACTCTCAACTTCATCACTGCTGTGGTCCCTGATTCCCAGACCCACTCATACCTTCCTGGGTGACATTAGTACCTGGCGTGTATGTGTGGGCACATATTCAATATATGACATGTAAAGTATTATCAGAAAAATATATTCATAAGTATATAAAATACTTATTTATATATAAGATATATGTTTGTCACAATAATTTAATGTATATAATAATTATATATATATAATAATTATATATATATTCTTTCTGCAATAATATCTTCCAATATAAGTCTGATGCCAAGTTTCTCTGTCCCCAAATGTCTTTTAGAGCTATTTTTTCTGTTTTTTATTTTCTATTTTATTTGTTTGTTTGTTTTAGAGGTAGAATTCAGTGATTCACCAGGTACATATGACACCCAGTGCTCATTACATCAATTGTTTTCTATTTTAAATCCAAGATCCCATCAAAGTTTACTCAAGGCACTTGTAGTTTTATCTTTTTAGTCTTCCTTAGCTCAGAAAAATCCCTTCTTGGAATTACCTTGTTTGATCATTTACTCTCTCTGTGGAGTCAAGCTCCTCGGTGATAAGGATGGCTTTGTGTGCCCCGCTGTGTCCACACCTTCCTCAAGCACGCAGCACAGGGCTTTGAACGTGGAGACAATAGAGTAGTGATCCAAGTTGTTGACTTGAAACTCCAAAAGGCCTGTGTTCAAATCATGGTTCCTTCACTTTCTATCTGGGTGACTTTGCAGTCGTTAAACGTTGTCGGCTTAGTGTCCTCATCTCTAATATGGAGTGCTAAGAGGTACTGACTCACAAGTTTGCTGTGAGGGTTAAATAGCTGAACAGCATAGTGTCCAGGTCAAAGGAAGCACTCAGCCAATGGAAGCTTCTAGCATTCTCATTCTAGTGAGTATTAACTACACACCCACAGACATCGCTGGAACCCCAGGCTGTATTTCAGGGACCTAATGCTTTTACAGTAGGTGTGTGTCTGTCGTTGGGGGAGGGGGAAAAAGAATATACTAGAGAGGAGGCAGATTCGGTTGTTAAAATGGGAAGCTGGTAAGTCAGTGGAAAACAATTTGAGCAAGAAGTGAAAAACCTTGGATTTTAGTTCACCAACACAATGTGTAGTTTGGAGCCAGTCACTTAATCTTTCTGGGCACTTGTGCAGAACCCTGTGACTAGACTAAATTCTAAGCTGCACCAGTATGTTACAGGTCTTGACCTCAAGATGCAAGACGCACATCTCCTTTTGGAGACAAGGGGCAGAAATCAAATAGATTATGGAAAACCAAATAAAGATGAAGAGAGCCACCATCCATGGAACCTCTCCCCAATGCCACATGTCCTTCCCATTTTGCTTAATCTTTATGACAATGTGGTGAGACAGTTATGAGTGAATCCTTTTCCAGATGTGGAAACAAGCCTCGACAGGTCTGGTACTATGAGCAAGGTCCCTCAACTACCAAGTGGCAGAATCAGGATCCAAATCTAAGACCCACTGACTCTAAAACCTCTTGTCTTAACTACCAGGTCATACTGTATAAAAGAGATGGGGAGGGTTGTGAGTGCCCAAGGCTCACGGGAGCTTGACTTAGGATTTTGGAAGAACAGCTTCCCATAGGCTGTCATTACTTCCTTGTATACCACATTTCCATTTTACTTTGTGCCCTCAATTTCAAAAATTCACAAAGAATTTTTTGGAGGAAAAAATTCCCAAAGTAGTAAGTAAGCTACATATGGTCTAAGTAAGATATTTCGTGTCAAACAAAGTTAGAGGCGAACTGCGAAATCAAGTCCAAAACACGCATTTCGGGGCACCTGGGTGGCTGGCTCAGTTCAGTGTCTGCCTTCAGCTCAGCTCATGATCTCCAGGTCCTGGGATCAAGCCCTGCACAGGGCTCCCTGATCAGCAGGGAGTCTGCTTTGCTCTCTGTCTCTCCCCCTTTGCACCTCCCTTCCGCTCGTTCTCTCTCTCAAATAAATAAAATCTTCTAAACCCTCCCCCAATCCCACATATTTCTATATGAATCTCTCTTCCAGGTATTATTTTGGTCTGATGTCACGGATTCTGAGAAATTACGCAGCATAACTGGGAAGCAAATAAGAGTTTAAGATTACAAGATCTTAAGTAAGTTCTGGTTAGAACTTAAACACAGATCTTGGATGTGGTTTATTGCTTGTAATCAGTATGACCATTTAATTTATCATCCAAAGTGAGGTATTTCTTAAATTAAAAATTTTTTTTTAAAAAAGATTTGTTTATTTATCTGAAAGAGAGAGAGAGCACGCGTGCACATGCAAGTTGGGGAAGGGGCAGAGGGAGAGAATCTTCAAGCAGACTCTCAGCTGAGCACAGAGCCCAAAAGCCCATGGGATCATGACTTGAGCTGAAATCAAGAGCCACCCAGGTACCCCTAAAGTGAGTTACTTTTAAGAGAGGGTGCTATTAACAATGACACCAAGAAAATAGGTATGAAACTGGGTTGTCTGAACACCTACCATAATCCTTGAGTTTACTTTTAAACAATGCATCAGTCTTAAGAGGCAGTATTCAGTGAGAACATTTTGCTCTAATCCAAACAAACACAATGGCAGTGCTTTAGAAATGGAATTGGGAGTAAACTGTGGAGAAGGCTCGTTCTTCAGGAGGTTACTTATTACCTTTCGTTAGCATTAAAACCTTGATGCTGGTGTTCTCCCTGTTGTCTTCCTTCTCTTAAACCAGGGTTATGTTCCTTTGGTGCCGAAGGACTGGGCAAAAATTCCTTATAATAGAAATCTTCCAGGTCTAATAATTTTCCCTGACTGTAAATAAACACATAAACACATCATAGTTTCAGTCTACTTTTCTACTCAATCTTACAGGATACTGGTTTTCTTCTTTTATCTTGTATAATTTAGGAGTAACACATCCATGCCAACAGAAACAAGAGGAGTCTTGGAATGCATACAACAGTATAAACCATAAATTAAGGAGAAAAAAAGAAACCCTCATCTCTCACCTTTACGAGAACATTAGCTGCTAGAGCAGGTTTTCCTGGCTTCATCTCATTCTCCTTGGCACAAAACTAGAAGCTGCTAGACAGCCAGTGACTGCAAAGTTCTTGTTTGGCCAGTCTAGGGCAGGTTCACAACTGACCCTTGGGACAGTCTGAGAAAAGCTAACCTTTAGGTGCCAACACACAGCATCTTCCAATTTTCTCAGCCATCCGTTAAGTACAATGATGACAGCGTTTCATGATCTCACCTTACTTCCTTCATAGGTTACTTTCTGTCCTCTCCTTACGGTTGGCCTGTAGTGGGCTAATTTTTGTGCTAAATTTTAATTCCCGCACATGATACACACACGGGTGTGTGTGACCATCACAATTCTTGGATTTACCCATACTAGTTCTGGTTCCTGTGGTGCTCAGTCCCTATAGTCTGATGGGACTTCATACGAGGTAAACAGGTAGAGGTCTGGAAGACGACCACATGTTACAGTGTTTCTGGGGCAAAGTGCTTTTCCAGCGACAGATACCGATTTACAAATGAACTTTCAGAATGCCACTGATGCATAAGTCAAGTGCTCAGTGTCCACTGGTGCTTAATAGAAGAACCCTCGATTGTTCTAAGCACTCTCTGGAAGTCAGTTAATTGCAATAAGGTTTTAACATTAAAATGCAAAAGTACCGGTGGGCTGAAACGTTACAGGAAAAGGGGACTGCTGTGAGTCTAAGCTGCCACAGGTGAGACAAACCTTATTTCCTGACAGATCCATAAACAGTACAAGGAGTGAGATTTAGCATGTGTTGAAGGACAAAAAGCAAAGGAGTTTGGGAAAAGAAAGTTCAGGGACACAAGCATGTTCAAATTGTCTGATCAAAACCATGTCAACGGACGAAGAAAAGCAAATTCTGTATTGGGACAATACAATTCATTCATAAACTACTGGAGTTCTTAATGTATGCCTTGTACTGTGCTAGCTCAATATATTTCCAATAGGTAAGATGATCTTCTAAATGACATATAAAGCATATGTTTATAATAAAAGTAAGTGTATTGAGAGGATCTACTTCCCAAATCTATCCACATAAGACAGATGATTTTTTTAAAGGGGGAGTGTCAATCGTAATTTGAACATATGGAATTATATTTTGGTTTGATGACACTGAAATCTAGAAATAATAATTTACCTATCTTTCCTTGGTCTTCGTTTTTCTTCTTGGATTGACTTCTAAAAGGAACAGAAAAAAATTAAATCAATAAAAAAATTAAAAATCAATAATAGAACTAAAATAATGTAATCAATAGAAAATAATTGATATATTTATTATAATCTTAACATATAAATATATTTGTTCCTATAAAGCCAACTTAGAAAGAAGCAAGTGGATACAGTGTTTTAAAAATCGAATGAAATACAATTCACTCAAAATTTGCCAATTATGAATTTGTGATTATATTTTACCAGGCCTGGACTGTAATTAATCTTTGCATTCCATGCCCAAAAAAGAGTTTACTGCATAGTGGCCAATTACAAGATTACCTAAGATTACCTAAGGTCCATCTACCTACCAATGAGAAAACATGTATCAGAATTCCTGGAAAACCCGTCTATGACACATACAGTGGGACAACACATACAGTGAGTTAGGCAGGTTGATTCCTTTGAAGTCTTGTTTCTATGTCATTGTTGTCCACTGGCAAAGCAGATGAGTGGACAGTGAAGGCAGGTGTAACAGTTCACAAAAGAATGGAAGTGTGACTTCACTAACCCATAGAAGCCCATTTATGGCATAAAAGTAAGAGCACAGATGATATATGTGTTCATTTGCAAAATTTTCTCCCAGTTGAAAACTTGGTGTATCAAGGCACAAATCGTAATATGTAAGCCTGGATTTAATTAGATACATTTTAATCAAAACCTCAGTCTGAACTCTAAGGAAAGGTACTTCATTTTACTTTACACACAAAGCAATATCACCTTTTGAACTGTAACACCAGTAATGTGTTTCATTATGTGTGCCAGTGCAAGGTATCTGGACTCACCTACTTACATGTTGCAAGAACCTGCCTGACTTTTAGGCTGAGACAACAAATAGCACTCACCTTGAACAAGCTAAAGATACTGCACTCTTCATCATGAAGACGGAAGCGAATTGTCCCTCAAGGGAGTGGCCTTAATACTAATTTTATTTATGCAAATATTAAGTCACACCATAAAAATTCAAGACAACAAAAATGGCAAATAACAATTGTTTGTAAATATTGAGGGTTGTCCCTAGTATTTTTAGGCACACTAAATCATTTATTTTTCTTATGATTTATCATTGGTAGTACACTAAAACGTCAGATGAGTCAAACAGTTCATAGTTTCATCTCTTCTTGGTTAGTATTTTAGTGGGTGGAGGAGGTAGAAGGGAATGCTTAAATGTATCAAGTCTGGGAGCGGACTATTTAAGGAGTGACCACGTAAGGGCAGGAGACCAATTACATCCCTGTCCTCCTTCCCATTTCCTATTACTGTCTTGATCTGATGTCCTAGGACAGGAGGTGCTCACAAATAATTATACTGCCACTGCCATAGGTACAATGGCCTCCAAGTGAAAGATCCCTGCACCCCAGGTGGTGTTTTTTGGGGTTGTTGTTGTCCTAATATGACAAAGGTCCTGTCTCCTTGATCCATTATTTGAAAAGATGTCCCTTGTTCTTGGTAACCATTTTCTATAACCCAAAGTTATGCTTAACTTTGGTTATGCAATAGTATGGCATTCTGGTGAGTGATGGAGATCCCCTTTACACTACCACGAATCAAATAACCTTCTGGCTCTGAATTCTGAACCTGGAGATGACCCCTTTTTATTCAGGATCTGCATTTCCCTCTGGGAGGTGGTGTATATAATTTGGTTCTCAGTTACAGGAATTCTTAGTAGAGGGAATACCATTCAGGCTTATGCTTATATTTCACTCTTGGCCGTGCTAGAATATTCTAGTGAATTATCACTCGATACTTTATTTTTTCTAAAAATTACTTAAGGTGGTTTACCATGGAAGCAATTACACAAGCAAGGTAATAAAGTGGAAATTGTAAATAAGGAACAAAGAGGCCAAAAGTGTTAGGATGGAGACTTATGTTTGTCCCTCGGTGTCCTGGCAGCTGGAGCCAAAAGGGACACATGAAACCGCACTCTTCATCATGAAGACGGAAGCGAATTGTCCCTCAAGGGAGTGGCCTTAATACTAATTTTATCACCTGGAGTTTGTATTAGTGGCATTTATTTAAAACAAACAATGTTTTCAACAATAGTTCTAAAATGACAAATCACTAACTTGAAATTTGAAATGAAAAGAAAGAAGCAAATGTCCAGTGGCAGTTTCTTGCAGAGCTAGAGTAAAGAAGGGAGTGCAAGATGGAGATAAAGATGGTGCAAGGAGCAGATGTTCTGGGGAGGCTAATTCTTGAGGAGGTCTTTGGAAGAGGGAGGCCTTTGCTTAAAGGACTCTCAAGAATCTGTCCTCAGTCAGCTACACTACAACCCCTCCTCAGAATTTTAAAATTCATATCCATCACATTATGGTGGACACAATCTTACATTCCTTTTGGAAATACACAAACTCTTTATTTACTTAGATGGCTTCACAAGGGTGAAGAAGGAGCCAAAATGAAGAAGGAAAAAAACCACATCCCAACACCCAAACTACCTATTTCTCTTACCTACTTACTAGTTTAGGGAAGGTACTAGAGAATAATAAAACCGGAAGGACCTTTGAAGTGACTGTGTTTAGTTCCTCAGTTTTGTAAGAAACTTCTGCTGATGGCTGCACAGCTGAGTACCAGAAACAACAGGGTGTGTGTGCTCAGCTCACTCTGATTTTGGACACAAAAATAGCAATGTTTCAGGGGAGCCTGTGTGGCTCAGTCAGTTAAGCATTAACTCTTAATTTCGGCTCAGGTCATGATCTCAGGGTCCAGAGATTGAGCCCCGTGTGGGGCTCCCTACTCGACGGAGTCTGCTTCTCTCTCTTTCCCCCACTCCCTCTGCCCTTCCCCCTGCTCCTACTCATGCCTTTCTCTCTAAAATAAACAAATCTTTAACAAAGTAGCAATGTTTCCTAGATGTAAGAGATTAAGAGCCTCACATCATAGAAGACAGCTGGTATTGGTTTCGGGTAGTCAGAATGACCATGGAAAGAAGGAACCTCTAAGGAGAAACAAGAACTATAGGAAAAGGTGAAACAACGGGGGCACAGAGCTCTTTGTGTGGGGAGGGGCAGGGGCTTGAATCCCATTGCTTAGCAGAGGGGCTGTAACTGCTAGTGAATTCCTGCCTTCATAGAGCACATAGTCTGGAGTGGAGAGGCAGACAGGAGGAGAGAACACGTATATTTCTTCATTTCTGAAGAAAATGAAGCAGGGCCAGGAGAATACAGAGAGATGGGATGCTACCTCGTAAATCTAAATAAATACAACAATTTTTGCCTCAGTGGCCTTGGGTCATGAAGAAAAGGTTTACAGTGTGTAGTATAATTTAGAAAGAGTATCATAAAAACCATTTCAAATTACAGGCAGTGTTTTTGTTTTTGTTTTTGGAAACAGATCTTTTATTATGTGTGAATCATGAATTCATGTTCCTCCTTCAATTCAAATGCTTTACCGGAAGTGTCTATAAAGCATAATCTTCACTTATCACATACCTCATTCCCTAGAGCCACATTCCTTGTGTCTGTGGGTGTCTCTATGTGGTTTGGTTGTTTCTTATATGAGGAGGGGGTTAGGCATGGCAGTTTTGGGGGGGTTTCCAATGCCATAACCATTGCTTTCTTTTTCAGGAACTATACCCAAATCTTTGCTTCATTTTCCTCAACAGAAATGAGGTGCTTCATTTGTATTTTATGTCTTCTCTTTTTTGGATGCAGTTGGTCATACTACATATAATAAAGAATACAACTCTTCTAAAGTCTTGAAATTTATAGCTCGCACAATCCTGTACTACATCCCATTCCATCCTCTGGAAGAAGTAGACCATGGTGCTCTCCATCAGTAAGCCACTCAAGATGGCCCCAAGGAGAGCTTTCAGTTGATCTTCAGGGTCAATTTAATTGTCTGAAAATTTGATCATGTTCCCAAATGACAGCTGGAAGCAGTAAGAGTTTTCCACAGCTAGATAATAATAATAATAATAATAATGCTTTCAACAACAAAATGAAGTTGAGGGTTTTTTTTTTTTTTTCTTCCCTGCTGTCATCGTTCTTTCTACCCACAGGAAAGTAAAAATGCCAACCAAAAAAGGCAGTTTGTTCCAGAGAAGCAACTGCAAACATGTTGGAGAAATCCAATTTCTTGGTATTTCCGATGAAATCGTCAGGTTCGGTGCTCTGGTTTGAATCTTGCAGCCGCCACCACCTTAGGAATGCTTCACAAAGCAAACAAAATGTGCAGAGTTTTTCCTGCATGTTTGTTTTAGTATTGAAAAGAAGATGCCTCTAAGGCCTGGGCTTTGCATAAAATAGCATTAATCAGGGACGCCTGGGTGGCTCAGTTGGTTGGACGACTGCTTTCAGCTCAGGTCATGATCCTGGAGTCCCGGGATCGAGTCCCGCATTGGGCTCCCAGCTCCACGGGGAGTCTGCTTCTCCCTCTGACCTTCTCGTCGCTCATGCTCTCTCTCACTGCCTCTCTCTCAAATAAATAAATAAAATCTTTAAAAAAAATAGCATTAATCAAGATGATAACAGGATCATACTTGATACATTCTGTCTACAGGTTTTGTGGTAGGATTTGCCGACGGTTATCTTCACTCCACAGTTACCATCTTGGAAAAACTCCTTGGCCCCCTGGTTGCATTCAATGCACTTGTACTGGCAGAGGCCAAAGCATTCATGGCAATGGCTGCCTCCCCCTCTGTGTTCCCCTTGCCCGGTAGTTACCACTCCACCTACTGGAGCCCACTTCCATGCAATTACAGCCAACCTAAAATTCCAGAAAGTGTTTTCCCAGTTAAAGCATGTGGGTCACACATCTAGAGCTATAGATTCCACTCTGCGTCATGCCCCAAATTTGGGTAAGGGCCAGATAAAAGTGACCATGTCGTATGTTGTTGCTTATACTAATATCCTGGGTTTCTGCGCTTTATTTTTCATGGAAGCCACAGATTTCAAGACTTAGGGTTATAAAAAGAATTCAAGTCCTTAATAGTTGAAGAGGTATTAAACCCTCTACATTGATTTTAAAAAGAGTAATAGGAAAGCAAAGTCAACTTCTGGAGGGCAGGGACTCATCTGTGAGGGTCAGGATCTGCTGCATGATTCCCGGTGAACAGGCCGTTGTCGGTAACAGACACTGCACCTTATTTCAATCTCTTATCAGCTCTCATGTTGAGAGTGGCATCCGTTGTTGAAGCCCTCATAGTCAATGGTCATTCTGGCCGCAGTTAATAAAGGTCACTGAGCACCCTTTACCACTTCTATTCAGATTTAAGAGGGAACGTCAGGTAATTTCTAATCTTGTTCTCTGCTCTTCTTTCCATTTCACCACATAAACACATGTCAGGCTATGAGCTTCCTTTTGGGGTGGGCAGTGTAGAAAAAAAATCTGTTTTTAAGATTTTCATAACGTAAGAGTCAAATGGAGCTACCTGGAACTTCTGCTTCCTCGATTTACTTCTGACTGCATTTCGCTCACAGTGCTCTGCGCTCGTCTGTACCACAAATATTTATTGCACGCCGACTATGTGTCAAGCTAAACGCAACAGGCAAACTCCTTGACCTCATGGAAACCTCATGGAGCTCCTTTGGGATTTGGGAGTATCAGGAAGGCTTCCTGAAGAAAAAGATATCGAGGCTGGGGTATTTTGTCCCCATAAGGCAAGAACAGAAAAAGGAATTGGTTCTGGGCCGAGGACAGAGCATGTCCAGGGACAGCTGCCTACTGACAACGTGAAGCTCAGGTACAGGTTAATGAGAGGGAATGGCTGGAGAGGAGAGAAAAAAGGGGTGAATGAATGTCAGGGGCTGAGGCCGGGAAGGTAGGCAGGGCCCTGGTGTTGACCAGCCCTTCTATCATAGGACACTAGGAAGTCATTACGAGGTTTTCCATCAGAGAGTGGTGTGACCAGATGTTAATTTTAGAAACCCAACTGTACAGTGTGAAAGATGCATTAATGAGAAGGGGAGCAAAACAAGAGAACTGAGGGGGAGGACAGATGCAGAAATATCAGCTGGGAATGCTGGGCTCATGGTGTGGAGAGAAACAGTAATTCAGGAGATATTTGAGAGGTAGGTTTTTGGATATGAGATGAGAAAGGGGGATGGGTCAGGATTTTATTCTGATTGCTGTTTTGTAAAAAGAGCTGGTTGTTCATTCACAGGGACCATGTGTCACACATTTCTATTTATATGAAATGTTCAGAACATAGATTATAGATTAGTGGTTGCCTAGGGCTGGAGGGAAGGGATGGGGAATGACTATTAATGGGTATAGAGTTTCTTTTTGGGGTGATGAAAATATTCTAAAACTGATTATGGTGATGGCTATACAACTCTGAATATAATGAAAACCATTTTATTATATATTTTAGGTGGGCGAATTTATGGTATATGACATATCTCAGTAAAGCTGTGTGTGTGTGTGTGTGTGTGTGTGTGCATATCCATGTACAGTATGTAAGACAAACACTAGCCAGTTTGAGATCTGAGTGTAGAGCTTGAGAGAGATCTGGCTAGAGGTGAAGATTTGGGAATCGGTAGTAACTGAGGTCATGAGATTGTCCAAAGGTAATGAGAGGAGAAGAGAGCCTAAGGTTGAGTGCTAGGCAACACCAATGTGGAAGGGGAGCCTTCCAAAGACACTGGAGAGAAACCCCTAGAAAGAAGAGAGGACTAGGAGGCTGTTTGACTTGGAAATCAAGTGGGAGCTCTATTTTCTGCCGAAAAGCTAGGAAAAATTCCAATGGATGGGAAGCATTCTCTGGGTGTGGAGGGAGAATCCTTGCTCTCTCCTTGTGGCAGTGGGGGTGGAAGAGGGAATAAGCATGGCAGAGGGAAGGATCAGCAGGTGCAAAGGTCTAAGGGACGTGAGAGGAGAAAGCCATGGCTGTCGGGATTTCCGGCAGTCAGCCGTGGCTAGTGGACATGGGGCCCAGAGAAGGGGCTGACAAGTAGTC
Source organism: Lontra canadensis (assembly GCF_010015895.1). Taxonomy (NCBI): domain Eukaryota; kingdom Metazoa; phylum Chordata; class Mammalia; order Carnivora; family Mustelidae; genus Lontra; species Lontra canadensis. The sequence continues at coordinate 375,347 of NW_022631209.1, read as the reverse complement.
CTGAGGCCCATGAGGAGGGCCCCCAGCATCTGGTCTTCATGCTGAAGGAAGTGCTGAGTTCTCAGAGGCATCAGCAATGGAGGAACTCTCTCACAAGATGGTCTAGAGAAACATTCTGGTAGGGGCTGGAGACGCCAAGATTGGCAGCCTGAAATATTCTAGGTGAGGAACGCAAGTGGTCTAGAGTGTCGCCGCTGGGGTCGGAGACACGGCACGCGTGGGACTGAGCCTCGGCCAGGAGAAGCCCTGCTTTAGGCAACAGATTGGATGTCAGGAATGAGAGAGAAGGCAAGATCCAGGATGATTCCCAGGTTCTTGGTCCGGGTCACTAGTGGATGATGGTGGCATTTCACGGAGAGCAGGAGCAGGAGAGGAAGCGCAGGTTGGCGGATGCGCACAGGGAGTAAGCAGGCGCTGTGCCGTAACCTCTTACTGCACATAGCTAATGACCTGAGCATAGCTGATGACCCCGGCAGCTCTGGGGTGCCTATCTGGGTCTGAGTCCTGACCAGTGAGAGGAGGACACCACCTGAAGGGCTCTTCATAGGATTAGATGTCACAGTGTGTGTGAACACCCCTCTTTCTAGGCCTGGAATTTAAAAGGTGCTTAAGTAAATGTCTCTTTCTTCCTCTTTTCCCTTCTTTTCCTTAAGCTCGCCCTTTGACCAGAGGTGGCTCTCTGGAGAGCTCCTGTTAATGACCGCTTCTCTTTCTGGGTTGGTATTTGCATCTCAGCTCACCTAATGCACGCTCAGAGAAGACTGCTGGAGGACGGGGGGTTTACAGGACTGTGGGGGCAGGCTTGGACCACGATGAAGAGGGGTGTTAGTGGATGCTATGGCTCCCATCTGGTAGTAAGAGTGAGCCACTTACATGTAGCAGGTAATAGTATGTGGAGTCCTCAGGGCTATTTAATGTTTTGGGTTTCCGGGGCCGTCTTGGGGGTCTCAATAATTTTGGCTCTTCTTCTTTAGAGATACCTGCGAGAAAGGTGATCATAAACAAGCATTCAATTACAAGGACTATTATTAAGCAATGTGTTCTTTTGGGGTAAATAAGAAATTATATACATACAACTGGGGCTCAAGCTGGGAGAAAGAGGAAAGACCTTTGTTTCCCCAACCAACCCTTGTCATATCCCTCACCACACATTCTTCTGTTTGGTGGTCTGGGGCTTTGACAGATAAGGGAAAGGAAAGAAGGGGAAGAAAAGAAATGTATAGTTTGGTAATGTGGAATAGCGTACAGAAATTCAGAGGATGATGGGGAGAGGAGTTGAAGCTACTAGAAAATTGTTCAAAAGGGGTATTATGCCAAACATTTAAAGAAGAGTTAATACCTGTTCTTCTCAAACTATTCCAATACATAGAAAAGGAAGGAGAATTTTCAAATTCATTCTATGAGGCCAGCATTACCCTGAGAGCAAAACTGGATAAAGACATCACAAGTAAGAAGAACTACAGGCCAGTATCTCTGATGAACATAGATGCAGAAATACTCCACAAGATACTAGCAAACCGAACCCAACAATACATTGAAGAAAATAACTCACTATGATCAACCCAGGGATTTATTCCTGGGGTTGCATGGGTGGTTCACTAGTCACGAATCAATCAACATGATACATCACATTAATAAAAGAAAGGGTAAGAACCATACGATCATTTCAATAGATACAGAAAGAACAGCTGACAAGGTACACACGTATTCATGATAAAAACCTTCAACAAAGTAGGTTTTGAGGGCACATACCTGAACATAATAAAGGCCATGTATGAAAAACTCACAGCTAATATCCTCGATAGGGAAAAACTGAGAGTTTTCCTCCAAAGTCAGGAAGAAGACAGGGATGTACATCCTCACCACTTTTACTCAACATGGTCCTGGAGGTCCTAGCCTCAGCATTAGACAACAAAAAGGAATAAAAGGCATCTAAATGGGCAAAGAAGAAGTAAGACTTTCACTCTTTGCAAGGTGACAGGACACCCTACATAGAAAACACAAAAGACTCTGCTAAAAACATGCTGGACCTGATAATTCCATAAAGTCTCAGCTTACAAACTCAATGCACAGAAATCCATCCAAGCCGTGCTCCATCCAATCTCTACCTCAAGGACCATCTCCTAATTTGTGCCCGAATAAGAACACTGCTCATTTGCAGGCTCGACTCCCTTCTAAATGTAGAACCTCAAGCTATTAGGGTCTTCAGACCTGGCTTTAAAAACCTTCACCAAGAAAAGAATAAAGTTTGTCGTCATCTTCTGCTCTTTTTTCAATGTAGCCAAGTTCTTAAAGCTGCAGCAGCATCTTTAGTTTCTGACGTCCTGTGCACTGGGTTGGTAGTGCTCGTCACACGTGGCTTTACATTTACAGAGCCAATGGGCATCTCAGCAAGTATTTGTCTGTTTGTCATGATTCATGACCACTGCATCTCCTGACTGCTTTTGTGCAGAAATGTCTGTTCAATGGATACATCAAGATCAAGATCAAGATCAGGGTGGGAACAGGGTAGGGGTGCTTATTGGAGAATGACTTATATTCAACTTACATCTGACCATATGTTTGTTGGCTGGACTTTAAAGGCAATAATAGATCATGACTTTGTGTAATAAAGGGGAAGGGATGGATTCCTCATCTACATGTAGAAATAGACAGAGAAACTGAATTTCTCCAAACCATACTAACCAACTCAAGTCAAAGAGAATCAAATCAATGAATATCTCTACTATGTGTAAATAACCACAACTGGTAGTGCAAACCAGTTTCAACCAGGATAGAGACTCGAGGTTGTCTAACTTTCTAGTCTCATGCCCAGTCCACTAGGTGGACGTGCTTATCACAATGACATTCATATTCTCACATAATCTAGCTCAATCACTTCAGAATCTATGAGAAACTACTGGATGGCAAAGATAGATCAGCGAGCTGGGAGTACTTTATAGACATGTAATGCATGGAACAATCAGAGACAACCCCAGAAATCATACATTCTTTTTTGAATAAGAACAAAGAAAATGAGATCTTCGTTAAGGAGACCCTGTTAATAGACATCAGTGATAGGAAGGGTGAAAGCCCTTTCCCAACTAATCTCTGGAGATTTGTCTCCTGTTCTCTCTCTCCGTTCCTCTCTACAGGGATAGAAAAAGGAGTGGAGGGAATCCAAGTATCTGAGCCCTTTCGGATCCTGTCTTAGATTTTCACAAACACCAGGAAAGATGATAAAAGCTGGATTCTTGCCGCCAGCATAAATAGTGGTCTTTTAGTTTTTTCTTTCTCCTGCTTATCATCTCTCAGTGCTTATTAAAAAGCTTCTATGGCTCTTGCAAAGTCTTATCATTGTAAAATGTTTTGGTTTCATCCTCTTATGTTTTTCATTTGAATCTGAATGGGAAGAAACAAACATATGGTATGAAGATATTGTTTTTAGAAGCATGAAACTGCCCTGTGACTAAATTTTAACTTGACTTTATTTACTTATTTTTAAAAGGTTTTATTTATTTATTTGAGAGACAGATACATATAGATATATAGAGAGAGAAAGAGAGAGAGAGAGAGAGAGAGCAGGAGCAGGGGCAGCGGCAGAGGGAGAGGAGAAGCAGACTCTCTACTGAGCAGAAAGCCCGATGTGGGACTTGATCCCAGAACCCTGAGATCATGGTCTGAGCTGAAAGCAGATACTTAACCAACTGAGCCACCCAGGTGCCCTAACTTGATTTTAATGTTAAAGTCTGAATTAAAATATCGGGGTTTTACTATTGTAACAGAAGTTAAGTAAGCAGAAGGTGGCAGAGAATCTGAATAAAGGCCAGGAGAGTGGAAAACAAAACCAGTTCTGGCAATAAAGAGAGACCTGCTCTTGTCTCCACTGTCTCATCAAAGGTTCCCCCATTCAATCTCATTTCTATTACCCAGACTATTGAAACTGCCTTCTACAAAGTCAAGGGTGACCACTTTATTGACAAATACAAAGGCCCTTTATCTGTCCCTCAATGGCTGACTTCATCATTTAACATTATCGACCACCCCTGACCTTCATGACTGAGGGTGAGATTTCAGAGATTTATCTGATTTATCTGATTTATCTTCGTATTCCTGGCACTTAAGGACATGCTTGACATACAGTCAGTGCTTAATAAAATGTTGCTGGATGAGCAAATAATCCCTTTGCCTCCTGGACTGAGTCACTCCCCTCTTTGTTCCTTGCACTTCCCACAGTGGACTCCATACTGAAAAGCTTCCAGATGCCCAGCTTAGGGTTGACGTTCTCACCCCGCCAGAGCTCCTGTCCCAATGTCTTATGCCCTGTTGAGTACTTCTGTCTCAAACTCTCAGGCTCAAATGCACTGGTGGTCACTTTCTTCTCCATGTAGGATTCTACAGATTACAAGCTCCATGGCATGCATTATCATTTCTGTCCCCCACCCCCACCCCGCTCCAGCTCAAAATGCGGACATCACCTTTGCCTTATCCCTTTTGCTCATTTCCTATAAACAGACAACCATCAACTTCCATCAATTTTTGGATACATACTTTGAGATGTCTAATAGTCACCCACTGTTTCTTCCTGTCTACCACTGCTACCACTCTGGGCTAAACTGCACATTTAACAATTATGGCCCAGCCTTCACCTGTTCTCCATGTTTCATCTCACAAATGAACACCAGCTCCCCCCACCCCCTTAACTATCATTTTAATTATGAGGTTTCACTTTTCAAAAGTCTATGATGCTTTTTTTTTCTTCTTTGATTAAGCCTAAACTTCTCCTAAATCCAGATTACTTAGAATCTCGGCAGTTCCAATTTTATAACCCACTTCCCCCCAAAATGAACTATCACCTCTGGTCAGTCTACTTACCTCACTGAACCCTGACACACCATGTCTATAGCCATCACTTTGGTTATTCTCATTTTCTCACAGAAAAGCTTCTCATGGCCTCACTGAAATCTTAAGCATGCTTTTCCATGAAGCTCTACTGACTGTCCAGTGACCCCCCTCTCAGTGACACCAACAGTACTCATAGTCTGTACAGATCATTTAAAATGAGTTGTAGCCACTCAAAATTCACATGTGAAGGACCTAACCCCCAGTACCTCAGAATATGACCGGAGAAAACGTCTTTAAAGTGAGGTGACAAGGATAGGTCCTGATCCAATATGACTGTGTTCTTATAAGAAGAGGAGATTAGGACACAGACTCACACAGAAGGAAGACCATGTAAAGGCACAGAGAGAAGACTGCCATCTACAAGTCAAGGAGAGCAACCTCAGGAGAAACCAACCTTGCCAACATATAGATCTTGGGTTCCTAGTCTTCAGAACTATGAGGAAATAAATTTCTGTTGTTTAAACTACCATCTGTGGAACTTTGTCATGGAGCCCTAGACAAACATATAAAATCTTACTCTTTTTATCTGTGATTTTTTTTTTTTTTTAAAGTGGAGCCATACGTTTTTGAGTGGTAGAGATCATGACTTAGGTTTTGATGTCCTCCTGCCTTTTCATGGTTGTTCTCCATGTGGTAGGTGTTTGGAGATGCTAAGAGGTTAGATGGATCCATTTTAGCTCAGAGACAGAGTGGTAAGTGAATTTTGTTAATTGCATCACCATTCTCACTCTTTACAGGAGAATAAATTCCTGATGCTTCCAAGATAAGTGTTAATAGAAGAACCAATAAAACTCTTGAAAGAGAAACCAGAGGAATTCAGGAACAATCTAGGGGTATGAATATCTTAACCAAAATCCAGAAGTCATAAAAAAGTAGACATATTTGGCTATTAAAAATAGATAAAGATTAATATGGCAACAAAATCTGAAGACACAAGATAGATTTGGAAAACTATATTTACCATACGAACAAGTCAAGGGATTGTATTTGTAAAACATAAAAGTGCTAGCAAATGACCATAAAAATACAGACCAGCAGAAAAAGAGGGAAAAAGGTTTAAAAAGGAAGTTCAAGATGAGCAAATCTAAAAAGTCAATAAGCATAGGAAGGTGCCAGCACTGGGTAGTAGACAAGGCAATATAGGTTAAAATAACAAGAAAATATTATTTTACTTTAGGGACATTTAGCAAAGATTAAGAAGAAGGTTAACAACAGTACTGAATAGGATGTAAAAAAAAGTATGTTCTCACAAATTGTTAAAGAAAATATTGATTGATAGGGCTTTTGGGAAAGCAGTCTATCCAAACTAAACATACCTTTCAACTCAATAACCCTACCCTGGGAACTTATCCCACAAAACTAAAATCCTGGCATACCGGGACATTTTCTCAAAGATGTTATCTGCAACCTCTTTCATAGTAGCCAAAGATTGAAACAGTGAATGTCTAGCAAGAGAGAAAAGTTTATTTACGTCACTGTGAAATACACATGAAATATTATCTAGCCAGTAAAAAGAATGAGTTAGAGCTATGCCAGCTGATGTGCAGGGAATCCTGCTAAGGAACTGAAGGAGAAAAGCAAGATGTGTATACATTTATATTATGATCTTATTTATATAAAACAATGACAAAAATCTCTGCATGTGTACGTGGGTATAAGTGCATGTATATCTGTGTATATCTGCAAAAGCAATGAAAGCATACAGGCTTTAGGATAAAGGTTGTCTTGAGGGGGCAGGCAATGTGGGTTGGGAGGGACCACAGAGGTAAGGAAGTAGGGGAAAAAGGCATATCAAAAAATACTTCATTTATGTAAAATTACAAATAGGCAAGTGGGTATGTGTATATTATAGAGATAAAAAATGTCAAAATGTGTTGAATTTTAAGAATTTCTTTTTAATTCTTGTCTCTTGCAGAATCTGTTCTCATGTTCATCCATGGACTTTTTTCCTTCACCAGGATAATGAGACGCAGAGGGCTCAATGTTCTTAAAAGGGTGTCTCACTTAAGATATTGCCATGCAAAGTGGCCAGCCAGTAAGTGAAAATTATTGATGAGTGTGTTCAACAGGGTCTGATTGCATTTAAATTAAATTTCCCCAGACTAGTTTTTATTTTTGAAGACCAAACTTCCCATGAACTTATCAGCATACAAATATTCCAGAAAGGCAAGTTGATTTTGCCCTCTAAATTTTTGTTCTTTTCGGGGGGGGGGGTACAAACACTGTCTGCTAATGTCATTCTAACCCCTTAATTACATAAGTGGCATAAACATTTGTAATCCCAAATTATCAGCAGAGTATCAATGTTGGCAGTAGCAAAATTAGATTTGTGTCTGTTTTGTGTGATGCGCATGATAAATATTAGCTTGTAAAGGTTATTGCTACATTAAATAGCCAGAAGGTAAAATATTTATTTATACTGTAGTTCTGGTAATATTTAGGTGGTTAGGTTTACCAGGAATGCACATTTCTTTGACTAGTGAAAAGACAAACAGTTCAATTTTTTTTTTTTTGGAAGAAAGCTTAAAAGTAATTGGCAATATTTGCTTTAGAAACTTATTATCTCCGTATTATTCTCATTTTAATAATAATTAACTATTTTACTTAAGTATACATTGAGAGTATAATTTGCATAAGGATCATCTAAATCAGATATTAGCAGAACAGAAAGGCACTTCTGTTATTGTAATTTTTTAAGAAATCCATTTTTTAGTTCTTTGTAAATTTCCCATTTACTGCTGACAGTCTGTGAACTTTAAGCAATACATTTGACCTACAGGAAATCTTAGAAGAGAGGAATATTCATTGCTGCATGTCAAAGGCAGAATTCATGCACTCAGGATTGCAACCTGCCTTCCAGAAGGTACTCTTTCCACAGCCAGGCCAGCCAGTGTGGAGAAGACAAGATACAGTTCAGTCTACACTGGTCCCCTCTCCCTTGCACTCCCTTGCACGCTCTGGAGACATTTTCATTTCTCGTGGTTACCCTGGATTTGGCCACTTGCTTTCCTTTATGGTCTGCCTGTGCTCTCTTGAGTTTACCCAAGGGGAAGGGTTGTAAGGGGAGGTGCTTCCGCTATTCTGAGTGTCCTTACTGCTCCGGGGATGCCTTACCATTCCCGGGGTCTGACTCACAGGCTTCCTCTGACCTTCTCCATTGGCTGCTACTGGCCTCCATACCCATTTAGGACTGCCCAAGTGACTCGTTCGGCTTGTTCTTTTCTACCAACCAAAAACTGATGTCCCAGAGCCAGAGTGCATCTGTGCTTATTCCGTAGGGCATGGGCTCTCCAGCTTTTTGCCACTCCCCGATGTAGGCACATTGCACTAATATCCAGAACCTTGAGAAGTAAGCATTTGGTTTTTAAATTATGTTCCTAGGTTTAGGTAAGGGGCTGCCCTCCAAGCCTGCCCCTCATGTCTATTCTAGTTAGGTCACAGGAGAAACAGAGGAGAATAAAGCTGCTCTGTTTGTGGGGGAGAGGGGCAAAGAGACATGCCCTCTAGATTATCATTTGGCTCTTGGACATGATCACTGCATATCTGCTTTCGGTGGCTGGCACCCTCGTTGGGCTGAGGTCTTGGACTAGAGGCCTCAAAGCCTAACTATGTTCTAATCATGGGGTTGGTTATGTCCTTACTCACAGCTGTCTTGCACACTTGTGCACAGTCATCCAAGCAGGGTGCCCTAAGAGAGAACACACACGGTGACACTGATGATCTCTCAAGAGTGCCTTCTTCATGGCGGATGGTGGACCGTCATGCCGAGCGACTGTCCACGGGACTATGGGCAGGGTCAGACAACAAAACACAAGCCTACTTGCCCGGAGAACCATATTTAAGGCCCCTCATTACATCTTGGCTGTTTTTGAAGGACAGAAGATCTTAATCTATCTGAAAAATATCTGCGTAGATAGCCTGAGGGGGAACCAATGTTATTTTTTCCCAAAGAGCCCAGTTTTAGATAGACTGATTCATAGTCATTTTCTCAGATTGGCCTTTGGAAAACACAATAGAAGAACGTTATCTGATTCTAAACACACAACGTTTACTCTCCTCTTGCCCTCTGCTCCTACTTGGTAACATGCAGATTAGGTGGTTCCTATCCAGGTGGGGTGAGAAAGGCTCACAGTTTTAGTTAAGCCATTATTCCTGACTAGAGCCTGTCTAGTCCAGAGCATGGCTGGAGGAAATGTCAAGAAGGCTCTCAGTGACCCAAGCCAGCCTGGCAACAAAGAGGACGTCTCTGGAGGTGACACTCTAGTCTTCCCACACATGGCACTAGAGGCTCTGTACCAGGCTTCAGTAACATTATTCAGATTCTTAATTTGATGCAGAGGTGGACTCTGAAGGCCCACGTCAGCGAGGGATGGAGAAGGTCCACTCTTTGGAGAGTGCGCACCTCGTTCTCCCTCAGCCAGTACACCTGGCTTTTCTAGAGCCTTTTGCCCAGGTGCTCTTCTTAATGAACCGCCTCACAGGGAGGAAGGTTAAGCTGCTTATTCACAGCATTCAAATTCCAATTCTGTAATATTTTATCCAGTACTTAGGTTAGCTAGCCGTTTGCCAAGGTTATTCTTTGAAAAATGAATTTTCGGGGCTGTTAATATTCGATCTATGGACGTGTCATTACTTATTAATCATTTTCTTCTTGTCTCATTTTATTTTTTGCCAGAACATAAATTTTTCCTCTTGCAGTTGTTTCCTTAGGCTATGTCCTCATAAGTGGGTTTATTGGGTCAATGATGCACACCTATTTCCATTTTTTTCTATATTGCCAAATAACTCGAAATGTTGACTCTACAGTCTTACCATTAGTGTCTGAGAATAATTAAATGAGAATAATCAAATAATTAGTGTTTGAGAAAAGTTAAACATTCCCATCACTGTTAAATATTTTTTCATCCTTGCCATTTTGCTAAGTAAAAAACAACAACTTGTTCTAACTTGTATTTCTATTTCTAGGGTGATCATATATATTCTTATTCGTCACTTGCATTGATCAATGTCTTGTGCCCATTTTTTCCATTGGGTATGTTAATGTTTTTCCTCATTATTTATAAGAGCCCTTTGGACAATACACATGTTCACCTTTTCCATTTGCTCTAAGTTTCTTATCTTGTGTTTGGTTCGCATTCCTCTACACCAACAACATGACAGAAGAAAGAGAAATTAAGGAGTCAATCCCATTTACAAATGCACCCAAAACTATAAGATACCTAGGAATAAACCTAACCAAAGAGGCTAAGAATCTATACACAGAAAACTATAAAGTACTCATGAAAGAAATTGAGGAAGACACAAAGAAATGGAAAAAGGTTCTTTAACTTCTAATGACACCTGATAATCTCTCGAAGGTTTAAAAGTTTATACAGTCCACAGCTAGCCTATCTCTTCTTTTAAAATTTAAAAATTCCTTTTATTACTTCTTATGTTGGACTCTTTCCTAAGCAGAGATTGTACAGACTTAGTTCATATCATTTGGTTGCTTTTGGTTTATTTCTTACAATGAAATCATTAACGTATCTGGGAAGTATTTGCATATCCAGCCTGAAGTAGGATTATCGTATTTCTTCTCTCCACATCAGAAAAATTTTACAAATTATCCATTTACCTCTTATTCTACTGTGTGTCTTTTTGTGACAGGTTTTGATATATATTAGGGTTAATTTTAGGGCTATCCTACTTCTTTAGTCTGTGGTTGATTTTTATAACAGAGGCCTATGGTTTTAATTACTAGAGTTTCATGTTATTCATTTTACTATCTAATAAAGAAAGTCCTCCTTTGTAATTATTCTTTTTTTCTGAAATTTACAAATGATCTTTAGGGACATCTCAAGTTCTAAAGAAAATCTCATAGAGATTGAATGCAGTTTTCTTTATCAACGTAGAAATGAATTTTAGAATAGTCCTGTTTACAATATCTTATGTTCCAATCCAGAAACAGTGTGTCATTCCATTATCCACATCTTTTTTGCCTCTTTGTGGTTTTCTTGCCAGCTTTATTTCAAACTCCTCCACCTTTCTGGGTTATTATTTCTAATGTGCTCTTTTCCTATTATACACTTTTACAGGAAAGAAGATCTATTTACCTATTCACATATATATCTTCGCTGAATATTGCTGGTACCCGTCATTTTGGTTCACTCCTTGCATTTTTAAGACTGAAATTCATGTTTTCTACTAATTCCTTTACAACTTCTCCTTTTCAATAGCTATGCTTTTATAGTAACTTCTGTTCACTGGGGTGCCTGGGTGGCTCAGTCTTTAAACGTCTGCCTTTGGCTCAGGTCATGATCCCAGGGTCCTGGGATCAAGTACCTCATTGGGCTCCCTGCTCAGCGGGGAGTCTGCTTCTCCCTCTGCCCCTCCCCCCCACCAGGCTTGTGCTCATGCTCTCTCTTTCTCTTTCTCAAAAATAAATAAATAAAAATTTTTAAAGAGTTAAAAAAAAAAAAAAGACTTCCTTTTCCTGTTTCATTCCATCAGGTAGAAGTTCCCAAATAATGTAGAAGAGTATAGTCACTAGCATCCTTATCTTAATCCTACTGTCTAACGGAACTGTTTTCAGTGTTTTACAGGAAATAATGATGTTGACAATTGGCTTAAGAAGTGTGGTCTTCATATCGTTAAAGAATCTCCTATTTTTAATTTGCTTTTCATCAGGACCAGGTGTTATTTTATTGAAAACTGTTTCAGTGTTTATCAAGATGACTTTTTTTCTTTTGACCTTTTGATACCGTGTTCCATTAATACGTGCTATTTAGAGAGTCTCTTAGTGTACTATTGCTTTCAGTTAGTATTGCACTTAGGAGTTTTACCTCTACATCGTGAGATTGGCGCATAGCTTCCTTCCTTTCTCCTCACCCCCTTCCCTCCTTCCTTTCTAAAATGTTACCTGACAGACTTTGGTTTCAGGGTACGTGACCTTCATAAAATAGGTAATTTTCTATATTACCCTTTTTTTCCTCAGATTACATAACGTGGGAATTACTTGTCTCATGAACTTTAAATGTAGTTGTCTAAAATACTGAGTTCTTGTCAACTTTTCTTTGACAGACACATCATCATGTTGACTGACTTCTTTTCAGAAATTTATATTTCATCCCCAAGTTGTTTTTGTGAAATTGACTGCATTTATAGTATGGCAGGATTTTGGTATTATCAACTGCATTTGTTATAATGTTCTTACTTCTAATTTTTTGTGGATTCTTTTTTAAGTAATTAGGAATTTATTTTGTTGTTTTATTTTCAAATTCTTATCAAGTTATTTTCAAATAAAACTATTAGCTTAGCTTCATTTAGATATTTGGTATATTTTTGTCATATCGTAATTATTTCTTTTTTCTGTTTTTCCGGGTGTTGAATAACCTTGAATCTCCTTTAAAAATTTCCCAACTTACATTCTTTTTTCATTATTTTTTCTCAGTTAATAATGAAAACATTTAAGGATTTGAATTTTCCTATGTGTATAGACCTGGATGGAACCCATTCATAGTTTTTATATGTGGCTACTCCCATTTTTATTAATTAAAAATAATTTATAGCTCTAATTATTTACTTCATATTATCTTACTGATTTTTAATTTCCTGATATGTGTTTTTCAATTCTATCTCAGTTGCATTATGGTTAGAAAATGTAATCTCGTTTGATTACGATTTTGGGGAGTTTGTGGACCGGCCTAGTGTGTCTAGTTAGAAGAAACAAAGGAGATTGGGGAAGGGAGAGAGACCAAGACAGAGGCAAAAGGCAAAGGAAAATATTAATAATATTCAATCTGTGGTGAGTACTAGGTGTTGTATGGAAGTACTGAATCACTATATTATACCCTTGATACTAATATTACACTGTATGCTAACTGGAATTAAAATAAAAAATAAAAAAAAACATTGAAAAAAATACAACAGATATTTGAAAAAAAAGCTATTGTCTCTATAGGATGTGAAATTACAGATAGACATGAATTTATGGTGTTGATTATACTATTGTATTAACTATAATTTCTCTTTGAATTGATCCCACATAGCTAAGTAGTACGGTGTCAAAATAGGTAAAGAAGAAACTCAGTTTCCAGTGCTGCTGATATTATTGCTATTTTTGTGTGCATTTTAATCAAAACTTTAAAGGGAAGTTGGGGGAAAGTTTATTAGCTACATGATAGGAAGTGTATTAGCTACCTCCACAGTTTAGAGTAAATAAAAAGTGTAGAATGAGGGGAAATATTTTGAGTGCCAAAAGTGCAGCTGTTTCCATCAGAAGCTTCTGGGTCGAGTGTTTTGTCTGAACTAATTCAGTTAATTCATCAGAAATCCATAATTTAGACTGTAAACTTATGTGAAATAAACTCCTTTATGTGATTAGTATTTAGTATGTAATTAAATGATCCTCACTGAATTGTAAGATTGCAAATAAAGTCATTTAATTTTATATACTGACTTTTCTTCTTAAGAGACTTGGAGAGTTAGTATTACTTCTTATGAAGAAAGAGGAATAGCAAATAAACTCAGGAAGAGAAGTATTGGGTGGGAAGCAATAGAATTCTGAAATCTCCCTATTTTTCACTCTTACTAAAAAAATAATTCTATAAAATACATAAGCCAACATTATTTGAGCTAGCTGGCTATCCCATGGATGTGAGCATGTGGACAGACACAGGTAGACATATATTCTTGGAGAATCTGCAAAATGCATTTCTAGGTGCTGGCATCACAATGGCAAGGTGAGAGGCAATCCTAAATAATCAAGCAGATCAAATCTGCGTCATAATAACTGAACATATCACAGGTCATTGCATGAATCTAAATGCCATAAAAATTTAGAAATCAATGGAAAATTGTGATTTTTCCCCCCTGACATTTACTCTCAAAGCAACCTAAAAGCATCTGTATTATATCCACTGCATGTGTACATGGCAAGGGACTGCTTTGATCTAGTGTTGAATATCCTGTTGATATTATGTAAATGAAGCATGAGAATTACAATAGCATCCTTATTTGTTAACCTTGCAACCCATTAAAAAATTACAGCCTGTTGGATAGTCACAGCTTCTTTGTAAATGGAAAGAAAGAGAATATGCTTTTGTGTTCCCAGAATTTGTCCTGCAATTAATCTTTTTTCTTCTCTTCACGATGGTCAAAATAAATTGCCAGGTGTACCATAATTAGGAAGCAAAACATCTCCCCCAAACACCAGGCAGGGAGAAATAACGCAATGTCATTGTATACTTATGAACACGACAGAATGTATTAGGATGTATGACCCAACGGCTATGCTCTAGGTATACATACCTTACACTACCTTTCTCTCAACAGAAACCTGTCAGGTTCAATTTATTAGAACTGCTATCAAAAGAAAGATATAAAATAAGTAGTTCATGTACTTACCTTACTTTATTTTTAAATTTCTTAACTAGCTGCTCAGTCTTCATTTGGACATTATTTTACCTTCACACTTGTGCACATTAAAAAATACATCTCACAGAGAGAGAAACCTTGCAGGGAAAAGTTATAGCTTATTAAAATTAACTTGGAAAGTTTAGTTATCGGGGCACCTGTGTGGCTCAGTTGGTTAAGCGTCTGCCTTTGGGTCAGGACCCTGGGATCCTGGAATCCAGCCCCTCAACAGGCTCCCCGCTCAGTGGGGAGTCTCTTTATCCCTCGCCTTCTGCCCCTACCTCTCTGCTCGTGCGCTCTCCCCCTCTCTCAAATAAACAAATAAAATCTTACAAAAAAAAAATAAAAATTTAATTATCTTTGCACACTATCCATGTTTTCTAGGGCTTTTTTTTTTTTTTTTTTTTTTTTTAAGAATAGGTAAGACGTTCTCCCAGGCCACTTTATAGGATCCAGCTAAAGCTTACTGAGTCCTATAACAGAGTCTGGAGTAGCAGATAGTTGGAGATGCCTATTGATTTCTGAGACTCATGAGAGAATTAAAATTTCAGGTGAGGGCGGCTGGGTGGCTCAGTGGGTTAAGCCTCTGCCTTCGGCTCAGGTCATGATCTCAGGATCCTGGGATTGAGCCCCGCATCGGGCTCTCTCCTCAGCAGGGAGCCTGCTTTCCCCACTTTGCCTGCCTCTCTGCCTACTTGTGATCTCTCTGTCAAATTAAAAAAAAAAAAATTCAGGTGACTCTTAGGCTTATTTTAATGATGGACTTACTTATAAATGAGCTTGACTTTGGTTTCCCAGCTGAAATTCTTTGTGGGGAGGCACAGTTTGCCAAGAAGGTCTGTACTGCAGGGGTAGACTGAGGAACCTGAGCTAAGAGTACATCAGCTAAATCTGCCTCCACAGGTGAGGGTGGCTGCCAAAGTCAGCACTTAATAATTCTGATGATCTAAGGAAACAGGACTTCTATATATTATAAGAATGTTTTTACCTGGGGTGTCTGGATGGCACAGTTGGTTAAGCATTTGACTCTTGGTTTTGACTCAGGTTGTGATTTCAGGGTTGTGAGATCAAGTTGGGTTCTGTGCTCGGCACAGTGTCTGCTTGAGTTTCTCCCTCCCTTTCCCTTTGCCCCCGCCCCCTGCCATGCTCTCTCTAAAATAAATAAATAAATAAATAAATAAATATTTTTAAAGGTTTTATTTATTTATTTGTGAGAGAGAGAGAGAGAGCGAGAGAGAGAGCAAGCAGGGAGAACAGCAGCAGAGGCAGAGGGAGAAAGAGGCTCCCCGTGAGCGTGATGCGGGACTCGATCCCAGGACCCTGAGATCATGACCTGAGCTGAAGGCAGATGTTAACTGAGCCACTTAGGTGTCCCATAAATCTCTCTCTCTCTCTCTCTTTAAAGAACCTTTTTTTTAAAACCCTGACTGGAGGGGTTGAAAATCACATAATATATAAAAATCAATGAACAGGGGCACCTAGGTGGCTCAGTCATTAAGCGTCTGCCTTCAGCTCGGGTCGTGGTCCCGGGGTCCTGGGATCAAGCCCCACATCAGGCTACCTACCCTGCAGAAGGCCTGCTTCTCCCTCTCCCACTCCTCCTGCTTGTGTTCCCTCTCTCACTGTGTCTCTCTCTGTCAAATAAATAAATAAAATCTTTAAAAAAAATAAAAATCAATGAACATTTAAAGAATGTAATGTTGCATTTTTTGTTCTTATAAAATCCATAGGTTCAAATCTTCACTCCATTGGCCACTAGACTTGTTCTACTGTAATTCTTGGAGGAAATTAAGCAGCTTCCTGGCCAATTAATAAGCAGCTACTGAGTGTCTACTGTGTGATGAATGTGTAATAAATAGGGTAACAGAAAAATGAGCAGAGAGTGGTATATGATATGGTCCTGCAGGCTGAGGGTTGAAAATCTATTTGAGGAGGACAAAACTAATCTACATAAAATGACCTTGAGGATGAGTAAATGCTGACTGCTGTAGTCATAAACCACTCCCTCCAACAAGTGTGCACCTGTACAAAGTTTGTGATGCTGGCAGGTGTCAGAAGATACCGGGGAAAAACCATAGAACTGGAGAAACAGCGAATGGGTTATGGGAGTTCTTGGCTTAAATGTGGTTAGGTGATTAGGAAACTTGGTTTGTTTTATAAAGAGAATCAGAGTCTAAAACTTAGACTGGAGTTTGCCTCTTCTGAAGTAAGAAAAGCACATATAAAGGTACAATGATGGATCTAGAACCAGGGCAGGGATTAAATATTGACAACCGGCAAAGCAAAATTTGGCCCAATTTGTGATCGCAGTTGGAATTCTTTTCTTTTCTTTTCTTTCTTTCTTTCTTTCTTTTTTTTTTAAAGATCTTATTTATTTTCAGAGAGACAGAGAGAGGGAGGGAGAGCGCAAGCATGGGGTATGATAGGCAGAGGGAGAAACAGGCTCCCCACTGAGCAAGGAACCCAGGATCCTATACCAGGACTCTGGGATCACGACCTAAGCTGAAGGCCGATGCTTAACTGACTGAGCCACCCAGGCGCCCCTCAGTTGGAATTCTTCAAACTATATTTGCCATAAATTTTCACAAACTATTCAAGAATTTTTTTAAAAAGTTGCATCGATCTTTAAAATACATGAGTATAGATTCTCTCAAATGATAAAGCCTAGCAGATGTAGTAGGTGAAATTTCCCCAAATGTAGCATAATGATTATTGGCATCCCCTTTTCCATTTGTATCTATTCTGACATTAAAAAAACTCTGTGAATTTAGTAAGTAGTTGTCAATGCATAGGAAATTCAATGGATAGTTTACAATTCTCTTCTTAATTGACTCTGTTAGCATCACTCTACACGACACCCCAAAAATCTTCTTCATGGACCTTCTAGGGTAGTGGGACCCCCCATGTTCTTTCCACCTCCCCAGTTGCTCCTCTTTGCTGGTTCATCTCTCCCTGATCTGTATGGGTCTGAAATCTTACTCTAGGCTCCCTTCTCTCTGGTCAGTGACTTCCTGAATGATCTCGTGGCTTCTGTAGCCATATACTTATCCACCTGCCTAGCTAGCAGGTCTTCTATTGTCTAAACTTGGCATCTAACAGTCACCACCTCAGCCACCACTGCATCCAAACCACCATCATCTCTTGCTGGCCTTCCACATGTATCCTTTGTGCCATCAAATGCTATCCCTACAACTCAATAGGAATGATCTTTCAAAAATGCAGTTGTCTATTGTAGGGTTGAGTTTTCGGTGTACAACAATTCAGATGTATAAAAATGCAGTATGATTTTCCTAAAACTAGACTTAATTTTTACCCTTTAGTGCTCATTTCCATTTTCTAGTGTTATATTATTATTTTTTTTAAAAGATTTATTTATTTCTTTGAGGGAGTGCGTGTGCATGAATGGGGGAGGGGCAGAGGGAGAGACTCTCAAGCAGGCTCCCTGCTGAGCGCAGGGCTGATGCGGGGGGTGGGGGGGCTGGATCCCATGAACCTTGAGATTATGACCTGAGCTGAAATCACAAGTTGGCTTTTCAACCGACTGAGCCATCCAGGAGCCCCAAGTGTTCCATTATTTTTAATGAGTCTGAGTTAAACTCACTCTCTTTCAATTTTCTTAGTGTCTTCTGAGTAAACTTAGTTATTTGAGGTTTCTGACCCTCCTCTTTTCTCCCTGGGGCCACATCCAGGTTGGGAATGGGGTGGGGGGCTTTTGCAGCCTCACAGCATCAATGAAGTTAGTCCTTCCTCTCTGTAGCTACATCTCAGACTTTCACTGGCATCTGCCGAGAGTAACTGCTCTTTAGTCTCTGGTCACTAGGATCTACTACTTCTGCCAACATCTTCCCTTTCTCCTTGGTTCTGGGTTGTCGGGTCCACCCAGATCCTTCTGTGTCTTTAGGCC
Organism: Lontra canadensis; assembly: GCF_010015895.1. Lineage (NCBI taxonomy): Eukaryota > Metazoa > Chordata > Mammalia > Carnivora > Mustelidae > Lontra > Lontra canadensis. The sequence continues at coordinate 357,166 of NW_022631209.1, read as the reverse complement.
ACTTCACAGTCTCTTGTGGGCTCTTCCCCTGCTGATCTCTGGGACACAGGACAACTCAGATGTTTGCCAAGTTCACCTTAAAAAAGCGTCATAGAGTATGCAACCTGTCTCTATAGAACAAAAAGGCTCTCTCTCTCTGCTAAACCTCAAGTTAAAGAAATGCCCTGAATTACAATCCTTTCCACATAAACTGAAATTTTATTCCTGGCATTTTTCTTAGGTCCATTTAAAAAATGTCAGATTGAAGAATAAAGTGAACGAATTCAACTTTCTGATAATATTCTGCTGCTTTAGTTTTCTCCGAAGTCCTCAACAGAGAATTCTGAGAGAGAAAAACAGAGTTGGAAGCATCATACTTCCTGATTTCAAGCTATATTATGAAGTTAGAGTAACCAAGAAAGTAGGATGTTGGCATGAAAACAGACACCAAGATCAATGGAACAGAATAGAGAACACAGAAATGAACCCAAGCATATATGGTCAACTAATTTTTGACAGGGGCACCCAAAAGACACAAGGGAAAAGGATAGTTCCTTCAACAGATGGTGCTGGGGAAACTGGATATCCACTGGCAAAAAAATAAAACTGGACTCTTCTTACATTGCAAAAAAAAAAAAGCACCTCAAAACGGATTAAGGACTTAAACATGAAACCTGAAGCCATAAAAATCCTAGAATAAGACATAGGGAACAAGCTCCTTGACATTGGCTTTGGCAATAGTTTTTTGGATATGACACTCAAAGCTTAAGAAACTATCAAAAAAGCTTCTGCTTGGCAAAGGAAACCATCAACAAAATAAAAAGGCAGTGTATGGGATAGGGGAAGGTATTTGCAAGCCATCTATCAGGTAAAGAGTGAATATCAGATAAACAATTAATATCCAAAATATATAGGGAACTCACACAACTCAACAGCAAGAAGACAAGCAACCCCAGTTTAAAATTTGGCAAATGACCCAAAGTGGCATTATTCCAAAGAAGACACACCAATGGCCAATAGTAAATGGAAAGGAGTTCAATATCATTGATCATGCAGAAAATACAGATCAAAATCCCAATGTGATATCATTTCAACATCTGCTGGGAGGCATATTATCAAGAAGGCAAGAGAAAGAACTGTAGCGAGGATGTGGAGAAAGGGGACACTTATACACGGTGGGAATGCAAACTGGTGTGGCCAGTCTGGAAAACAATAAGGAGGTTCCTCAAAAAAAGAAAACTAGAACTACTCTCCGATCCAGCAATCTCACGTCTGGGTACATAAAGGAAGCAAAATCAGTACTTCGAAGAGATATCTGTGCTCTCATGTTCACTGCAGCATTACTCACAATAGCCAAGACATGAAAATAACCAAAGTGTCCACCAACAGGTGAATAAAGAAGACGCAGCGTGCCCACACCCACGTACACAATGGAGTATTATTCAGCGATGAGAAAGAAGGGAGTCTTGCCATTTGGAACAGTATGAGTAAATCAGAAAGACATTAGGCTAGGTGAAATACATGAAACACAGAAAGAAAAAAAATGCATTATCTTGTATGTAGATTCTAAAAAAAAAAAAAATCAAATGCATGGAAGCAGAGAGTACAACTGTGGTTAGCAGCCATGGGGAGGTGGGAGGATATGAGATGTTGGTTATAGGGCGCATGGTTACAGTTACGTATGATCACTAAGTCTAGAGATCTAATGCAGAGCATGAGGATTATAGTTTATAATACTGTACTAAATACTGGAAATTGGCTTAGAGAATAAATCTTGGGCACTCACGTTGCATACACACCCAATGGTAACTGTGTGAAGAGAAGGTATGTTAAGTAGCTTGACTGTAGTAATCATTTCGCTGTGTATATTTTGTATCAAATCATCAAGTGGTATGCCTTAAATATACACAATTTTTATTAAACCCACACACTCAGTCCCTGAGATGTTTAAAAGTGTAAGTCATAACAAAACATCAGTAGGCTCTCCTCCCTCCCTATCTCCCGGTCCCTAGGAAGCCACTTCCCCGCCCCATCCCTCCTTTCTCCTTAAGCACAGGGCTGAGCTGCTTACACAGGGAGCCCTGCCTGGCATCCCTTACTTCCCCGACACCATTATCCCCTCAGTGCCCTGCACTCACCAGGCCTGCTGCACATATAACCAAGAGGGAAGCCAAAGTCCCCACCTTCCCCCGCCTTCTATCAGCAGACCATCTGCGCATGCGTCATATGAGGCCATCAAACCAATGGGAATCTGGGCTCCAACGTGTTGTTTCTTAACAGCAAGGGGTTCTGGGCCAGTGCTTGACAGCAGTGGCGAGAAAGTGCCAGAGAGCCACTTTTTTTTTTTTTTAAGCTTTTTACTTGAAAATAATGTGACCGCATAATTGATTGAAACATTAAGATATTTTCCCTTCTTCCCCTATCAGACAAATAGTCGGGCTCATCTTAGTATTTTCCTGCCTAAGGGATTTTCACAGAAGCTGCGTAAGGTAAGCAGCATTTCCAGGTAGGGGAGGAGGGTGCTGAGCGAGTGTGAAGCCTCCAAGAATGTGAAGGATAAGAAATACAGATTCTCCCAGACAGAGGTCAGCAGCGGTGGTGATAAGGTTTCAGAGATGAGGGCTACTTGGAGCATGTGTGGACCAGGTGAGACTCCTAACCTAACCGTTTCCGGGAGCCTCCTGCAGTTTTCAGGTATAGGAGCAGGAGCTCCTGACTTGAAGAGGTCATGAGGTCAGTGAGGAGATGGGTGTCCCAACAGTAACTCTGTGGGTAAATAACTAGTGACCTCAAGCTCTACCTGATCCTTGGGTGGGTATACAATGCCACAGGGCCTTTGCACGGTCTTGGAGAGCAGAAGGTCTGATAAATACTGAGTCTGAATCCCCTACCAGTTTGGTGAAATGGGAGCAGAGGGTGACTGAGGCTGACCAGAAGAAAATGTAATAATGCATTTGGGTTTGTACAACTGAATGGAGATTTGAACCTTCCATACTCTACTTAAGGTTGCAGACATTGACAAAAGGAATGGATATATTTCATTTTTTGCTCCCTCTTATCAAACCTGCACCCTGCCCCACTCCCCCAAACTCCATCCATTTCTACTCCCTTCTGGTATCATATGCCAAGTTCTAGTTAAAGTGTATATAAAGGGAAAAAAGAAAAAAAGAGAGAGAATGAAGTCAGAGAAAATAGAAGGTACGTGGAATATTCTGGAAAGGTTTTTATCTATTTATGAGAAATGGAATGAAATGAAGGTTCTCCCCAAAAGAGAACATTAATTACCTCAAACCTGACAGAGAATAAAGATCAGAAACAATAAACAAAGTATCTGGCACTGCCTTTCCCATCAGGAGGTTCTAACTCTACTGATTTTTACCTGAGAGGCACTGCTGAGAAGAAACTCGTCTATTAATTGGCTTATGAGGACAGTTACCCAGATAGAGAGGCTTCAGTTGCTGTGACAAAATCATTTCATTCAGTTTTTTCTGCAGAATGAAATATTCTTCAGATAACTTTGAAATCTAAAAAGAAGGTCATGTGTCAGATTAAATCAAGGAAAAGAATTCACAGGGCTCCACAGGTACCCTGGGGGCTGGTAAATGCCTGACTGACAGTCCCCCAGACTCTTCTCCAGAACCCTCCCTTACCATGGTCTGAAAACCCAAGGTCTGGAAAAGTCCTCGCCTGGCCAAGCCTCCTCCCCCTTCGTGCTGCTTGCGCGTCTCATATTTTCCATTTAAAACTGCCAAATGTGTTATGCTACTTGAAGCTTTCCATTCTGATCAACTCCTCCCGGGGTTCCTGACACCAGGCTCCTGACCCTGTCCCTCCGCAGCAATTTTGCCTGTAGAAACCCTCTTTTGCCTTGGAGTGTGTTAACCCCGTCTTTTCCTTTCCAGTGTTCTCAGTCTGACTTCAGGCCACTCTCCTCTCCTTCCACCTGGCCCCTCTGTCTGGTCTGCCTCCGGGCTCTGTTACACAGCTGTGCTACTGGACCACATGTGGGGCTCCTGCTTTTTTGCCTTTAGCTTCGTCCCCGTGGAGACTGAAGCTACTCCTGGGGCATTATTAGTTAGCTCCAGGGAGACCGCTTGGAAATGCGACATCTCCTCCACATCTCTGACACACAGTAGGTCAGGATTTGAATCTCCAATCTGGTCTTTAGGGTGAGAAAACGTATGCACCAAGGAAAAGAAAGACCGTATGTGTATTAAACTCTGTATTTCTATGTACTTAAAAAAAAATAGAGCAGGAAGGCACTGGCAGAGCTGTAGGAACAGCCAGACATTGGGAGATGTTTGGGCCACACCTCTAACATGAGAGAGGGGTCCAGGAGCAGCTATGGTGTTTTTGTATGGACTCACTGTCAGAGACAAAATGCAGAGTTTAGGGTCCATGAGAATTAGGCAGTCCCTCTTTGATCTAACTCATGATGAGATCCATCCCTCCATCCCTCTAACCCTCCCTCCCTCTCTTCCTTTTTAAAAGTACTTTCCATGCCCAGCATGGACCCTGATGCAGGGCTTGATCTCACAATGCTGAGATCAAGACCTAACCTGAGATCAAGAGTTGGATGCATAACTGTCTGAGCCACCCAGGTGTCCCTAATGATATTTCTTCCATGATTTTATATGCTATTGACTATTCTGGCAATGCATATTAACTTATAATATGCATTTTAGAAGTCATCTAGTTAAAATCCTTCACTTTACATAAGAGAAAATAAAGGTGCCCATGCACAAAGTGATTTACTGAAGGTTGAATGCCTAGACAGAAAGCAAGATCTGGAATCGGCATTTCCAGGAGCTGCTCGCTGTGGTCTCCCTCCAGAGCACTGATTATCAACGTTCCATACAAAACCCATGAGAAGCCCTAAAGCCACCTGCCTCCTTCTAGAAACAGCTGAAACATGCCTACTCATGGCACAGATATTCTCCAACAGGGAATCTTTCTTTGTGGGTTTTCTCTATGGCCTCATTGTCATGGTATAACACGTAGAGTTTCATCTTCATTGCACATGTATCTGAGTATGGCTATGCCTAATTTTGAAACCTAGAGAGGTCTACTCAAAATTTGGGGCAGAAAATGCATAGATTTCAGAAGATTTATACAACTTTTTTTTTTCTTTAGCTATAATGAAAGATCTCAGATATGGAAATTTGCATTGTCAAATGCCAACATTTTAGTTAGGTGTAGGACTACTGGTCTCTTTACTATATAAGATTTCTGTCATATCTTACATTATTTCTTATGACATATTGTTATAAAAAATTATGGCTATTTGAATAGCAAAACCCTTGAGGCATTACAAAAGAGGTTTGCAGTTTCATAAAAACAGATGAAACAGAGTATCAGTTACTCATGAGCTGTAGGTTTACTTCAGTTACTGTGTGGTTCCCCGAGATTTCTACTAGTAAATCTATTCACATACCTGTTTTGAAAAGATGGCCAAATCACATGCTTCTTTCTCTAAATCTGCTTTCAGGTCTTTGTCATTCTTTGTCCTGAAATTACAAGATTCCTCATGTTTTGTGGGACACGAATACAGATCGTGAGTATTTCTTGCTACTTCGGTCGGTGTCGCAACAATCTTTTGATTTTTAAGAGAAGACGTCCTGTCCTTCCTTACTTGCTGCCTTCTCTTGTAGCCCCGGAATTTGCTCTGAATGAACATGGCTGCTCTATCTTCTTCCTGCATTTGGACTGTTGCTTTGGACCGTCTCTCTTGGGCCATCCCCGGTCTCAGATGGCTGCATGCTGGTGCCTTCTGGGTGACCACTGATGTCTTTTCCTTTTCCTTGCTATCTGCGTTTTGGTGGACTGACTTTTGGCTAAGACTAGGTTCCAATGCTTTTTTAAAAGAAGGCTGCTTTGTCTCATTTTCCCCTGACCAAAGTCTTGGGGAGCTTGGCCTTTCTGACAGGGCCTTCCTTTCTAGATATATTGCTTTGGATTCTTCAAAATTCCTTTCCTCTGCATACGTCTGGTAGTAATTCTGGACCACAGAGTCCTCCTTCTCCACTCTCCTTATCTTACTGTTCTCTTCCGGGTCTCTCATGCACTTCTTTTTGGGGTGTCCTTCTGCCCAAGGGTCTCCCACCAGCTGTGGTTCTCGCTTAGCCTCTTCCCCAAACATGTTATTCATTTTGTTCTTAGTTTGATATTTTCTGTTGTTATTTTCAATGGCCCGAGTGCCCTCCTCTTCAGCTTTGAAAGTAGAAGTCTTCACTACAGATGTACTTCCCTTATGGTTTGGAGCTGGAATGACTATTTCATTAGTACAGACTGCATTTTCTGTCTGTTTCTTCACAGAAGATTCCCTGGGAGAAACAGATTGCATCTGAGTATGGGATACACAACTGGAAATTATTCACTGCTTCCAGCAATAGCTAAACACTACGTGGTGTTGGGACAACAGTCCAAGGGGCGAAACAAGCTCAAAGTAAAAACTTCTCAAATCACGTTAATCAAGTCCTTCCCAAATGTTCTCTCTGGTAGTAGAAGTTGGTGGCCACTCAGATTAATGATAAAGCCAGTTTCAACTTCGGGTGAGAAATATCCTAGCATATTTTCACCCGAGGCATCAAAATTCTAGGAATTTAATCACTTCAAGATGTGTCTTTTTCAAAAGGAAACACCTACAGGGAAGAGAAGTTGTGGAAAATGTGCCTAAACTTGAAACTAGCAAGCCGGGTGTGTTCACTAGGCTGACGTGCTGTATAAGCGCAAAGTCTGCTGATCACAGGAAGTATCGTACAAAATTAAGGGAAGCAAGGTTCCCGCTACTGTTCATGATCATGTAATATGCTGACAAACGTGCACAGCTGTTACTTTACCAGTATTCTTCCAAAATGATTTTCCCTTACCTTGAAGATAACATCTTCTCTACAGCCTTTTTTTTTTTTAAAGCCACATTTTTTTTTTTTTTTTTCCCTTTTGGTGAGGACAAAACCCTCACAAGAGCAATATGGCCATAAAAAGTGTGCTAAGGTACAGTGAAAAAGTCATAACCTGACATGCTACTTGGGGGAGTTTTGCCAAAAACTTTTCGATTTTAGCTCAGGAAAGCCATGGAAGAGTTTTGGTCTTTTGCAGTCTGTTTGTACGTAAGGACCTGTCTTAAAGCTGAACTTGGAAAAAGTTATTGGAAGTCAAATTTCCTAATCCCATTGGCTACTTCCTAGGCCTATGATAGCATCTTTAGGTTTATGTGGGAAGCACAGTAGAGTCTCTGTTACTCTGCCAGGGACAGAGAACTAGGTGGGGTACCAAGAACCCATCATTTCAATGAGTGGCTACGTGTATTTTGAATACTTTGAATACTATGCTAGTATTTTGAATACCTTCAAAATGCCCCCAGAGAATGCCTTTATTAGTCAGAATATAAGTAATGAAAAAAAGATAAGCAAACTATATCACAAAGCTATAGTAATCAAAACAATGTGGTACTGGCCTAAAAACAGACTCATAGACCAATGGAACAGAATAGAGAGCCCAAAGTAAGCACGTGCATTTATGGTCAATTAATTTATGACAAAGGAGCTAAGAATGTACAATGAAGGTAGAATGGTCTATTCAATAAATGGTGTTGGGAAATGAGACAGCCACACGCAAAATAATGAAACTGGATTCCTGTCTTACACTACTATAAAAACTAACTCAAAATGGATTAAAGACTTGAACATAAGACCTGAAATCCTATAACTCCTAGAAGAAAATGTAGGCGGTAAGTTCCTTAACTTTGGTCTTGGTAATGGTTTTGTTTGTTTTTTTTTTGGATTTGATACCAAAAGCAAAGGCAACAAAAGCAAACAAGAACAAGTGGGACTACATAAAATGAAAAAGCTAAAAACCAAAAACCAAACAAACAAAACAAAACAAAACAAAAAAGAGAAAAAAAAAAAAAGAAAAAGCTTCTGTGCACCACAGGAAACTATCAATAAAATGAAAAGGTGACTTACTGAATGGGAGAAAATATGTGCAACTCATATATATGATAAAGGGTTAATATCCGAAATATATAAAGAACTCATGCAACTCAATAGCAAAAAAAATAACCTGATTTAAAAATGGGTAGAGGATCTGAGCAGATGTTATTCAAAGAAGATATGAAAATGGCCAACAGGTGCATGAAAAGGGGCTCAACATTACTAATAACCCAGAAAAATACAAATCAAAATCATGATGAGATGTCACCTCCACCTGTGAGAATGGCTATTATCACAAAAGACGAGAAAACACGTATTGTTGAAGATGTGAAGAAAAGAGAGTGCTTATGCAATGAGAATGTTGTATGTTGGTGGGAATGAAAATAGGTGCCATTACAGGAAACACTATGGAGGTTCCTCAAAAAAACTCAATAGTAATACCAGCAATCCAACTTTCTGGCACTATATTTAAAGGAAACAATGATCTTAAAGAGATCTCTGCACTTCCATGTTCATTGCAGTATTTCTCACAAAAAACAAGAGCTGGAAATAACCCAAATGTCCATTAATGGATGAATGGATAAAGAAGTTACAGTATATGTATACAATGGAGTATTATTCAGCCACAAGAAAGAAGGAAATCCCGCCTTTCATGATAACATGGATGAAATAAACCAGACAGGAGAAGAAAAACACAGTATTCACTTATGTGTGGAATATGAAAAAGAAAAAAAAAACAAAAAAAAAAACAAAAAAAGAAACAGAGAGTTTTGGCTATGAAAGGGTTAGGTGGGGGAAATAGGGAGATTGGTAAAAGGATAGAGCCTTCCAGCTATTCGATGAGTAGGAGTAATCACTGTTCAGTAGAACTGAATTTTGCTAAGGGAGTACAACTGAAATGTTCTCACCAAAAAAGCATCAAAGAGAACTATGTAAGGTGATGGATGTAGTAATGAATTAAATGGGGAAATCCTTCCACAATGTATATGTATATCAAATCATCATGATGCACACTTTAAATATAATTTTATATGTAAATAATTTATAATTTTATATGTAAACCATAAAATTTCTATGTAAATACCTCAGTGTAGTGGAAATTTTTAAAAAGATGAACCAGTTCTTGGGATCTAGCATACAGCATGGTGGCTCTTGATGATACTGTATAATGGACTTGAAAGTTGCTAAGGGAGGTGTTCTTACCACACACAGTTGTAATTACCGAGGTGAGGGAAATGTTAACTAACTTCACCATGGTAATTATTTTACAATATATACGTGCATCAAATCATCATGTTGTATACCTTAAACTGACCCAGTGTTACATGCCAATTCAATCCCAGTAAATTCGGAAAAAAAAAAAAAAAAAGACAAGGGGCCTGGGATTGGGGCTGGAATGATCTCCATCTCTTATAAGGAGATACAACTTTGGCATCTTTCAATCAATTCAAGTTTTATCAATGAGGCAAAATCTACATATTATATCCCTTCCCCTTAATCCCTACCGAGATCCTCCACGTCCCTACTGTACCCTTTGCATATCTTTACAGCAGAGTTAACTCGTGTTTCTAGAATCATGCATTTAGTAGTTATATTTCTTTTCCATGAATCTGTGAGCATCTTAGCTTAGCATAAAGCCTTCTGTATGAATGAATTCAGGTGGATCTACTAATACGTACTTAGAAATATGATATGGAGGTTCAAGAGAAGAAAGGGCCAAGGGCCATGTTTTGAAGATTGGATTACGGCTTAGGAATTAATGGCATATTGGATATTAAGGCCATGGGAATGAATGAAAGAGCCCAGAGATGATGATATTTAGATGTGAAGGAGGATTTAAATATGGGGAGAAGAGGAGGCATGAGCAAAGGATACTTAGAATTAGGAGCAGAAATGTAGAGAGAAGTCTGGCAGAAGCCTAGGAAGAGAAAAGCTGTGGAAGGAAAGAGCGGTCATCAGTGAGAAATGCCAGTGAACTTTCCAATAGGATAAAGAACACAAGAGTGGCCACTGGGTGTTCACTGACATTTAATGGTTCAGTATTTGGACCTGATTAGGTGCAAGAAAGACTGTGAACTTTATTTTGACTCCACAGATTTGGAAAAATGTATAATGTCAAAATGGCATAAGAATGAACATCATTATACCTTTTATTTTCAAAGTTTTTCTTGTAGTCAAATTCCTGATCATAGGTTTGAATGGTTGTTGCTGCTGTGTTTTTCATGTTAACATTTTCTTTTCTTTGTTTCCTGACTAGATGTCCTCTTGCAGCTGAAACATATAAGGTGGGGAGTAGTGCTAATTAGAATAAAGACAAAGACATATTACTTAAGTAATAGAAACACTTTTTTTTTTTTGACCATCAGTGTCAAAGAGGAAAATTAAAGACTCCAAATAGAACATGTTCATTGAAAATACTGTTCATTAAAAAGTATTGTTCATTAACAGGATTCTTCTAGATGACAAGCTATAGTAAGAAAATAACTAAGGCACCTTTTGTACTAAGGAGAGTCTGGGGATGAAACTGAAATGAAAGAGATTGGCTAAGCTGATGAAAAAGACAAAGTGTATTCATTTGCTTAAAATGTGCTGATAACTACTTCGGCTATTTATGGGAGAAAGTTCCTGTTAACTGAGTGTGATGTTTTGGACTTTTTGGGCAATTATCCTTGGAGCCAGATACATTTCAGAATTCAGATTTAAACTTTTTTATTTTATAAAGGTAATTCAAAGCAAATAATATACATCCTGTAACGTTCCCCATGCCAGGGAAGCATTCCATAATGAAAACCATGAATATTTCTCCGGGAAAACTGTATTTTTACCATGGGCGATGAATAAAGGGCTATAAATATTAGGTCATGTTTCACTGCTAGATGAGGTATGATAAACCTTTTCTTTAGTGTTTTACAAATTTTGGAATTGAGGATAAAGAATTTGACCCCAAATTATAGGGATTTGCATTTTGATGTTTCAGTGAGAAGTTAAGGGCTTTAAAATCCCCAAAGACATGAACCATTACGAATGGACAGACCTGCGACTAGAACATGAATCTTTCAAATGTTAGTCAACGATTCTGCCCACCATGTCCGTGTTCTCCAGAAGGCAGGCTGCAAATCCATGGTAGATTAGAGAATCGATTTAGTGGGCCAAACCTCGTGTCTAAAAATGAAGTGAAATAAACCAGAATAGAAAACATCAGAGTGCCTCGCTTGTAGTAGGAGTGTGTATCAGGCTGCAGAGTAAAATATGGTTTTTACTATGGAAGTCCAATTAACGTATTTTGAAAGTTACTGTATTAAACCATGCCAGGCTCTAAAGTTAGTTTCTCCTAGAAAAATGGAAAGTGAAATCTAAAGTCCACTGACACATTTTAATAAAAACATGTGAAGTAAGATTTTAAATATTATTTCCCTAGAGTTAACAGAAAGAAGTGGATGACCTTTAACAAAATGAGATTTAATCAACTGGTCAAAAATTAGGGCAAGTGTAACCTTTGGAATAAAGTAGGAAAAATGTTATTGTCCAAGGGATGTAATAATATGATTCCTGTAATTTGTAATTAATTTGATCACTTGTTGTATCTTGCACAATAGGTCAACTGTGTTTCACTGATGCCTGACAGAAAATTGAAAAATTGAATTATTTTATCTAAAACAAAGCCTTCAAATATTAAAAGTGCCCATCACTAAAACAATCTGATTTAGATGTGGTATAGAGAAAATATCAACATGACAGAGTCTGGAATGAAACACAATAGCTATGTAAAAATGGAGGTTTGTATATATGATTAGATTTTATGTCCATCCCCAAATGTAACATTATGTTTTGTTACATCGGGAGACCACCTAAGTGATTACCTGACTGTATTACTATAGCACTCTCTTTCCTTTTCTCCTGTATTTTTTGGTATCTTCTTGAATCCAAGAATCCTCTGACACAGGCTTGAATCAAAATAAGCTTGTCAATGGCTTCCTTTCGCATTAAATTTAACTGTTCCACATGGTAATATTTCAGGAACACCTTAGAAGAATTAAAATAAAGTACAAATAAAAAGGAGGACACACAAATGTGAACATGTCATGTGCTACGCTTTGCAGAGCAGACTGTATTCTGACTCTTTTTAGATTTTGGACATCACTACTTTTCGCTTCTTTGGCCTGGATTTTGCTGTAACGCTATGGATTTCTATTCTTGAAGGAAACCTCTGTTGGAGAAGGAATACTGTCTAGCAATCGTATGGTTATTTGCAACAGGTTTTATGGAATGGGCCAGTAAGCGTGGAGGGTGTTCAGCTCTTTGACTGAAGTTTTAGCATCATATATTTGGAGCAAAGCTAATTTTTGCGTTTCTTAAAAACTATATTTCCCAAAGTTAAAAAATCTTACAAACCTAGTTGCAAGATAGAGGACACTTACAGGTATAGTGATTCATCCGTCAAACCTTTATTGAGAACTGCTGTTATGTACTTATCTGCTGGGGATACAGAGGTGAATAAGGCAAGGGTGCTGTCCCTCAGGGGCTCACGAGGGGAATAAGGCAGAGCGATGGCCCCAGACGCAATTAACAACATTCTCACCGGACCAGTGGCCACCATCGAGAAAGGAGGGCTGACTTTTCAATCACTGTATAACCAAAATGAATCAGGGAAATACAGGAGCCAGAGGCCTAGAATGGTTCTCATTTAAGAGTTTTCTTCCTCCTTCAGGAATTACGAAGATTTTTTTTCTTTTAATATATTTACTAATAAAAGTCACCTAAAAGAGAGTCAATGGAACACACTAAGAGAGTTACTTCAATTCAAAAGTAAGAGCTCAGTCATGAGAACTGGAAACACGGAAAGTTAGTTCCATTACTTGAAAGCTTGGCATCACAGGCAAACAGTCTAGCATTATAGGTTCTGATGGAATCCAGTTTTAATTTCTATGGGACACTACGTGTTAATATATTTAGTCCATTCTACTGTTGACAATTGATTTAAAATTCAATCTGTTTAAAAAGGTCATCCTTTTATTTCTTCATTTATTTTGCACAGCGTTAGAAATGTTTCTTGTGTTGAATACTTTTATCCATCTTAATGAGTTGGAAAAGGTGAAGTGGAAAAAAAACAAATAGCTTTAAAATGCTACTTAAATACCAAGCAGAACTGGAACTGCAAAGGGCCATTTTATAAGTTAGAACTCTGTTGGAAGTCAGGCATGTGTTTCAGACCATAAATCGTGAGATTTCAGCCTGACGAAATTCATCATTGTGATCATCTCAAAGAATATGGTGTAAATAGGGGCACCTGGGTGGCTCATGGGGGTTAAAGCCTCTGTCTTTGGCTCAGGTCATGATCCCAGTGTCCTAGGATCGAGCCCCGCATCAGGCTCGCTACTCCGTGGGGAGCCTGCTTCCTCCTCTCTCTCTGCCTACTTGTGATCTCTGTCAAATGAAAAAATAAAATCTTAAAAAAAAAAAAAAAGAAAATGGTGTAAATAAAATACACATCTTTTTGGTGCTCAGCATGTCTCCTTACTCAATAGTGAAGGAAATATGGATTACTGGTACCCTCTTTATTTCCTTACCTCCCCATTTTATCATGCTGGAGGGTATCTGAAAAGCCATCCTTTCCCCAAGCTGCAACCTGTCTTACTTCCATATTCAAAATTTATTATGATTTTTTTACTTCATTCTCGAAGAGATTAAGCAAATTAAGATCTCTCAGGTCTCAAGTTCAATACATAAACACAACGATCTCCAAATACATACAGCAAATTTACTAACAACGGTGAATAGTTTGCTCCAGATAAATTTCAAGTTTACAGCAGATGCAGATTTGAGAATTAGGAAGAAAAAATTAGATAATTATAATTCAGATCATTACGATTCTCTGCAGAATATATTCTGTATCTATATTATATGATATTAATATATATTAATGTATTCTGAATATTTACTGACTATATTTGGTGGTAATAAGATAAAATGTGTCAGTATGTTTTTAATACTATCTGAAATGAAGAATTTTTTTGATAAATTTTTGTTTTTTGATAAATTTTCAAGAGAAACTTCTTGAATTTCTTAAAAGAAACCTTTATAACAACAAAGTGTTTCATTTTGCTGAAGAAAACCTTTATAGATTTATAAAGTCTATCTATACTCCCTATTTTAAGCTAGAGATTTGGTAACACAAAAAAGCCGTAATATTTTTAAGTACTGTATAATGTTAGAATGCTCAGTAAAGCCAGCACAATCGTTAATTGTATTTTTCTTAAAAATTACATGAAAACATTACTTTTGTTTTTCCAAGAGCCCAATTATCCAGACCAGCTTTTTCCAAAATGGCGGCGCAGGAGTCAGGACTCACTGGGGGCTCTTCGTTCCATTTGTAGCAGAGAACATGGTACCTTCAAGTGGAAGAAAGGGCTGGTTAGTATTTCACAAAGTTTCCACACCTCAGTAGCCTGGTGGACACTTGACAACTCTGTGCAGGGAAGGAAGAGACTCCCAGACTTAATGCAGGGGCTCCTGCTGGCATTCTCAGAACTCGCAAGTAGACTGACAAAAATTCGGACCCGTCTGTTTGTGTACATTTGAGGACTGTTTTCTCAGTTTAGCGATTACTTTTCAACACTTACCACTGAAATCCCCCCACAAAAACCCCATCACTAAAAAAGAAAAAAAAAATTAGTTGAGTATTTTTTAAAAAGATTTTTATCATTTGACAGAGAGAGAGAAAGAGAGCGAGCACAAGCAGGGGGAGTGGCAGGTAGAGGGAAAGGGAGAAGCAGACTCCCTGCTGAGCAGGGAGCCTGATGTGGGACTCGATCCTGGGACCCTGAGACAATGACCTGGGCTGAAAGCAGACACTTAACTGACTGAGCTGCCAAACCTAGTTGAGTATTTTTAAAAAAGCAAACTTTCCCTGGGTACAAAAAGAGAAGGATGGCAGTGGCAAGAAGCAGAGGGAAAGATTTTCTTCTTCTTTTTTTTTAATCTTCACAAAAATGTTGGAAGCTGATCTTAAAATTGGACGAAGGAGTTAATTCTCTGTGAACCTCCCATCTATCTCACCTGAAAGAATTCTCTGTCTCCTACTAGCTTTAGAGATCAGTTGAAAGATTGCTTAAAGGAGCTCTCCATTTCTCCACTTCCCATCACTGTGTAGCTCCTGGAATCTGATTTAGTCACACAGTAAGGAGGACTCTTACTCCAACACATAAGACGTTTTAGAGATGAAATCTAAAGGGATGTCTTCCATCCTAATCCTAAGTGTTCTTTCTGTAGATTTGGATATCGTTGACACCTTTCTCTGGCTTGAGTGTCCCCACGACTGTATCCCATGTTGTCCCTGGCTTCTTCTCCCTGTTGGTCTCCTGCCATGCCTCACATTTAGACTTGCTGCACAAATGCTAGTGTTCTCCAATGTCCCGTCTCTTTCTAAGCTCTCCCCACAGGGGTCTCATCTACAGGCAGAGTTCTGACTCATCCACTGACCATTCTCCAGTGGATGAGTCCTAAATCTTCCTCTTCTGCCTTCTTTACACCAACTCGAAACACATCACCTCTGCCGGCCTGCTCTACACCTCCCTGCTCATCCCATGGACACTCCAAACCCAGCAAGTCATCACCTTCCCTCTCCTCTGCTAGTTTCTACCCTTGTGAATGGTATCACCTCCTTTCCAAAGGCAATAAAGCTAGAAATCTGTGTGTCATCCTACATTCTTCCTTATTCTCCACTCAGTGCATCCAACAAGCTTAAAAACTGCTCTGAAATCCATTTCTTTCTGTCTATTCCTCCTGCCATTGCTTGACCCTGCTCATCATCTCCTCCCCGCCCCGGCCCTCTGTAATTGCCTTCCAACTGGTCATGTCCACCCTCCCCCAGCTCTGTCTGAACTGTCTTAATAAGATGAAAATCTGATCATGTCCTTTCCTGAATTGAAAGTTTCCAATAATATCCCTAGTTCTAAGCCGTGATGTCAAAAACAGGTGCCTTCAAAGGCTGGGCACACAACATATGTAATTTGGAGAGCGGCAGACATGTAGGAAATACAAAGGTCACACCTGCCAAAGAGCAGTCATTTAAAATGAGCTGACATATATAAAGATGGCATGAAATCACCCTCCTCCTCCGTATCCCTGACTGCTTTTCCAGCCTCACCTTTGGCTAGTTTCCATGGACAGCTCGAGGTCCAGTCATAAAAGCTATTTAAAATTATGCCAAAAGGCCATGTTTGCTCATGCCTCCTGCCTTTGTACGTGTTGTTCTCTCTGCCTGCATGTCCTTCATCCTCACTGCTGGTTCCTTTATGGAAGACTCACGCTTTCGATATTCTAGAAACTCTCCCTAATGTATCTTTTTTTTTTAATTTCATTTTTTTGTGTGTTCCAAGATTCATTGTGTTTATGCACCACACCCAGTGCTCCATGCAATAAATGGCCTCCATAATACCCACCACCAGGCTCACCCAACCTCCCAACCCCTCTCCCCTCCAAAATCCTCAGTTTGTTTCTCAGAGTCCACAGCTCTCATGGTTTGTCTCCCCCTCCCTCATGTATTTTTGATGAATAGATTAACTGGGTTAACTGGCATTCTCTTTCCCTGGGTAAGACGCACCGGCTGGGGTCCACGGCACACTTGGAGCTCACGGGTGGCAGCACTCACTCGTGGGCTCGTGTGCTTCCCCTCCTGTTGGGTGAGCTGTGTTTGCTGCCAAACCTGTTTACGCCTGCACTTGAGGTGACGTGATTCAAAAACATATTACATAAGGGTACCTGGGTGGCTCAGTCGGTTGAGTGTCTGCCTTTGGCTCAGGTCAGGTCCCAGGGTTCCTCTCATCAGGCTCCCTGCTCTGTGGGAAGCCTGCTTCTCCCTCTCCCACTCCCCCTGCTTGTGTTCCCTCTCTCTCTATGTCTCTCTCTGTCAAATAAGTAGAATCTTAAAAAGAAAATCAACTGTTCTTTCATTCACTTGATAAATATTTATTGAGTACCTGCTATGTGCCAGGGACCCTTCTAAGTGCTGGGGATCTGGCAGTGAACACAACAGATGGGTATCCTTGTCCCTGGAGTTGACATTACATTGTATGGTAAGGTACATAATTAGGTCCTTCTTCCCACAACTAGTCTGTGAGTTTCTTAATGTCAGAAGCTCTTTTGTTAATCTTTGGATGAAGATTGGGGTTAATCTTTTTTTCAAGGGCTAGAACATCATGGGTGCTCAATTAAGTGTCTGCTAAAGGACTAATGACCTGCCTCTGGGACTCACTGGGTTAATAACCATTCAGATAGACCAGCTGCTATGGAGGAAAGTCCCCACATACCCCAACATACTATCTTCTGCTTTGCTTTTAATGGGCTAGCTTTATGGTTTCTGTTGTGGGATTCAAGACCACAGCACTGTAGGTAAAAAAATAATTTGGGGAGCTTGGGGCTGAGGCAAGAATAATAATGAAAATAATTATAACTAAACTGTATTAATGACATTTTGTTCTATGAATAAACGCCATATATATTATTTCATTTAGTGCTCATAACCACCTAACGAGTAGATACTGTTCCCATCATCGTTATTTGCAGATGAGAAAGATCAAGGCTTGAAGTTTACAGCAGTTACTCAAAGTCACTTTGAACAAGGTCACACAGTTTGATAGTGATAGAATTGGGGTTTGAACTTAGATTTTCTTTCTTTCTCCCCCATCCCAAAACCTGGGTTTTCTGAATTCAAAGCATGTGTACTTCCCTACTTCCCTACACTACTGCCTTCAGTGAGTCCTGGTTGTGTTAAGAGTTCCAGAAGCTGAACCACAGTGTGTACGTGCCTCGTGGAAAAACAGAGCCCACTTCGGGAGCCTCTGAGTAAAAGGGTTCATTCGAAACAACTATAGTAAAAACCTTGTGCGAGGTAAGTTCATGTAGTGTATCTTCCCCTACGATTATTTCTTTTTCACAAAACAGAAGAGTTTATCTACAACAGAAGAGACAAAGCGTCTGATGAACTTTACATCTCACACGGAGGGTTAGTCAAAGGCTAAGGCAGGACAGAGGAGAATGATTTCGTCCTATTCACACCTCCACGGGGCCTCTGAAAATTGTTCTGCCTCCTGAGAGTCTCTGCCAATTTAGATGACAGATTTCAAATTAGTGACGGAGAAAAGGTTTAGCCTTTTAGTTCTGGAACTTCCTGTATTCAGAATAGCTCTTCTCGTGTTCTTTGTATACTTAGTTTTTTCCCCCTTCCTCATTTATCATGTAGTAATTTGGTATTCTATATAGCATGGGACTTTGAAATACAGTTATGAATTTATTCTCACTTCTGACCTTCTAAATAAGCAACTTTCAACTACAATATCATCAAGAAAATAGGCTTAGTTTTCCTTACTGTCCATAGTGTAAAACCACGAATAGCTGAAACTGTAATTAATCCGGCCTTCAAGGCTCTCTCGATGTAATTTTAACCTGGTCAGTTTTCCCATCTTATCCTCTGCCAATTTTTGTCACTTCACTAATGCCCACTGTGCTAATTCAAACAAATCCAAAACCTTCTAAGCTTTTGACATGCCACACAGTATGCTGAGAAAGACTTTTCCTGTCTTTTCCAGAAACAGCACCTACCGTTAGATTCTAGTTTCAACCTTCTTCCCTGATTCTCTTACGGGCCCTCCTGGAGATAATCTTTCTCTTCTCTGATCTCTTGCACTGTGTATATACCCTTGGATCTTGGTATTTATTACCTTCCACTGCTTATTAACTTTCCATGTCTATGACTCTGGCCATCTTAACTGGATGGTTAATTCTTGAGGTTCAAGACAGTTTTAAAATATGGTGTCCTCTGCAATGCTTAGCGTACTCCCAGCATGGAGCCAGCATGGGTCTTGAACTCAGAAACATGAGATCAAGGCCTGAGCCAAGAACAAGAGTCAGACACTTAACCAACTGAGCCACCCAGGTGCCCCAGCAGAGTACCTAAAGAAAAGGTCACTGAAATGCCTTGGTAATTATATTAATATTATATTAATATTATTTATATTAATTTTTAAGCAAGTTAAACATCAACTCTTCTCCTAAAAAATGAAAAACATGGGATACCTGAGTGGCTCAGTCAGTTAAGCCACTGCCTTCGGCTCAGGTCATGATCCCAGGGTCCTGGGATCGAGGTCCGCATCGGGCTCCTTGCTTGGCGGGGAGCCTGCTTTTCCCTCTGCCTTTGCCTGCCACTCTGCCTGCTTGTGTGCTCTCGCTCTCTCTCTTTCTGACAAATAAATAAATAAAATCTTAAAAAAAAAAAAGAAAACACGTCATATTTTGATTTTAATTTGACCTTTGAAATTTCTTTGTATCAAGTACTTTTAGGTTCTCTGCGTTCACGTACAGGATGGAGAATTTACTGATAGCCAGTAAGAAATTCCAGTATTTTTTATTTCTTAGTTTTGGATATAAAATTGGGTCTGCTCTGTGAGAAGGGAAGTAAGTCAGTGATTGGATGATTACTGTACTTCTGAACCCTACAGTCTGAGCCTTTAAAGTCTGTCTTAAACGATCACTGAAGATTTGCAATTTATGAGAGTTACCATATTTGTGTAATTTGGCTCTCCATCATGAAGAAGTGGTAGGGTTTCCTTTACTTTAAGGTGCTCAAAATCAATACCTTTCTTATCTTTTTTTTTCCTTAATTATAAATCAAAATGAAATATTTACTTATTTATTTACTAGGTTTAAAAACTTATTTCTTAAAAAACAAGCTAGGTAATAATTACAGAATACCTGAATGCTTTCAAAACTTTCTTTTCTTTTTCTTTTTTAAAAAATACCTTTCTTTTCTTTGCCAGGTTTCCAAAGGTGGGGGGTTGAGGCAAGAACTACCACAGATTGCTGAAGATATAATAATTTGCAAAAATAATTAGAATTTTTATTTTATAATAAAATAAAATAAATAAAAATAAAATAAAATAAGTAAGTGAGGGTCTTGGTTATCACAAGTGAAAGAGTGCTTGACATAAGCCAAGATATTGTTTTGTTTTATTTTGGGGGGGCGGTTAGAAACTGTTTAGTTCTTAATCCTAATTTGTACGCTCTGAAAAAGGCCAGAAAATGTTATATATAGGGAATTTCTCAAATGCTAGATTTCACCTAAAAATTGTAATACTTTGGAAAATTGAAACTTCAAGTTTAATAGCTAATAGTAATCACACAATTGATAAATATCAGAAACAGGCATTTGAAATATTAAATATATAAAGTACTGAACCTCTACATCATCACAAATGTATTCCTTAATATAGAGCTACCCTATGACCCAGCAATTGCACTGCTGGGTATTTACCCTAAAGATACAAATGTAGTGATCTGAAGGGGCACGTGCACCCCAATGTTCATAGCAGCAATGTCCACAGTAGCCAAACAATGGAAAGAACCTAGATGTCCATCAACAGATGAATGGATAAAGAAGATGTGGTATAGATATATACAGTGGAATACTATGCAGCCATCAAATGAAATCTTGCCATTTGCGACAACGTGGATGGAACTAGAGGGTATTATGCTTAGTAAAATAAGTCAATTGGAGAAAGACAACTATCATATGATCTCCCTGATATGAGGAAGTGGAGAGGCAATGTGGGGGATTTGGGGGGTAGGAAAAGAATAAATGAAACAAGATGGGATCAGGAGGGAGACAAACCATAGGAGACTCTTAATCTCACAAAACAAACTGAGGGTTGCCAGGGACAGGGGGGTAGGGAGAGGGTGGGTGCTATGGTGAGTGCTGTGAAGTGTGTAAACCTGGCGAGTCACAGACCTGTAGCCCTGGGGCTAATAATACATTATATGTTAATTTAAAAAATAATAAATAAAAATATGTAATATATAGCTTAATTCATTTTCATTAATTTCAATATTAAAAAGGACTGCTTATACCTAATTGAGTCTTTTTGTCTTCTAAATACTGTTATTTACTGTTGTTTTTTTTTTTAAAGGTTTTATTTATTTATTTGAGAGCGAATGAGAGAGAGAGCATGAGAAGGGAGAAGGTCAGAAGGAAAAGCAGACTCTCCGCTGAGCAGGGAACCTGACACAGGACTCGATGCTGGGACTCCAGGATCATGACCTGAGCCGAAAGGCAGTTGCTTAACCAACTGAGCCACCCAGGCGCCCTCACTGTTGTTTTCTAAATACTGTTACTGAGATAAAGTCTCTTTTGATCCTTATCACAATTCCACCGGGCAGTCATGACAGATTTATTAAATAAGAGGAAAAATGAGGTTCAGTACAGGCCAGGGTTTCCCAATCTCAGCACGGGTAACATTTTAGGTTGGAAAATTATTTGCTGTGGGGGAATTTTCCGTGCTATAGGATGCTTAGCAGTATCTTTGGACTCCATGCACTGATACCAACAGCAACCTCCATCCTACCCACTGTCACAACCAAAATGTCTCCAGATATTAACAAACATTCTTCGAGGGGCAAAACCTCCCCCTTCTGGGAATCACTGGTACAGCCCAAGGATCATCCGGCATGAGCACTGAGATGAGAATGCAGACCTTCTAAGTGCTCAGTACAGAACTGATTAGGCCTTTCGATCGTCCTGCTCATGACACGAACCCTATGCAACCCCATCAGATCTCCCAGCGGACAAGAGAAACTCCCAGCCCGTTACCTGCTCTTTCAGTGCAAAATCATTTGCAAAAACAAAATGCCTCCATCCTAGAACAGCTGAGTGATTCTCTTTCCTATTTTGTTCCCTGTAATTCTTCTGATGAATTTCTCTATAAACTGTACTTGGAACCTTGAAAAGAAATCCACGTACCGCTTTATGAAGTTGGAGAAAAGTATCCGATGAGAGTAGCCCAGCCTCCGAATTCTTGCTGTTTCCAGAATTCCAGTGTAGCGCAGCTGTAGGAGAACTTTCTCTTTGTCATATTTTCTTGCCTGACGTTCGTTATTGGGTTTGATGCAACGGACAAAGTGAGGTTGGCCCACCACCATTTTGGATAACAAATCCATCAGGGAATACTGTAATATGCAAGAAAAATAAATCTCCCAGTGTAACATACATATGTAACACACATAAACTTAGAGGTTTGCAAGTCTTTTATTTATTTATTTATTTATTTAAAAATATTTTATTTATTTGTCAGAGAGAGAGAGAGAGACAGAGAGAGATCATAGGCAGGCAGAGTGGCAGGCAGAGGCAGAGGGAGAAGCAGGCTCCCCACTGAGCAAGGAGCTTGATGTGGGACTCGATCCCAGGACTTCTGGATCATGACCTCAGCTGAAGGCAGCCACCCAACTGACTGAGCCACCCAGATGTGGGAGGCCGCAATAAGGCTTGAGACGAGGACCAAACCAGGCCCTGACTTGTGCCCCCTTTAAAGTCCGAATAACCTAATAAAAGGTTTAGGACTGGAAAAGTTGAGTAGCACTGAGAAAGGGTCTGTCCTATGTGTTGTGCGCTCGCCTACGTGACTTCCCACACGCTTGCTAAACAAATGAGAACAATTCGGTTGGGGTCATAAGTTCATGGCTGGTCCTTGCTGCCCTAGTAGAGCTCATAAATTACTTTCAGGTTTGCTGTATCAATACAGAACACTTGTACTGGCATCAGCCATTTGGTGTCACGAGGTCTGCTTATAGTTAAGTGTGAAACTTATTATGGGAACTTGTGGTTGTTTAACTAGACACAGATGTTTTGCTTCTCCTATTGTAATATCACTATATATATGGCCTTAATGCTTTGAATAAACTTAGCACTGTTGGACATCTTCCTCAGTGCTCCTCCTGCCC
Source organism: Lontra canadensis (assembly GCF_010015895.1). Taxonomy (NCBI): domain Eukaryota; kingdom Metazoa; phylum Chordata; class Mammalia; order Carnivora; family Mustelidae; genus Lontra; species Lontra canadensis. Next base: position 334,490 of record NW_022631209.1, on the reverse strand, counting down.
CCATCTCTCTGCTTCTCGAGTTCTTTTCTTCATCCTCTTACCCTCACGTTCCTGGTCGATTTGTAGCGCCGGCCGCAACACCCAGATGTCCCAAGTCTTTCTTTTTATTATAAGAAAAAAAACCCCTGAAAACTGAATGTTACACCTGTTCACATTAATTCACAGTCAATGGAGAAAAATCCATATTAATGAAAATTTTATTTATAGCATATTTTTAAAAACACAGATCTACTCAAAAAAATGTAGAGGCATTAACTCAGAACTTAGCTATCAAAAGGTTGCCTGATCCAAATCGGCAAAGAAGAAGTCAAATTATCACTCTTTGCAGATGATATGATACTATATGTGGAAAACCCAAAAGACTCCACTCCAAAACTTCTAGAACTTGTACAGGAATTCAGTAAAGTGTCAGGATATAAAATCAATGCACAGAAATCCGTTGCATTTCTCTACACCAACAACAAGACAGAAGAAAGAGAAATTAAGGAGTCAATCCCATTTACAATTGCACCCAAAACTATAAGATACCTAGGAATAAACCTAACCAAAGAGGCTAAGAATCTATACTCAAAAAAGTATAAAGTATTCATGAAAGAAATTGAGGAAGACACAAATGGAAAAATGTTCCATGCTCTTGGATTGGAAGAATAAATATTGTGAAGATGTCTATGCTACCTAAAGCAATCTACACATTTAATGCAATTCCTATCAAAGTACCATCCATTTTTTTCAAAGAAATGGAACAAATAATCCTAAAATTTATATGGAACCAGAAAAGACCTCGAATAGCCAAAGGAATATTGAAAAAGAAAGCCAAAGTTGGTGGCATCACAATTCCAGACTTCAAGCTGTATTACAAAGCTGTCATCATCAAGACAGCATGGTACTGGCACAAAAACAGACACATAGATCAATGGAACAGAATAGAGAGCCCAGAAATAGACCCTCAACTCTATTGTCAACTAATCTTTGACAAAGTAGGAAAAAATGTCCAATGGAAAAAAGACAGCCTCTTCAATAAATGGTGTTGGTAAAATTGGACAGCCACGTGCAGAAAAATGAAATTGGACCGTTTCCTTACACCACACACGAAAATAGACTCAAAATGGATGAAGGACCTCAATGTGAGAAAGGAATCCATCAAAATCCTTGAGGAGAACACAGGCAGCAACCTCTTCGACCTCAGCCACAGCAACATCTTCCTAGGAACATCGCCAAAGGCAAGGGAAGCAAGGGCAAAAATGAACTATTGGGATTTTATCAAGATCAAAAGCTTCTGCACAGCAAAGGAAACAGTTCACAAAACCAAAAGACAACTGACAGAATGGGAGAAGATATTTGCAAATGTCATATCAGATAAAGGACTAGTGTCCAAAATCTATAAAGAACTTAGCAAACTCAACACCCAAAGAACAAAGAATCCAATCAAGAAATGGGCAGAAGACATGAACAGACATTTCTGCAAAGAAGACATCCAGATGGCCAACAGACACATGAAAAAGTGCTCCATATCACTCGGCATCAGGGAAATACAAATCAAAACCACAATGAGATATCACCTCACACCAGTCAGAATGGCTAAAATTAACAAGTCAGGAAATGACAGATGCTGGCGAGGATGCGGAGAAAGGGGAACCCTCCTACACTGTTGGTGGGAATGCAAGCTGGTGCAACCACTCTGGAAAACAGCATGGAGGTTCCTCAAAATGTTGAAAATAGACTACCCTATGACCCAGCAATTGCACTACTGGGTATTTACCCTAAAGATACAAACATAGTGATCTGAAGGGGCATGTGCACCCGAATGTTTATAGCAGCAATGTCTACAATAGCCAAACTATGGAAAGAACCTAGATGTCCATCAACAGATGAATGGATAAAGAAGATGTGGTATATATACACAATGGAATACTATGTAGCTATCAAAAGAAATTAAATCTTTCCATTTGCAATGACATGGATGGAACTAGAGGGTATCATGCTTAGCGAAATAAGTCAATCGGAGAAAGACAACTATCATATGATCTCCCTGATATGAGGAAGTGGAGATGCAACATGGGGGGTTAAGGGGGTAGGAGAAGAATAAATGAAACAAGATGGGATTGGGAGGGAGACAAACCATAAGAGACTCTTAATCTCACAAAACAAACTGAAGGTTGCTGGGGGGTGGGGGGTTGGGAGAAGGGGGTGAGGTTATGGACGTTGGGGAGGGTATGTGCTATGGTGAGTGCTGTGAAGTGTGTAAACCTGGCCATTCACAGACCTGTACCCCTGGGGATAAAAAAATATGTTTACAAAAAATAAAAATTTAAAAAAAAAGTTGCCTGTACATTCTTAAGGCAACTTTAATTAATAGATAATATTACTTTTCATATATTGGGGCACCTGGGTGGCTCAGTGGGTTAAGCCTCTGCCTTCAGCTCAGGTCATAATCCCAGGGTCCTGGGATTGAGCCCCGAGTCAGGCTCTCTGCTCAGCAGGGAGCCTGCTTCCCTCTCTCTCTCTCTCTCTCTGCCTGCCTCTCTGCCTACTGGTGATCTCTGTCTGTCAAATAAATAAAAAAAAAATCTTTAAAAAAATTACTCTTCATATAATTTGTTTGTAAGTAATTATATCCCTTCATGGAAGCTTGCTGATATATAATATTAAGGCATATGACTTAATTTCTTGCTTATACATTAATTTCCTTGTCTAATTCCTTCTTTATAGAAAGTATGACAGTAAACCCTTCAAGGCCTGTCAGAATCATCTCCTGGGCTAACAAAAGAAATGAGAATTGAAAGCAGTTTACTATATAGGATGTAAGAGTTACAAAAAGAAGCAAAGGCGTTTAGTATTCTAATGTGCTCTAGCTTGATAATTTTCTTATTTATTTTAGAATTTTCAAAGTCACATAGATAGGAAAAATGTGTGTTTACCAATGGCTTATTAAAGTGGTAACCGATGACAGGACAACTAAGTTCACCTAATAGGGGTGAACACAGTTCACCTAAAAGGGGAATCTTAGAAAATGATGTTGCAGAGCAGCACTGCTATTCACTGGCAAGAAAACGAATGTGTGAACAGAGACAGTTGGTGTTGGTTGGATCTGCTTTTAGTGTTGGAAACATAGAAGCCTATGGTTACAAAGCCAGAGGAAGCCAAATATGGAATTACACAAATGACAAAGCCTTGGATTTGCTCAGCTTCTTCTTGAGCACTGAAACTCGGATGTGATCCTCTCACAGCTGGGCTTGCCACTTGGGAGCCCCTTTTGAACAAAACATTATAGGGGCTCCTGGGTGACTCAGTGGGTTAAAGCTTCTGCCTTCGGCTCAGGTCATGATCCCAGGGTCCTGGGATGGAGCCCCGCATCGGGCTCTCTGCCCGCTGGAGAGCCTGTTCTCCTCCTCTCTCTCTACCTGCTTCTCTGCCTACTTGTGATCTATGTCTGTCAAAAAAAAAAAAAAAAAACTTAAAAAAAAATCATTATATACTATGTGGAATTATCTTCCATCACTTTTCACTTCAGCTTGAGGAGGAAAATGATTTTACGAACTAATGTTTTAAACACACGCACAGTCTTGGACGCCAGCAACAGTGGACTGATGATGGTCTTGGATAACTCACTTAAAAAAAGGGAGATAATCTGTCTGTAAGTACACTTGCTAATTTAGCTCTGCTGTGGTCTTGCTGGAAGGTACCAGCAGGAAATGTGAGATAGTAAGCATATAAAGGTACTATGCGCTACTCAAAGATGATTAAGCACACACTCTCTGCTATGAGCTTACGACTTGAAAAAGTATTTAATAAAACCACCCAGCTATTTTGAAAAGCATTTCATGATTCTGTTAGAAAACTGAATTTACTCACTGAACGCTTATAGTAAATTTAGCCTAATTTCCTCCCCTTCTGCCTTAAGTTATATTGCTAATAATTTCCAATTTTTAATTGGTATTTTCTTCATTTTCATTGGCTGGTTAATATGATGTTATTAACTTTTAAATTGTTTTTAAAGATTTTATTTATTTGAGAGTGAGCGAGTGAGTGACAGCATGAGAGGTGGAGAGAGGCGCGGAGGGAAAGGACCCCAAGATCATGACCTGATGGAGGCAGACATTTAACTGACTAAGCCACCCAGGTGCCCCAATAAGATTTCATCTGAAGAGATAAAGAAGAATGGACACTAATAATGAGGGCAGGGGTATCTAGAGTTCTTCAGAGAACAGAGGAAGTAAAATATTTCTTATCTTCCTTTTCTCCCCTATTGTCAGGAAGAAAGGTAAGATAAGGTCACTTTGACCTCATGCTAAGGACACAGTGGCTGACTTTCCTGGCATGTACTATGCTTCCCTGATATCCTTTCTTCTTGCCCCACACCTATACCAGTTCTTCTTTTGAGGTTTTCATCTTGTCTATGTGCAGGGAGATATGGAATGGACCTGGATGCTCAGCTTTGTCCGATCTGCCCACCCAAAGATCATTTAGGAGTGGGAAGAAGAAGTGGTAGGTATTTATCATAGCACTGAATTAAAAAACCTGTCAGGTTTTTTTTCTAGTGGAAAGTGTTTGGTTCTTTGGATGAATCTTAACCAAAGCAGAAACTCTGATTAACTTAGCATGCAATAATTTTATAGATAAAATATCAAAGCAAACCAATCCATGGGTTTTTGACAGTACTCCCTACTATGTTCTGTATCTAACAAATAGTAAACGGAATACAATGAGAATTATCTTTTGCTAATAGTACTGTGATACTTATTACTAGCTTTTGATTTGTAACTCTCATTTAAAATAAATAACAGGGGCATCTGGTGCCTCATTCAGTTGAGTGTCTGTTTTTGGCTCAGGTCATGATCCCAGAGTCCCGGGTTGGAGCCCCGTGTTGGGCTCCCTGCTCAGCAGGGTGTCTGCTTTTCCCTCTCCTCTTGCCCCTCCCCCTCCTGTCTCCTCTCTCACTTTCTCTTTCTCAAATAAATAAATAGAATCTTAAAGAAATTAAAATAAATAAATAACATTCCTGGGGTGACTGAATGGCTCAGTTAAGTCTCCGACTCTTGATTTTGGATCAGGTCATGATCTTATGGGTCATGAGATCAAGCTCTGCATTGGGCTCTGTGCTGGGCGTGGAACCTCCTTAGGGTTCTCTTTCTTCATCTCACTCTGCCCTTCCCTCTGTCTGAAATAAATAACATTCCTAAGCACAACACACCATCATTTAATAACTTACTCTAAAATATGATGCCACTGTTTGTGTCTTCATGTTGGTTGTCTCTATGGCATGACGTGTGGCTTCTCCACTTTGATCCTACAAAGACCAAGAAAGACAGTGATGCTTCAGTATCCACTGTACTCTATGATCTACAAGGAACCCACGGAATTTCCTTCGGGTTTTCATGGTCTATGCTTTCAAATACATAAAATAACAAAAGGTTAATATTTTTGCTTAGGGTAATTGTTTTGTCAACCCCACTGGAATTTTAATTGGTTGTGCAAGGAATGTGAACTTAACTAATATATTTTTAGTTGGTCTTAGTGTAACATTAAAATGAGCTATAAAGGAAGGGTTAGGAATGTATCATAACTGCATGATTCTTTTAGTGGCTAGCAGTAATATGAACATAACATAGCTGTTTAAGCAGAAAAAAAGATCAAAGGGAGAAAACCTAATAAGTAAAATGCTATTTACTTTTAGGAGCACACAAACACTGTTGTTGTCAAGGTTAGATTTTTAGACTCACTGTCATACAAAATGCATGTTCTTACCTTGGTCAAGTTGATTGATTTTTCTGAAGTCCTCATTTGATAATTTATTAAATTTCCAGTTTTAGAATGTGGCAGATTACCTATAGGAATGTGGATGAAATTAACATACATTTTAGAATTCTTAATCACTAAAAGACTTTCCCCATTTAGTTAAGTATTAAAATAAACATTGTTGATGTCATAATAGTTATCCTTGGTTAAGTATTTATGAGAAATTTAAGGATAAAATAATATTACAAAATAATTTTAAATAAATTTCAAATTCAGAAAAAAAACAGTTTGGAGCTTAGAAAAAATAGAGGTAAGTGTTGGAGTTCCTTTAATTGCTACAAGATATGATGATATCAACTAATTTGCTTTGTGTGTGTGTGCACGTGTATGTATGCATGTATGTGTTAAATGGATCTGAGATTTTCTTTAATGCAAAGGTACACTTTACGATGGGCCTTAAAAATCGCATGGATTATTAATTCATATGAAATGGTTATAAGAAAATCAAGAATGGTTGAAAGCAATGGATATGTTCAATCTAACATTCAGAAATATGTGCCTGTTACTAGGGCTACTTAAATGTGCACAACCCAAGGCCTTGAAAATATTCTGGTGTAGTGAAAAATTATGGTCCCAGAAGCCGGGAAGACATGGATTTGAATACTAGCTGTAGTACTTAAATTGTGTTGCCTGTGGATCATTTACTTAGTCCCTGAGTTGCATTTTGAAACCATATAATGGTGATAAAGTTGCCTGCCTCACAGAATTTTGATGACATATGACAGTATGTCAGGTGCATGGTGCATGCCTGGAAATGTTCATTCTTATTCTCTCTTGTCCCACACCTCACCAAGCACAATAAACAACCAACCCACAATCCAAGAGTTCATCATTCCACCAGTAATGTTCAAATATATCTCCAGAATTCAGTATCACTTCAGAAAGATTATTTCTTTTCATTCTCATTCTTTTAGGTGAGAAGTAGAGATGACGTGTTTTTTGTTTGTGTATTTTTTAGAGTAGAGAGTGTTGTGTGCATGCCAGGGATGGGGTGGGGACAGACGGAGAGGGAGAGAGAATTTTAAGTAGGCTCCATGCCCAGTGCAGAGCCTGATGCAGGGATCAATCTCGAGACCCTGTGATCATAACCTGAGTCAAGATCATGAACTGAGCTGAAATCAAGAGTCAAGTGCTTAACCAGCTGAGCTACCCAGGTGCCCCAAGGTGACATGTTTTTGACAAATCCTTCACATTCTTTGTGGTGGTGAAAGCTGCCTCTGAAGTGATGATGCAGGTGGGACCCTGCCTGGGATGCAGCTAGCAGTGCCTCTGCTGTGCTGTTGTCCCCCCTTCCTCGTTATCAGGAAAAGTGCTGTGATGCATGTGCACACTGGCTTTCATGCTGGGCTGCACACTGGACTGTTCACTCTTCAGCTGTGAGACTTACTGTAGGCAGCAGAGTGGACAGAGATAGTAACACATGGTATTCAGAGGGGCAGCTGTGGACTTTCACTTTTTTTTTTTTTTTTAGGGAAAGTTTTAGAAAAAATTACCAAAATCACTACAGACTAATACAAAGGACTAGTAGCACATTAATTAGAATAAACCCAGTACTTAATAGATGCCATTACTTAATATTAGCCAAATAAGAACTAAAAATTTAAGTTTCTCTGAAAACTGAAAGACTAGAGGAAATTTACTAAAGGATTAATAATTTCAATGTAACAAAATTTATACACTAGTCATCAAATTCTTTAACAACAAAATAAATGAAAGCCTTCTAAAAATTCATTAATGCATATCAACAGGAACTAAAATTAGCATAGATCTTAATTTCAGAAAATATATCCACTTTGCCTTTATAGCTGACTGATGAACAAACCTGTAATAAACCAAGGTAGTGATGAGAGCTACAAGGAACTGTAGTACATTTCCTCTTAATAATGGCTGAACTGTATTTCATATTTTAAGTCATACGTGCAACAGGTTATCTCAGAATCTTGGAGACAGTGTAATATAGGATTGAAAAACCCAAACTTTCAAGCCCACTTCTAAGACTTCCCACAACGGCAACACTGGGAAAGTTGCTGAACATTTCCAAGACTCAGTGTCTCATCTGTAACAGTAATTCCTCCTCAGAGTGTTGCTATTAGGAGTAAATAAAAGTAGTCAGCACAGTGCCTAACACATTGCAACTTCTAAACAAATTCATGAAAAAAATAAAAAAATAGGGGCGCCTGGGTGGCTCAGTAGGTTAAGCCTCTGCCTTCGGCTCCGGTCATGATCTCAGGGTCCTGGGATCGAGCCCCACATCGGGCTCTCTGCTCGGCAGTGAGCCTGCTTCTTCCTCTCTCTGCCTGCCTCTCTGCCTGCTTGTGATCTCTCTCTCTCGTTCTGTCAAATAGATACATAGAATCTTTAAAAATAAAAAAAAAATAAAAAAAATTAACACATTTATGTATTTTTGTTGTTGTCATTATTATTATTATGTTTGCATATCTAGGTGAATATAAAACCCAATGTCTCTGATAGCTTTGAGATTTGGAGTCACTGAAACATCTTTGATTAGGAAATTCTCTTTTCCCTGGCTAATGAAACATGGTTTTGCTGAGTCAGGAGACAGAACATAGTATTGAGAACCTGGCTGCATATTTTATAAAGGTAAAAAACATGACATTAAGTGCACAGATGCAGTTGGTGGATATAGAAAGAGATGACAATTGTTAAAGTCAAAATTGAAGACATTTGTTTCTGGGCAGGATAAAGCAACACAGACTGGATTAACTGAATGACTAAAAGAAAAAAAAACAACAAACAACCATACAATATATATGAGGCAACAGTTTTTCTTCCTTTTCATTTTTTATTGTAAAACTTACATATCATAAAATTTAGCATCTTAATCATTTATAAGTGCACAGGTCAGTAGTATTATATACATTCATAATGTTATGCAACCATCACCACCATACATGCCCATAACTTTTTTCATCTTGTAAAACTGAAACTTTATACCCATTAAATACTGGCTCCCCATTCCTCCCACCCCCAGCCTCTGGCAACCACCATTCTGCTTTCTGTCTGCATGATTTTAACTGCCCTAAGTACCTTATTCTGAAGAATCATACCATATTTGTCTAGGAATAACAGTGTTTATACATTGTGCATCAAACAGTACAGGACACTGATCCCTGAATGAGGGGAAACAAATGAAGTGAGCCCTATGAGTATCCCAGCTTTCTGTCTAAAGAGATTTACACTGCAAGGAGGGGAACTCAGGTGAAGACTAGGGAAAATAACAGATGTAACCAATAGAAAACACGTCAAACCATAGAGTCAGTCAAACCCAACATATCAATAAGCACATTAAATGTAAATGGTTTGATCACCTCAATTAAAAGGCAGAGATATTTAGAATTTAAAAAGGCCCAACTACATGCTGTTTACAAAAAAAATCCCCTTTAAATACAAACAAAAATAAGATGAAGTTGAAAGTATAAAAAAAGACATACCATTCAACCACTAATCCTAAGAAAGTTGGAATCTCTGTATTATCAAGCAAAGTAGATTTCAGAGCAAAAACTATTACCAAGGATAAAAATAGTATTAATAAAGGGGTCTGGTCATCAAGAAGCCATAATAATAATTCTAGGGACACCTGGGTGGCTCAGTGAGTTAAGCCTCTGCCTTCAGCTCAGGTAATGATCTCAGGGTACTGAGATTGAGCCCCGCATCAGGTTCTCTGCTCAGCAGGGAGCCTGCTACCCCCTGCCTCTCTGCCTACTTGTGATCTCTCTCTCTCTCTCTCTCTCTCTGTCAAATAAATAATAAGTAGAATCTTTAAAAAAAAAAAAGAAGCTATAATAATTCTAAATGTTTATGTTTCCAATAATCTTAAAAATACATGAAGTGAACACTGATAGAAATGAAAGACAAAATAGACAAATTAGATTATAATCAGATATTTCAAAACTCTTCTCTTAGTAACTGGTAGAACCAGGAGAGAAAAAACCAGTAAGGATATAGGAGATTTGACCAATACTATCAACCATGTTGACCCAATTGACATTTATATAATTCTCCATTCAACACAGTGAAATACACATTGTTTTTAAGTGTACATGTAACATAAAATAAGATATATCATATTCTGGGCTATAAAACATGTCTCAGTAAATTTAAATGGATTAAATCATACAAAATATGCTTTCTGAACACTATGGAATTGTATTACAAGGCCACAACACAAAGATATGGAAAATCCCAGTATTTTTAGAATTAAAATTTAATATTTATACATAATCCATATAAGTACTTACATTAGAAAAGAAATGTTTTCTTAAATCGACCTATGATCTCACCTTAGAAATTAGAAAAAAGGAGACAAAATAAAACCCCATGTAAACAGACGAAAGGAAACAAGAATGAACCCCCCCCCCCGCAAAAAAGAAAGAAAGGAGGGAAAAAAATTAACAAAATAGAAAGCAATATCAATGCAGAAAAATCAGTGAAACTATAAACTATATGCTGGCTCTTTGAGAAAATCAGTAAAATTGACAAATCTCTAGAAAAATCTATCAAGAATAAAGTGAAAGAGGACACAAAAGATTCAGATCAGGAATGAGAGAGCGGATAAAACTCCAAGATCTACAGATATTAAAGGATAATATAAGGGAACACTATAATCAAAATTATGTCAATGAATGTGACTACATAGATGAAACAGACAAATTTCTTAAAAGATACAACCTACTAAAGCTCATTCAAAAAATTAGATAATTAAATATTCTAATATTTGTTAAAGAAATTGATTGAATTTGTAATTCAAAACCTTCTCACAAAAAAAGCCTTCTGTCCCAGATGGCTCCACTAGTGAATTCTACAGAGGAATTCAGAAAGAATTAATACTCTACTTTTCCTGGAAGCAATACTTCTGAATTCATTCTATGAGGCCAATATTACTCTGATCCCAACATTAGAAGAAAATTAGAAGAAAACTATAGTCCAATATCCCTCATGAACACAGATACAAAAATTCTTAACAAAACATCAGCAAATTTAATCTAGCAATACATGAAAGTCCAAAGCATCATGAGCACGTCACATTTTTCCCAGGAATAAAAAGTTGGCATAATATTAAAAAATCAATCAATGTAACTCATCATATTTACAGATTAAATAAATAAATGAATGATCATTTCAATACATGCAAAAACGCATCTGACAAAATTCAAATATGCATGCCTGGTAAATACTCAGGAAGCTAGGAATAGAACTCCTCCTCCTCCTGAGAAAGAAGGTCTCTGAAAACCCTACAGAGAACATCCTATTTTCTGGGGAACAACTGAAAGCTTTCCCCCCAAAATGAGGAATAAGACAAGAATGTTCATTTTTAGCACTTGTACTCAATATTGTGTTGGTGATTCTAGCCAGTGCAACCAGGCAAGATGAAGACATAAAAAGTAAACAGAATGGAGAAGAAAGGGGAAACTCTTTTTTCACAGGTGACATGATAATCTATATAGAAAAATCCTATGGAATTTACAAAAAAAAGAAAGTTACTCTAATAAACGAGCTTAACAACACTGCAGGGTGAAAGATTAATACACAGAGATCACCTGGACTTCTATATACTAGCAACAAACAATTTGAATTAAAATTACAATTTATAATAGCATAAAATGTGATATATAAGCAGATAATTTGACAAAGATATACAAGTCGCACACACTGAAAACTACAAAATATTACTGAGAGAAATTAAGGAAGACAAATAAATGGAGAGCTATATTGTGCTCCCTGATTGGAAGACCTAATATTGTGAAGATATCAATTCTCCCAAAATTAATCTATAGCTTCAGTGTATCCCAATCAAAGTCTCACCAGGATTTTTGGTGGAAATCAACAAGCTTATTCTAAAATTTATATGGAAAAGCAAAGGAATTATAATTGCCTTGACAGCTCTGAAAAAGAAGAGTTGGATAGCTCATACTACCTGATTTCATTTTTTTATAAAAATTAAACTACAGTAATCAAGAAGTGTTACACTGCCTTAAAGATAGACAAATATCAGGGACACACAATAGAAAAGTCTAGAAGGAGACCTACATGTATATAGTCAATTGATTTTCAACAGGGCGCCCAAGCAATTCAATGGAGGAAAGAACAATTCTTTCAACCAGTGGTGCTAGAACAAATAGAGAAGGGTCAGGAGTGGGGATGGGAGGGATTCCAGAGTCATGAGGAAACATCATCTGGGGGTGATGAATATGTTTACTACTGAATGTGGTGATGGTTTTACAAGTATATATGCCTGTCAAAAACGTATCACAGGGGCGCCTGGGTGGCTCAGTAGGTTAAGCCTCTGCCTTCGGCTCAGGTCATGATCTCAGGGTCCTGGGATCGAGCCCCGCATCGGGCTCTCTGCTCAGCGGGGAGCCTGCTTCCCCCTCTCTCTCTGCCTGCCTCTCTGCCTACTTGTGATCTCTCTCTCTCTGTGTCAAATAAATAAATAAAATCTTAAAAAAAAAAAAAAAGTATCACATTTTACTGTCTAAACATGTCTTTTTTATTGTTCAGTTATTATCTCAATAAAACTGTAAAAAGAAATGCAAAATAATAAAACAAACTCCAATAAAGAAAAATAACCCAAACTACAGTTTTTTTTCTACTTAAAAGCAAATGCAAACATGTATATGGTTGGGTGGAACAAAGGCATGTAAGTTTTTAACCAATAAGGCAGAGCTAACTAAACCTATAGAGCCTTAAATACTAACCCAAAAGCTGTCCAGTCCTGAAGCAGAGGTCACTCTGAACTTTTCAGAGGGGAGCATGTTTTTCTAGTAAGTAGCTAAAATACCACCCTATTTTCTGGTTCGTTCTACAGACACTTTTCTTTAACGAAAACCTAGTTTGTTTATACTCACTTTTACATGTTCTTCAGATAGTTTGGGCAGAATGTTTTAAAAAAAAGCATATTTAGTGAGCTAAAAACAAACCAACATAAAAAATTGAGACTTACACTCATGAAAATCACAGTCAGTAACTATAGGATTGGGCCCAAGGAAGTTGCCTTAGCTTACCTGTTTTTGTTAGAGGGTGATTGACGAGTTGGCGAATTACACTGTTTTCTGATGACCTCAAAAGGAGCACAATATCTGTTGGAAGAGTGTCTCTATTCTTAGCTAAGAACCCACTTACGTTATAGAGTACCTGTTGATAAAGTACATTTCAGTGTCACAGTCAATGTCATCCTCATTGTCATCATCACCATCAACAGTGGCAGGGGCAGAACCATCAACAGGTATTTACTGAGAACTTCCTCCGTGCTGAGTGACAGGTATACAAAGATTTATAAAGGCAGTCCTTTACAACTTGGTTGGAGGAGCAAACTTTTCCATGTCTACAGTATTTTTTGTCAGAAAAAAATCTGTGTCTCACTAATTTTATTTGGGTTGAAATCATGGTTTGATTCTTCTCACTTATTATGCTGGAAATTTGGTATTGTTTCCTTTCTCTGTTTGGAGGGTAGAGGGTGGCATAAAGGAGGCACCTGAGGCCACCAGGCATTCTCATTTGCATGATAACTGAGTCATGCACAGTGAATCGGCCATTACAGATTTTCGTCTCAGTAAGGAGTATGGTCTAAGTACATTATGAACATTCACATTTCTGGCACTTCTAAATAATTTTAGGACTTTCTAAAGATCAACGTAACCCAAAGATTTCTGTAGGATGATCTAATATGGTTTTTGTTATGGGTTGAATTGTGTCCCTCCAAAATTAATATGTTGAACTCCCGATCCCAAATGTGACTGTATTTGGCTAGGGTCTTTAAGGAGGTAATTAAAGTTAAATGTGGTCCTAAGGGTGGGACCCTAATCCCATAGGACTGGTATCCTTGTAAGAAGAGAAAGACCCACTGGAGATCCCTTTCTCCTTCTCATGTACTCAGGGAAAAGGCCACAGGAGGACACTGAAGGATACACCCATCAGCAAGCCAGGGAGAGAGGTCTCCCTGACCTTGCTGGTACCTTGATCTTGAACTATGAGAAAATAAATTTCTGTGCTTTAAGCCACCCATCCTGCATTATTTTTCTTATGACAGTCCAAGCAGGCTAATACAGCTCTTAAAAACAACTGGATAAAATGATCCTAGGAAATTCTTAATGGATGTTTTTTTAAAAAGCTTGTTTGGAAAAATCACATGCTGAACACCATGGGAGAGGCCATAACTATAATACTGAAGGCAGATTTTTTTTTTTTTCCAGTGACAGAAGCCTGTGGAACAGAGAAATCTTAGCAGACATGAATCTTCCAGGTTCTGTGTTATTTTTTGTTGTTCATGTGTTTTTCATTCTAGGCATTTCTTTCTTAATTTTAGTATCTTTTCAGTCCTCCGATATTTACCATATCATTGTGAAGGAGTGACCTCTGCAGAAGGGAGACAGAGCATCCTCTGGGTTTAGGTTTATCGCTGAGGTCTGCTCTGCTGTGGGAATGTGCATAGACAGCCAACTGCTAAACAGTCCATCAGGCAGCCCTACCGAGGCTAGCTCCTTTATCTGACCACACCTCCAATCTAGCATTCTCCTGTTGGGCAGGAGGAGAGACAAAGTCTTCTGTGGAGAGAGAAGCACCTCAATACTGAAAAAGGCAGTTTATCTAAAAGGTTCCCCACTATCATTCAAAGAAGCAAAAATAGGTTCCCATTGCCAGCCAATCTCACCCAGAGCCAGATCTTAGGGTCAGAAAGATGGAGGCTTTGATGCTTGTCTCTTTGTTTTCCTTTAGTTTCTTAATAAAAATTCCTCTAGAAAAACTAGAGCGTTTGTGTTTGAAAAAGTAGGAGAAGGATTTTTTGGTTAACCTTTTCAGGATAGATGTTAGAGCTGGACGTTCTGGAGTGGGAGTGGCTGGCAGTGGATTGGACAGATTGGAGGAAGCTGGAGAACAGTCAGGGCCAGTTTGGGGCAGAAACAGATGGCCATCTCATTTTAACCATCTAAATATTTCGGGCCATAGCTTTCATGTTTCTCATTATTATTTGATAAAGGACTAAGAGAAACTCAGTCATAATTCTTCACAGTTCTTACCTTTCCTGCATAATGGTGAATTCCAAAACTAAGTTCCATTCTTTTGGGCCTCCAGAAGTACTGCGATTTCAGGTTCCCTTCAAATTTTTCTATAGAGAAAAAAAAAAAAATTGAACTCTACTATCAAGCCATGTAAGGAGATCCTCAGAAAATACTGATTGACAGAATCATCTCTTTCACTGTAAAATGGACAATGTGCACTGAAAGGACAATTTTACATGGCTGACAAATGCAGATTTGAAGCAAAAATGGTGAACTCAAGATCATGACTGTAACCATTCTATTATGATTTAGAGCAACAACTCTTAAACCTTGGCAAGCAACAGAACCACCCCTGGAAGGCCTATTAAAACACAGAGTTTCTGACTTAGTAGGTCTGGGCATGGGGGGAATCCAAGAAGTCACATTTCTAGAAAGTTCTCAGGTGAGGCTGATGTTCCTGGTCTGGGAAACCACATATTTTTTTTTTTTTTAAGATCCCACTTCTTTATTTGACAGAGAGAGACGCAGCAAGAGAGGGAACACAAGCAGGGAGAGTGGGAGAGGGAGAAGCAGGCTTTCCGCTGAGCTCCATGTCCTAGAAGGGACATTTTAACCTCAAAATCAAGTGATTGCTACGAGACATTTAACCCCAGAACTTTGGGGTTGTTTTGCTTTCCATTAGTATTGTCCAATTAGAGGAGAGAATAAGCCAATGAGTGAGTCAGCAGGAAGCAACCTCACGGACTTAATGGTAAGAAACAGACTGTCACCCAAAATAAATGAGAGAAAATGTGAATCCAAATTTTCTGCAAATATTTATTATATATAATCAATATCTCCTACCATCAGGGAATATGGTATTTCTATATTAAAAATGAATTTTTTTACCTGAACAAGCTAAAGTTTTATTTTTTAATCTAAGGAATAAGACATTTAAAATTTTTACCATTTTAAATGATAATCATTTAAATATAGCATACATAACTTTGCCTTCTTAAACAGAAAAAAATGAATTCATTTATGTGTTCTTTGATGACTCAGGATTATTGTGAATATTTATTAATGTACTGTAATTTAGAAATTATTAAGGTACTGGAGGCTGTTTGCCTCTATTAGTCAAGTGATGAATTTATTTCCTTCTCATTAGCTATCTCTTTACAAATTCCAGAGCTGGCCTTGTGCCCCGCCCTCCAATTTCTAATTTGGAGCTGGGTAGTTCCTTTTTTGAGGAGGGGGGCTTGATAATTTCTAAGGTTATTTCTAACATAAGATCCTACGACTGAGGCTCTACCACTGTAAGGAAAAGTCCAATATCAGACTTGTTTAATTCATCACTAAATACTCCATCCTATTTTAAACATTCACTGGTCCAGATAGGAGACCTAGAGCCTCGTCTTTAAAGTTACATATGCAGGCTTTGTGATAGCTACTTTCTCCCAGATAATTGAAAACCTATTATTTTTAAGTCATTCAAAACATTAGATGACTACAACACAAAATGAGGCAGACATACTGGATTTGAAACTCACCCACAAGGGTCTGGTCTGTGGCCTTGGGAAATCGACTTTCTTCATCGAGTAGGGATAGCAAACCCATTGGCTTCTGCAGAAACATATCTAGGAGGGGCAGGTTATCTTCATATTCAATCACTCTGGCATTAACACCCTCATTTAGGTATTCATTCTGTAACAGGACATGACACATAGAAGAAATTCACTCAAAAATGTGTGAATTGTGACATCATGAATTTTTGATAGGTGGCTTGACGGTAATTACCCCAAACTCTCTTTTATGCATATTATAATAAATTGCTTCCTATGACATTGCCCTTAAACTGAGGCTATCATTTTATTTTTCTTTCCCTAAAACTGTTAGTTCGTTAAAGTCATCGGTGACTTGGTAATGATAAAATTTTCTAGTCTCTATACCAGAATTATAGACATCTGAGGTATTCAAAATACAAGAGAATGTGTTGGTAATGAGCAGTAATAAAGTTATGCTCCAGAATTTATAGAATATCAATTAGGTATATCTTAGAGTTATATTATCCCCAATTTAAACCTTTGATCTAGTTTCAGAATCAAATGGTTTCACTTACTTGTGCAGCATAAGGAATAGCATGGAGGACATTAGGAGAAGGAAAAGAAAAGTAAATTGGGGGAAATCAGAGGGGGAGATGAGCCATGAGAGACTATGGACTCCAAGAAACAAACTGAGGGTTTTGGAGGGGACGGGAGTGGGGGGGGTTGGGTGAGCCTGGTGCTGGGTATTAAGGAGGGCACATATTGCATGGAGCACTGGGTGTGATGCATAAACAATGAATTTTGGAACACTGACAAAATTAAATTAAATTAAAAAAAGAAGACAAACAAAAAAGAAAACAGATGAACATAGGGGAAGGGAAGGAAAAAATAAAAATAATAAAAATAAATAAAAAATAAAATAAGATAAAAACAGAGAGGGAGGTGAGCCACAAGAGACTCTTATCTATAAGGAACAAACTAAGGGTTGCTGGAGGGGCAGTGGGTGTGGGGGGTAATCAGGGAATATGCATTAAGGAGGGCACTTGATTTAACGAGCACTTGGTGTTAGATGCGACCAATGAACCTCTAAATTCTACCCCTGAAACTAAGAATACACTACATGTTAACTAACTTGAATACAAATAAAATCTAAGAATAGTGGAGTAAAAAAAAAAAAAAAGAAAAAAAAGAGAAATGGATCTCTCAAGAACATTTACCTAACTTCTCAGTCATGATGACATTTACATTGTCAATAGGGTGGACAACCGTGGGTCATAGGAATGACCAGTGGATTTAGAACCAAGAACCCATAGGTTCATATCCAGGCTCTGCCTCTTAACTGGCCATATAATTCTTTTGAAATTTTTTTTTACTCTATAATCTCCCACCGTCTCATTTATCGCATGGAGGAAACGATTTCCATCTAACAAAGTTTAAGTCTATCTGGTACATTAATAACCAGTTGTTATTGAGTATACCATAAGTTGCATAAAATAAAAAGGATAAATAACAACTAGTGTTAAGATCATGGGGCCCAGGCAACATGGGTATTGATGATCTATTTTACCAAAGGGGCATGAAGAATGGTGCTCTTGGGGTGCCTGGGTGGCTCAGTGGGTTAAAGCCTCTGCCTTCGGCTCAGGTCATGATCCCAGGGTCCTGGAATCGAGCCCTGCATCTGGCTTTCTGCTCAGCGGGGAGCCTGCTTCCCTTCCTCTCTCTCTGCCTGACTCTCTGCCTACTTGTGATCTCTGTCTGGCAAATAAATAAATAAAATCTTATATATATATAAAAAAAAAGAATGGTGCTGTTGCTCCGTTCCTATGACTCTTCCCCCACACTGGGCCCCTACCCCAGTGCCACAGGCTATTAGAGGACATGCATGACTCTGGGACGACTTGAAGTCATGCTCCCATGCAGGGCCTCATCAGTTCTCAGGTGATAAAGCAGCTATCACTGGGAAGTGTAGGAAATAACTCTTGCCTCGGGCAGAATATTCTTCACCATTCAGAACTATAAAATGACAGGGTATTTTCATTATTATTTTAACTTAAAAATTTTTTTTTAAGGAGGCTCTGTGCCAGGCCTGAACTCACAACCCAGAGACCAAGACCCGAACTGAGACCAAGAGTTGGACGCCAGCTGAATGAGCCACTCAGGGGCCCCTTCATTATTATTTTAATATAGTCTTTAATGCATTAAATATTTTCACTGAACATCCTATAATAAGGCATCGTGATGGGTGATAAAGAGATGCTTAACACAAACTCCCTGTCCTCAGGTGGATTTAAGATATAACTTGAGTGATAAGGTTAGTAAATAAATACTCAAATGCAAGATAACATACCATAGATAAATGATACTTACAATGTACTCTATGGAGTTCAGGGAAAGATAATCAATTTCCAGCAACTCTGTGGAGGAATTTAGCCAACGGCAGGTGGGGCACTTAATAAGCCTAAATTTCTAACCAGTATTTTGAAGACTTATGAAATTGAAATCTCATTTCAAGGGCATCACCAGGAAAAAGAAATATACATTTTTAAGACAAAAAAATTAATACGTAAAAATTTGGCAGTGCCCCTTGGCCTGAAAGGTAGACCACCTGAAAGCCATTTGGTTTATCCAGTACATCAAAATGGAAACAACGTCTGGAAGTTTCACAGCCTTTGCATTTGAAGGTAACCTTGAGAGCCATATGCAGACCCAGAATGACTTCGCTAGTAGACGTATCAGGCTGACAGCACATTACAGCTTAAATGACAACCGCGAAGTTCAGAAGAGGTTTTGTATGTTTTGTATAGAAAGCACACAAGGTTAAGGTCTCAATCAGTGCATTTGTCATTTCTATTTGCCTGTGTCAAAATCCATGGAATGCTTTTGTGGCAGGTCAGACAGGAAAGAGATGAGTAACGTGGGAAACAATGGGCTCCCCTTGAAGATACTTGTAAGTATTAGGGACTCCAGGCAAACCGACGGACAGAACATGCTGTTATGGAGGAGTTATAAAGCATTTTGAGTAAAATGAGCTTGCATAGAACAACAGATTATGTATTTTTGTAGAGGTTATGACCTCAAAATACTTAGTTGTTTTTAAGTGTAAGTGGAGCAACGAAGCTCTTAGAACTCTTAAGAAAGTCCTTTGCTATGCCCTGTATGTTAAAAATACATTTAGAGCAGAAGATAAGTGGAGTTATTAACTTCAGTAAAGGACTGCTTAGCATATATTATCTCTGCTCTGTTCGGATGGCCTGAGTTCCCTTTTGAGAAGGGCAGATGAATAATTATTTAAGTATAAATCAAGGAGGGGAGGGAAATCAGAAGACTTGGATGTTAAGGAGGCTTCATGCCTGAGTCGAAGGCTTGCTTGTTTTTCACTGAGTTTTCAGGGCGAGTTGGGAAAAGGACACGGTGGCAAGGAAGCCCGTGGAAGGTGGCCCCCACGCACAGCTCTGGCCTAGACACAGGGGTATAACGTGTCCCCATGGGAGAGATTCTCGATGTCGAAGTCGAGTCCTCCGCCTCACACAGCAGTGTGGAAGGGTGGCTCCCGTAGGCTGAGAGGCTGCAAGCTTCCACATGGCTTGGAAGGTGGATGGGGACGTTGGTTTCCACCCCTGGGCACAGACTGTCACTCAGTAGAGGATGGACTCTCACCTCCTCGGGAGACCTTCCCCCATGGTCCAGACTAATTCAGCAACACCCCGCCCCCCCGCCCCACCATTCATCAGCTGGTCACTCCCTATCT
The DNA here is from genome assembly GCF_010015895.1 of Lontra canadensis. NCBI lineage: Eukaryota > Metazoa > Chordata > Mammalia > Carnivora > Mustelidae > Lontra > Lontra canadensis. The sequence continues at coordinate 314,406 of NW_022631209.1, read as the reverse complement.
CTCTGCCACCATGTTTCACATTCTTTCACAGTATTTCTAGCATTTTTACTGGTTCATTATTCTCCTTCTCTTGTTAGAATGGGAACTCCAAGAGGACAAGCACTTTTACTTACCTCTCTGTTTTTGAGCTCAGTATCTAGGGAGACCTGAGCGTATTAAATAAATGACTTTGTGTTAGGGATTGAACTGCTCCCAGCGCCTGCCCCAGCCAAGTTCATATGTTGAAGCCTTCGTATCCAATGTGACTGCATTTGGAGATAGGGCTATTCAGGAAGTGATTAAGGTCAAATGAGGTCATAAGGGCATGGCTGGAATCCCATAGGATGGGTTTTCTTTTATCTTTAGCACAGATTAGCTGGTCAACTCGTGAATGTTTCACTGGCTCATGATGAGCATTTCTAGACTGATTTATTTTAAAGCTTTCAGCAAGGTGCTTTCTAATCAGCCCTGCACATATACTCCTATGTGTAGGCACTTGCTGCGTCCTCGCCAGCACTGATTATTCTCATTAAAGAACTTTTTCTGGTATTTTTGAGAGGTGAAAATGATAGCGCATTGTTGTAGTTGCATTTCTTTGACTGGATCTTAAACTACTTGAGAGGATGGTTTAGAGGGAAACAACATATGTCTATGCTTGGCACGTATTACACAATACCCATGGGCTACTATGGAGAGTGTTATTATTCTGGAACGGATAATCATGACCATAATTTAGCTTCTTCTTGGGCTTAGAGGTAACATCACACCACCATCCATTGTTGTGATATCGCCGAAGATTCAGGAAGGAAGAGATCAGAGGTAAAACAGAGGAAAAGCTAAGGGGCTTCACTGAGAACATCCTGATGTCAGGTTAACTTTTTAACTTTTGTTCTTTTGTCTCTTCCGCATTTGTTTCTACATGTTCTCCTGGTCATGGGTTAACTCTGTCTTCCTTAGGAGTTCATTCTGAAGATGCCTGGCTGGCTTAGTCAGCAGAGAATATGCCTCTTGATCTTGGAGTTATAAATTTGAGCCCCACAGTGGGTACAGTGTTGGAGGCCACGGCATGGTTGGAGTCGTGGATCAAACCAGGCCCTGACTTGTGTCTCCTTTAAAGTCCGGACGCCTTGATAAGGGGTTAACGACAGGAAAGTTGAGTAACACTGAGGAAGGGTCTGTGCTACGTGTATTGCTCTCGCCTACGTGACTTCCCACACGCTCTCCCTATAGAAGGGAACAATGTGGTCAGGATCATGAATTTTTAGTTGGTCCTTGTTGTTCCTGTACTTTCCATAATCCACTCCCTGGTTGATTGTAATTTCTTGTATCAATAGTAGCTAATGGCATTAGCCGTGATTACCTGGCATCACAAGATTTGTTTGTAGTTAATGTAAACTTGTTATAGGAACTTGCGGTTATCTGACTAGATACTGATGTATTACTCCTCCTATTGTAGTCTGCCTTATAAATGCTTGTAAGATGTGGAATAAAATCGGCACTGTTGGACATCCTCCTCAGTGCTCCTCCTGCCCCCATCTCTTTGTCTCTTAATTTCTTTTCACCATCCTCCTACCCTCACGTTCTTGGTTGATTTGTCCTTGGTTGATTTGTCGCACCGGCTGCGACAGTACAGAGATTACTTAAAAATAAAACCTTAAAAAAAAAAAAAAAGGAATTCATTCCTGAAGCTGGATTCTGAGTGTCTTTCCTGGGGAAATTATCTTCTTTTTCCTCCCCCAGCTTCACTGAGGTATAGCGGACATATAACATTGTATTAGTTTAAGGTGTATCGTGTACTGACCTGACATACTTATATATTACAAAATGATCACCACCATAGAGTCAGCTAACTCCTCCATCACATCACTAACTACTAGTTCTTTTTTTTGTGGTGAGAATTTTTAAGATCTATTCTCTTAAGAATTTTTAAGAATATGGTTCAGTTTTATTGGCTGTAATCACCACACTGCACATTATTAGGCCCATAGGGCTTACTTGTCTTCAGACTGAAACTTTACACTTTGACCAACATCTCCCTATTTCCCGCAGCTCTCAGGCACTGGTGACCACCATTTTAGTCTCTGATTTTCACTTAGCATAATGCCCTCAAGTTTCCATCTATGTTGTCACAATTAATAGGATTTCTTTCTTTCTCATGGCTAAACACATTCCATGGGGTATGTGGGGGGGTGTGTTTATGTGTAAGATTCTCTATCTAGTCATCCTTTGACAGAAACCATTGTTGTTGTTTCCACTATTGTGAGCAATGCTTCAATGAACATGGGAGTGCAGACATCTCTCACAGATCTTGTTTTGATTTCCTTTGGATATATACCCAGAAGTGGGATTGCTCAATCATATGGCAGTTCTATTTTTAATTTTTTGAGAAGACTTCATACTGTTTTCCATAGTGGTTACAGTGATTTATATTCCCACCAATAAGGCACAAGCATTCCCTTTTGTCTACACCTTCACCAACACTTGTTATTTTTTTAAATGATAGCCATTCGAACAGGTGTGAGGTGATACCTTATTGTGGTTTTGATTTGCATTCTCCTGATGATTAACGACGTCAAGCACCTTTTCATGTACTTGTTAGCCACTTGTGTGTCTTTGGAAAAATGTCTGTTCAGATCCTTTGCCCACGTTTTAATCAGAATTTTTGTTTTTGCTTTTGCTCTTCAGTTGTATGAGTTCTGTATGTTTTGGGTATTAACCCCTTATCAGATATATGATTGACAAATATTTTCTCCCATTGCATAGGTTGTCTTTTCATTTTGTTGATGGTTCCCTTTCCTGAGCAGAAGCTTTTTAGTTTGATGTAGTCCCACTTGTTTAGTTTTGTTTCTTTGGTCAAATCCAAAAAAACATTGCCAAGAATGATATCAATGAGTTATCCCTTATATTTTCTTCTAGGAATTTCACAGTTTCAGATCTTGTGTTCAAATCTTTTAATCCATTTTGAGTTGATTTTTGTGCATGGTGTAAGATAGGGGTCCAATTTCATTCTTTTGCATATGGCCTCCCAGTTTTCCCAGCACCATTTATTAAAGAGACAATCCTTTCCCATTGGGTATTCTTGGGACCCCTGTCAAAAATTAATTGACAATATGCTTGGGTTCATTTCTGGGCTCTCTACATTGTTCCATTGATCTATGTGTGTTTTTATGCCAATACCACACTGTTTTGATTACTATGGCTTTGTAATGTAAATTTGAAATCAGGATGTGTGGTGTCTCCAGCTTTGTTCTTTCTTAAGATTGCTTTGGCTTTGGGATGCCTGGGTGGGTCAGTGGGTTAAGCCTCTGCCTTCAGCTCAGGTCATGATCCCAGGGTCCTGGGATCGAGCCCCACATTGGGCTCTGCTCTGCGGGGAGCCTGCTTCCTCCTCTCTCTCTGCCTGCTGCTCTGCCTACTTGTGATCTCTGTCTGTCAAATAAATAAATAAAATCTTAAAAAAAAAAGATTGTTTTGGCTTTTTGAGGTCTTTTGTGATTCGATACAAATTTGAGGACTGTTTGTACTGTTTCTGTGAAAAATGTCATCAGAATTTTGTTAGGGACTGCACTGTATCTCTAAATTGCTTTGGGCATTTTAACAATATTAATTCTTCCATTTATTTATGGCTTCTCCTATTTCTTTTCTCAATGTATTATAGTTCTCAATATACAGATCTTTCACCTCCTTGGTTAAATTTTATTCCTAAGTATTCTTTTTGATGTTATTATAAATAGGACTCTTACCTTAATTTTTTTCCCGATAGATTGTTGTTAGTGTATAGAAAAATAAATGATTTTTTATATTGATTTTGTATTCTGCAACTTTACTGAATTTGTTGAATTAGTTCTCATAATTTTTTGGTGGAGTCTTCAGCGTTCTCTACATGGAATTTCATGTCATCTGCAAATAGAAACCATTTTACTTTTTCCTTTCCAATTTGAATGTCTTTTATTTCATTTGCTTGCCTAATTGCTCTGGCTAGGATTTCCAATACTATGTGGAATAAAACTGGTGACAGCTGGCATCTTTGTCTTGTTCCTGATCATGTAGGAAAATCCCTCAGCTTTTCACCTTTCAGTATGGTAGCTGTGGATTTGTCCTATATGGCCTTTATTATGTTGAGGTATGTTCCCTCTATATCCACTTTGTTGAGACTTTTTTCTTTTTAAATCACGAATGGAATTTAAAATTTGTCAACTGCTTTTTCTGCTTCATTCTGTTAATCTGGTGTACCATACTAATGATTTGTGTCTGTTGAACCATCCTTGTACCCCTGGAATAAATTCCACTTGATTATGGTATGTGATAGTTTTAATGTATTGTCAAATTTGGTTTGCTAATATTTTGTTGAAGACTTTTGCATCTATTGTTCATCAGGGATATTGGTCTGCAATTTTCTTTTCTGGTAGTGTCCTTGCCTGGTTTTGGTATCAAGGTAATGTTTGAAGTTCCCTCCTCTTTTATATTTTCAAAAGAGTTTGAGAAGAACTGGTATTAATTAATTCTTAATTGAAAAATAAATAAATAAATAAAAATATAAATAATAATATAATAAATATAAAAATAAATAAATATGTATAATTAATATGTTATCAATAGGAACATTAATCACCATAATTATAGTCATCAAATATTATTCATTATCAATTATATTAATTAAAATAATTATTATATGATTGATTATCTTGAGACTGGTTATTAGTTATTATTAATTCTTAATAATTCATTGGTAGAATTTTCCAATGAAATTATATGGCCCTAGACTTTTCTCTGTTGGGAGAGAAATTACTGATTCAATCTCTTTACTAGTAATTGACTTGTTGGTATTTTCTCTTTCTTCATGATTTAGTCTTGTTAGATTTTGTGTTTTTAAAAATTTATCCATTTTTTCTAGGTTTTCCACTTTGTTGATGTATTCATAGTAGTCTCTTATAATCATTTGTATTTCTGTAATATCAATTGTAAAGTCTTCATTTTCATTTCTAATTTTATTGACCTCACTCCCCTCTCTTTCTTTTTTGGTTAGTCTTCCTGAAGATCTGTCAATTTTATTTATTTATTTTTTTTAAATCACAGTTCCGAGGTGCCTGGGTGGCTCAGTTGGTTAAGTGACTGCCTTCGACCCAGGTCATGGTCCCAGAGTCCTGGGATCACGTCCCACATCAGGCTCCCAGCTCCATGGAGTCTGCTTCTCCCTCTGACCTCCCCTCTCAGGCTCTCTTGCTCTCTCTCTCTCAAATAAATAAATAAAATCTTTAAAAAAAACAAAACAAAACATAACTCCTGGCTTCATTGTTCTCCTCTATTGTCTTTTTAGTCTCTACTTCATTTATTTCTGCTCTGATCTTTGTTATTTCCTTCCAACTTTGAGCTTAGCTTGTTTCTTCTAGTTCACTGAGGTATAAAGTTCAATTTATTTATTTGAGATCTTTTTTCCCCCTTAATGTATGTGTTTATCGTTACAAACTCCCTCTTAGAACTGCCTTTGCTGCATCCCCTAAATTTTGGTATGTGGTGTTTTCATTTCCATTTGTCTCAAGGTACTTTGATTTTTTCTTTCCATTTCCGTTTGACCCATTGGTTGCTCAGGAATACATTGTTTAATTTTCACATATTTGTGAAAACAGGTGGACTGCATCAGCACCACCTCATCATTAAACCGTGGGAGAATACTTTCCACTACCATCTAGGAGTTTGATCTAAGTATGAAATTTCCGAAAGATTTTCGTGAAATCACCAGGGTTTCAAACAAGGAATCTGGCTCAGATGATATTTTTCTTTTATGAAAGATGGGCATATGTAACAACAGGGGGCAATGGAGTCCTTCACTGAAATAACACCTGTGAAATGAGGTCATAGTGAGTCTATTGTTTGACACTGCTCCATAGTTTCAACTATTTAAGAACTAGAAATATATTAAACAGCTGGTATAGATGATCATCAATATTTATTTTCTTATGTTTGCAATTTGGAAGTCATAAATCAGTATCTCTTTTATTTTTAGAAGGACAGCCCACTTAATACAGGATTTATATCAAGGGATGATATCAGGATTCCATTTAGGTTTGCGGCATTCTGGATAGACCATCGTAGAAGATGGCACATACTGACATTCCTCAGACATCCGTGGAACACCTACTACATGTGTGTTTAAGAGAAGGTGGGCCTGGTTAAGGAAGACATGAAGACAAAAAGGTAGAGTCCCAGTCCTTTAGGGCACAGCGAATAGTCTCTCTGCCTTTCCATTGTAACCCTGAAGTCACATCCTAGGATTTCTTCGCTGGTGCTCTATTTTCTTTTTCAATTGTTCCCTTAGTTCCACGTCCTTCTTTTCAGATGGTTTCTGCTTCCTCCAGTGTCCCAGTCTCTGCTACCAACACCTCCTTCCCCAGTGCTGATGCTCTCTCCAGTTTCCTTCTTTCCTGCCTTACGTGGAACCCCCTTGGCCTTTCATGTGAAAGACTGCTCCTTTCTCTCTTTTCCTTCCTTCCTCTCTCTCTTCCTCTTTCCTTTCTTTCAAATCAACGGAGCACCCTTTTCTTCCACATGAGATATTATTTTGTTAGCTCCCTGGTTCTTCTCAACTTTGCTTATTTGTTTGTTTGTGAGAAGAACCCCAGATATGTAGCAGAACTTCCAGATTCTGGTCCTGGCTCTATTTCAACAGACTGTGACGTTGAGTAAGTAACAAGGAGTCATTTTTATCTGTCATATATAGATGATCTACTTAGGTTTCTTTTGGTTCAAACATTTCAAAATGTCCAAACTGCCTGAATGTGTTGTGAAACTTAATGAATGAATGCATAAACCTTCCGCTGATGGAACATGTGCAAGGGGTGGGTGGAGGGGGAGGAAGCCAGATAAACACATTTATCCCTTGATGTCTGCCTTTTAGGAAAAGAATTCTTACTCACCAACTGCTCAATGAGTGTTCACATTTATGGAAACACTGGCCCCAGAGGAAAGAAACTATTGAGAAGAAGTTACTCATTCTAATAATCTTCATTCTAGGAAAAACATTTTAAAGGTTCAAAATCTGGGATTTAGGGGGCTATCACTACTTAAAGTGAGTTGAGTGTTTTTATGATAGTGAAAAGAGAAACTGTGCTGCCTTTCATTTTGAAGTAAGTTCAAATGTAAAGAAAAGTTGCAAGAATAGTACAAAGAACTCCCGTGTGCCCAAAGTTCCCCCAGTTCTCCAACTGCTAGTATTTTACCATATTTACTTTATCATTTACTCTCTTTCTATATATATATATATACACACAGTATTTTTAGTAGGAACATTTCACTGAAGTAACTAAATATTTGTAAAAACTAAAAATGAAGAAAACGAGGTAGTGATACGTGTGCTGTAAAAATCTAAACTCTTGATGTAAAATAATAATTATGATTTGAAATCTATCTCCTCCTGTGCTTTCTATCCAAAGCAGATCTCAACGATCCTGTTGATTTTTACATAAATGTTAATGGGAAGCCAAATCGTTAACTTGGGAAGACACAGGTCACTGATTCAGAATTTGGCAAGTAAATTATTGAGAAACTATTTTAGATAATTTGTAATAAAACATACTTGTTTTATTTTACATATATTTAATGAAATTTTGGGGGAAAAGTTTTAAATGGTGCTTCCTAGAGCAGCTTCCTTTTTTCGAAAAACGAAAAAGGAAACAATGTATGTTAAGGTGAACATTCTTTTTTTTTCAAATGAGCATTTTTTAAAAAAGATTATTTATTTATTTATTTGATGACAGAGATCACAAGTAGGCAGAGAGGCAGGCAGAGAGAGAGAGAGGAGGAAGCAGGCTCCCTGCTGAGCAGAGAGCCTGACACGGGGCTCAGTCCCAGGACCCTGGGATCATGACCTGAGCCGAAGGCAGAGGCTTTAATCCACTGAGCCACCCAGGCGCCCCTAAGGTGAACATTCTAACGTAGGCACTTTTTGTATAGGATACCTACTCTTGAAAACTCTTCAAAAGCCATAAAAGATCTTACAAATTTATATTCTACTGGCAGGTGACAGTTTTTGGCTTATAAGGATCAGTTTTGTCAATAGTAGGCTCGAACCTGACATGAGGAAAACTAGAGTCACTGAATAGATCTATGCTCCCAATCATGTATTCCTTTAAAAATTATTTTATATCATAATGAAAATATATTTTTTTAATTTTTTAAACTTTTTAAAAATTTTTTTTACGATTTTATTTATTTGACAGAGAGAGAAATCACAAGTAGGCAGAGAGGCAGGCAGAGAGAGAGGAGGAAGCAGGCTCCCTGCTGAGCAGAGAGCCCGATGTGGGGCTCGATCCCAGGACCCTGAGATCATGACCTGAGCCGAAGGCAGAGGCTTTATTAACCCATTGAGCCACCCAGGCGCCCCATGAAAATATTTTTTAAAAGTTTGAAAACAATACCAAATTATCAAAATAAGTACCACAAATCCTCACATCACATGAGAGGTGCTGACCCAACTTCACTGATAAAAGAGAAACTGTGTGTGCAGCACGGGTGTGGGGCAGGGGATGAGGGGGACACGGAGCCCAGGAGGCAGCCTGCCAAGAGCCAGCAGGAGAGCTGCGAGCTGCTGTAGGGATGCTCCACACACGGACCCAATCACTTGGATATCAACTTCCAAACTCGCTCAGTATATGAGAATTTTAAGGAACATTTGTATGTGATCTCAAATAGTAACCCAAACCTTGGCTAAACATTTAAAGAGCAAGATGTTTTGTATCAAGGGTTTCTTTTTTTTTTTTTTTCTGAAGATTTTATTTTATTTGAGAGAAAGAGAGAGAGCACAAGTGGGGTAAGGGGGAGGGAGTGAGAAAGGGAGAGGGACAAGCAGACTCCCTGCTGAGCACAGAGCCCAACGAGGGGCTCAATCCCACAATCCCAAGATCATGACCTGAGTTGAAGTCATGTGTTTAAGTGACTGAGCCACCCAGGTGTCCCTTGCTGTATCAAAGGTTTCTTAAATGAATGGCTGTTTTAATGCTTAAAGAAAATGCCTATAAAATGGCCTTTATCACTTGGAGAGCTAAAATAAGACTAATGCTACCACCACTGCACACATATGGTTTGTTTCATGGGGAAGAAATTTGGATATGAAATAGAAATTCACATTTTGCAAGCAAAACAACTTGAAGGATTTATAAGGAATTTATTTTGAATTACCTACACATTTTTTTTTTTTTTATCAAATGACTGACTCTTTTTACTTTGTAATGTAAAAAAAAGTTGAAAGTGTAGATACTGTATAATGGATGGATTTTTGTTCTTTGTAATTGCCACAAGTTATGTATTGGAGCCCATATTCAACATCTCAAAAGCTTCAAACTTTAGGCTATGAACAGCTGGAGAGGAAAGTCATATACGTTACTTACTCCAAGAGAAGCCAGAGCCGTAATTGCGGTTCTTGTTTCCATTATGTGCTGTAAATGGTTTCCTGCTTATAAAATGACTTCCAACTTTTAATTTTAAACCCACGGGCAGATATATAAATGATATATGTACATCCTTGTACAGAACAAATATTGATAGCTCACTTTAAAAATGAACTTTAGTTCCGTTAATAGCCAGGAAGATGTGTTCCAGTAATGGATAAGAATGTTCAAGTAGGAGTAGAAGCAAGTAGAGTGAATCTTCAAGATTCTAGAACACTCTGTAGGATACCTAATGGGTTCCAAAGAACAATGGCATTTGTTCCAACTCAAACAGATGCCCATTGGTGACTCATCAATGGTTGGTTGTTCATTCCCCTTGATTTGAAACAAACTTCTAGGGAACAGGGTTCATTTCTTCTGAATGTGCTACACCACAATCGTTACACCGTAGTGCCCGATTGAAAGAACAGACAAAACCCACCAACTACAGCATCAGCTTGACTCCAACTTGAAGAGAACTTCAAGCTTTCTATCACACTTCGATTACTGGTGTCCTCTCTCTCACATTGAAGAAAGGCAGAAAACAAACAAAATGACCAGACAGAGGCAGAATCTTGGCTAACAGCCCGTGTGAAGGCTACTGTAGAGAGACCTCCTTTACCAGACTTGGAGCTACTTGTTTGCTGCCCTTTGAGCTGCTAACTAAAAGCTTCTGGAAAAATATAGGAGTAGACATCCCATAATAATGCCAACACAAGTATAACAGGGAAAGCTGACCCGTGAACACCTTATTTGTCAAATTAAAAAAATTGACAGAATTAATGATACATTTTTCAGCTGCAACTCATTTAGAAGAATTTGAATCTTGAACATTAAAAGGTTACAACTATACTCTTAATGTCTATTTGTAGGGGGAGGGACTGCGATTGTTATTTGATTTTCAGACCATTGTTTTTAGATATAAAATTGTCCCTTTAAATTTTGTTAAAATCAATCTACTTAAAACGGTTCACCTAGTGCTGGAAAAGGACGGCAGCTTCAGCATCAAACTCCAGAACAATTTCAGGAGTTATGTGTTCTGGAAAACTATCCACCCAGCAAACTATGGATTAAGTCAGTGCCATAAATTCATTCACTAAAAATTTAGTCTATTGATTATTGGTATTACTGTAGTCTATTGATTATTGTTTTAACAGAAAGTAAAGGGGGAGGGGCACCTGGGTGGCTCAGGAGTCTGGACTCTTGATTTCCGCTCAGATCTTGATCTCAGGGTTGTGAGTTCAAGCCCTGTAGCAGGGCCAGCCCTGCACATTTGGCACAGGTTCTCTCAATGGTAACATTAACAGCAACAAAAAGGAAGTAATGGGAAAACGATATTCAAAATACCTTTATAACAAACTTTGCTGAAGTGTCCCATATTATTAATTAATTAATACATTACAAATACAAATAATACACAGGAGTGTCCTGTATATGACCTATCAGTTAACTCGGGCTAAATAAGGAAACCCTTTTCTTATAAATGCTCATTGGAACATAAATAAAGGTTCCGATGTTGTAGGACTGACTGTAGAGATAATGTCTGTTGGTTTAAATAGAACCAGAAGCTGTTTCATCTGTGAAGGTGTTGCCTGAGGCTTCTGTCTTGCTCAGACTGCTCAGATTATCTGAATGTCCATAAAATTGAGAATGGTATGTCTTACTGATAAGCAATAACGGAACTATTAAATCAAGGCGCTCTCTGGTCAAACCTATGATTATATTGGATCAAGAAAATGTGACCATGACTTTAATTAATGTTTTGGCTTAATAGCTGTTTCTTACTTACAGAAATCAGAATAAGTGCATTCTTTATTTTGTTTGTTTTTTAAGATTTTATTTATTTATTTGACAGAGAGAGAGAGAAAGAGATCACAAGTAGGCAGAGAGGCAGGCAGAGAGAGAGGGGGAAGCAGGCTCGCCGCTGAGCAAAGAGCCCGATGCAGGGTTCGATTCCAGGACCCTGAGATCATGACCTGAGCCAAAGGCAGAGGCTTAACCCACTGAGCCATGCAGGCGCCGCAGAATAAGTACATTCCTGACCTGTGATAGCTACAACACGCAGCTGTAGTTAGCATTTCTCAGTTACAATTTTTGCATTCACAGAGAAGTGACAGAGTGGGGAAAAACAAAACAAAACAAAACAAACATGTGCATGCACATGTTAAAATCTAAAGACTTACTGACTAATCCCATATCCAGCGAATCACACATCAATGGCCAGATCACTAAACTGCCAATGCCAGGCCCATAAGATTAGGAAGCAGGGATTCTTGAGTAGTTACCCCAGGAAGGCACTTGAAAGGATTGTGAATGGCCTGGATTCTAATTGAAATTTTAACCCGCTGGGGGCAATTTTGAGTTGTTTTGTTTTGAAAGTCTCTCGAGGATATTTAAAAGAGCCTTCCAGAATAGTTTCATTTGTATCAAGCCCAAAGGCAAAAATCATTAAGAGCATTAGGATCATGGATAAAATTCAAGACTATCAATCAAAGTGCACTGTAAAATATAACAACCTATAAAAAGTGAAAAGCAAATAATTATTGAAAATTATGGGGGTGCCTGGGTGGCTCAGTCATAAGGCGTTTGTCTGCCTTTGGCTCAGGTCATGATCCCAGGGTCCTGGGATCGAGCCCTACATCAGGCTCCCTGCTCAGCAGGAAGCCTGCTTCTCCCTCTCCCACTTCCCTTGCTTGTGTTCTCCCTTGCAGTCTCTCTCTCTCTCTCTGTCAAATAAATAAATAAAATCTTAAAAAAAGAAAGAAAATTATGTACACTGGTTTAAAGGTTAGTTCCAATAAAACCAGGTTCTAACCTCAACCCCAAAGAAAAGAATCACAGAGATCTCCCAAGACAGGCGGCTGTTAATTAATCAGACAGGAAATACATGAGGATGTACCCAGTTCCACTAGGGAGGTAATTCTAATAGAAGCCTATTGAAAAGTCCAAACAAACAAAGAGACAAAATTTACTTATTTCAGGCTCTGGTTAGAAAGGATTCTGTGAACACTGTGAGGAATTAAAGCAAGATGACACTAATTTAATGAATATTCATCGAGCACTCGCTACATGTTGGGCTCTGAAGATACAAAATTAATTAAAACATAATCCTTGACCTCAAGGAGTCTGCAGCCTAGTGAGAAAGGCAGAATTATAAACCAAATATTTTTACTGGAGCACAGAGGAGGGAAGAACATGAACAAGTCACATTAATTTTCTGGATTTCAGTAATGAGAAATGAAATGTAACACGACATTCTGGCATGAATAAGTGGGTGGACAGAGATGTCACTCACTGAAGAAGAAAGATGACAAGTTCAGTTCCACATAAAGTTCTGGAAACTAGCTTAAATGGAGGTCAAGAATTCAAAAAGTGGGATGGCTGGGAGATGGGGGCTTGAGCATCACTAGCATGAAGGCACGACTGAAATAATGGAAACAGATGATCTTTCCTAGTGAGTATAAGAGGGTCAAGGACAGAACACTTCAGGGCAGTTAGCATTTAGGACAGTAATTCCCAACCTTGGCTGTATGTAGGAACAGAGTGGGAAAATTTAGAAGATACTGATGCCTGGGTCTCATCCCAAGAGACCTGATTTAACTGGTCTGGAGAGGGTCTGAGCACTGGGATTTTACAAAGTTACCCAAGTCATTCTAATATGGAGCCAGGATTGAGAACTACTCATCTATGGGACGGTACAGGAAAAGTAACAAAAAGATGGTATTTGGGATGCCATAGGAGGGGTCTTCCAGAAACACGAACCTGCCAACCACATTGAAAATTACAGTAAGGCTGATAACGTAGAGACTAAAATGTTTCTGATACAAATAATGACTGAGGAGATTAGGAAGGCCCATTCCAGTAGGGCAGGGGATGTCAGAGCCAGATGCTACAAACTCAGTGTATGCAGGTGGGGCAGAAATCAATCCAGCGCAATGAATACCAAACATGCTTTCAAGAAGTCTGGCTGTGAAGGGAAGAGAGAGGCCATGGCTAAGAGATAAGCACACTGGAGAAGGAATTTTTTTTTTTTTTAATGTTTTTAAAGATTTCATTATTTATGTAGACTGAGGGACGGCACTAGCAGAGAGAGGGGTAGAGAGAGACAGAGACAAAGCCAGAGACAGAGAATGAGAAAGAAGAGAAGGAATGAATATTTGGTGGACCAGCTCCTGGGGGTAGATGAAAGCTATGCAAACACAGATAAAATCTTATATTTTTGCCCCACCCCCACTTTTTCGGGGCCCAAGAAATGCCAAGATCTAAATGTTTTCTTTTGGTACTAGTGTTTTCACAATGCAATTCTAAAGTAAATTCTCAATAAACCTATTTTGAATTGAAAGAGGTATATGTCCCTCTAATTTATCTCAAATTTAAATAAAAACTTCGGTTCTAATCTGTAAGCACAAAACAATTTCATACTATTAAAGGGAGCCCAATGACATATGAAACAATAAAAAATATGACTGCTTCTCTTAGACCTGATAAAATAGTTTAAATAATTTCAATACTACAGCTTTGCCAAATGCAATTCAAGTAAGTCTCTGATTTTTGAAGCTGAATCATAAATTACACGTTGTACCCTGACAAAATTGCCATTTCGTGGCATTTGCATCAAACCCATTATCTTGTGTTCTGTTGCCTAGTTACGGGAATTCTGAAGTTTAATGCATTTTAGACGGATATTTAAATTTCACACAGAATTTCAGCTATGCAGTCTGCAGAAAGAGGAACAGTTGGACACATCTGCTTCCTTAAATTTCCAAAGGAAACTTCTTTGTTTACACAGGCTCAGACCTGCTAGGTTTTCCGGCAGGGTGCATTCATTTTCAATGGAGGACATTCAATACCACACTTTGAGACACAACGAAATTATACTTGTTTTCTGGTTTTGTTTTTGTTTTTACTACGGGCACAGAGAAAAGAAAATCTTTCCTTTGCCTATCTGTTTAAGGCTTGAAAACTGTGAAGTCCTGCTTTGTTGGTAGAATTCTGCATATAACACATACACAGGCAGGCCTCTCTATAGTGGCTTTACTTACCTGTTCCCAGGTGAACACATGTTGATTGAAATAATACTGAATTTGTTCATTTGCAATATTAATGCACAGCTGCTCAAAGGAATTTTTTTTGAAATTTTCGAAGCCAAATATATCCAGAATACCGATGCTTAGTTCATCACCATTCTCACTGGAAAATTAAAGAGGCAGGATTTTGAGTTCTTACTTACTTTCTCAAGAGGGAATGTATAGTGGGGTATCTTCAAGGATACTTTTGTGATTTGGCTAAGAAACTACTACCAAGGGCGCCTGGGTGGCTCAGTGGGTTAAGCCTCTGCCTTCGGCTCAGGTCATGATCTCAGGGTCCTGGGATCGAGGCCCGCATCGGGCTCTCTGCTCGGTGGGGAGCCTGCTTTCTCCTCTTTCTCTCTATGCCTGCCTCTCTGCATACTTGTGATCTCTCTGTTTCAAATAAATAAAATCTTTAAAAAAAAAAAAAAGAAAAGAAACTACTACCAAGACAGAGAGTGAAAATTTCTCCAATGAATATAAAGTAGGTAGCATTAACTTTAATATATAAAAGATACACAATTTGCCTTGTACTACAGACACAGCTCCTTCACTTTCTCCTGGAGGTTCACGGGTGTAAGATCATAGCCCTAAGTCCTGAATCATAGGGAAAACCTGGCCAGCACTCCGAACACAGCAAAAATATGTTCAGTAAAAATTAGAGCAGAAAAGTGAAAATTCTGTGTAAGAGTATCTTTAGTCTTCCACTTTAGGACAATTAAAACATGTTGCTAAAAATATTTACCTCTTTTAAAGAATATTTACTTTTGAGTTATTCATTCATAATAATTTAATATAGAATAAACAGTAACCTGGAGAAAGATACAAATATATTTGGGTTTATTTTATAATCAAATACTTTAAAATGCAGTTAAATATTATTTTATTATTTTTTTTAAAAAGATTTTATTTATCTGAGAGAGAGTGAGAGAGAGGGAGAGCATGAGCAGGGTGAGGGGCCAGACTCTCTGCTGAGCGGGGAGCCAGACCTGGGGCAATCCCAGGACTCCAGGATCTTGACTTCAGCCAAAGGCAGATCCTTAACCAACTGAGCCACCCAGGCACCCTAAATAACTATTTTATAATTAACTATTCCAAATGCATGCTTTTCCTGTTCCTCCATAATAATTAATTCCTCTCTGTTCATTAAAAGTTAGATACTTGGTCAAAAGTTTACCCCTCCCCCAAGAAATATATGTACTGCAAAGTTACTTTCATGTCAATTTAAAAAGGAGAGAATTAGAGGTGCCTGGGTGGCTCTGCAGGTTGAGCGTCAAGACTCTTGGTTTTATCTCAGGTCTTAATCTCAGGGTCATGAGTTCAAATCCAGTGTGGAGCCTACTTGAAAAAAAATTGAGAGTATAAACATCTCTCTGTATTCACTATTTACGTAACCTAGGTTAACTCTTGGTGCTGTGTGAGGAAGTGATTTGGAAATGATTGTTGTCAGCTGCACGCTGAGAAGTGAAATATATTATCTGTATTTAGAAGAACTGACTGAACTTAGAATGCGAACCTCCAGGACCCTGTGACGGGATGGACTAACGGAAAGCTATCCAAGTACTATTTATGAAGAGTGAGTATAAATTTTTGCTGGTTTAGTCAAAATTATCATTCTTTAAAAAAACTGTTGTCCCACAGGATCCCACCGAGATAGATATTTAACTTGTCTAATAATGTGTTAGAACCAGAAGGACCTTGGAGTTGACCTTGTTCAGGGATTCTTAAACTGGGATCTGCTAATGGCCATCAAGGGTCTGAAGTCACCATCACGTGCCATATTTTGGTGGGTAGGTGTCCATTTTTTATTTTGGAGTGAAGAATGTAGTTTTCAAGAGATTCTTAAAAGGCTCCAAGTTACCTGCCAACAATTAAGACCACTGACTTGTCATTCCACGCCTTTACTGAACAGGCTGAAGAAGACAGATGCACAGAAAGGCAGTGACTTGCCCAGGGCTGCACAACAAGTTAGCGGCAGAGTCTGGCACAGAATGCAGGCTCTTCGAAATCTTAAATGTAAATCTTTCCAGAGTGAACTAAACTATTTGAATGGTCCTATTTTAGTTTCTTAAACATTCTGTAAAAAAATTAAAAAATGGGCAGAAGATCTGAACAGACACTTCTCCAATGAAGACATCCAAATGGCTATCAGACACATGAAAAAATGTTCATCATCACTAGCCATCAGGGAGATTCAAATGAAAACCACATTGAGATACCACCTTACACCAGTTAGAATGGCCAAAATTAGCAAGACAGGAAACAACTTGTGTTGGAGGGGATGTGGAGAAAGGGGAGCCCTCTTACACTGTTGGTGGGAATGCAAGTTGGTGCAGCCACTTTGGAGAACAGTGTGGAGATTCCTCAAGAAATTAAAAATAGAGCTTCCCTATGACCCTGCAATCGCACTACTGGGTATTTACCCCAAAGATACAGATGTAGTGAAAAGAAGGGCCATCTGTACCCCAATGTTTATAGCAGCAATGGCAACGGTCGCCAAACTGTGGAAAGAACCAAGATGCCCTTCAACGGATGAATGGATAAGGAAGATCTGGTCCATATATACAATAGAGTATTATGCCTCCATCAGAAAGGATGAATACCCAACTTTTGTAGCAACATGGATGGGACTGGAAGAGATTATGCTGAGTGAAATAAGTCAAGCAGAAAGAGTCAATTATCATATGGTTTCACTTATTTGTGGAGCATAACAAATAACATGGGGGACATGGGGAGATGGAGAGGAGAAGGGAGTTGAGGGAAATTGGAAGGGGAGGTGAACCATGAGAGACTATGGACTCTGAAAAACAACCTGAAGGTCTTGAAGGGGCAGGGGGTGGGAGGTTGGGGGAACAAGGTGGTGGGTATTAGGGAGGGCACATATTGCATGGAGCACTGGGTGTGGTGCAAAAACAATGAATACTGTTACACTGAAAAGAAATTAAAAAAAATAAAAAAAATTAAAAAAAAAATCTAAGATTTGGATAGCTTCCTTTATTGTAGGGAAAGGAAAGTGACTAAGGAGTGACTAGGCTCTAGCCGAATTTTCAGCAGATCGCCTGTTTGGGTTGTACTCTTCCGGGTACCAATGAGGGGCCAGATGTACAGATGGTAACTAGCACAGCGAGGCTGTCTGTGGAATATACCAATACTGAAAATTCTCAAATGTTTCCATTTTTCACTTGAAAGTGTGACATCCTACAGATGGCTACACATGAACATACAAACTATCTTGACCGTTAAATCCTAATGGGCAAATTGGATTTGATTTGCAGACCCAGTCAGATAGGCTACAGGGAGGCAAGAAGCAATTCTGAGGGATCCAGAGTTGAGAACAGGGAGGAATAATGGACAGTCTCTCAGGCGTTTTGGATAATATTATGGTGTGGTACGTATTTTAGCAGAAACATGAGAGTGAGTTACTCATCTGAAATGTGTATAAAATGGTCTTTTATGCTTAGCAAGCAAATGTGAGCAAGGTAACTTAGGGTGGGCAGCTATCTTATTTTTTTGTATACAGATTTCTACAGATTGTATAATTTGTGGCAGAACAAAGTTTTAGGTGTAAATGTAGGGACTTAGATCTACGCACAACTCCTGGTAGGGACACAGACAGCATTCAGTTAATGGTGGCTGTGATTCTTTATTTCTAAGATGAGGGCATAGACTTATGGTCAAATAACATTATTGTTCATATACGGCTTCTAACATTTACTATTTATTTAGAGTGTTTCTGAACCAAATTTCATTACAGGTCATAAGACCTACCCTTACAGGGTTATGGTGACAGTTAAAATATAAAGAGAAAGTTTTCCTTTGTCTTCAAGATTTAATATGTTCCCTTAGAACAAAGAAAACATGAAAAAAAAACCCTGCTAAAATGACATTTCATGCAAGTATCAAATGGTTTATACTTCACAACACACTCTCTTATTAAAAGAACATATACATGGATAAGATGTCACAGGAAAAATTCACTTTCTATTATATTTGCTCATGTTGCTACTATTTTATGTTCCAGCACTTTAAATATTTTATAGCTATTTGGCCAAATAAAGTGTTACTAGGAAATAAAGCAGATCTATTGAAAGAGAACTTTAATAATGACACGGTAACATTAGGAACATCCTCAGAAGGACTCCTATACAAATCCGTAAATTAGAAAACAGATCAACATCATGTGACATTTGGGGAAAAAATGTCTCCTGAGGAATTTTACCTTAGTGAGGCGCCATGCTTCAGTAAGCTGTTGATATGATTGACTATCCAACTGAAGAGCCGCCCGTACAAAGTTTTCGCCATGGCATCTCGGACGTCAGTGGCTTTTTCTACGGTATTGGGTCGTATGATGGTTTCTCCTCTAGTGACCACACAGTGGGAGGTGAGAGCTTCTTGGAGCTCATCTGCCTGAATGCAAAGCAGAGAAGCAGCTAGAAGAAAGAAACAGAGGTGCTGTTAGAAAAAGTCACGGCCATGCAGTCACTTCCCATAGAATGAAAACGTCTCAGTCTACCTTCTTCCAATGACATAAAATAAATGTGGGAAGACTTCATAATGTAAAAATAAGTTCCTATACAGTAGTTGTCCTGGGTCTTCTTGATCATTTTTCTCTACTTGACTGGTCAAATGTAGGCTGCCGTATTATACAGCACAACCCAGACCGAACTGGCTGACAGCAGGGAAAACATTCGCACCAGCCAGTGGTTGTTTATGTAATGCCAAACACAGTTTCATTGAATTATGTTAAATAATGTAAAATTTAAATTATTCATTTAAATAAAGAATAGATTTGGAATAATTTCGATACCCATCATTACATACATATTTTTAAAATGCAGAAATTAATTGGAAGATTACTTAGACTTTAGGGATAAACCCAAACAAATGTATTTTATGTAACTTCTGCAATATTTAACCAAAAAAGCATAAACCTTATCTTGACATACATATATATATATGTACATAAATATATATATATGTATATATATATATTTAATCATACTACTTCTCAGTTATACATTTTAATTGCTGAAGTTTATTAAAATGTGATGCCTGGAACATTTATTTATATTTAATGATAAATATCACAGGGAATTTTAAATAAATAATATTTAAATTCAGTGGAGAAAACTCATTTTTGAATACAGTAATCATCTTTAACCCAAACTATTACATGACAGACTATTTTTTAAAATCAGTGGTTCTCCTTTCAAATTATTTTCTACATTTTGAACTTACTTTTAGCATTTGGGACAAGCTATTTCTTGGCTATGTGACTAGGATCATTGAACTTTACTTAAATAATTTTTTTTTTTTCAGGGATGCCTGGGTGGCTCAGTTGGTTAAGTATCTGGCTTCAGCTCGGGTCACGAGCCCAGGGTCCTGGGATTGAGTCCTACATTGAGCTCCTTGCTCAGTGGACAGCCTGCTTTTTTCTCTGCCTGCAGTTCCCCCTGCTTGTGTACTCTCTCTCTCTGACAAATAAATAAAATTTTAAAATCTTAAAAAAATTGAAAAAATATTTTTTTCAGACTGTGGAAGTAACACAAAGTCACTGCAGAAATCTTACCTTTGAAGTTAACATTCTGCATTTTTTTCCTTTAAGCATGCTTATTGCTGTTATCCTGAACATACATTTCATCTTAATAAAATATCTTAAGCATTTCTCATTTTGTTAAATATTGCTTATAAGTGATTTAATTTGTTATATAATATTCTGCTCTATGTCATAATATATAAACAATTTTTAAGTTGTTGGATGTTTAGGTCATTTCCATATGTTCATAATTATAAAGAATGCTGGGATAAATATTTGGGGCATGAAGCTGGGTTCTTGTATTATTGTCTTAGCATAAAGTGCCTAAGTTCAACAACTAGTCCAGAGTATATAAACATATGTAAGCCTTTTGATATATACTATTTAGCTGCTCTTTAGAATCTCTGAACCAATTACATTATTATCAGACAAGTAAAAAAACAGTAATTTCAATGCAATTTCATGGACACCACAGATTATTATTTTTTGAAAATAACCAATTTGATAGGAAAAAAATGCCTTCGTTTTTCAATTTGTTTTTAACTGACTCCTAGTGAAGCTAAATACTTTCTTCTCTTCATATTTTTTATTAGTGATTTGTGGTTTTATTTTATAAACAGCCTTTTGTCGTTGATATATTTGTCTTTTCCTAATCAGCTTAGAAGAGTTCTTCATAGCTCACACATGTTGCTTATATATGTGTTGGAAATATTTTCTCTCATTTTTCACTTGTATTGTAATTTCATTTATTTTTCTTTTGTTAGTATGAAAGTTTTTAATTTTTATGTAGTCAAATATCCATTAAAAAATCCTTTCTGCTTTTGCTTTTCTGCACATAAAATCCTTCAAGTCTTTTCTCATCTCAGAATTATATACATGTACTTTGCCTTGTGCTTTTATGATTTTTTGTATTTAAATTGATAAAGGTTTGGAATTTATTTTGGTATATGGTATATGACAAGAATTCAGACTCTTCAAATGGCTAGCCAGTTCACTGTCCCTACAGCACTGATTCCCTAGTGATTTTGTAATGCCATTTCCAGCAATTCTACCTGGATCTGTTTCTGAATAGTGTCTCCCATTGATTAATATGTCTATTTCTATTCCTACATTGTTCATTCATTCAACGTATATTTATTGAGTGTCTACTATATGCCAAGCATTCTACCTGGGAATATATTACTAAGTATAATACCTCATAAGACAGACTTCTAGTTTTGATCATCTTTATCCAGAAGGAATGGGAAACTAATCAAGAAATTTAAGTGGGAAGATAGAAGGAGAAGAGGGAGAGGAAGTACAAGGAGGGGGAGAGGGACACTGAGAGAACCCACTGCTACACGCACTCAGTGGTTTCTGAATGATTGTGGAGAATGGCCTGGAAAAGCTCAAGAGTTGATGTGAAGGGACAATCGGGAGGTCCCTTAGCTCAGGTGAGAGGTGATTTTGTCTTCAGTGAGAATGATGATAATGGAGATAAAGAGAAGTGGTTAGTTTTGAGAGATATTTATAGAACAGACAGAACAGATGCCTGATTGAAACAATGCACGTATAAATCCATCAGGAAACATGGCCTTGGTTTGCAGATAATTCCTTGCAACTTTAATTACAAACTATTTTAAGTAAGTCAGCCAAAATTTCTATTTTCCATGAATGGCTATTCCGGAAAGCACTTTAATTAATTTTAACTATATTCCCATTAATACTAACCTTCTGTGACCCATTTGACTGTCTTCTTCTATCCAGAAAAAGGTTCTCACTTATCAAAGTCATTTCTCAGTTTGGTAGTTTCCAAGTATATGCATATCTACAACACAGCTCTATTGTAAAAAATTCTATTCACTGCTGATAACTTTTCTAATTATAATCAGTGGTGAGATTTGAATCCATCATTGGAGTTTTTTCTTTTTCCCTTCCACTTCTGATAACTGAGAACTGCTGGGAGCTACAGATCAGCTCGGAGCTACTGGCTCACAGATGCCAAAAACTACTAGATTTACAGAACGAAAGGTCAGCCTGGGATTTAAGCAACCTGCAGCACATTGGCTAAAAGAAGGCCCAGATTTTTGTGGGCTGGAAGGAGCTCTATGGCTCAGAAAATCAATCAATAAATATCAGTCTAAAACCTTCTGTGCCAATTGACTTTATTTATATATGAAAAATCAGAGCAGGTTCCCAGGGCCATGCCAATCATTATATGCCAAACTCAGTCCTGCTGTATTACCAAGCTGGTCCCAGAGACACAGTGAGAGGGAGATGATAGGGATCTGGGGACAGGTTCAGGCCAGGATGCCTGGCATCTTGTCCCCTGAAATTACCCTAAAACATCTCATTCTGTTCCTCATTAAGTATAAATCAGAAAAAATACATATAAATAAAAATTTATATCATAATTCCTTAAGTTATGAATGAAATGTCTAAAAAATCTGGAACTATGGGGGCTTATGACCATATTAAAAATAAAAAAGTGTATATTGTAAATAAAAAAGCTATGTCACCACAAGATCAATGGGAAAACTTAAGTTATTGGAATAATTCATCAAACTTTGCTAGTTAGAGAAAAATGTTGATTTGAAGCAAATACCATGATGCACTTTTCTTATATAGAAAATGATCACAGGGGGCCTGGGTGGCTCAGTGGGTTAAGACTCTGCCTTCGGCTCAGGTCATGATCTCAGGGTCCTGGGATCCAGCCCTGCATTGGGCTCTCTGCTCAGCTGAGAGCCTTCTTCCCCCTCTCTCTCTCTGCCTACCTCTCTGCCTACTTGTGATCTCTCTCAGTCAGATAAATTAAAAAAATCTTTAAAAAAAAATAAAAAGAAAATGATTGTAAAATCAGTCAACCCAGGGTGAGTGAGTATAAAAACCACCCAGTATGAAAATAAATATACAAGTCTTTATTACTTATAAAGTGGTACAGATGCTAAATCTATAAAATAATAGCTTTTACTCTTTTCAGATCAGTTTACTAAATTTTAGTGATATTTTCTGTTTTTACAGTGAAACATCAATAGCTCCTAAAATAGGAAAGCCTAGTCTTGAGAAGAGTTCTCTACAATAATCAGTTAATTTGTAGGCATGAAGATCTGTTTCAAATATTGGCCTTTAAAAACTTCATTTTATGCAAATTGAATTGGAGTATTCTTTTTTAGGATTCCAGATAAGTACAACTGCCTGAGATTATCTTTATGAGACACTTACAGTATTCCATTAGGCGTTTTTCAAGAGTTCAGTTTTGAGCAGAAGATAGTAACACTCACAGTTCTCCAGAGCTGCATGATTGGAAATGTGGCTCTTGTCAATCTGGTGTTCAGTTGCCACGGAAGAAAACTCAATGTTGCCAACATTCAAGATTGCAGCCAGTATACTGTATATACTTCCAAGTTGCTGAAACATACCATACAAATGTTAGCATCACCCTCCCCTGGAGGACAGCAAGGCGGTGGCGATGGCTGGGGACAGAGCGGGCAAGAATCCCAAGGCTCCAGCACAAGGTCATTCTGCAGAGGATGATGTCAGCCTCTGAGACCCACGTAGGCTCAGTCTCCTTAGTCATTTTAGTATGAGAGGTGGGCATGGTGCCTTTTTGCCAGTGAGTGCTAAAAAAATATTTTATGAATGCAAATACCAGTAAAAAATAGAAACGAGGAGTTCCCCTAGGAGGAAGTAGAAATAATTGAATTCCTTAGGCCACAGATCAATCTATCTACGTGAAACTGAACTTCAGAACTTAATGTGGTCCTGTCCAGATGCTCCTTTCCCTTGAGGCATTCTTAAAAGTGACATTATATGTGTGGATAAATGAGAGTGAGGAAAGAGAAATCCAAAGAGCCCAGCACCCAAATCAAAGGATATGTGTGATTTAAGTTTAGGCATGAAAACTTTGGACAACAGTTTAGAGTTTATAGTGGTAAAACCCTTTTAAATAAGGTACATCAAAATACATCAGAAACACACCCACACCCACAACTCTTCTTGGAGGCACTGGAGGCATTTTGCCTATGGTCATTGTAGTTGTCATTCCAACTATGTTCAAGGTGTGGTAAAGTATAGGAAAGAGACAAAATCCTTTGTTGTCTTATGTTGCTGCCTTGATTCTAACTCAGCTCCTACACTTATCAGAAATGATTATCCCATCTGCTCCAACATCCCAATTCATGATAAAAACTATCATGAAAAAATGAAAAAACTATCATGAAAACTATATGAAAAAAAAAATCTTCAGGGATATTTATTCATTCATATATAACATATATATGAGTACAGATTAAATGAATATATAAACATTAAAATAAATATATTTATTGAATGACTGTACAGACATATCTTCGACTATCTGTGTTCTCACTTATCTGGTGCAACATATACTTTATGCCAGGCCTGCTCTAGTCACAGGGGTTTCAGCAGAGGCATGACGAAGACATTTGTTTCCTTGGGGTGTTCAGGCAATGAGAAGGCCGACATTAAGAAAACAAACAAAGAGATGAACATGACATTTTCAGTAACTAAATGGGCTGTGAAGGAAATAAAATGTAGAGGAGTGAGAGTGACTGGGGAGGGCAGGGAGGGCCTTTTGAGGTGGGGAGGTTAGAGAAGGCAGTCCTTTGGGAAGCAGAGACCTGGATGACAAGGGAATCGGCCAGGAAAGAACTGGAATCAGACTGTTCCAGGCAGAGGGGACAGCAAGGACAAGAGCCTGCTTTGCAGAAAGAAGGCCAGAGTGGGGCTGGAGGACAGCGAGTAAGGGGCAGGGATGTGGGTGTGATAGGGGCCACGATGGTGAGCTTGGACAAGACCAGCCAGGCCCTCTGTGCCACGAGAAAGGGTGTGAGTTTCATTCAAAGGGCCATGGAGAGCCACTAGAGATTCCAAAGTAGGCAGCTGTGATATTTGAAACATGACTCTGCCAGGATGTGGAAATGAACGGATTGGAGGCAGATGGAAAAGTAGAATGGGCAGGAGGCTAGGGAGAGGTGGTGGCTTGGACTAGGACAGTGGCAGAGATGGAAAGCAGAAGACGGACTGGGGCATATTTTGGGAGTAGAGCAGTAAATATGCTGATGGGCTGGTGTGAATCAATTTTCTAAGAAAATTCTCTTGGTAAGGAATTTCCATTTGTAAAATGCATAACTTGTAAAGAACCAGCCAGCGTGGGCTTCAGTGGCACGTGGAGAGTTATACAGAACCTCTGACATCCTGCTCTAGTTCTCACGAGGCAACGACAGACCTTGTGGATAATCTACACCAGGAATACTTCATAAATAGGTTGTTGAAAACTATGTTCCTTCGACACTCCGACACTGTGTGTATTTGTGAATTAGGGACTGGAAAGTTCAGATGCGTCCATTCTAAAGTCATATTTGAACAGTGTTTAGAGATCCACAATAGAGAATCACATGCTGAATCGATGGACATACAATTCTTATTCAGCTGCTGAGAAGGGTTGAGTAATCCTCCCAGGCTGGGGCTCTCCTTGATATCCTATAATTGCAGTATCCATTTGGATTAAAGTTGGAGGCAAAAAATCAGGGCCCTGGCTCAGTTTGGCTTGACAGCTAGCTTGATGGGGCTCAAAAGGGCCTGACCTCAGGTATAGGTATGACCTTGACCAAGCACTTGGGTTATTCATGGTACAAAGACTAATCATCTCTGATGTTGGTCACCCTAAGGAATTCAAAACAATTTTTGTTTGATGGTTAACAATAATAAGCAAAAGAACACTTTCCCATATAAAACTACCGAGGCAATCTAACAACTTTCCATGGGCTTTGAATGAGCTGAGTTTTGAATCCTGACTCCTAGCCCATTGAATGTGCTATACCTTCCCACGGAGGATGAGTGGCTTGCAGGAAAAGTGTGCTCTCCAAGTGCTCTGCAGAGTCTGGAAAACACTCACAATCCCTTCTACCCACTCTACCTCCTGCTGTACAGCTCTGTCGGTCCTTGAGGGAGCAGGACTGCTGTTGCTTTTGCTATATTTGCAAGGACAAACACAGTTCTGGTTTGCTAGAGAGTCAGACCTTCATGGTTCTGATGCATCAGGCTTGAGCCTCTTCCACTGCTGCTCTGGACATTTCTGCTCTCTGTGCTTGTACACTAGGCTGGTCTGCTAGGCAGACAGCAAACCAAAACTATGTGTGTGGGCAAGGTCACTTTCCTCTCTACGCCAAGTTAATCTGCCCAAGGCAAAAGAATTCTGTTAAAAGGACTCTCCCTCTTCCAGAAGTTTACTGTCCTACCCCTCTTATTCAGTCATCCACCTACCCATTCATTCATTCATCCGTCTTCTTTTGACTATTTATTAATCATTATGGGAGATACTGGGTATATACCGAGAAATAAGAATAATTTCTGCTCTCAAGTACTTTACATGTTCCTAGAACCAAAGGGCATGGATCATTTCCTATACTGAATTTCTATATGGGTCATGTCTACTTTCTGTATTTTATTATAGTTTTAAAAAAATTAATAGGCTTTATTTTTAGAGTAGTTTTCGGTTCACAACAAAACTGAGTGGAAGTGCATAGTTCCTATGTAGCCCCTGTCCCCCTGGCTCCACACACACAGCTTCCTCCATTATCAATATCCTGCATTAGAGCGATACATATGTCATAATCAATGAACCACACTGACACATCATTATCACTCAAAGTCCACAGTTTATGTTAGCGTTCACTATTGGTTTTGTACATTCTCTGGGTTTTTACAAAGGTATTATGACACATTTCTACCATTAGAGAAATTCCATTACCCCAAAAGTTCTCTGTGCTCTGCCTGCTTATCTCTCTTTCTCACAATCTCTAACCACCACTGGTCTTTTACTGTCTCCATGGTTTTGCCTTTTCCAGAATGTCATATAGTTGGGATCCTACAGTATACAGCCTTTTCAGATTGGCTTCTTCCATCCAGTAATGTGTATTTAAGGTTCCTCCATGTCTTTTCATGGCTTGATAGCCCAGTTCTTTTTTTTTTTTTTTTAAAGATTTTATTTATTTATTTGACAGACAGAGATTACAAGCAGGCAGAGAGAAAGGAGGAAGCAGGCTCCCCACTGAGCAGAGAGCCCGATGTGGGGCTTGATCCCAGGACCCTGGGATCATGACCTGAGCTGAAGACAGAGGCTTTAACCCACTAAGCCACCCAGGTGCCCTGAGCCCAGTTCTTTTTAGTGCTGAATAATATCCCATTATTGGGATGTACCATAATTTATTTATCCATTCACCCACTGAACTTGACATCGCAATTACTTCAAGTTTTGGCGATCAGGAATAAAGCTTCTATAAACATTAGTGCACAGGTTTTTGTGTGGACATACGTTTTCAATTCCTTTGGGTAAATACCAAGGTCCTTGATTGCTGGATCACATGGTGAGAGCAGGAGAACTCTTCCCATGGAGAATGTCACGTGAAGAACTTTTTTTTTTTTAAGATTTTTATTTTTAAGTCATCTCTACACCCAATGTGGGGCTCAAACTCATAACCCTCATAACCCTGAGATCAAGAATCACATGTTCTACTGACTGAGCCACCCAGGCGCCCTCTGCCATGTGAAGAAGAAGACAGAAATCAAGGTGAGGCATCTGCAGTCCGAGAATCACTAAGGATTGCCAGGGAATCACCAGAAAGTAGGGAAGAGGCATGGATCGTCCCTCACAGCCCTTAGAAGAAACCAACCTTGTCTCAAACTTCTCAGCTCTAGAACTGTGAGGAAATACATTTCTGTTGTTTAAGTCACCCAGTCTGTGGTACACTGTTATGGCAGCCCCAGCAAAGAAATATAGTATCAATGCTTTTTTGTTGCATTAATGAATAAGATATATAGCCGTGGCATAAGCAACGTGTTTATCCTTAACTGTTTAAAACGCTTAAGGGAAATATCAAAGACATAGTAAGAAATATCAAAGACGTAGTAAGACAATTACTTTTGTGACTTGAATGTAAATACTTACTTGATAGTACACTTATAATTTTAATTTGAAAAGCATAACATAATTTGATTGCAAATTATTTTCAAATGTATAAGATAACTTGATCTACTACATTAGTAATTTTGAATTATTATATTTTCAGGGCTAATAAATTTAAGTGTTTAGGAAGATTTAGTTAAATGATCAGGAAGTTTAGAAAGTCCTTATCATTCTTTGTAAGACTGCTGTGTCGTCATTCAGAATATTTGAAAGACTGAGATGCACTAAATTTTTATCTGGTTTCAGGGATTTAAAGAACTTAATGATGTCGGTTTAGGACAACTTAAGGTTCTCTTTATGAGTTAAGTGAACAAAGTTACTGAATGTTGTTTCTATTCTTATAGAAACACTGTTAGATGCACAAATTCAAACAAAAGATGTGTCAAGAGAATGAGAAGACAAGCTCCAGATTGGAAGAAAATATTTGCAAAAGGTACACCTGGGAAAGGACTGTTATCCAAAACATACAAAGATTTTTTAAAAACTCAACAGTAACGGACGCCTGGGTGGCTCAGTTGGTTAAGCGGCTGCCTTCGGCTCAGGTCATGATCCTGGTGTCCTGGAATCGAGTCCCACATCCGGCTCCTTGCTCAACAGGGAGCCTGCTTTTCCCTTTGCCACTCTGTCTGCCTGTGCTCTCTCTCTCTCTCTCTCTCTTTGACAAATAAATAAATAAAATCTTAAAAAAAAAAAAAAACTTAACAGTAAAAAAATAAATAAATAAAAAATTAAAAAAAAAGAGTTAAGGACCTTAACAGACACCGCACCAAAGAAGATATACAGATGTAAAACAAGTATATGAAAGATGTTCTAGATCATGTGTCATCAGGAAAACACAAATTAAGAACACAAGGGTAGGGGTGCCTGGATGGCTCAGTGGGTTAAAGCCTCTGCCTTTGGCTCAGGTCATGATCCCAGGGTCCTGGGATCGAGCCCTGCATCGGGTTCTCTATTCAGCAGGGAGCCTGCTTCCCCCATCCCCTGCCTGCCTCTCTGCCCACCTGTAATCTCTGTCTGTCAAATAAATAAATAAAATCTTTAAAAAAAAAAAAAGAATTTAAAAACACCAGGGGATACCACAGCATACCTCTTAGATTGGCGAAAATCCAAAACACTGACACCACCGAATGTGATAACTCATAGTCCAAAGAAAATGTATTCGGTTGTTATTTTAGAGAATCATAAGAAATGTAAGCAAAATTAAAGGGGAAAAAGGCATTTTCATTTTGGACTTCAGACATATGACTCTGGGGGCACCTGGGTAGCTCAGTGGGCTAAGCCTCTGCCTTCAGCTCAGGTCATGATCTCAGGGTCCTGGGATCGAGCCACGCATCAGGCTTTCTGCACAACAGGGAGCCTGCTTCCTCCTCTCTCTCTGCCTGCCTCTCTGCCTACTTGTGATCTCTCTCTGTCAAATAAATAAAATCTTTAAAAAAAAAAAAGACATATGACTCTGTGCGAAGAAAAACAAATACAACTTCCTGTCATGACACAGTAAGTATCATCTCTAAAATAAGCTGAATCATAAAACTAGTCATCATTTATTTTAAAAACTGTGGCAGGAAAATGGCTGAGGAAATCATATGTTTTAAAAAGTTTTAGAGTTTTCCAATTTGTGTGATTTTTAGAGGCTATCTGATTCGGCTTTGCCTGCCTTTCCTTTGGATTATAATGACTCGCCAGTGCACAAGTGAATCACAGCCCCTCGGGACACAGATACCATGGGTGCTATCAACAACCCACCAGAGAAAGCTAAGGGGGAGGGGAGAAAGGGAGGGAGAGAAAGATACTCCTCGTGGAGAATCACCGTAACTATGCTGCGGCCTCTGACACAGGACACACTAAGAAAGCCAGTGAGATTTAAAAAAAAAAAAAAAATCAGGACTTGGATAAAAAGGAAGTAAACACCTACTCAGTTTAAGTCCACTGTCTTCCAAACCTGGTCAGTCTGCCCCGTTAACTCTCGGAGTCTCTGCTCTCAGATGGGAGACACCACGTCTTAGGAGAGTCACGCTGGACTGGACTAAAAGTTATTATTTAGCAGGGACTGTGTTTCACTTCAGCCACAGATTTTATATTTTCCTTTATTCTAAGCTGTGTGTTTTGATGTTCCCATGACGGATGAACGCTGAGCATGTTTAAGTTTGGAATATGATGCTTGAAAGAAACAAACTTGACTTGTCAGTAGATGTTAAACGCAAGGCTGGATTAATGTTACTGAACATTGTTCTACCAAGCAAGAGGAAGGGGCTAAGCCAAATAGAAGTAAAACCCTGCCTCTAATGAGGGGGACTTAGAAGTAAACAAACCAATTAAAAATGATTCTCTGCTTCTAAGCTATCAGCCTCTGTGGGAGGGAACTGCTAAGATCGGGTCTTCTGATGGCAAAGAGCAGGGAAAAGAACTACAAGGGGATCCAGCCCTGGCGAGAAGCAGGAGCTGTCTGCCTGGGGTACGACATGCCTCCAGCTTGGAGAAGGCCCTGAGATGCGGTTAACCTGTGATGTGTCCTCCCAACCCGTCGGCCAGTGGGGCCACACCACAGTCCAGAGGGGCACCTACCCCTAGCAACACTCATCTTATGACCAAGGACTGGAGGGGAGGGTAGATGGCTGCTTTTTTCTTTATTCGTGGCACCCACCAATCAACTGGCTTCTGCTTTGAGAGCCAGGAAACCCCTCCTTCCCCCCAGTGCTGAAATCAACTTGTCCCCACAGGTACAAGCTATGGGTGAGGGCAGGGTTAGGGAGGGCAAGTGACAGAGCAGAAGGGTAGGAGCCAGGTTTGAATGGGAATTTTGCCAGGCAAAGTGGGGAAGGTGCTCGGGGCAGCAGGGAGGGACTGGGGTTGGAGTAGGGTTAGGGTTAAACTAAATCCTACCATGTCAGCAGGCAGAGCAGCAAACATCCTAATTTCACTCATGATGCAGCCAATCTAGGATTATACTGTGCTGAAAAACTCAGGAGGACAAGGTTTTGGCCCTTTGAGCCAGAGAGCAAAAGACTCCAGTGGTCACCTGTGATGCTCGGGACATCAGGAGTAGAGCATAAGAAAGGGAGCTGGAGTATGGCTGAAACTCATGCCTCCCGAGTCAGGGACTTCCTCACCCAGAGCTGAACCACTGACAAACACATTTATTTTACCTATAATAAAAGTAACAGTTATATTAGGAGACCTATGAGGGTTATCTGTGACCTTGGATATGACAGTTCAGGTGTTGTTCTTAAAAGGCAGTCAGGTGGACACAATGCCACACCCAGACCTCAGAGCACATAGCGGGTGGACAGCACTCTACTCCTTCCGTGAGAAGCCACGGGAAATTCTGTACACTGAAGAATCCCTCCCCTGTCAACTCCTGTGCCGTCCTCATTGTTTCTCTCCTAGCTCTCCAACAAAGCCTGCTATTGGTCAAGCCAATTCTCCCATTCTCATATATCCATTCAGTCGCCCTGCCAACTCTGTCGTCACTGTTGTCTTCTCTTGTGAGGGCAGAGCGGGGGAATGAGATTCACACACGGGCCACTGTAAGAACCAGGCAACTGTCTCCCCAGAGAACGTTCTTCATTACATTACATGTAACATTACAGCAAAGAGCAGAGTATAAGCTTCCTCCAAAACCTTCCTCCAAAACCTCCAAAACCAAAACCAAACCAAAAATGGATTCTTTGTTCCATTTTATGACCTAAAAGCTATCTAATGCATCAACAGAGAGAAGGCCTCCAGTCATCTTTTTTTTTTTTTTAAAGATTTTATTTATTTATTTGACAGAGAGAGATCACAAGTAGGCAGAGAGGCAGGCAGAGAGAGAGGAAGAAGCAGGCTCCCTGCCAAGCAGAGAGCCCAATGTGGGACTCGATCCCAGGACCCTGAGATCATGACCTGAGCTGAAGACAGAGGCTTAACCCACCGAGCCACCCAGGCGCCCCTCACTTCCTTTCTGCCCAGGTACCTTGGAGCCTCCAAGTTTCCCGATCTGAGAGACAGTTTACTGGCTCTGGACTTGATGACAGCTTGAGTTGTAAACCCATAGCTCCAGGCAGGGTCGGTGAATTGGCAGCCGGCAAGCTGAAATCTCTATTTGTAAGCCAAAGAGTTACTCAACTTCAGCTCAAGACCTCTCAGGATTAAACTATTTGCCTCAGGCTGGATTCCACCTTGGCTTGCCTTTGAATCTACCGTATTGTTTTCCTCCTGTCCATGTAATTCACAGTTGTCTGGCAAAAACGGAGAAGTCTTTGGGGAAAGTCATGTGTTAACTCCTCTGTGATCTAGAAAGTTATTTCTCCTTGGTTGGTCCTGGAAACAGCCTGCTAGTCTCCCTATGAATGCTCAACCTTTTAGCCACTTCTCCCCACAACCAATTCATTCATCAAGGAAGATTACATTAAGTTTATTCCAGAAATGTTAAGGACACTTACATATTAAGAAATCTATCAACATAGTAAGTGATATCAACAAGTTGCTGCAGAAAAATATGATCATGTCAACCGATGATAAAAAGACATTTGATAAAGTTCTATAGTATTCCAAAGAGCAGCCCTAAGCAAAGCAACAATAAAAGGAAATTATGTGATAAAAGCTCTTTATCAGAAATAAGAGCAAAACACTGAAACTATTTTTATTTAAAATCAGAAAAGAGACAGGGAGGCAAGTTATAATCCTTAGTAATTAATATCGAGACCCTAAGTCTTAGATGTTTCAAGTATACAAAAGAATAAAATGACTGATATAAGAGGAAAAAAGTATAAAACTATCCTTTTTGCTGATGACATGATTATATATTTACAAAAGTCTACCAGCAGAAAAAAAATATTGAGGATTACACTAAAAACCATGACCTGGTTAGAAAAAAATCCTAAAAATAGAGCTTAAGTTCTAGATAAATAAAAATATAAATTATTAAAAACCTCAAACAACACTTAAACAAAGGGAAAGACATGTCATGATCTGGGATGAGAAGACATAAACATTATCAAAATGACAATGCCCCAGAAGTTAATATATAAATTTAATACAGTTCTCCTTAGAAGTCCAGCTGGGGGTTTGAGAATCAGATAAGTTAATCTTAAAGTTTCTATACAGAAACAGATACCAGACAATAGCTAAGGCAAGTACTGAAAAGAAGAAAGTGAGAACAGGACTTGCCTTCTTGGTAGGGATGCCTTACTAAAAATATAGTGTTAAACCACTGTAATCAAGTCAACAGAATATTGATATAGAGACAGAAACACAGACTGATGGATAAAAGAGAGACTCAGAAAGAGATTTCATGTTATATAAGACCTTAATATAAGAAAGGTCAATCCAGTAGGCAAAGGGTAGTCTTTAATATAGTGTGAGGCATGACTGGCTCATCAGTGGAAGGAAATAAACGTGATGCCCTATTTGGTACTATGTGAAAAGTAAATTTCAAATAGATTAAATATATTTAATACAGTGAATATATTTTTTAAGCTTTCTAAAAAAAAAATCTGGGAGACTACATGTAGTAAGGGAGAAAAAGGGGAGAATTTTTAAACCAAGTTGAGATCTCTGATGTCACAAAAAGATAAACTTGTCCGAATACATAAAAATTAAAACCCCATTTTTGTATGGTAAAAAATGTGACTTAAAAGTAAGTATGTCACGAGGGTGCCTGGGTGGTTTAGTCAGCTGAGGTCTGACTCTTGATTTCAGCTCAGGTCATGATCTCAACGTTGTGAGATCGAGCCCCGTACTGGGCTCTGCTCAGCGTGGAGTTTGCTTGAGATTCTCTCTCTCTCTCTCTCTCTCTGCCCCTCCCCAGCTCGTGCACACACACCCTCTCTCTCAAATAAAGAAATACATAAGAGCTTTAAAAAAGTAAGCCAAAACATATTTATAACACAAGTGATAAAAAGAAGTCTATAATGTTCAATGAGAACTTACAAACTGACTCAGAAATGGCTCAATAAAAAGGACAACATAAATACACAGTTCATACAGAAGGAAACCCAAGTAGCCAGCAAACAAATGGAATTAACTCAAATTCACAATTAGTCAAGGATATGCAAACTTGAAACGAGTTGGTACTCACACCCATCATCAGATTAACAAATATTTAAAAAGCTACAACACAAGGCAGAGATGGTGATGGGAAAGATAGTCACATACAATGCTGGTGGAAATATGAAGTATTTCATAGTTGTTGGAAGGCAATGTTGTAATTCATATTCAAATTTAAAGTATACATACCCTTTGACCCAGCAATCCCGCTGCTAGGGACCTATCCTATAGAAATAAATAGCACCAGGAAATAAAGGCATTATTTTGGTTTTGCTCAGAGTGACAAAGATCTGGAAACATTAAGAGACGTGTATGCCCAGTCATATGTGAATGGCAGAATAAATTATGGTAGTACACACCATGGGACACTATGTTGCCTTTAAGAGTACTGATTTAGGGCTATACTAGATGAGTTGAAGGGATTTCTGGAAGCTATTGTGGAGTGAGAGAAACCAGCTATAGAAAAGTTGTGTGATATAATGCCGTATTAATAAACAATGACCATCCCTCCAGAGGCATGTGTATGTTATGTATGTGTACATGTATGTATGTGGTATGTACAATGTTTTATGAACAGGGAGACAAAAATGAAATTTTGGATTACGTATGCTGAGTTGTTACCCTCCATTGGCTGGGGAAAGGGAAAGA
Organism: Lontra canadensis; assembly: GCF_010015895.1. Classification (NCBI taxonomy): domain Eukaryota; kingdom Metazoa; phylum Chordata; class Mammalia; order Carnivora; family Mustelidae; genus Lontra; species Lontra canadensis. The sequence continues at coordinate 279,762 of NW_022631209.1, read as the reverse complement.
GAGCAGACATGGATGGGAGGGGTGAGATGGGGAAGAGAGAGCTGAACAAAAGCAAAGTTTTACAAGCCCGCACTAGAAAGTGATGAGCTGATCCCCAAATTTCACACAGAAATTTGAGGGACCCAAAACAATCTTGCAAAAGAACCCACACGCTCCAATTTCAAAACTTATTATAAAGACACAATAATCAAGACAACATGCTACTAACATAACACAGACAGAGAGGTCACTATCTTAGAATTGAGAATTCAGAAGTAAAGCTCTACATTTATACATTTATGTCCAACTGATTTCCAACAAGGATGCCAAAACCAGTCAATGGGGACAGAAGAGTCTGCAACAAATGGCTGTGGTATGACTGCGTGTCCACGTGCAAAAGAAGTTACTTTGCACCAGAAACAAAAATTAACTCAAAGAGGAACAGCGACCTGTATGTAAGAGCAAAAACTATGCAACTCTTAGAAGAAAACTAAGGCATAAATCTCTGTGACTTTAGATTAGACAATAGTTTCTAATCTATGATACCAAAATCAAAACAATAGAAGGAAAAAACAGGTAAACTAGACCCCATAAAAATTAAAAACGTGTATACTTCAAAGGACACCATCAAGAAAGTAAAAAAGCAACTAATGGGAGAAAATTTCTGCAAATCCTTTTTCTGATAAGAGACTTGTATTTACAATATAAATAATTCTTACAACTCGATAATAATACACAACCCATTTTTTTTAAAAGGTAAAGTATGTGAATAGATATTTCTTCAAAGAAGAGATATAAATGACCAGTAAGTACACGTAAAGAAGTTCAGGTTCACAAGCCATTAGGGACATGCATATCAAAACCACAGTGAGATATACTTCATACCCACTAGGATGGCTAAAATATAAAAGATAGATGGGATGTGGAGAAAGGGGAACCCTCCTACACTGTGGGTGGGAATGCAAGCTGGTGCAGCCCTTCTGGAGAACAGCATGGAGGTTCCTCAAAAAGTTGAAAATATAGCTACCCTACAATCACACTACTGTGTATTTACCCTAAAGATACAAATGTGGTGATCCAAAGGGGCACGTGCACCCTAATGTTTATAGCAGCAATGTCCACAATGTCCCAAAAGAACCTAGATCTTCATCAACAGATGAATGGATAAAGAAGATGTGGTATGTATATTTATATATATACACACACACACACACACACACACACACACATATACATACATACAATGGAATACTATGCAGCCATCAAAAGAAATGAAATCTTGCCATTTGCAACAACAAGGATGGAACTAGAGGGTATTATATTGAGCAAAATAAATCAATCAGAGAAAGACAATTATCATATGATCTCTCTGATATGAGGGATCTGAGAGAAGGGCAGTGGGTAGTGGGGGGATAGGGAGGGAAAAAATGAAACAAGATGGGGTTAGGAGGGAGACAAACCATAAGAGACTCTTTTTTTTTTCATAGTATATTATATATTTACATGTTACAATAAGAAAATTAAGCAGGGAAGGGATATGCAAAATATTGGCCGAGGAATATTATCACCATCTTTTTTTTTTTAATTTTATTTTTTATAAACATATATTTTTTCCCCAGGGGTACAGGCCTGTGAATCGCCAGGTTTACACACTTCACAGCACTCACCATAGCACATATCCAACCCAATGTCCATAATAACCCCATCCCTCCTCTCCCAACCCCCCTCCCCCCAGCAACCCTCAGTTTGTTTTGTGAGATTAAGAGTCACTTATGGTTTATCTCCCTCCCAATCCCATCTTGCTTCATTTACTCTTCTCCTATCCCCATAACCCCCATGTTGCATCTCCTCTCCCTCATATCAGGGAGATCATATGATAGTTGTCTTTCTCCGATTGACTTATTTCGCTAAGCATGATACCCTCTAGTTCCATCCACGTCGTCGCAAATGGCAAGATTTCATTTCTTTTGATGGCTGCATAGTATTCCATTGTGTATATATACCACATCTTCTTTATCCATTCGTCTGTTGATGGACATCTAGGTTCTTTCCATAGTTTGGCTATTGTAGACATTGCTGCTATAAACATTCGGGTGCACGTGCCCCTTCGGATCACTACGTTTGTATCTTTAGGGTAAATACCCAGCAGTGCAATTGCTGGGTCATAGGGTAGTTCTATTTTCAACATTTTGAGGAACCTCCATGCTGTTTTCCAGAGTGGTTGCACCAGCTTGCATTCCCACCAACAGTGTAGGAGGGTTCCCCTTTCTCCGCATCCTCGCCAGCATCTGTCATTTCCGGACTTGTTAATTTTAGCCATTCTGACTGGTGTGAGGTGATATCTCATTGTGGTTTTGATTTGTATTTCCCTGATGCCGAGTGATATGGAACACTTTTTCATGTGTCTGTTGGCCATCTGGATGTCTTCTTTGCAGAAATGTCTGTTCATGTCTTCTGCCCATTTCTTGATTGGATTATTTGTTCTTTGGGTGTTGAGTTTGCTAAGTTCTTTATAGATTCTGGACACTAGCCTTTTATCTGATATGTCGTTTGCAAATATCTTCTCCCATTCTGTCAGTTGTCTTTTGGTTTTGTTCACTGTTTCCTTTGCTGTGCAAAAGCTTTTGATCTTGATAAAATCCCAATAGTTCATTTTTGCCCTTGCTTCCCTTGCCTTTGGTGATGTTCCTAGGAAGATGTTGCTGCGGCTGAGGTCGAAGAGGTTGCTGCCTGTGTTCTCCTCAAGGATTTTGATGGATTCCTTTCTCACATTGAGGTCCTTCACCCACCATAAGAGACTCTTAATCTCACAAAACAAACTGAGGGTTGCTGGGGGTTGGGAGTCAGGGATAAGGTGGTTGGGTTATGGACATTGGGGAGGGTATGTGCTATGATGAGTGCTGTGAAATATGTAGGCCTGATGATCCACAGACCTGTACCCCTGGAACAAATAATATACTATGTTAATTAAAAAAATAAAAAATAAAATAAAGGACAGATGATAGTAAGTATTAGGGAGGATATGGAGAAATTTGAAATGTCATACACTCCTGGTTAGGGTATAAAACAGTGCAGCTGCTTTGGAAAACAGCCTAGAAGTTCCTCAAAAGGTTAAACACTGTTACCCTATGACTCAGTAGTTCTACTCCTAGATTTATACCAGGAGAAATGAAAACTTATGTCCATACAAAAAAGTTGTACATGAATGTCCGTAGCAACATTATGCCTAACAGCCCCAGAATGCACCAACGTAAATATCTATCAACAGATGAATGGATACATAACATGAGGTAAATCTATAAGGAGAAATATTATTCAACAATGAAAAGCAATAAAGTGCTGTCACATGTTATAACTTGAAAACTTTCGAGAGTTGAATGAGAGAAGCCAGTCACAAAGGATGATATATCGTATCACTCTGTTTTTGGGAACTTTCCAGAAGAAAAAACTCCGGTGATAGGAAGCAGAGATGAGGCAGGAATGGGGAGGAACTCCTAAATGCTAACATGTTTCTTTTAGGAGTGAAAAATTTAGAGCATGAAAATATCCTAAAAATGATTATAGTGATAGAGGTGCAACTGTGACTATACTAAAAGTCACTAAAATGTACCCTTTCAAGGGCTGACTTATATGTATGTGAACTACATCTTAATAAAGTTGTATTTAAAAAGTTGCATTGAAAACAAGACTGCACTAAAAAAATAACATGCCATTTGCTCCTGTTTATTCGTTTGTATAAAATGTTAATTATATGGGGAGAGGCAAATGTAAGCAAAAGATTAAGAACAAAACCAAATTCAATTATATGTCAATACCACTGTTTCTTTATGTATAAAGTAAATATTGTAACATTCTAGTAAGTATTCTAGTTATTTCATGAGGTTGTTTCAGTAACTAAAAGAATGATTCACATAAAACACTTGATACAATGTCTGGCATATATTAGTCACTCAATAAATGGTCATTCTTACCATGAGCGATGACAAAAAGGTACTTCCTAAAGAGGTTCGATGTCTTTCAAACTTACCTCCATCGTAAAACCTATGACTTTGAAACATTGCTCAATTAATTCATGTTGGGATTTATAGAAACTATTATTCATCATGTCCTGTACTGTTCTGAGGTGGTCATTTTGTAGGTATCTGAAAAAATATGAAAGGATGAGTCAAAATCTAAAGTTCAATGGAAAGTGAAAGCATTACTTAGAAAAGTGCCACCTGCTGCGTTACCTGGGAGGCTTATTTTCAGGCAATTTGTAATGGGCTAGTTTCTTCTTTTCGGCTAATCCAGCATAGATGTAGTAAAAGATATGAAAATTTTTTTCTCCACTGAAAAAATAAGACATTTTCAGTAAGGCGATTAGTAAGAATATTTGCTAATTGTTAAAATTACTTGAAAATATAATTATCAGAACAACTATGAGCACCACCATGGGCTTCCCGGAGTACTGAATTTTGGCTTGTTACTGTCATCATCACTATTTTCAACAACCACTGTCATTAAATTCCAGACACTGCTAAGTACTTCATAGGAATCATTCAGTGCACATGTGTGAGTGATTACCAGGCATTGTTCTAGACACTGGAAATGTGGCAGGAGTGAAATAGTCAACAATTACTAAACTCTTGGATTTTATATGCCAGTGGGAGCAGAGAGTAATAGAAACAATTTTATGATGATATATCAAATGGTCAGAAGGGCTACATTATCCCATTTACCTGCTGTAACACCCTAGTTACTCAGAGGAGTCCCTCATTTTATATACATGGATACTAAGGCTTAGAGGGGGTACCATTCTCCCTTCAGGTCACACAGTTGATGACTAAATTGGATTCAAACCAGGTCTGTTAACTTTAAAAAATTTTTTTTGGTTAGTTTTATTTTCTTTCCTTATTTTTTTAAAAATTTTATTGTGTTATGTTAGTCACCATACAATACATCATTAGGTTTTTAAAATTTTTATTTTTTTTAGTGTTCCAAAATTCATTGTTTATGAGCACATCATTAGTTTTTGATATAGTGTTCCAAGAGTCATTTTTACATATAACACCCACTGTTCCTTGCAATACATACCCTCTTTAATACCCACCACCAGGCTCACCCATCCCCCCCCCCGCTCTTCCCTCTAAAACCCTCAGTTTGTTTCTCAGAGTCCACAGTCTTCCAAGGTTCATCTCCCCCTCTGATTTCCCCCAGTTAACTTTTCCTTTCCTTCTCCTAATGTCCTCCATGTTATTCTTTATGTTCCACAAGTAAGTGAAACCATATGATAACTGACTTTCTCTGCTTATTTCACTCAGCGTAATCTCCTCCAGTCTCACACATGTTGATGCAAAAGTTGGGTATTCATCCTTTCTGATGGCTGAGTAATATTCCAGTGTATATATGGACCACATCTTTATCCATTCATCTGTTGAAGGGCATCTCAGCTCTTTCCACAGACTGGCTAATTGTAGACATTTCTGCTATGAACACTGGGGTACATATAGCCCTTCTTTTCACTACATCTGTATCTTTGGGATAAATACCCAATAGGGCAATTGCTGGGTCGCAGGGTAGCTCTATTTTTAATTTTTTGAGGACTTTCCACACTGTTTTCCAAAGTGGCTGCACCACTTGCATTCTCACCAACAGTGTAAGACGGTTCCCCTTTCTCCACATCCTCTCCAACATTTGTTGTTTCCTGCCTTCTTAATCTTTGCCATTCTAACTGGTGTTAAGGGGGTATCTCAATGTGGGTTTGATTTGAATTTCCCTGATGGCTAATGATGAACATTTTTTGATGTGTCTGCTAGCCACTTGCATGTCTTCATTGGAGGAGTGTCTGTTCATGTTTTCTGCCCATTTTTTGACTTATCTGTTTTTTGGGCGTTGAGTTTCAGAAGTTCTTTATAGATCTTGGATATTAGTGCTTTGTCTGTAGTGTCATTTGTGAATATCTTCTCCCATTCTGTGGGTTGTCTGTTTGTTTTGTTGACTGTTTCCTTTGCTGTGCAGAAGCTTTTTATCTTGATGAAGTCCCAAAAGTTGATTTTCGATTTTGTTTCCCTTGCTTTTGGAGGCCTGTCTTGAAAGAAGTTGCTGTGGCCCGTGTCGAAGAGGTTATTGCCTATGTTCTCCTCTAGGATTTTTAGGGATTCCTGTCTCACATTGAGCTCTTTCATCCATTTAGAGTTTATTTTTGTGTATGTTATATGAGAACTGTCAAGTTTCATTCTTCTACACATAGCTGTCCAATTTTCCCAGCACCATTTATTGAAGAGACTCTCTTTTTTCCACTGTATATTTTTTTCTGCTTTGTCAAAGATTATTTGGCCATAGAGTTGAGGGTCCATATTTGGGCTCTCTACTCTGTACCACTGGTCTATATGTCTGTTTTTGCAGCAGTACCATGCTGTCTAACCAGGGCTGTTTAAGGCCAAAGCCTTATCTTTAACCACCTTGTTAACAGCCTTTCTGGGGTTTAGTTTTCTCACTTGCACGACAAATCTCTGTGGTCTATGTATAAACAGCATTCCCCAGCTTCTGGAATAATACAAATAAAGGAGTAATAGCAATAATATATTCAATTATGTATGCTTATGTGTACATATAATAAATATACATGTGTATATATTATGTATGCTTATATATGATGAAATCAATCATAGCAATGAAATGAGAGACTGGAGAGTAAAACTAGAATTATTTTGTTATTATAAGATGTTATTATAAGGTACTGACTATCGTGTTATTTGAAGGAAGACTTGGATTAGTGATAAGTATATATTGAAAACTCTAAGGTAACCACTAAAAAAGTGAAAAAAGAAGTATCATCAAAATATGCTAAGAAAGGTGAGAAAATAGAATCATAGAGAATGCTCAGTTAAAAACCACAGAAGGCAGAAAAAGAGTGGGAGACAAAAATAGGAACAAAGAACAAGGGCAACAATTAGAAAACAGTAAGATGATAGCTATGAATCCAATTATATCAGTAATCACTTTGAACATCAATGGTTTAAATAATACCAATTAAAAGACAGAAATTGTGAGAGGGATCAAAAAAACAAGACTTATACATATGTTGTCTACAAGAAACATACTTTAAATATAAAGACACATATTGATTAAAAATAAATGGATATTTATTTATCCATTAAATAAATGGGTGGCTGGGTCATTAAGTGTCTGCCTTCGGCTTAGGTCATGATCCCAGGGTCCTGGGATCGAGCCCCGTACTGGGCTCCCTGCTCAGTGGGGAACCTGCGTTTCTTTCTCCCTCTGCCTCTCCCCCAGCTTGTGCTCTCTGTCTCACCCTCTCTCTCAAATAAGTAAAATAAAATCTTTTAAAAAAATAAATGGATAAAGAAAAATATACCATGCTAACACTTATCAAAAGAAAGCAGGAACAACTATTATATTTCATACAGAGTAGGCTTTAAAGCAAGGAATTTATCAGGGATTAAGAAATATATTACATAATGATAAAGGGTTAAATTCCCCAAGAGACATAATAATCCTTAGTGTTTATAGACATAACAATGGAGCATAAAACTATGTGAGGCAAAAACTGATAAAAGTGCAAGGAGAAAGAGAAGAATCCACTATTGTAGCTGGGAACTTAAACACACATGTCTCTCAGAAATGGACAGATCCAGCAAGCAGAAAAGCAGTAAGGGCACAGTTGAATGCAACAATAATATCAATCAACTGGACATAACTGATATCTTCCAGACTACATCATCCAAAAGCAGCAGAACTCAAATTCTTCTCAAGCTCATATGGAACATTCATCAAGACAGACCACATCTTAGGCCATAAAACAAACCTTAACAAATTAAAAATAATTGACATCATATAATCTCTTCTCTTAGATCACAATAGAATGAGACTAGAAATCAATAACAAAGATAACTGGAAAATTCCAAAATACATGGTGATCAAACACTGCAGTTCTAAATAATACATGGTTCAAAAGATAAATATTAAAAGAAATTTTAAAACATTTTGAACTAGGTGAGAATGAAACCACAACTTACCAAAATTCATGGGATGCAGTAAAAGTAGTGTATAGAGGACAATTTAGAGTCTTCAATGACTCTATTAAAAAGAAGAAAGATCTAAAAACAATAATCTAACTTTTCATTTTAGAAAGCCAGTTAAATGAGCAAATTAAATCTAATGTAGAAATTGAGAGAAATCCAAAGCAGAAGACAAGAAATAACAAGTAGAGCAGAAATCAATGAAATTAGAAATCAGTAGAGAAAAACCAAAAGCTTTTTTTTTTTAAAGATCAATAAAATCAATAAGCTTCTAGGCAGGCAGACTAAGAAAAAAAAAAAAAAAAGAAGACCAAAATAACTAATATCAGAAATAAAAGAAGGGACATCACTTACCAGGCCATGGAAATTAAAAGGATAATAAAAGAATACTATGAAAAACTCCATTCTTCAAAACCTAGATGAAATGGACCAATTCTTTTGAAAGGTCCAATTTGCCAAAACACACACAAAAGGAAATAGACAATCTGAAGAGGCTCAAAAATCTATTAAAGAAATTGAATCAATAATTAATAATCTTCCAAAATAGAAAGCTATTGAATGGGTTTGCTGTTGAATTATGCCAAATATTTGAATTATGCCACATGGATTCACTGTTAATTATACCAAATATTTCCTGTAGAATTTATGCCAATTCTCTACAGTCTCTTTGAGAAGATAGATACAAAGTGAATACTTAACTTGTTCAATGAGGCCAGCATTATCCTAATACCGAAACCAAATAAAGATATCATGAGAAAACTGTAGACCAATAGCTTCCATGAACCTAGATGAAAAAATCCTCAACAAAACTTAAACAAATTGAATCTGGCAATGAATAAACAGAATTACATACCATGACCAAATGGTATATACCCCAGGTATGCGTGGCTGTTTGAACATTCAAAAAATTAATCCGTGTAATTCATCATCTCAGTAGGTTAAAGAAGAAAAATCACATGATCATACCAGTAGATGCAGAAAAATAATTTGACAAAACCCAACAGCCATTCATGACAAAAACTCTTAGTAAACTAGTAATAGAGGGAGACATCCTCAACTTGGTAAAGAAGATCTATAAAAAAACACTACAGGTGACATCACACTTCATAGTGAGAAACTGAAAGCTTTCACACTAGGATCAAGAACAAGGCAAGGATGTCCCTTTTCAACTCCTTTTCAACATTGCATTGGAAGTCCTAACTCGTGTATACAGTTTGAGAGGGGGAAAGCAAAACTGTATTTCTTTACAGATGACATTACTGTCCATACAGAAAAACCTAAAGAATTGACAAAAAAAAAAAAAAAAAACAAAAAAAAAACCAAAACCCTCCTCGAACTAATAAGCAATCATAGCAAGTCTGCAGGATACAGGTTAACCTATAAAAGTCAATCTCATTCAAAATCCGAGCAAGTTATTTTGTGGATATTGACATTTAGATCCTAAAGTTTATAGAGAGAAGCAAAAGACCCAGAATAGCTAACACAATATTGAAGAAGAAAAAGTTTCATGGACTGACATTGCCTGGCTTCAAGAATTCTTAGAAAGCTGTAGTAATCGAGACAGTGTAGTATTGACCAAAAAAGACAAACAGATCAATGAAACACAGAAACACAGAGAGGGCCCAGAATAAATACAGTCCATCGACTCTTGATATAGGAGCAAAGGTAATACAATGAAGCAAAGACAACTGGAGTCTACCAGCAAAACAAACAAACAAGCAAAAAAAAAAAAAAAAACAGAGCAAAACAAAAAACCAGGAATCCAAAGACCTTACACCTTTCACAAAAATTAATTCAAAATGGGTCATAGACCTAAATATGCAAAACACAGAATTATAAAACTCCAAGAAGATCACGTAAGAGAGAAACGAGCTGATGGTGGCTATGTGATGACTTTTTAGATGGGACACCAAAACCATGATCCCTGAAAGACATAAGTGATACACCGGACTTCATTAAGGTTAAAAACTTCTCTGTAAGAGAGGTTTTCAAGAGGTTTTCAAATAACATGGTTAAACATTTGATATTTGTGCCTCGTCAATAACTCTGTAAGACACTCTATTCAGTCTTTAACAAATAAAAATGCTTAATATGAAGGTGGGTGACTTGATGGAGTGATGAATGCAGATTCTTGCTTTCCTTGTTAGTATTTCAAAAAGAATCCAACATTTTGAAAGAAAAAAGTAACACTGTTTTTGATTAGTATACCTTCTGGGTTGAGACTCTTCCCTAAGTCTGGGATGGTATAATATCACCGCACCTTGGAAGAGAGTTCAAACGGCCAGAAAGTCCAAACCTTTCAAACTTCTGAATCAGAGGGAACAAGGGCTTGAGACAAAATAGCAGCAGAGGACGGGAAAGCAGAGAAGAGCTGTGAAAGTCATTCTAGAGATCGACTCCCAAGTCTTTAGACATGGAGAGTGAAGGGAAGGTCAGAGGTTTTCTATAAATGGAGGAGGATGGTTTCCTACCCCCAAAAGGGGACCAGCAGGAAAAGAAAGACATTTAGGACTACACATATACAGTTGAGTTCTATATGGCAGCAGGATATCTAGGTACATGGAAATGAAAAATGTGAACTTAGGTGGGAGTGAGAAGTACATCTTTGGGTGTCAGTCACATAGAACTAGTTGTTGGGGCCATGACAGCAGAAGAATTGCTAAGCGAGAAGAGTAGAGAAAAGAAGGACAACCAGAAGACCACACTTTGGTAAACACACATTTGGGGAATGGATGGATGAATCAAAGTCAGAGAAAAACAAAATTCAGAGAAATAGGAGAAGAATCAGGAGAATCCAGTTGGGGAACCAAAGACAGGTGAGCTTTTCAAGCAAAGGGTGGTGCATGGGCTCGGACGTTGAAGCTAGGACCACATGTCCTTAAGAATGATGTTCCCAGCCATCCCTTGTGCAGTTCCCAGTAACGCTTCAGTGAACATCAGCATTGGGCATGAGCAAGGTCAGAACCAAGCTACAAGTTTACTTCTTGCCTTTTCTCACCACAACAAAAAAAATTTAAAGAATGGAAAAACTATAAGGCAGCCACGCTCCAATGACAAACTGAGATGGATTTCAAGTTGATTGTGAATTTGGAACTTAAAGTGATGACTGGGAGACCCAATAAACAACACTATAAAACTAGAATAGTTCTTTAGGATAGTTGGAAAAAAGCTTCACTAATTCACAGTATGTCTAAAATATAATCCCAATTGTACCATTTTCTAAAATATATCCAACCATATAGCAGTCAGTACTAACAAGATTATGTCTATGGTTACAAACCCCAGGGCTTCAGTGGGGAGCTCCAGAGGTTACTGTTCCCAAGGAATTCGTGACTGGCGCCCCAGCACAGAGCTCCAGAGAAGCCGCTGTGAATGGTGCCCCCGACACTGTGTATCATGGTGTCCCCCCGAATCTCTGGCTTCCCCAGAGGCCTCAAGGAGAGTCTTACACAGTTATGAGAACAGGACAGATTACTTTGAGAACTGGTTCCATCTCCCCATCTGGGTGAGACCCCCGAGGTTCCTCTAGGTGGCCGAGGGACTGAAATGCATATCCAGTAAGTTCTGGGGACCCGGCACACAGTGCTACCAGTGGCTGCCATTTACCGAGCATATTCACGGTCCCAGGTACTGCACTAGGTATCATTTCTAAGCTTCACACAACTATCCACACTATTACTGCTAACAAGGGCTTAGGCTTACGGGGTTCTCCCTACGTGTCATCCATCGTGCTACATACTTCACAGGCATCCTCTTAACTGAGAGGTAAGTACTACTGTTATTTTCCTTTTCGTGATGAAAAACTGAGGTACAGAGAGGTTAAGTATTTCAAATCACACACACACATAGGAAATTGCAGAACCCAGATCCTAGAAGGGTTTTTAGGGTTTAAATAACTGACCCAAAGTGAACTAACATGTATGTGGTGAAGCCGCAATACAAAATATTCATCTCGTAGTCATTCCCTGTGTATTTTGAATTGAGGATCAAAGCATAATTTTCCACAGTGAAAGCCGAGTTCAAGAGGTGGACTCCAGGCAACTTATATTCACAATTTATTCATAAATTGAATAGTAGCAAATTTGAAGGTATTTATATTAAATTTAATAATGTACTGGTATATAATAAGACTTGTGTTCCCATGATTTTAACAAAAGACCTATTTCTATAGTAATGTAGATATGCTTGGTGTAAAACCAACATAAGAAAAATGAAAGACTCTACCTTGCCACACTTTTAAAAAGATTTTTTAAGATTTATTTATTTATTTGAGAGAGAGAGAAAGAGCCTGCATGAGGGGAGAGGGGCAGAGAGGGAGGGAGAGGGACAGACTCCATGCTGAATGTAGAGCTCAATGTGGGGCTTGTTCCTAGGATGCTGGGATCACAACCTGAGCTGAATTCAAGAGTTAGATGCTCAATGATGGAGCCACTCAGGTGCCCCTAACTTGCCACACTTTAAAAAAATAATGTAACAATAAGGTAACAACTAAATCCAATGTTTTGACTATAGTTCCCACATAAGAATAACAAAGATAACTGGAATCATTAGGACAGTAGAGAAATTTTGTCATTCAGCTACAAACTACCAAAAGGAACTCAGTCAACCTAACACCAAAACATTGTATTGGTGGCTGAAATCGGCTGGAAATTAACAGGACAGTACAATTAAGCCCATACCTGAGACTTTTATTTCGTCTCTTATATATAACCATGGGAGGGATAGAATTAATACAAAGATCTATCTATATATTCTAGCACTAAAAAGAAAAAAGACTCTTATTTCTAATCAAATTTCACATTAGTTTTATGTAAAGAAATATATTCTCTTCTACTTCAGAAATCTCTACAATTTATCCTATTAGCATCTATGATGTTTATAGATTTTATATCTGGTATCATAAATTCAGGTGATTTATTACCTCTTCTACTAGACGCAATATGTGAGAATAAGACAGTGCCGAGGGATCTCTTTGATTCTAACAATAAGTGCCTTTCACATAGAGGATAATCCATAACATTTTGCTGAGTTTTTTGAATAAGTAAGACATTCTGCTAGTAAAACAAAAGCATTCTTTGCTTGTTCCCCAGGAAAAAAAAATATTTGACACCAACTTACAGAGCTTGACGGATAACTCGCGATTTCTCCAGAAGGTATTCAGAAATCTGTGCTCCCACGACAGCTCCGGAAGAGGAAAATTTCATTTCTAAGTATTTCCCAAATCGGCTGGAATTGTCATTTATGATAGTAGAGGCATTGCCAAAGGCTTCCACCAAATTGTTCACTTGTAAAATCTTCTCTTGCAGGGTTCTGTTATTAGCCTAGAGAAAATGTCAAGATATATTTTTAATGTAAAAAATTAATTCTGTATATAATAAAATGTCTCTTCATTGATAAGCACTACATGTAGACATAAAGGTCTTGAGAGCACATTCTTGGCATAATGCCAGATGTTACAATATCTGGCCCACTTTTCCCTTCCTCTAGGTGAGTTCCCACTTGCTTTCTTCAAGGGGCAAAGAGATGTTTTATACTTTTTCAACTGAATACAGTTCTGTTCAGTGCCCGATTTACAGAGACAATTTGTAAGCAGTCTATGCACGGTGGGGTACACCTCTCATTTTGTTATTCCTCCTCTACCTCTCTGGGGCCCATTCAAATATTCCCCAAAGTCAGAACCACTTCTGTTGCTTCCACAGAAGCTCCTATAGCTGAAAACCAGGGAGTAAAGATTATTTTGAATTCAGAAGCAGGGGAAATGGAATTATTGTGAAAACTCAGAAGAGCTCAAAAGTATGGATGGAAGCGGGTCTGTTTGGCTGTCCTTCTATTTTCTTCTACACTGTCTCATATATTCCTTCCCTTAAATAAGCTTGTTATGATTATTATTATTTCCTTATATACCACTTTACTGGGAGTTCCATCAAGTAGAAATTTATTTGGTTAAAAATCAACCTCTAGGAGTGCCTGGGTGGCTTAGTTGTTAAGCATCTGCCTTGGCTCAGGTCATGATCCCAGGGTCCTGGGGTCGAGCCCCACATCATATCGGGATCCCTATTGGACGGAAAGCCTGCTTCTCCCTCTCCCACTCCCCCTGCTTGTGTTTCCTCTCTCTCTGTGTCTCTGTCAAATAAATGAATAAAATCTTTTAAGAAATTATTAAAAAAAATCAATCTCTTTTAGAATGCATTTTCCACTCTAAGACAGTTAAGGAGGTATCAGTCATTCACATCTTGGTAGAAATTAGATCGAGTAGATTATGTTTAGGGTAATACCTTGTTGAGATCAGCTATGTTGAAGGTATGCAAATTATATAAGGAAGGGAGAGGAGCAGTTGGTATTTCTGGAACATAGGCCACATCTGTACATAGATGGGCTAGAGGGGGCATTCACAGTGAGGGTCTGAAGGCATATAAAGCCTTTTAGTATCTTCTAAAAGAGGCAGTAAACATTGTGAGAAGACAGTAATGAGCACTGGGACAAACTTGGCTCTTCTAAAATGTTTGGGGATGGTCTTGCACTCATGAGAAAGGTGAGAAAGCATCTTTGTCTGCCTGTATTAAAGAGCAGTGCCCTCCTAAGATTTTGAGGCCTGCATATTACAAATGTAAATTTACTCCACCAAACATCCCATTTTTGTATCTGGCAAATCTTTATTGAGGAGAAAAGTAAAAAAATATAGTAAGATCTAATAAGGGGAGGATTCTGGGGAATGGAGATAAAATATACATATATATTCCCAATTAATATTAAGTCACATTTTTAGATCTAGGAAAAGAGAAAGTGATTAAATAAGTCTGCTGACCCTACAAACAAAATTCACATACAAATTAATCCATCTTTGACGAGACCCTCTATCAAGCCACAAACCAAGAAGGAATAACAAAGGCCCTCATGGATGGCCCTTGAGTAAATTAATTCAGGGGTTCAACTCTTCTATATGCTGTGCCTCCCTCAAAATTACATCTCTTTTTCACTGTGATGTTTATTCTAGTATTAAGGAGGGGGAAAGTGGATGGGCAGTGAGATGGGAAAGGGATGGAGATGACAGTCCTGGGCACTAGCTTCCTGGTCTCTACTGGCTCTTCCAGTCGTGAGGGGGTCACAGGTCTGGTTAGTGGAGGGCAAATTAACCCAGTGACCAAGGTATTTTTCTATTCCATATCCACACACGAGATTGAAAATACTAAAATTAGTTAATTGACTTTTAATAAAAACACAGAAATCTTTCAACTCATTCTGAAAATGAATTATACTCCATTAAGCACTAGTTCTGGTAAGATGAAAAGGCTTCACCCTTTAATAGAGAGATTGGTTCTGTCCTAGCACACACAGTACTTTGTAACATAAGATTCCTATAATCACAGTGATGGCAAAATTTTTAACATAATGCTATATAACTATGTAGATCATAATAAAAATATTCACAGGGATAAGTTGTATACAATGGGTTTTGAGGGGCTCTTTTGTTTGGGGTTTTTTTAGTCATCCTAATAAGAACATATAATTCTTGACTTATTTCAAGGACCCTATCTGGAAAATCAAGCCAAATCTCTATCATCAACTTCCTTTTTTCAAAAATTAAGGTATATTTTATATACAATAAGTTTCATCCTTTATAGAGGACTGTTCTAAATGTTTTTAATAGATAATTTTTTAAGGTTTTATTTATTTGAGAGACAGAGAGAGCAAGAAAGAGCACAGGGAGAGGGAGAGGGATAATCGGACTCCCCACTGAGCAGGGAGTCCAACGCGGGGGTCGATTTCAGGACCCTGAGATCATGACCTGAGCCAAAGACAGATGCTTAACCAACTGAGCCACCCAGGTGTTCCCTAAGAGTTTTTATAAACATATAGAACTATATAATCCTTACTACAGTCCACACATTGGACAGTTCCATCACTCCCCAAAACTGTATCATTACCCTCTGTAGCCAACACCTCCCTTCCTCCCCAGCCTCTGAAAATGACTGATCTGTTTTCTGTCTCTACAATTTTCACTTTTCAGGAATGACATATAAAGTGAATCATATAGTCTGTAATCTGGATCTGACTTCTTTGACTAAGCACAATGCGTCTGAACTTCATCCAAGTCTCATCTAATGAGATTCACTCCATGTATCATTCTTTGCTCCTTTTTGTTACTGGGCAATATTACACTGTACACATGTACCGGTTTGTTTACCCACTCCTGGAGATTACAAATAAAGCCACTATAGATACTTGTTTGTGGTTTTTGTGTAAACATGAGTTTTCATTTTGTGTGGATAAATACGTAGGATTGCTGGGCTGTACAGTAAGTGTGGTTTAATTTTTTAAAAAACTTCCAAGCTGTTTTCCAAAGTGACTGCACTATTTTGCATTTCACCAGCACATACAACAGTTCTAGCTACTCCACGTCCTTCTTGGCTGTTGGTACTGTTAGACTTAACAAAAAATGTAACCATTTTAATAGGTGGATAGTGATGTCCCACTGTGTTTTAATCTGCATTTCCCTAATGACAACTGATGTTGAACATGTTTTCTTTTTATTTTTTAAAGATTTTATTTATTCATTTGACAGAGAGAGAGAGATCACAAGTAGGCAGAGGCAGGCGGGGGCGGGGGGAAGCAGGCTCCATCCCAGGACCCTGGGATCAGGAGCTGAGCCAAAGGCAGAGGCTTAACCCACTGAGCCACCCAGGAGCCCCAAGAACATCTCATTTGTTTATTTGCCATCTACATATTGTCTTTGGTGACGTAATAATCAAATCCTCTGTTTATTTTTTAATATATTTTGTTATTTAAGAATAGTTGATATGCTCTTTTGTTCATTTTTTTTGTTATTTGATCTCTTATTATTGAGTTTTTAAGATTTTTTTTTTTTTACAATATATGCTTTAAGGATGCAAGTATTTTATCAGATATGTGACTTGCAAATAGTTTCTTTGAGGATGTACCTTGTGGTTTCATCTGCTTATAAATGTCATTCAGAGAGTAGAAGAAGTTCTTAATTTTGGTGAAATCTAATTTTTTCCTTTGAGGATTATGCTTTTAATGTTGAATATAACTATTGTAGCTTTACAGTAAGTCTGAAAATCAGATAGTATTAGTCCTCCAACCTTGTTCTTTTTCAAAATTGATTATTATAGCTCCTTTGCCTTTCCATATAATTTTTTAACTCGGCTTGACAATTTAAAAAAAAAAAATCCTGCTGGGATTTTTATTGTAACAGCACTGAATCTACAGATTAATTTGTGATGATGTGGCGTAATAATATGGGTGTTTTAATCCATAAACATGGTATATCTCTCCATTTATTGGGGTATCCTATGATTTCTTTTATCAGTTTTTTCTACTTTTCAGCATACAAATTCCATATATGTTTTACAAGACTTCGATTGAAATAGTTAACTTTTTGGTGCTATTGTAAATGAGACTTCTAAATTTCAGTTTTCAATGAGTTGATTATTGCTGAGATATATATATCTATTTTGCAAATTAACTTTTGTATTATATATACGTTTATAATGTATATAACATATATAAATACAATTGATTTTTGTATATGAACCTGCAAGCAACAAAAGGAAAAAAGTAAAGAGAGTATTCAGTAAATTTACTTGGGCTAAAAAGGGAGAAAATCACATTTATAAAGCCTTCCCTACTAAGAGTGACAAAAGTTAGAATACCCTCAGAACGGAGCATACATTTTTTCTACTGTTTGTTATATTTTAAACTCACAGAAGACAGCAAACGTGTTTTATAATTTCTGTACCTTATTTAATGTGGGAATCAGTGAACATTAATCTAATCAGCTATATTAGGCTTTGAAATATAACAAATATTTCTGTTAGGATAGAGAAAACATTGTACCTTTCCAAGAACCGTCAGCTGTTGAACCAAAAGATGAGCACTTTCTGTCTTTCCAGCACCACTTTCTCCAGAAATAACAATGCACTGCACAATAAGAAAAGGAAACCATGAGAAGACTTTATCCTCACAAGATGTGGCTCACACACGAGAAGCTAAGAGGGGAATTTCTAAGATGTGAGACTCTCCTTACCTGATCTGAATTGTTTGTTACCATTGACTGGTATCCTAAGTCAGCCACTGCAAAAATGTGAGGAGGATTGGCAGTTCTCTTTGCTCCAATATATAGTTTGGAATGCTAAAGGTTAAAAAGAACACATTTTGTGGGGCTTTTCTTTTTGTTTTTGTTTAAGTCCTAGATTATTTACAGGCAGAACTGCCAATTTTTTAAAGCAAAACACAAGTCAAAATACATTTTCACCAAAACATGACACACACTCCACACACGTACTATACACACATATATGCACAACTATATAAAATAAAAGCTTGACATAAAAGAGCCCATATATGTGATGTAACATAATAGCATATATCACTCTGGTAGCAGTATTTAAAAGGAGACTCCTGAAAGTGCATAACCACTTCCAAAGCAGAACTTAATGTTTCAAAATACTATTATCTCTTTAAATAAAAAGATACTATAAATAAGAACACCAGGTATCATTTTGTTGACTATTCCCTGGATATAATCCTATCTGACATACGATCACCACTTTTTTCTTTTCACATCACTTGACATATAGTCTGTCATTTGACTTGTCCAAATCACCAAGTTAACTGATAACAGAATTTAATGAAAGCCCAGATTTCTGGAACTTAAGTTCAAGGCTCATTAATTTACCATTATTCTTATAAATTTTAAGGTGGTAGAGAATGAGAGAATTATTTACTTCTCACATATAAAAAAGCTATTAATCATAATATTAACTGATTTTCTAGAATACACAAATTGCTAAAAGAGAATAGGTCCAATTAAAAATGAAAGACAGCTTAACTCAATTCCAGAAACCTGTTCTATATTTAAACCATTAGGGCTTGAATAATGGATAATTATATACTCACATTCATAAAACACACTCTACCTGATACTAAAAACCAATATGTCAAAAGGAATTTTTAAATTCATAATGACAAGTTTCATAGCCACTAAGTATATATTACCTGTGAGACAATGTAATTATACTCTTGACTCTCCCATACTTGGTTCAGGGGGAGACAATACCCTGCACTTTCGCAGGTATCTGTTTATCATTATGATGCATCATATAGACCAGTTACCAGTGACTGGAAGTAGTCACCCTTCTGCCATAGAGTTTTGGAGGAAGGAAGACCAGGAACCACATCCAGATTGATTCACCTCCTATTTTTTCCATCTCTCTGTTTTAGCAGTAAGTACTTGTGTTTTCAAGGCACTGAATGAAATTATCTTCGGCCTCATCTAAATTAATTTAAAATCTGAATAATATAATTATTAGTACAAAGTAGAAGAATGCAAACCAGGCCACATACCTGTGTGGAATAAAGACCCAGACTCTGAAAAGGGTTCAGAGCAATGAGTATATCTCCCACATACATATAAATCTGATCTCTGCAATAACACTTCTCAAGTTGTTCTGAGACTGTATTCTAAAATAAAACAAAAAGAACTTTTTTCTTAAAAATCATTTAAGGTCACTTACAACTTAAAATATAGACAGTAATAAATTAAACATCTGGAATTTGGACTGAGGATCAGAAAGGAATAGACACACGGAGTCCAACACTGGGTCAGCAAGTATCTTTCCACCTGACAGACATTTTCTGTTTTGAGGGCCATAGAGGGACGGCACTGTTCTCCATGTTTTCCAAAGGTCATGTGAGATATTACATGGGTATTATGTATAGAGAACCTTCCAGAAAATAAGTAAATGCAGAAGACGACATAAAGAGAAAGACCAATAGAAAAGGAAGGGGAGGATACAGAGAACATGACTTTATTGAAAATCAAGGTTATTTAGTGGTTCTGTAGAACATCCTAGCCCTTTGCTGAGACATTTGGCTTTATGAGACACAGCAAAAAGTTCCGAAAAGTAACTTTCATAGTTGATAAATTGTGAGTACATGAAATCAATTCTAATAGTGTCAGAAATCATCATTTACAGTGTGACAGAAGAGGAGAGCAGATCATAGCCCAAAAATGAGAAGAAAACAAAAGCACAGACAACAGAAACAAACAAGCCCCGTGTCTAACATATAGGTCATCAGTATGACGAGCAAAGTCTTCTTTATAATCCATAAGCCTAGAAACTCCTATCATTAGAGAAATTGGTATGAAAAGATTTATAAAGGTGCTGGCAATCTTTGACTTGCAAACACTACTTGATTACAAGATGTCTGATGTTCTCAAGAAAGATTATTTTGAGGAAGTACTCGAGTTGTTTAAGCAACCCTAAATTTACCAAATGACTACCTCTGTTCAGAAAATGTCTCCTGATTTGTTGAATTTCTAAGCAAATCTCAGGCATTTATTAGATGTATTTAAAGAACACTGTTGATCAGGCAGGATAGAGATCCTAACCTTTTACTGAAAAGGAGCTATTTATTTCTCTAATGATCTGATTATCCAGAATAAAGGGAGATGAGGGGAAGGGAGACTGAAACTGTAATTTACTGGCTTGTATTTGTACCTTCACAAGAGATGCTTGAAATAGTTCTGAGGTCACTGGGATAAGAGGAGTTTCAAGCAGAATTCTGAGTAGGGACTTTGGGATCCCATGAGGGGGACAATGGCCATCGTAAGAGAGACAGGCTCTCAGGGTTTCCTAGAGGCCTCTGGGTACAGCCACTGAGAGTGTAGCAGAAGAGAAAATACAGGGAAAATAGCAGAAGAGAAAATAGAGCAGAAGAGAAAATAGAAAAAATGCTCTGTGGAGATTGTAGGAGGCAGACCATTTTCTGACCTCAGTATATCATCCCTCTGAGACTCCCAGAATGAATTCAGGGGAGGAAGGGTCTATAACTTATAAGCAACTCACGCTAGTGGGAATCCAAACCTTTGTAATTTGACAATATAAGAGAAAGAAAGAAAGAAAGAAAGGGAACGAAAGAAAGGAAGATGGACATCAGGCTGAAGAGATCTGGAAATCTGAGTTATACATATTCAAAGTGAAGATAGGAGAGATAATCAGGAAGCCAAGAGACAAGCAAAGCTTATAGATATTCCAACAGCCTCCTGAGCATATCACTTCTATAAATTAAACAAAATCTAGAATGTTTAGGTTTAATTAAACTGAGTCTCTTACCTCATCCAAAACTTCTAGGGTTGCCAAATCGTCTACATCCTTCAGACTGGACATTAGTGATCTATTGAAGTTACTTTTCTTGGTGTGAATGCGTTCATGTCTGTAGAGCAGTATAAAGAGAGAAACCCCTTCGGACTTGAGAACTTATTACTGATCACAGTGGAGGTAAGTTTTAGATACATATGAGACTACAAAACTTCTATAAAGCTGATTTTCCTAAATTCAACGCTAACCATTTCCCAGAAAATAGCCTAATATATTTGGTCTGTTTTCTCCTCTCTATAGGAAAATTACAACATGTCAAACTTCCTTCACCGATGATGAAAAGAGTTCATTATTTCTATCAAGAACTCTCCCATATAAAATTTGCTTTAAAGCTTCCTCCACATTGTGATTTAATCTGTTACAAAGTGGTGAGTCAGAGAGATGTGAATTCATAAGATTCCCAATGGTGAATTAAGTCACTATTTTTTTTAAACTTTAATTCCAGTGTAGTTAACATATGGTGTTGCATTCATTTCAGACGTACAATATAGTGATTCAATAATTCCATATATGACTCAGTGTTCATCACCATAAAAGTGCTCTTAATCCCCTTCACCTAATTCAGCCACACCCCACTCACCTGCCTCTGGCTACCACCACCAGTTTGTTGTCTATAGTTAAGAGTCTGTTTTTGGTTTGTCCCTTTTTTCCCTTTGTTCGTCTTGTTTCTTAAGTTCCATGTATGAGTGAAATCATGTGTTATTTGTCTTTCTCTGACTGGCTTACTTCACTTAGTATTATATAAACTCTCTAGCTCCATCCATGTTGTCCTCAATGGCAAGACTTCATTCTTTTTAATGGCTGGATAATACCAGATCTTCTTTTTCCACTCATCTACTGATGGACACTTGGGCTGCTTCCAGACTTTGGCTATTGTAAATAATGCTACAGCAAACACGGGGGTGCATGTATCCCTTTGAATTAGTATTTTTGTATTCTTTGGGTAAATACCCAGTAGTGTGATTACTGGATTATATGGTAGGTCTATTTTTAGTTTTGGGGGGAACTTCCGTACTGTCTTCCACAGTGATTGCACCAGTTTGCGTTCCCACCGCCAGTGCACGAGGTGTCCTTTTTCTCCACATTCCTGTCAACACTGGTTGTTTTAAAATTAAGTCACTATTGGGATGCCTGGATGGCTCAGTTAGTTAAATGTTTGCCTTTGGCTCAGGTCATGATCCCAGTGTCGGGGATAGAGGCCTTCATGAGGCTCCCTGCTCAGTGGGGAGTCTGCTTCTCCCTCTCTCTATACCCCTCTCCCCTGCTTATGCTCTTTCTCCCTCTTAAAAAAAAAAGAAAAAGAATTAAGTCACTATTGATAAACTGTCCCCCCTCTACCCTCGGCCAGCCCTTCCTCTGGTTCACTGGATCTACCTTCTTTCACTTACTCAAGGACACCACTGATTCCTCTCTCATCCTAACGTCCCTCAATTTTTCCTCTCAGCTATCATAGTACTTGTCTCAAAAGTCTCAAAAGAAACAAGCACAACACCTTTCCTTGACTTCCATTTTTCCCCCATCTACTATTCTATTTCCTTGCTTTATAACAAAAGTCCTCCTAAGAATTATCTATACTTAATTTCTTTCCATCCAGTAGGAAAACTTGTTTCAGTCAGGCTGCCATCTCTCACCCCATGGAAACAGCTTCTGTTAGGAACATTAATGGCCTCACACTGCTAAGTCCAATGGGTAAGTCTAAGACCTCATTTTATTTAACAGACTGGCAGCACTGACCAACTTCTTAAATACACTTGTTTTGGTGTCTTGTACACCTCTCTTAATTCTTTTCCTTGCCTCACTGGCATCTCCATCTGAGAATCATTTTCTGGTTCCTCCTCATCTTTCAATTACATTTGGGATCTCCGGAGCTTCAATCCTTGCAGTTTTTTTCTTCTCTATCTACATTCACTTCCTGCTTTAACTACCACCCACACACTGACAACTCTGCTGATCTTCAGGCTTAAGCATCCAAATGCTTACTCGACACTTCAGCTGGAAGTCTAATTGGCAGGCTTAAGACATCCCAAACCATGCTCCTGAATACGCAGCCCCAAACCTGCTGCTGCCCCATGATTCTCATCCCAGGAGGCGGTGACTCCCCTCTTCTGATTGTTCAAGTGGTCCTTGGATCTTCTTTTTTCTCATATCCTTCATGCAATCCATATACAAATTTTATCAGCTCTACTGACAAACTCTATCTAGAATAAACCATTTCTCACCGCCATCACCTCCACCATATTGCATCCCACTACCACTATGGCCTCCCACCCCACTGCCACCTTTGCCTTCCACACTCTTCTCAACATTACAGTCAGTAAGATTCGTCCTTCATTTATATTAGTTCCTCCTCAGCTCCACCTGTGTGATGAAACTTTATTCATTTTTCACAGCTCACCTCAAATGCCACCTCTTTAAAGCTTCTCAGCATAATTCTATACAACCTTCAGAACAAATATTTTAGTTCGATCACTTCAACCAATCATTTGTATATGGGTCTTACTCCCTTTACTAGACTGAGAAGTTCCCCGGGATGAGGAAATCTCTTCAACCTATGGAGCTGGAAAAGCTGGACATCCATATGCAAAAATTTAAAAATCTAGACACTAACCAGGCCCCTTTAACAAAAATTAACCCAAATGGATCACAGACCTAAATGTAAAATGCTAAATTATAAAACTCCTAGAAGAAAACATAGGAGAATACCTTGATAACCTTGGGTTTGGAATGAATTTTTAGATACAGCACGAAAACCACCATCCATAAAAGAAAAAATCAATAAGTTGGACTTCATTAAAATTAAAAACTTCTGCTCTACAAAACATACTGTTAAGAGAACAAAAGGAAAGCCACAGACTTGGAGAAAATATTAGCAAATCACATATCCAATAAAGGACTTGTATCTAATAAGGATAGTTGTACTCTTATTTTCAATTCTTGGGTTCTTCCATCTTTATGGCATTTATAAACATTCACAGATATGCCCTTATTGGTATGGATAATTTAGTTACTATTTGAATACCTTACTACACTGTAAATTCCAAGATACATGAGACTATTATGTGTCTTTGGTTCCCCCCCCACCAACTGTATCTGGGGAACAAGCAGATTATTTTAAAACATAGTAGGTTCTCAATAAGCATTAGTTGAATAAAGTAAGTCAGAGTATACCCCACACAGTTTCTGGCACAGAAGTTCTACATAGTTGGTCTCAGTATTTGCTGAATTCAATAGGTATCATCTTACTTACGCCCCTATTTCCAAAGAGACTCATATTATTTTTGAGAAAACAGAAAAATAAGTCTAATTATCCATTTAATTAAAGTGAAGAACCCTGAATTTTTCATCTGTTTTTTATAGGTTAATTTGGCAGCTAAAGACTATTCCTCGAGAATTACAAGAAGCAGGTGGTGAAGAATTGGGAGATCAATATTTGGCTGGCTAATACTCCTGTGAATCCATCCACTCCTATGAATTCTTCCTCCTTGATGCTTCTGGTATTAGTTTCCAAAAACTTAGAAAAGATGTTGTTATTGTAATGATTGAAAGCCTCCAAGGACTCCCCATTTTCTACAGCATGACTTAAAGACTTCTTGGCATGGAATCCACGTCTCTTCACAGCCTTGTCTCGAAGAGCTTTTCCAGCATCATCAACCATCATCTCTGTACAGAACATTCTCCAATATGCCAATTATTCTGAGATTCAGTGCTTCATTCATTCCATTTTCTTTGCCTGGAATTAGTTTCCTTCCATGTCTCTGAAGTTCTACTTATCATGCAAAGTCAGGCTCAAGTTTCACCCTCTCTGAAGCTGTTGCAGGACTTTCAAGAGAGAGAATGTACCCCTAGCAGGGAAACTTTCACCTTTAACTAGGTATGTTACCATTTTTAACCAGACTAGGAGAAACTTATGGACAGAGACCAAGAATTATTCATCTTTCTATGCCTGGTATCAAGGATACAGAAGTATGAAATACCCAACTAGCCAGTGTGCAAAACATAATCTCTCTCAGTGTAACCAAACCTTGTCCTTCCCTTTTAGTTCATATCCCATGATTTCTGGCAAACCTTTCAATAAGTCAGCTGACACCAGAACCTACTTGACCTACCGTTTTTCAAACCTCTTACCAATATCCACAGAATTAAATTCCATGATTCACAGGTTCTTTTTGGTTTTGAGAGAGAGAGAGAGTGAGAATGGGGTGGGGGGAGCAGAAGGGGAGAGAGAGAGAGAATCTTCAGCAGGTTCCACGTTCAGTGTGGAGCCTGATGCGGGGTTTGATCTCAACCCTGGGATCATGACCTGAGCTGAAATCAAGAGTCAGATGCTTAACTGACTGAGCCACCCAGGTGCCACCTGTGATTCACAGTTTTAATGGAAAATATGAAATTTAGCTTTGGTATGTATGTACCCAAGTGTGGAGAGGTTGTCAGGGTGTTATCTGCTGGGAAAAGAGGGAGAAGCACGTGTGGAGCCCTGAAGACAGGCTATAGGACATGCCCAGGAAGGGCCCTGTCACTGAAACAGTGAGAGCGACCCTGGTGCCCAGTGAGCCTGGACTCCAGCCGTAATGGGAAGTTAAAGAAACATTTTAATCAAGAGGGGGAGCCTTGAAAGAACAGAGTGGAGTAGCATATTCTAGTCAAGGAAAAAAATCATTTTATTGTACTCTAAAAACAAACATTATCAACTAAACATCATCACACTTAGGACAGCCAAGAAAAGTTAGAATTCTAGTAGTAAATATCTTATAATTTAGGGTCATACATTCTAAGAACATATTATAAATGTGGCATTTCAAATTAGTAGAGAAAGAAAAAAATTCAAGAAATTGTGCTGGAACAGCTAGTTAAAAATTTGGGAATCATGTACCTTATGTAAAAATAAAGCCCAAGTGTATTAACAAACTTACAGATTTAAAAAAACACTCATAAAAGTTCTAGGAGAAGATACAGAAAAGTTGTATAATAATAATAATGGGGTAGGAATGGAATTTGTAAGTATGATAAGATAGAAAAGAGAATAAAAATATGGGATAGATTTGGCAAGATAACAATTTTAATAAATGAGTATAATAAAAACCTAAGTTATAAGGAAAATTAAAAAATTTGCAGTGTGTATGATGGACAAAGAATTAATATGTTTAATATTTCAAGAACTTTTGAAATTCAATAAAAAGAACACTGAAAATGAGATCTCATGAGATATTAGGATAGTGAAATTGTACTGAACACATACATTTTTAGGCTTTTCTATTTTGATTTGGGAAGATAAATCCATCACTATCATTCCTAAAAAGACATGTTATCACCAGAAAATACTGAAAGCTAATAATCTTACCTAGACTGATGGTGTTAAAATAGCTGAATCATATAATCTCTGTTGACTCTTCCAGACCTGGAATTCTATAATTTTTAACCTAATGGGCTTCATAGTTCTGTGTATTGATTAGGTGTATTACCCAGAAGATGGGCAATTGCTTCATTACAAAGAGAAAATGAGGAACCATTTTCTGTGACTCTGAAAAACTCGTGGTTTTGCTTTGTTTGTCACTTACAAAGACTTTATCAGGGTGATTGTGGAGTTGGCTTGGCTCTACTCTAGAACATGACTCCTCTATTAAGATTTCTCTTCAACTCAAGGGTAGAGAGGCTGACGGATTCAGGGCATGATTGGGCCAGTAGCGATAATGGGTATAAAGTCAAGGTAGATTATGGATTGACTGATAAATTATTAGACATGGAATTGAATTCTGAGATAGTTGATGGAAAATCAAAAGTTACTCTGAAACCAAGTTGCCTTGGTTTGGATTGTGGTATTATTCATGATACCAAAGTAACACCAGGAGCACGGGCTCTAGAATCAGAATGCTCACAGCAAACACCAAAAGAGTTTGTGAGGCTAAGTAAAATAGAATATTTCATGGAAACTGCTTATTTGGAATGGGCATATGAAAATGTCTAATACATAACAGCTACTGTTATTTCAGTTGTGGTTTTGTCACTTATTAGCCATGTGACCCTGGGCATGTAACTCACTCCGCTTTCTCAGACATAAGATGGGAATAATGCAAGTCTATTTCATAAGGCTGTTATGGGGTGAAGTTACATAACGTATGTAAAGTGATTCATTCAGCACCTGCTATGGTTAATAAATTTTAACCATTATTTTTATGGTTATGGGTTCAAGCCTCATCTATATTTATATTTACATTTAATATTTACTTTTAATTTAGATTTAATTATATTTTAAATTTATATATATATATATATTTTAAAGATTTTATTTATTTATTTGAGAGAGAGAGAGCACAAGCAGGGGGAGCAGTAGAGGGAGAGGGAGAAGCAGGCTCCCCGCGGAGCAGAGAGCCTGATGAGGGACTTGATCCTAGGACCCTGGGATCATGACCTGAGCCGAAGACAGACACAACCATCTGAGCCACCCAGGTGCCCCTTAAATGTATATTTATACTAACTTTATATTTAGCTGTCTCCATCCTCTTCTCATTTCACAGATACCCTTCTGCCTTCAACAAACGCGAATTGTAAAAACGTGGCACTGGGCTCAGCTCAAACCGAGCAAGAAATGGGAAGAATTTGGGCCCGGGTCTTGTGAAGGATTTCACCGTATTTATTATTAAATCCTATGTATACCCAGAGGGTAGTAGCTCAGCAGGAATTAGGCATTCTGTCAGATGACAGGGAAATAAGCAAACTCTTCTTTTTCCCCTCCTCCCTATTCTCATAGCAGTGTTTTGAACAGTGTTGAGCAGTGTCTTAGGCTGACTTTACAGAACAGAGCTGAAGTTTAGTTCGGTTCACAGCGAGAAGCTACACAGCTGTCTAGCACATCTGGGTTCCCGCAAACCTCCCTCCCACCTCTTGCTGATCAGGACCGAGTGCTGCTCTTTGCCAGGTCCATTAAACTGGAGAAGAACCCCCGTGGCCACTGGACTTGCCCCTCCATACTTCTGCCCTATCTGTATGCCTGCACTGTCAGCTCCTGTTAGACAAGGCTATCACGATGGGCTGCTCTGGAAAGCACGGTCAGCACTGCTGTCACTTGGTTGGGCCTTACACAGTATGGAGACAACAAGGCAGAAAAACAAACACACACACACACACACACACACACACACACGAAAATAGTTCCAGCTGTCATAACAAAATAGCAATAGCGAGTGACTCACTTTTGTACTCTTTTATGCGGCATTGATATATGACTAGTTGAGTCAATTATATCCTTGTTCAGCTTTAAAATTAGCTTAACATAGAAAAAGCAACTCAGTTAACAGTACATGAGATCAAAGGGCATAAGAGTGAAAAGAACAGTTAAATATATAACAGTCCAATTTCCTTTCATTTTAAGAATTATGAAAAGTGAGGTCAGCAAGCCTGTGACATGTCCAACCTTGTATCAAAACACAATGAACCAGGTGATTGATATGACATCTCCATTCCTGTTCTGGTTTGTTAGGCTTTTTCCCCCCAAATCTCTCTCTCTCTCTCTCTCTCAAACACACACACACACACACACACACACACACACCAAACCCCAAGCAGAGCCTTAAATTATACGTTTCAACATCTATTATTACATTCATTCATTCAACAAATATTTACATTTCTGCAGCATCCAATATGTCTCAGACAATTTGGAGCTCGGCTAAAGCTAGGAAAAAAACAGATAAGGTCTGTGACCACACAGAGCACACACATCCTGACGGAACAGTTAACAATACACGTATAAGCAAAAAAGTTAAGATAAGTTGAGCTAGGCCTGATATGTTTGCACAGATTCATTTTTGAAGAAGAATGTGCTAAAATCCAGTAGCACTGGTTTTTGCCTCAAATTCTACTCAATTAATGGACAAAACTATATTTGCTCACATGGGTGCAGGGTGGGTCGTGTGGGGTGGATGTCTTTGGTAATCAGTTGTGGCCAACAAAGAATAACCAGACCACTGAAGGTGCTATCAATAGGGATGTAAATGTTATAAGTTTCCTTGGTTAGCTTTCTACAAAAGACCAACAACTAAAGGCCGTTGTTGGCAGCCCTGTCGGGACCCCTGTCACTCTTGAGAGCTTTTTCTGTATCTTTACTTAATAAACTTCTATCGCTTTACTCACCAAAAAAACCCACAAAAAACAAAAAAACAAAAAACAAACCAAAAAAACATGTTATTCACAGTTAATTCAGGTGCATGCAATTAGTGTATAAGAGCTTTCTCTGTAAGTTAAGTACTTTGAAAGCTATTAAAGTTGTAATGAATGATTAAGAAAAACTGAATTATATTCTATGAACAAAAATTTTAAAAAGAATTGGCAACTGTGAAAATATTTTACACCTTACATGTCTCTTTCGGTCACTAATATATCGTAAGCACCTAAACAGTAGCTGGGAGATAGTAGATAATAATAGAATTAGATGGAATAAATGAGAGGATAAATGATTATTTGTCAAAGAAAGATGTCTAGTTCAATCTGTGTCACTACCTTAATATGATATCCATGTTTGTCTGAAACAAACTGAATTCTTTGGAGTTTGTGTAAATAAAAGCTTTCAATTTTTCCTAGTATAATACTGGGTATTTCTTTTAAAAAAAATTATTCCTTTATTTGAGAGAGAGCAAGAGAGGGAGCACAAGCGGAAGGGGAGGGTCAGAGGGAGAGGGAGAAGCAGGCTCTCCACTCAGCAGGGAGCCAGACTTGGGACTTGATCCCAGGACCTTGGGATCATGACCTGAACTGAAGTCAGACACTTAGATGACTGAGCCATCAAGATGCCCCAATATTAACTATTTCTTAAAATGAGGATGTATACCTATATTTTTAAAAGAACATCTAAATGTTTCTATAATTCTATACACTAGTGGGTATTTAATTAATCATCACTGCTATTGTTCGGGTCAACTTTCATTTTTTTGGTATCAAATTTTTAAAAAATGCACCCGATGATTTGTTAGATTTAACTACATACTAAATACCTGACTGTAGCATTGTTAGGCAAAAATTTTTTGATAGTTCAAAAAAAACATGCTTATAGAAAGGGATAGCTATTGATTTCAGAAGCACATTCCCTTTAGAATTTTCTTACATCAGTGTCATTTTAATAAAAACCTAACTGTGCGATTCAATCCAACCTGTATTTATTGAGACCCTGCTATGGGCCGGGCATTGTCCTAAGTGTTGCGGGGTTACTGTAGGTGAAAAGGAATACCTTCAATGAGTTTCAGTCAAGTGTGAGCTATAAAAACATTTAAAACAACACAAGGCATATGGTTAAGTGCCAAAACTGAAGTAAAAATCAAATATTAGAGAAATAGCAAGGAGGCAATAATTCCCTTCTGGGGAACGGGGAATGGGGCTCTGCAGGTCTGGCACTCAGTCTCGGTATTTGAGTAGGAGCAGGATTCCGTGAGCTGAGGAAGAGTGTTTGTAGGTGCAGTGGTCACTGGTGGGTGGTCAAGTCTGTGGCAGCAGCACGTGGGAATGGGCAATGTAGGCAGGTGCCCCACGACAGTGACGGTCTGTCACAGCCAGAATGCAGAACGCTAGTGTGGGAGAGGCTGGAGGCTGAGGAAACTAGGTTGGAGAGGGCATGATTGTTGAGAAACACAGACCTCTTCCATGCATTCAAATTTCAAATGTCCAGAAAGCAAAGCATGGACTTCTGTAAGGAAGCCTAGAACTTCTCCGGGGTTTCTTGTCTCACTGACTGACCCCCCATCTGATTGGCTGCACATGCCAGAGATCTGCCTCCCTCTCACCTCCTATATCCACGCCATCACCAGATTACTTTGTTTTCTTCTCCTTAAACTTTGTTGGGGCTCCGTTTCTCTCCATCTCCAGTGAGGAGAGGATGGCCTGTTGACTGAGGTTGGGAACAGTAAGAAAGGCAGGGGAAAAACAAATCGGAGGTCATGAAAGCTACAGAAAACATGTAAGAACAGCTTAGAAAGGTTTCCCGGGGCTGCTGATTTGATACAGGGTGGAGGTGGTGGTGGTGGTGTTATTTCTTACAACTAAACTATTCTGCTCTCCTTCTAATGCCTCAACAGAGAGGTATTCAATCAGACCTCAAATGTCTATTTCTGAGGTAAAAGCTCTACTCCTATTCCTTGAAGATCAAGCCCCCACTATTCTTTACTTGGATTATTACAAATAGTGACAGTGACCTTTTAGAACGTCAGATAGGTGACTCCCTGGTCAGTGCCCTCCAATGGTCCCATGTCACCCAGAGAAAGGTCCCACGTAAACCCACTCAACCCTACCCCGCTATGTCAGACCTTGTCTCCTAACGCTGTTCCCCTGCCCCCCTCCTGGCAGGGCTTCCAACACCTGGCACACTCCTGCCTCAGAGGCCTCCAGACTCTGCCTCCACCTGTAGACCCACTCCCCCGACCCCTGCCAGGACTCGAAATCCTCCTTCCCTTTCTCTATACTTACTCCAGCGCACACTGCCATCTAACATGCTACCTCATTACTGACTTATTTTATTCTTTGTCTAAGTTTTCCCTTTGATAATGTAAGCTCCACACTAGGTTATGTTTTGTTTTATTTTTTGTTTTTTGTTTTTTTTGATCTGTTGACTGATCTACCCCTTACTCCTAGGCCAGATTCTTGCAAATGGTAGGTTCTCAAAATGTTTCTTGGATAAAGGAGTGAATAGTTTGTTTTACTAAATGTTCATTGACCGTGGAGCCAAAGAAATTTTATTGTTTTTTCCTCTGGTTATAAACAATTGAAATGATCAGAGAAAAGGGGTGTGTGTGTGCGTGTGTGTGTGTGTATGTATACACATATATATATATATACACATACACACAGATACACATACACACACACATATATATATATACATAAACATACACAGATATACATATATACATATACTTCAAGATAATTTTACACTTCTAACATTTTCCTTTGGCCTTCATTTTATAGAACTGGTTTCCATTCTTGTCACTTTATTAAATATTTTACTTCTGAAAGACTTGGAAAAAGCAAAGTCAGAATCCTTCCCTAAGATTTTTGTCCTTTTGTGAAAAGTACAGCTTGTTAAACAGATTATATTTCTCATTTACTCTGTCATACTGGAGAGACATAGTTTCAGACTATAAATATTTTCTCTCTGCGTTGTCAAAGGTCACACATACCCCACGGGTGCTTATTATGGCTTCACTTGCGTTTCAGTTCTGGCTCACGGAAAAAAGAAACTATTGCTGCCCGATGTTAAGTTTTTATCCTGCCTCTACAGTTGTACTATTGTCATGCAACAGCTTTATTTGCTTTTACTTTGGTAAAATATACTCTTGTAAATATCAAGCCCTGTCTTCTAAGGTAAGGCAGAAGCCACCGGGGGTAGTGTTGAAATCCTTCATCAAACATAAAATCAGTGGCTTTGTTTTAGTATCCTTATCCATCTTTAAATTCCAGTACCTAAGTCACAACTGGCGGTACCATGGGAGTGTAGGCCCTCACTGGCACGCCCTGGAAAGCCAGTTGTATTTACGTGCACTTGTGCCCCTTTGGCCAAGTATGTAGTTGTGAAACAATGGTGGGGAAGGGAGCACACACCAGGCCGGGCAGCCAGATCAGCAGGCCAACTCTGGCCATGACTGCAGTGACAGATGTCAGAGTCACCCAGCCCCCAAGACATTTCTAATTGTCTTTTTCATTCACAGAGCTCTTCCTCTCTCACATATAATTTTGTAAAGATGTGCTTTCATCTGGACTGTACAGATACATACTTGTTCACAAAATCTGTGGCAATGCTAGAAGGACAAAGTTGGAAAAATGATATGTGAAAGCAGATGAAAATCTATACTGACATCTTCCTTAATTTATTCCAAATCTCTGCACTAAATCTCCCTACTATTTTCTCCCTACTATTCTAAACCTCTCTACTACTCTGCCCGGGGACGGAAGCATATGAAATAAATGGACACCCAAAGATACTGTCTATAATTAGCATGTTGTAATATGATATTCTGTACCATTATAATTTCATTATTGACACGTTTAAAAATCACTCCTTGATTTTTCTTTTCTCTAATGCTATTTGCCCATTCATTACCGTGACCGAGATTCCATACTCTAGAATAGGGATTGGCAAATTTTCTCTGTAAAAAAAAAAACCCAGATAAATAAATATTTTCATCTTTGAAGGCCATCTGACCTGCGTCACAACTACCCAACCTTATTACAGTGTGAAAACAGCCATAGGGATAATACATGAGCAAATAGACATGATTCTCTGTTCTAATAAAATTTCATTTACAAACTAGGAGGCAGGCCAGTTTGGCCTGTAAGCCGTAGCTTGGGGACCCTCTGTTAGGCAAGAAATCTGGGCAAAAAGAAGGGTCTAGAAGACAGGGATGGCAGATATTACCAGTGATCAGTGGGTCAAAGATAGATAGTTTAAAAAAATATATTAAAGATTAATATATGCTTGATGACTGAGAATGAAACTATTTTTTTTAAAAACTAAACCATGAAGTGCTTAGTATTACATTAAAACTCACAAGCTAGTTGCAGAACACGTGAGGCATATCATTTAATATAATTAATGTGTCCATGAAAGAGGTATGGGGGATCAAGGTTTGAGAAAGTGAATCTTTTCTCCAATCTCTCACACTTAAATTTCAGAAAGATATTAACCCTACTATTTTTCAATAGCTTCTAACATTATAGGCATCCTTGATGTTTTAAGTGATAAAGCATGTTAAAATGATGTTTAAGAGTCTTGTTAAATTTTCCATTAGTGCTGTAGTTAGTTGCTTGAATATAAATAGGTTTCTAGAAAGACACACAAAACACTGGACATATTGGTTGCCTTTGGGCATAAGTAAGGAGACTATTTTTCCTGACGGTTCTTTTGCACTACTTCAATATGCATGCGTTACCTATTCAAAAAACAGAATGAGGGGCGCCTGGGTGGCTCAGTGGGTTAAGCCTCTGCCTTTAACTCAGGTCATGATCTCAGGGTCCTGGGATCGAGCCCCGCATCAGGCTATCTGCTCAGCAGGGAGCCTGCTTCCCCCACCCTTCTCTCTGCCTACTTGTGATTTCTGTCTGTCAAATAAATATATAAAATCTTTAAAAAAAAAACAGAATAAAAGAAAACATAGTTTATGTTCTAGTATAGATTTTGATTTAAAACTACAAAGCAACTGCATCAAGAGAAACTATATGGGGTGCCTGGGTGGCTCAGTGGGTTAAGTGTCTGCATTCAGCTCAGGTCATGATCCCAGGGTCCTGGGATCGAGCCCCGTGTCAGGCTCCCTGCTCAGCGGGGAGTCTGCTTCTCCTTCTCCCTCTGCTCCCCTCCTTTGCTTGTCTTCTCTCTCTCTTTCTCGTTTGCTCTTTCTCAAATAAATAAAATCTTTTTTTAGAAAAAGAAACTCCTTTATGAGTTGGACAAAAGGCACAGTCTCACCTATCGAAAGGACTAATTTTATTAAGACAATTAGCAAGCTTTAAGTAACACATACTACCTGGTACTCTCTGTTAGGTGGTTCTGGGCAGGGGAGAGGGAGCCTGTGTGCTCTTAAGAAAGAATCAGGTATCTGGAAGCTGATGAAAAGTGTTCCCAGTGGGAAATCTTCTCTCTTTCTGCTGTAAATGTGACTTTTCTGTGCTATTATTTTAGACAGAGTGACCTGTTTTTAGATGTTGAAATAAGACCGACATCTTAGTTTACAAGAATATCTGATGGCTATTGTCCATCTGCCAAGGGCTTCTTACCTCTTTCTTCTCCTCACTCTCAGCTTATAAACAGGAGAGTAGAGAAGAGCCAGTTTCTATAAGGAGACTTCTGTGGCAAAGATGGAGAGACTGGTTCCTTCCATAGGCAGAATTACCAATGCCACAGTAAGTATCCATAGGGAAACTGCCATTATAGAAAATTAATCTGGTTACGAACAAACATGGCCAGGGAGTTTTGTGTAGTTTGCCTGGTTGAAGAATGATGGCAGGAAGGGTCACTAGAAAGTGTGTGATTATCTTGGTTACATTCATTCTTTTCCCCAAATATAAAAATAAACTACATTCTTTGTTTAAAAAATTGAAAAATGTCAAAAGGTGAAAGAAACAAAATCACATATAGCTCCATCGCCAAGAGATAACCATGATTAACATTCTGGTGTTTTACCTTTTAGTCTTTTTTCTATATACTTGTATTTTAAACAAGTTAAACTTTTCCCTCGGCCTCCTTCCTGGTTGGCATGGATTAAAGTGTCTCTACTCTGAGCAAAGGCCAGTTCACCCATTCTTCCCTTCCATATGCATTGTCAACCTCATCCTGCCGGGATCTCAACACGCTCTACCAGCCCCCAGCTTCCGACATCTCTCCTTGGATGTTCCATGCCTTCCAGCAGCTGCGCCATATCTGCCCCCTTCACAGCTGAGATTCCTGAAGGAGTAGACCCTGTTCTCTTCTTTCTCAGACACCTCTCTCGTTAACCACACCCAGCCGGGGCTTCCTTTCACCCATTCTGCTGAGCTGGCCCTTGTCAGGGTCACTGAAGAACTTCCAGTGTCCGAACTGTCAGTCTATTTTTGAATTTTCAGCACTATTTCTCCTTGAAATACTTGGTTCATGTGTCTTACAACAGACCACACTCCCTCAATCTCCTCTCCCTCTGCGGGATTCCTAAATGTTGGTGTCTCCCAGAGCTCTGGCCTAGGTCCCCTTCATTCCTCTTTCTAAACACTCCCATTCAGTGACCTCACCCAGTGCCATGGCATTTGTTCTACAAGCAAATGACAAAAAAAAAAAACATTTCAAACACGAACTTCCTACCTGAAGTCCAGACCCCTCTATCCAGCTACCTACTTAGTAGCTTTACTTTTATGCTTCATGGGCAAGTCAGAATTCATGACCATCCTCCATCTATTTGAATAAATATGGGGGAACTATGCTATCCTCCATAGACCATGAACAACACCTACATTTTAGGCCAGGCTGCCCAGGTAATGTTTAGGTAGATAGATAGATAGATAGGGCATCGATAGAGATAATTTTTTTTGAGGAACCTGTGGTATGGTAATAGCCATATAGAATCAACCATGACATAATAGTATTCCATTTCAGTTTCTGTCCCCAAGACTGAAATTGTCATAGTTAAGTATTATTTATTTCCCCTCCTTTCCTCTTTTTGAAAAAACCCTGAGCATTCTGACTTCAGATTTTTCCCGAAAAAAAAAAAAAAAAAAACAAAAAACAAAAACAAAACCCAGCTGTATTTATATAAATGTATAAAAATCTAACTTCAAAGTGAATCATGATCTTCCAAAACTAAAAAAATTCTGTTAAATACAGCTTTTTTTTTTTTTTTTTTTTTTGCAGAGATTACAAAACTAAATGGGGAAGCAAACAAGATTAGGGCAGCTGAACAGCTAGAGATAAAGCTTTGCGTGTTTGGCAGTGAGAAATGAGGGGCATGTCATTTTAAATTCTACTCAGAAAGACTGAAATGTTGTGCTCTAAACCTTGACTTCTATCCTTAAAAAATATTTCTCTCCTCTAACATGGCAAAAAGATGGTTACAAGTTTTAGCTCATTTAAAGCACAAAATTTTCCAGTAAGTTATGCTCAGTCATCTTTTACTGCCTTTGACACGATGGCGAAAATATATTTAGAGGATAAAAATGTGAAGACACTCAGGGAAAATGGTATGTCTGCCCTCCACACACCCTGTGCATCTTGCCTGGCTGCAAAAAAAATGAGTATCATTCACACTGTGTGTCCTGCCTCCTTGTGAGACACAGCACAATCCAATAGTTAATGTAATCTTAAGCAAATGCATCTCTTCTTATGGCAACAACACCAAAAATGGATGCATTAAAATCCTAGACCATTGCTAATTAAAAAAACAAAACAAAACAAAGAGATAATATTGCAGTATTTCTTGCAATCTTTAAAAAGTAGGTCAAGGCTCTTAACAATCAAAAGACAACCAAAACAAAAAGGTTATTTTTCCCCCTCTAGAATAAAAAAATTTTTAAAGGCTAATGCTTTGAATGAAAGACCAAAAGATGTATATGCAGAATTTTTCAGGAAATTTTGTTCTTTTTAGAAAAATGTGTCCTATTTTGCTTTATTTAAGTACATGCACCGTTGGATTTATACCATTTTACCCTGTGAAATCAAATGCAATCATTTTCAGGAAACTCTTTAAATAAAATAATTATAAAATTATAAGAAAAAGTATAAATATTTTTAAAACAAGGGGTTGAATCAGTTTAATATATCTAAAAATGGGTAATGCTATCATTAAAATAATGATTTCTAGAGTATCACTGCCAAATTGACATTACAGGAATTTGGGAATCTGATACAAGCTTTCAGAATCTGTAAAGTGATCCTAATGTCTGACAAAATTTAAATTACCCTATAAATTACATATATAATATAATTAGCATATTTTAATACTAAACGCTAATGAAAAATGATCTTCCATTAACTGAAGCTGAAGATATCAAGAAAATGATGTAAATCAGTTCACCTGAACTTCAAGGAAATATCAGAGGATTTCATCCTCGTATGTATTTGCTGAAAACATTTTTATGTGAAAGCAACTTTATGTGAAAGTACTGAAGGGGACAATATTTTTCAGGCTAAATTAGGACCCTGATAATAAGCAATGAACCAGAGAAACCAGGGAGAGCTTTTTAGTCTACCTAGTTCTCTGCCTGTCTTAACGTCCTGTCTACACAGCTAATATCACAGATATTCTGGGTTGTAGAACAAATGCGCTCAGAATTTTCCCAGGCTCGTGATCCACAGTTCACACTGCACAACTCCACAGGGCACCATGAATCTTGGATCTCGGGGCTCCAGGGTGAAAGTGTTCACGTAATCTACGACATCAATTGTACCTTCTGGATTTGTCCAGCCTGGGTCACCCCATATCACTTAGAGGTACGACAGGGGTCATAACACAAGCCATCCTAGTTTGCTGCTTTATTGCATCACATGTAGGGCTTTTGTTGTCTTTGTCCCATAAGGTTGTGTCACAATTGCTCATCCACTCCAGCTAGACATCGCTGTTACTCAGCTCTTGTTTGGCTGAGTATCAGTCTCCTTCCCACTTTGCCAGGCAGACAGTGGCTGCCTCCCTGTTGGTCCCTGGGTGCCACTGCAACTCCTCTGTGTGGAGTCCTTGCCAGTGAGGCTGGGCATGTTTGGCTTCACTCATCAGGCACAGTAGCGTCTCTGGGCGCTGCATCCTTTGCTCCTCTGCTGATAATCCTCTGGTTCATTGTAGAAATGACGTGTCTTTTCCCCTTGTGTTCCATGCTGACTGAGACAGGGCACGTTGTTGCTTGTACCCCATTTATAAGTTGAGGGAAGCACCTCTTTCAGTTTCTACTTATAACCTTGCTCTTCGTTAGGTCCCAGAGATGTACCCATGTGGCTGGGCTGGGCTTGGGATGGCTTTCGTTAAGAGCCAATACTTGTATTTAGAGTTGTGACTCCTTCTAACCACTAGGGCTTTATGATTGGGTCAAATCCGTGTTCTTTCCCTTAGTGTCAGTCATCTCACAGAAGATTCTATGACCTTTGGCAGAAAGACTCCTGCTGGGCCAACCCACCACCTACAAGAAATGCTTGGCTTCATGAAAGAAATTGAAGAAGACACAAAAAGATGGAAGACCATTCCCGCTCTTGGATCGGAAGAATAAACATTGTTAAAATGTCTATACTGCCTAGAGCAATCTATACTTTTAATGCCATTCCAATCAAAAATCCACCGGTATTCTTCAAAGAGCTGGAGCAAATAATCCAAAAATTTGTACGGAACCAGAAGAGACCCTGAATCACTAAGGAAATGTTGAAAAAGAAAAATAAAACTGGGGGCATCACGTTACCTGATTTCAAGCTTTACTACAAAGCTGTGATCACCAAGACAGCATGGTACTGGCATAAAAACAGACACATAGACCAGTGGAACAGAGGAGAGAGCCCAGATACGGACCCTCAACTCTATGGTCAGTTAATCTTCGACAAAACAGGAAAAAATATACAGTGGAAAAAAGACAGTCTCTTCAATAAATGGTGCTGCGAAAACTGGGCAGCTATATGTAGAAGAATGAAACTCGACCATTCTCTTACACTGTACACAAAGATAAACTCAAAATGGATAACACACCTCAATGTGAGACAGGAATCCATCAGAATCCTAGAGGAGAACATAGGCAGTAATCTCTTCGATATCAGCCACAGCAACTTCTTTCAAGATATGTCTCCAAAGGCAAAGGAAACAAAAGCCAAAATAAACTTTTGGGACTTCATCAAAATCAAAAGCTTCTGCACAGCAAAGGAAACAGTCAACAAAACAAAGAGGCAACCCATGGAATGGGAGAAGATATTTGCAAATGATAGTACAGACAAAAGATTGATATCCAGGATCTATAAAGAACTCCTCAAACTCAACACACACAAAACAGACAATCATATCAAAAAATGAGCAGAAGATATGAACAGACACTTCTCCAATGAAGACATACAAATGGCTATCAGACACATGAAAAAATGTTCATCATCACTAGCCATCAGGGAGATTCAAATTAAAACCACATTGAGATACCACCTTACACCAGTTAGAATGGCCAAAATTAGCAAGACAGGAAACAACATGTGTTGGAGGGGATGTGGAGAAAGGGGAATCCTCTTACACTGTTGGTGGGAATGCAAGTTGGTGCAGCCTCTTTGGAGAACAGTGTGGAGATTCCTCAAGAAATTAAAAATAGAACTTCCCTATGACCCTGCAATTGCACCACTGGGTATTTACCCCAAAGATACAGATGTAGTGAAAAGAAGGGCCATCTGTACCCCAATGTTTATAGCAGCAATGGCCACGGTCGCCAAACTGTGGAAAGAACCAACATGCCCTTCAACAGACGAATGGATAAGGAAGATGTGGTCCATATACACTATGGAGTATTATGCCTCCATCAGAAAGGATGAATACCCAACTTTTGTAGCAACATGGACGGGACTGGAAGAGATTATACTGAGTGAAATAAGTCAAGCAGAGAGAGTCAATTATCATATGGTTTCACTTATTTGTGGAGCATAACAAATAGCATGGAGGACATGGGGAGTTAGGAGAAGGGAGTTGGGGGAAATTGGAAGGGGAGGTGAACAATGAGAGACTATGGACTCTGAAAAACAATCTGAAGGGTTTGAAGAGGTAGGGGGGTGGGAGGTTGGGGGAACCAGGTGGTGGGTATTAGAGAGGGCACGGATTGCATGGAGCACTGGTGTGGTACAAAAACAATGAATACTGTTATGCTGAAAATAAATTTAAAAAAGTGATTAAAAAAAACAAAACAAACAAAAAAGAAGACAAAAAAAAAAAAAAAGAAAGAAAGAAAGAAATGCTTGGCTTGCGGAAGTTGGCACAGTTTCCGTTCCTTTCCCAGAAGGCCTGGGTGTCCTTCACCTACGCGAACAGACTCTCCTTACTGGTTGCCCAGACATGTCTGAATCTCCCTTACATTCAAGGTGGGACTTGTTACATAAGCCATCCAAGGGTGTTAAGCCACATTAGTACTATGAATATTGATGATTTCAGTAAGATTCCGATCCTCCTGTTCTAGTTATTCATTGCTGTGTAACAATTATCTCCAAACTCCACAGCTTCGTTCAACGATTTTATAATATCTCATGATTTGTGGGTCAGGGATTCATGCAGGATTCACAGATAGGAAACTCTTCCGCTCCATGTTGTATCGGTTAAGGTCATTCAGTGCTAGTCACCTGGTGAGTAGGCTGGTCTGAAGGAGCCAAGATAGTGTCACTCATATAGTTGGCACTGGGAGGCTGGGCTCAACTAGGATGGTTGCTCAGAGTGGCTGATGTGTCTCTCTCCGGCATGGTGATCATGGTTAGTCACACTTCCTTCATGGCAGTTCTGGGATCTCAGAGGTTGTTCCAAGAGATAAGAAGCAGACAATGCCAGTTTTTTTAAGGGCTTAAAAATGTCATAGCCTTACTTCAGCCATCTTTTATTAACTGAGGATGTCAGAGAAACTACTGGGCCACAGGGGTGGGCAACATAGACTCCCCAACAAGAAGCAACCAAAAACTGTGGCAATCTCTAATTCACACCCTGTCCTATTTTATCAGGAAGCTGGCCAAGAGTTACTTCAAGTTAAAGATCATAGAGTAAAGTAATTATTCATTTCCTTGACAACTCATTAACCAACAAAAAGGAGGAAGAATTGAAAAGTGTCTTTCTTTAATGAAAATCAGAAATGGCCATAGTCTCAAAGCATAGTCATAATGGTCAAATAATGAGAAATCTGTATTAAAATGAGAAAGGAAGTTGAAAACCAACATGTGACCCTTTAGACCTCCCCTTTTCTGAGTTCTTTAATTATTCTCTTGGGTAGCTAAATTGTGACACCACATGGTTATTTCCAGAAAAGAGACTTTTCTGAAAGAAATTGCACCACCCTGAGAGTGGGATTCAATGAGCCTTTTCTCGGAGCTGTCGGTTCCAGGCGTGTGAAAAGTCCATAGTGGGAAGTGGGAAAAAGTCCTGAGAAGACCCGGTTCACATTCAGGAAAGCAAGGGGTGGGAGAAGACCAGGGAAGAGTGACCTATCATCTACTTGTCAGTAAAGGAGTGGTTGGTGGCCAGGGGAAGGACAGGTAGAGGGAGTAGGGAAGCAGCAGCAGTCGATAATCGAGATATGACATGACAGAGAGACTGTCATTAGAGAGACCATGGTATGAATGGTGTTCCCTGGGCTGGTACTGGCCAGTGACCTTGTACAGTGACTTCTTAAAGGCTCAAAACTGAGGGGAGAAGGCAAAGAAAATGCAGATTTGGTAGGAGGGTGTTCAAGAGAATCAACCTAATCCAAGCTGAAGAAATTTCAAATCATCCTTCTTCCATTCACCCTTATGTTTTTGGTTAGCACACAGCTATTTCCAATCCTACTTGGAAGACATCCATCATCATATATTCTTCTAACCAAAACCAAAACCAAAACCAAAACAAAACCAAAATGGGGGAGGAGAGAAAGAGGAGTAATTAAGGATTGATTATAAGCACAAGGTAACTGAAGAATATATATACCACAGGAAAGAATTGCAGAAAATTTTCAGACAAAAG
The DNA here is from genome assembly GCF_010015895.1 of Lontra canadensis. Taxonomy (NCBI): domain Eukaryota; kingdom Metazoa; phylum Chordata; class Mammalia; order Carnivora; family Mustelidae; genus Lontra; species Lontra canadensis. Next base: position 237,450 of record NW_022631209.1, on the reverse strand, counting down.
TTCTCCATCCTTCAAAGATGCTTCTTATATGATCTCATTAAGACAGCAAACTCTGAAGATTTTTTTTTCTCTTGAAAGAGATGGTCCGAAGATTTAATAAGCAGATTATAAGACAATAGAAAGAGAAAAAAACTGAGTTGTCTGTGATCAGAAAAGGGATGGAGGAAAAATCATGACTGAAGAAAAGATGGGGAATAAACACGACTGAATTCACAGACAGGGTAAGGCACATGGGTTAAATATACAAAATGAAAGAGAAAAGAACAAAGATTCAGTTGGCTCTCATGAGGCAGTGGGAGTTGGCTCCTACACGTGGCCCAGTGTAAATGAAATGGATCTGGAAAAATGGTCATTAAGACACAGCTTCGTGAAGCTTCTGACCCCCCAAATGACATCCTGTGAAAGAACCAGCCATGAACAAAGGGAGGAGGCTCATTGCCTTGGTTCTCTCAATAGCAATACACCTGCCCCAGACAGAGGGGAACAGGGTTTGCAGTGTTTTGAGGAGAAGAAAACACCGACCTAAGTGTACTTTACCTAACTAACCTGAGCTTCAAGCTCAAGAAAGCAAGAATTTAGGGTTTGAGGCTTTCTAGAAATAATTAGGAGTTGACACGATTTACTGACCCAAGAGAATAATTAAAATAAGGTTCTCAGAAAAGGAAGGGTATAGTCGAAAAGACTTGAGGTATACATTGAATCAACTTAAATACAGAAAAAAGATTAAACAGCCCTAGAAATTGGCTCACAGATGGACTACAAACATGAAGCATTAATTACATAAAAGAATGCGGTAACAAGTCCAGGATGTGGACATCAAGGAGATGAGAGGAAGTGTAACTCTGCTAACTTCATTCTTTAGAGCAAGGAGGTAGCAGAGGTTGTCTAGAACTGAATCAAAATGAATCTAACCTTTTAATTTAAGCAAAACCCAAAAGCCTCGAGGTGAAGAGATAAACATTTATTTGACTTTCAACAATTTTTTTTTCCTTTTTGCCCTAAGTTTCTCTTTCTTCTGTTAAGTTTGAGTAAAATACTTCAAAGAGTATTTATATAGTTTTATGAAATATAACCATTGAAAGAAATTGGGCAGATGATACATGGGTCTGTCTGTATTATTTCCTACAAATGCATGTAAATTTATGTCAATAAAAATTTCAATAAAATAGTACTTATAGAAGAATTCCACATCTGTAAAAACTATCTTTCTTGCTACACACACACATACAGAAAGAAATCTAGAATTGTGTTCATCAAATGTTTATGTTGGGTATTTTTTTTCCCTCCTCTTGGTGCTGTGATTTCAAGGGATTTCCTAAAACTTCTTTTATATTTTTATGTATTTGTTGGGTTTTTAAATAATAAGTAAGGGTCACTTTTAGAAATAAACTAATATCCATATTCATTATTCTTTCAAAAGAATTAAGAAGCAGAGACAATCAAAACAAGTTTCAAAGCAAAAGTTTCCAATGGCTCCCATCTGAGAAAAGTAATGGAGTGAGACAGGCAAAGATTAAGTGGGAGCATGTGAATACTGTGTTGGCAAAACTGTAAAACCAGAGTGATAATGAAAGCTTGAGTCCTTTAAATTGGGGCTTCAAACAGAATATGCAATATTCTCTTACAAGAGGCAGAATTGACATCATAGAACCTCATGTATTGGTTATAATAAGACACTGGCATGCCCAAATCCATTCACTCTGTAACTTCCACTATGAAAACACCTCTAAAACATAAGATTTACCCTCAGGGTATTGGTTAGATTCTCCTGATGAATGGATAACTGCATTTCTAGAAAAAACACAGAGATGAAAGTTAGACGTTTCAGTCCTACCTCTGCAAGGGCTCACTGTGCCTTAATGGTGTTAATCGTAAAAGAAAGAACATGACCCATGAGCACACAACTTCATAGAGATGACTTTAGAAACAAATGAGAGGTTTGTGTAAATTTTATTATTTTTTCCCAAGTCCTCTGTTTCTGCCCCTATCCCAGCAAGAAAACTATAAAAAGAAGTTTTCTCTAGAAAAAAATGAAAAAATCCTTATCTCAAGAAAAATCTCTCATGTTCGTTCTCCATTATTTTTATAGTTGAGTAATAAATAGTTAAATGCACTATTAATTGTGTCTGTTAAATATATAAAGCCAGATGAGGGCTTTCTATTTCAGATCTCAACCCAAACTCTTTAAGTCAAGATTATATACAGTTGGGACACCTGGGTGGCTCAGTCGGTTAAGTGCCTGCCTTGGGCTTAGGTCATGATCCCAGGGTCCTGGGATTGAGTCCTGAATCCAGCTCCTTGCTCAGCTTTTGAACCCTCTGCTTGTCACTTTCTATTTGCATTTTCTCTCTCTGTCAAATAAATAGATAAAATCTTTGCAAAAAAAAAAAAAGTTTATATACAGTTGATCTTTGAACAACATGGGTTTGAGCTGCAGGGGTCCACTTGCATGTGAATTTTTTTTTCCAAAAAATACAGTGCAGTACTGTAAATGTATTTTCTTTCCCTTATGATTTTCTTCTTCCTAGATTACTTTATGGCAAAAATAGAGTATATAATATATATAGCATGCAAAATGTGCTAATTGACTGTTTATGTTCTTAGTAAGCCTTCCGGTCAATGGTGGGTTATTAGCAGTTCAGGTTTGGGGGAGTCAAAAGTTATATTTGGATTTTTGACTGCACAACCTCATGCTGTTCAAGGGTCAACAGTATATTTATTGAGCACTCACTGCTTGCAAAGTCCTGGACCCAGCACTGGAGATACAAAGATGATTAAGATTCACAAAATATATTGTATATAAGTACCATTAAGTGATGGCGATAACTTACACTGTGCCAGGTACCACGCCCATGCTTTTTAGGTGTTTTACATTTATCCTCACAGCTTCATGGGGTAAGCAGTATTTGCATTCCCATTTCATAGACAAGAATTAATTGGGTCTAAGGAGAGGTTCAGTTACGTGCCCAGAGTCACAAAACTAGTACATGGCAGGACTAGTACACGGAAGGATGAGGACTTGAGTCTAAGTCTGTCTGACTCTGAAGCAGAAACAAGGGGCTGCATGACCACAGAAGACAGAAAATGTAAATATACTTGGGGATTGGGGGAAGGCATCTCAAAAGTGGTGAACTGACTTTTGGAGATACAGTTTTGAAGTGTTTATTTTCAAGGAGAGAATGAAGAGGGGAGATTTCAAGGAGAGAATACTGTATGAGCCCAGAGATGAATGAAAAAGCATAGCCAGTGCCCTTGTGGCCAGGGTGGTGATGGGGAACGGGGTAGGGAAGGGATGGACACGTTGGTGGTCACAGGCCCACACACTGTCACCAGTGACATGCTAGGAGCCACTGAGAACTTGTCCTTTCAGACCTCAATGAAACTAAAGACTGAAAAATAGCACACTAGAAGAAGTCTCGGAGTGTGGTTTAACTTCAAGTAGCAATTACCAGAGAAATGGGACAAAGTGTTTTATAAGTTAATGAAGTTTTGTTGGCCCTCACTGTTCACTTGCTTACTAATAACAAATGCAAATCCTTAAACTCATTGCAGAGATAAGGGGCTCTTTCCAAGAGAAATGAAAAGACCACGACATTGATGATCAATTTTTGTCCAGTTGTCACTAAAATCAAGTTAGTACATGACTGTATCCCAAATATTTCAAAAATGCTGCCAATGAGACCGCCATTTTAGACTTATTTATTTCTATACTCTACCCTCTTGATTAAAACAAAGAAGTCTAGGAAATGTGAGCAAAGATTTCTTGACCCTTGAACACGCTATTCAGTAAAGTGCAGGATCGCAAAGAAATTGGTAAAGGCCGAAATGTCCATTAGGAGTAAAATCATACAAAGCAGTCCCCAAAAGTCCAACAAAAACTCTTTGTATCACCAGTTTTGTGAAGGCCAATTTCTACTTCCAGTGAGAGATACAGAAACCAGTAAGAGTGCTGTTCTGAAAATCCTGGGATTTGAGCTACAGCCCTGTGGTGGCTACAAGCTTGCTACTGAACTGGGAGGATTGGATTTCTATGGGCTTCCATTCTGGTCTCTCCAAAAAGGAACCAGAAAAGACGTTCCTTCCAGTAATAGTAGTCTCTTTTAGTATGACTATTCTCTGGAGGAAAAAAAGGGGGGGGGGCAGGATGATACGGACAGAAACTGAACGAGGTGTTAGGACAAATGGGTTCTGGCCCCAGATCTTCATGACAGAACAGAAAATGACCCTGAACACATTCTTTTTTTTCCCCCCACCTTGGTTGACAGTTATTTTTCCCCTGTCCTTGGTGGTTTCTTCCTGTTTGTAAAGAATTTTATTCTGAAACCTCAGTGTAACTTACTCCTAGGCATTATTCACAGCTTGTTAGGACATTTTAACAACTTCTTCTTCCTGTTTATTTGAATTCCTTTATTTATTGAGACTTAAAAGCAGAGATATGCATAATTGTCTTCCCTAGGGAATGCTCATTCACTAGCCTGTTCCTTATAAAACTCCTTAAGGGACCATGCTTAGAAGTTACTTAACTCTTATGTGGGAGCTTTTCTGGAAGAGGAAGTAGTAAAGAAAGGCATAAGGATCTACTTTAAGGGGGAAGGATAAGTTATCACTTGTTTTCTAAATTTACTGGTACTAGATGGGCCCTTAATACATTCCCCCATTTCCACCTGTCATTTTTCTCGATTCCCTATCTTGGCCAGATGCTGTCACCTGTTTGTGCCTTATAAAGAACTTTTCTCTTAGATTTTATATGGACAATTCCTTCACCCCTTATTTTGGCCAAGATAAACCTGGAATTTTCCAAAATAATATTTACTTAGAATATAAGCACGCGTACACAGATGCACACATCAAACAATTAAAACAACTCACAAATACATAGAAATAAATATATCAATTGATTTGTTATCTCCAAATAGCCAAACACTAGCCATTAATGTGTTGGTCATTCAATATGATGGAGACCAACTTCTTTCACTTTAAAAAAAATATACAATAGCTTTAAGTTAGGAAGAAATACTGGGGACAAAAAAAGCATCCAAAAGTACTGCCATAAACAGTCTTGGTGCTCTGTCTCTGTGGTCGGCTCTCTGTGGGTATCTCCAACCATATTTCTTGAGTTTTCCCCTTACAACTTTGATTAAATGCTTGCCTTTCTGTGAGCATTGCCTTTCTCCTTGCTTTCTTGATTTTGCTCAGGCTGTTCTTTCTAGAAATAATGTTCAGCAGGTGGTAACTCTATTTTCACACGTGATTAAGTCCTGTTTATTCCAGTGGGGTTTCAAAGGCCACCTCCTGGATAAGCCTCCCTGTCTCTGTAACCATAAACATTCTCTGCTTCTTCTAACTCTCATGGGACACGGTTTGTATTCCTTTCATGGGACTGGAACATCTTATTTTGTATAATGGTTTTTTACAGGCTTGCCTTATCCCTTTTATTAAAACAGAAGCCCCCAGGTGCACAGACTATATACGCTTCAGCCGTCAGCTCCCACATGGTAGCATGCGGTCCAGGTCTTTACACAATGGCCTCAATAAATACTGAGACAACATCGGCATTATCTCAATTCATGATTTCCATGGTAGCAAGGATTTTAGCACCATTGGTGTTGGGTTGAATGGGGGCATAAGAAATTTAGCCATCCTCTGGACTAAACACAGAAAGTAGGAAAGAAGAATACTTCAAAATAATCCCTAGATTTCTGGTTGGCATAAGGAATTGAGCAGTGGTTCCATTAATAAGAAAGGGACCAAAGAACTGATTTTGGGTGGGACAGTGTAAATTCAATTTTGGACATGTTCATTTTGAAGTGTCTTTGAAATATTCACGTGGAGATGGGAATCAAAAAGAATGGTTATTATAAGAGCCAGGATAATCATTTTAAAAGCCCCACATATTAAGGGAAATGAATAAACGTTCCAAAGGGTACATAATTCTCACGAAGACATAGTTACAGCCATTAGAGAAAAATTATCATGCCCAGAAAATAGAATAAAATAGAATCATGCATTGTAGCACACTGAAAAAAACCTATTATTACTTCCTACTGATTTTTCTAGTTTTTCTTTCTTTTTTTTTCTGTAAAATCAGAATCCCATTCAACTGAATTTTCATGACATAAAGTCTTATACCTAAATAAAGAATTGAGAGCTTGAACCAAGTCTTTCAGTCCTGAAGAGTTGGAAAACTTAGTTTGTCTTTCATTTGTTAATCCTTTCAGATCTGTCTCAAAGTCACCTTATATCCTGGTTTGAAAACCATATATTCTGGGACAAGTGGGGTGATTTTAAGACCACCACAAATACAACCATTATTTTTGGCCTAAGAAATAACTATGTTTGAGTTACTTAATTCTTACAAACATTCCTTTTTGCTTCTATAAAATATAACCAAAACACAATTTATACACATCAAAGTTAATCACCACTAGCATATCGAGGGTATCGAGCAAAATACTAAAGTTATTTTGCTTTGTATATAAAATGTTAAAGGTAACATGTTAATAATATAAACACCACAAAACGAAAATTTTTAAAAGACTGATTGATTGATTGATAGTTAGCAAGTGGGAAGAGAGGCAGAGGGAGAGAATTTTTCAAGTAGACTCCCCACTGAGCATGGAGCCTGATGTGGGGCTTGATCCCAGGACCCATGAGATCTCAACCCACAAGATCATGACCTGAGCCAAAACCAAGAGTTGGAAACTCAACCGATTGAGCCACCCAGGCGCCCCACAAAATGAAATCCTGGTTTGGGATTTATCATTCAACTATGTACTGGGGTAGGTTTTGCCTTTATTTATAAGGAATGCACATCATACCTTAAATAACACTTTTAGGTAAAGGTTCAAGATACATAAAAGAAAGAATTTCAGGAATCTGTTTGCATATTCCACATAATTTATTGCTTTAGTAGCTCAAAATAGCTTTCCTTTGTGGGGAGAAATTCCAAGATGGTGGCAAGAAAGGATTCTGCCTCATACAGATACCAGAAGTAAGGGAGAAGCAAGGGCTTCTCACTGCATTTTCTTCACCTACAACATGGATTTGTGACCTAAGAATGGGAACCAGATGGTCTTGTATGGAACTTAGAGTCTTGAGGGAGTGACAAAGCTCAAGGTCAGTTTACAAATATTTGAGGTGGTTGTGGCATTTCAGAAAGCAGTGTTGCTGTAGGACTTGGAGCAGAGAGGGTGGGTGTCAGTGGTGGCTTCTTAGAAGCAGCTCTTGAGGGAGGCTATTTGAGGCTTCCTTTGCTTCAGGCGTAAGCCTGGCACTCTGCCTTCCTCTCAATTCTCTGAGCCAGCCAGCATTTTTCCCTCAATTGCTTTTCTTCTTAAATTGGGCTGGATTGTTTTTAGTCAAGAAAGCTTAATAGTACATTTCAATTACAAATGACTTTATCTATTCCCATGAAATCAGGCAACTGAATACAATACTGGATTCAAGAGCAAACTTTTCCTTTTTAAAGATTTTATTTATTTTTCATTTGAGAGAGGGAGAATTGAGAGAATGAGTAGGAGGAGGGGCAGAGGGAGAAGCCGAGGACCTGTGCAGCAGGGAGCCCGATGTGGGACTCGATACCAGGACCCTGGGATCATGACCTGAGCTGAAGGCAGACGCTTCTCCGACTGAGCCTCCCCGGTGCCCAAGCCAAACTTTTCTTTTAAAATATTTTACAATTGGGGCGCCTGGGTGGCTCAGTAGGTTAAGCCTCTGCCTTTGGCTCAGGTCATGATCTCAGGGTCCTGGGATCGAGCCCGGCATCGGGCTCTCTGCTCAGCAGGGAGCCTGCTTCCTCCTCTCTCTCTGCCTGCTTGTGATCTCTGTCAACTAAATAAATAAAATCTTAAAAAAAAATATTTTACAATTAAAAGTTCTCACTGATTCAGTCTGCATTGTAACACTGTCAATTTAACTCCTGTGAAAATGCATTTCTATGGTTTGAGAGTTAGTCATGGAAGCAACTGCGGCTTCTATGCATCTCAATTCCTCAGACTAGTTGAGTAAGTTATGCGAGTGACTTGTTATATTCAGGCCTTGACTCAAAAAAGAAAGTTCTTGTATCCATCCCACAGTGCCTGCTAACATTGCCCCTGGCCGTTATTGGGAAATTTAAAGTACTCAGTTTGTATTCAATTTATCATAGGACAGTCTTCTTTAAAACCAAATTAGGATTTTTAAAAAAAAATTATCCAGCCAAATATATATATCAACCCAATTTCAAAATGTCCATATCACATACAAAAAAATGTCAGCTTTGAGTTAGCCATGTTGATTTAGTACAGTCAGATTTTGGATCAACTTTACCAGTGCTGGGAACTATACCAAATCAAATAATTCTGCCTGATTTTGAAGACTACTTTTTCCCAAGGTGTTGCAAGTTGCTCCCTGCAGTGTCTCTTCTTTTGCCTGAATATGTTCACACTTTGGAACTAGTATAAAAATGCTGAGAGCAGGAAAATACTTCCTCCTCCTACGACCTCAGACTAAGTTCTGTGGCCAAAAGTGTGTTGTACATTAGTGATCCAAACTCTACTCTCACCCCCTCCAAATATACACTTGTGAAAGATAAAATATTTTTTAAAATATTTTTTAGGTTGAATTAAAACGACAAAGACCTTCTCCAAAACAAGATGAGCATGACAGTGGACCTAAAAAGTCAGATACACCCTGGAAAGGAGGGCAGAAACCACAGGCTGACACAAAGTCCAGGACTAGAAAAAGGCAGAAAAGGCCAGGACAGTAAAGGCAATGAAACACCCCACTCACAGTGAAGGCCCTGAGCTAGGCTGGGAGCTGAATGTGGGAAGGGTTGTCTCTTACCTGAAAGAGAACACTGAAAAAATTCTGCATCTTCTTTCTTTTTTGGACCCAAGTACCTGTGATGGCAAGACCAAGCATACACTGGGTCTACTTCCTACTGTTTCCATGACCAGATCTGCAATATCCTCAAAGTGTTACTGAGCAGAAAGACTCCTGAGGCCATATTACGGCTAAGGCAAAACTTTCAAAATAGGAGAAAAGAATGCAGAAGAAAAGAAAAAGCAGAGCAAACCGCCCCCCGCCCCGGGTTCCAGGCAGGAGAGCAAATCAAAATTCTAAACCCCAGAAGGACACCAAATATTAAGGAAGAAAATAAACTCAATAATCAGGACAATTCACCCTGGTTGGAATATAAATCAAAAAATGACTGTTAAAGAGTCTATAGAGAAAAAGAAAAGAATTACATTCACACACACACAAAATAAATTAGCCAGATATGAACAGCCAGATATAAAGACAGAAATGAATAAGGAACGTTTACAAAAAGTAAGAAACTGTAGAAATGAAAAATACAGCTGTTGACAGAAATATCAGCCTGAAAAAAAAGTTTACAGGGTAACTCTAGACTAGTCCTATTCTAAGGATTAGTGAATTGAGAAACAATTTTGAAGAAATCATCCAAAATACAGCAGAGGATTGATAAAGAAAAGACAAACATAAAGGAGAAAGCATAAGACACATAAGGTATATTGGGACATTGCATTATTTATCTCTTAGAAAATAAAAAGAATAAGAGAAGATCAACATTTAACGGAATAATGACTGAAAATTTTCCACAATTTTTAGTGAAACAGAAGTTCTCACATTGAAGACATATTCTGAATTCTTAACAAGATAAACAAGAATCAATTTTGTGACTCAAACACAAGGGTTGAATCTAATGTGGTGCCCAATGTAGAGTTGTTTTCAATAATTTTTTTCTTTGTTTTTATCTCTGGAACTTAGAGCAACAGACTTAGAATCTAAATATTGTTTAATTCAACCATTCTTACAATGTTTGAATGCTGGGAGACAATTATCCATGGGTCTCTCCCGTTTCTGCATGTCTTATATTAGCTTTGTTTCCAGACTGTATTTCCAAGAATGCTTGTATAGCAAATGGTGGAAATTAGAGATAGTGTCTCTCTCCATGACAGATGGAAGTTGTTTGCTTAACAAAATAGTAAAGATAATGTCTGCTCCAGGACAAAGTTTGGGCAGGTTCACTAGCCCTTCCCTTTTCAAAGATTAGAGTTTCCCAAGGTCAGGGTCCCTACACTATCTGGCAAACCCACTGTATACACCAATCTATTTAGGTCATTCCAGATCAGCACTAGGATTTGTGGGACAAGAATAACCATCATGAATATAAAACTTATGTTCCTGGCTTAACAAGAATAGTAAGGTCCTTTGTCTCTGATCCTGGAGTGTCATATCTTCTGCCAATATGCTTGTAACTGGCAGGTCAACTTATTAGCTTGCAAGTAAGGTAAAATCTCAAATTTTCCATAGTTCTTGAGTACCCAGCATGATGCTGGTACACTTCAATTTCTGTTCATTTTGTTTGTTTGCTTGTTGTTTGTCCACTTGCTCTGGGAAGTGTGGGATTGTGGCTGACTACAGTCACATTTTGTGAACTACAGTCACAAAAAGAAGGAAGGAAGGACATGTGTGAGCCCAGGGCCATCTCCTCACTGTAAACTACATGCCTCCTTCCTTCTTCTCTGTAATTCATTCCACTCACAATGTAATGTTTCCTCACTACAGGTATATGAGTTCTGTTTCTCTAGCAAGGCTGTAAACTCATATAGGCAAGGCCTAACCTCCAGAGATGTCTACTATCATTACTCTGTTTACTCATGTGAATAAAGCCTGGGTTTAGGTACCAGGATCTGAATTCCTGCTAGGTCATTCATTGCCTATGTTGCCTTGTAGAAGTTAATTAGCCTCTGTAAACTTTGGTTCTTCTCAGCTGTGAAAATGGAGTGTCCTATATCAGGGATGTTACAAAATCACATGAGATAATATAAAGTCCTAACAATGTCTGGCACACAGTTAGGCATTAAACAAATAGGAATGAAACATGTGACCCCTGACAGGAACTCAAATAGAATCACCTTTTAAGTCATGCACCATTTTCTTTTTTTTTTTTTTAAAGACTTTATTTATTTATTTGACAGACAGAGATCACAAGTAGGCAGAGAGGCAGGCAGAGAGAGAGGAGGAAGCAGGCTCCCTGCTGAGCAGAGAGCCTGATGTGGGGCTTGATCCCAGAACCCTAGGATCATGACCCGAGCCAAAAGCAGAGGCTTAACCCACTGAGCCACCCAGGCGCCCCCATGCACCATTTTCCACTTACTTCTCCTCACTTAGCCCTTAAATAATGATATGCTCCTTAAATGAAACTAATAGAATTCTCAAGAATAAACTGAAACTACAAAAGGCTACCCTTTGACTTAGCACTGTGTCTAGGAACTTATCTTAAGAAAAGAATAATAAGGGATTCATGTGCAACTCTGTTCATTACAAAGTTACTTATCAGAGATAGAAACAATTAGTAACAATCTAAATATCTAATAATAGGGGATTATTTAAATCAATCATTAAAAAGTCATACAAGGTAATGCTGGCAGTATTTAAAAAATCTGTCATAGAATAATATGAATGACATGGATTTAATGACATGGCTATTCACTCTTCAGTGGAAAAAAGCAGGCTCCAACACATAGATCAATGGAAGAGGATAGAGAGCCCAGAAATAAACCTACTCTGGTCAATTAATCTATGAAAAAGGAGGCAAGAATATACAATGGGATAAAGACAGTTTCTTCGATGGTATTGGGAAACTTGGGCAGCTACGTGTAAAAAAATGAAACTGGACTACTTTCTTACACAAAAATAAAGTCAAGATGGATTAAAGACCTAAATGTGAGACCTGAAACCATAAAACTAAAAGATAACACAGGCAGTATTCTCTTGGACATTGGTTTGGACATTGGCCTGGACATTGGCCTTAGCCACATTATTTATGGACATGTTTCTTCAGGCAAGGAAAACAAAAGCAGAAATAAATTGTCAGGACTACATCAAAATAAAAACCTTTTGCACAACAAAGGAGACCACTAACAAAATGAAAAAGCAACCTACTGAATGGGAAAAGATATATGCAAATGATATATCCAATAAGGGATTTAATATCCAAAATATATAAAGAACTTTTACAACCCAACATTAACAAATAATCTGATTAAAAATGGAAGAAGACATGAATAGACATTTTCCCAAAGATATACAGATGACCAACAGACATGAAAAGATGTTCAAGATCCCTAACCATCAGGGAAATGCAAATCAAAACCACAATGAGATATCACCTCATACCCGTCAGAATGGCTAGTATCAAAAAGACAAGAAATAATGTGTTGGTGAGGATGTGGAAAAAAGGGACTGTTCACACACTGTTGGTGAGAATGGAAACTGGTGTAGTTACTCTGCAAAACAGTATGGAGATTCCTCAAAAAATTTAAAATAGCAATACCATACAATCCAGTAATTCCACTAATAGCTATTTACCCAAATAAAATGAAAAACTAATTTGAAAAGATATATGCACCCATGTGTTCACTGTGCCATCATTTACAATAGTCAAGATATGGAAGCAACCCTACTGTCTATGGAAAGGTGAACGGGTAAAGAAGATTTAGTATAACTATATAATGGAATATTACTCAACTATAAAAGGAATGAGATCTTGCCATTTGAAAAACATGGATGGACCTAGAGGGTATATGCTAAGTAAAACAATCCAACAGAGAAAGACAAATATTGTCTCATTTCACTTATATGTGGAATCTAAAAAACAAAACAAACAAACAAAAATCCCCAAACAGTCTCATAAATACAGAGAACAAACTGGTGGTTGTCAGACGGGAGACAGTATGGGGGATGGGTGAAATAGGTGATGGGGATTACCAAGGGGAAAAAAAAGCAGGTTCCAGGACACATATAAATAGTATTCTAATTTTTAAAAAACATATATCCATTCATAAGATACTAGAAGGTTATAGATTAAAATGATATACTTGATTCATTTTGTTGTATACTTCTCTGTATCTTCTTAGTTCCCTGACATAAACATATATACTATCTATAATAAGTAAAAGGCATATTCAATATTACATAAACTATACATAGTAGATTATTAGAAACCCAAATAGGAAGTAGGAGTAATGATATTTAAAATATTTCTGAATAGAGTTCAACCAGAAAAAAATGATACCAAGAAATAATACTTACCAGAAAGTCTTTTCAGGTTTATGTCTCTTTTTAAGTCCCAAATATAAGATACCTTAACTTTATGGAAGATCAGAAAACACAAGAAAATGTATGCCAACACTAATCATCTACTAAAGTTTACGTTCTTTATTCTGATAAAGTTGTTTAGAAAATGCTGCAAGCAACGTTACCAATATCGGGATGCAACTCACCACATGAATTCACTTTTCATGCAAATATCCCCTTATCTCAGAACCCACAGTGCACTAATTTAAATGAGTTCTTTTTTTTTAACCTTCAGCACTATCGCATTATAAAACTGTGCAGTGTTATTAGGTGATGTTTGGACTTTGTGAATGAAGATGTTATTCGATTACCTGGCCTTTTCTGTGCCTCCCATGCCTTGATGAATGCCGATGAATTCCATGAGCTGTTTTTGCAACATCACGTTTTTGCCCTCGATTTGAGTAATGAATTTATGCTGTAAAAGATCTGACACTGTTGGGCGCTTTTCATAATCTTTAGTCAAGCACCTGCACTGGCCAAAAAAAAAAAAAAAAAAGAGAGAGAGAGAGAGAGCAAGAGAGAAGGAAAGAAAGATGTAATTACTAGATAAGTTCAAGTTTTGACGTTATTATTCATACTCCTAACAACTAGTGTAACACAAGAGAGCAACGCTCCTCACAGTGTTCATCCTGAGAGGCATGTCTCAAAGCATGTTAACCTGCAATATGGCGGAACGCATGTTTGTGAACAAGGACACGTCTGAGAGCAAGGCCACGTAGCCTTCCCAGCTGCTGACTAAACACGGCCCCCTTGTGCAAGCATGCTGGCATAGAGGTGAGGAAACACAATCTCCCCTGAAGGCCCCTTTACAAGCCAGCAGCTAAAGAATTAAGGATTGAAGTCATTACAGTTTGAAAACTTATCTAAAATTAAAACAAACTTTTCCATTTCCCTCCCCTAATGCTTTTAAAGGCTTCTCGGTTGATCTATTTCTTTTCTACGTGATAAAACTGCTAAACTAATGTGCTGGGGATGTTTAAATTCCACATCGGTGCACATCTTTGGGGGTCTAGATTGTAGCATGAGAAAGGATAAAGTTAGTGAGGACACTTGAAACAACATCACAGGAGGGACAGTTGAACAAGTAGGACATTGAATCAGCCATGACAGCTGTCTTCAAATATCTGGAAGATATTTGAAGATTCGACTAGTTTTCAGTGGTCACAAGAGACAAAGAACCCAGGATCGATCTGTGGAATTATGAGAGAAAGAGATTTGAGGGCAGCATATGGAAGAACTTTTCAACAGTTAGGCTTCTCAAAGTTACAATGGGCTGCATGGGATAGGATCACCTTGATTAGGGATGAGGACATCCTGATGGGATGGCCACTCAGTGCACATGCTTGGGAAGGATTTATGCCACGGATATGGCTTGGACTGTGTCAACCTCCAGTACCCTTCCCACCCTGGGATTCAGAGGATCTGGGCTTGTGAGACAACTGATCAATGCTGGGCTGGCACTTGGTGACATAGAAAAAAAAAAAAAGAAAGAGGAAGAAGGAGCCATGCCTTGACTTGGGTCGTGGCATTTCTAATCTGTACTGTCACTCCTCCTGGGTTGATGATTTGGCCATTTACTTTCCTGGGCTTAACCAGTAACATATTTCCCAAGGATGGTAAAATACACTAAGGAACCAGGATGATGATATCTGAGCATTATGACTAAGTGCTCTTCGTGATCATTTAGTTTAACAGAATGCATCCTTTCCTGACATCTGGAGCTCTTGGTCAATGGATTGAGTATAGTCACATATGCGACTCTTTTCTCCAAGTAAAAGTGTATCAAAGAGCTGGTATGTACCAGGCACTATGCAGGACGTTACAGGGACAAGTAAGGCATATTCAGTCCCCTGAAGTTCCTGTCTGGGAAGAGAGGCTTCCAAACAGCTGTTCCTCATGGAAGAGGAACAAAACACAGCGAGAGCACACAGGGAAGAATGCTAACTAGCTGCTGGGAGGAAGTTGGGAAATGTTTCCTGCGGCGGTGGTGGTGGGGGGGGCGTGTGAAGTGCGTCAAAGCCACAAGTTCCACTGAGGATCTCTGTGGAAGGACCGCAAACATGGGGCACAATTACAAATTGTTGGAGCCCTTCAAAGTTCTCAGTGATTTCTCCCAGAAGATATGTAAGGTCTGACTACACTTCATCAAATCTTCTGTACTGCACGGTCCGTACCCAATAACAGATGCTCATGTGAAAACTGGGGAACAAAATTTGACTATCAGTCCCCAGGTTTTCATACCCCTTAACTCTAAGCCTTTTGTCTTTACAGGAATAAGGGAATAAGCAGATACTCTTCGTAGAAACACCAATGACTCTAGTATGGGTATGACTGGGTCCTCCACTTTCTTTGCCCTTTCTACATTTTCTGAGTGGTGTCCGACACACATAATCTTTTTTTTTGGGCGGGGGGGGGAATTTATTTATTTATTTGAGAGACAGAGAGCATGAGCAGGGGGAACAGCAGAGAGAGAAGCAGACTCCCTGCTAAGCAGGGAGCCCAACCTGGGGCTCGATCCCAGGGTCCTGGGATCATGACCTGAGCCAAAGAGACACTTAACCAACTGAGCCACCTAGATGCCCTGACACATGTAATCTTAATGTCCCCTGTCTCCCATTTACAACTTGGAGTCATCCTTTACCTTATTTATCAATATTATTGTTGTTTATGGTGAGGACATAATAAAATTGTGATAAGAGGTTTGTGGGGCAGATATTCAGAAACTGTTGACTCATATCTTCCAGTCGATTGCCCAGAGGCACTGCCCTTGTGCTAAATATTTGTCAAATTAAAATGTCCACTGAATTTCAAATAATAAGCATTTTATCAAACAATTATCTGATTCAGTGACTGCAGTGAAAATTCCAACTGTGAAGGGAATGAGTGATGCAGATAAATAAAGGGTTAAAAATAGTGGACTGAACCAACAGTGGGTGAGTAGGTGGGAGATGGGAGGGTGTGACTTGCAAAAAGCAGGTAGATGGAAGGATGTGTTTATGGACCATGAAGCAACCTCAGAGGCATAGCTATCTTTAAGCACATGAACATGACCCTAAGATCATTATTTGAGCAATAATGGATTCACCAAACACTCAGAAGACAGTACAAATGCTGGTTTTGTAGACAATAGTGGACACCCTCTGGGGCTGTTCAATAGATAAGAAATAAGGAAGAGATTCAGAAGTGTTGTAAAAGGCACATTTCCAAGTTCTAGCAGGATGGTGTCTCTTGGTTTTTTAAAAAAAGGCTCTGTTGTTACTCACTTGCTAATGAAGTCATTGAATTCTGCTGACCATATCTCAGGCTGCCTTAGTTTGGGGGGTGGATTCCTAGAAAAAATAAGAACCAAGGTTGGATTGCGCACATTGGTCAGTCGGTACAGAGTCAGAGCTGAACAGACTAGAGCATGAGTGAGATTGGGGGTTCTTCCAGGCATAATCAAGCATGACCACAATTTTCTGATTCAAAGACAGATGATTAGTTATTAAGCATTCTTCATATAAAATGACAGCTTCCTTGTTTCTCAGATAGCACTTAATATATGACCCAATTTTTCTGATCATTTTTTTCTTTTAAGGAATCTTTTTCCTTTTACCTGAGTGCCCTAGGAGGAAACATCTAAACTTGGCAAAATAGAAACAGCGAATACTGGGGAATTTTAAAATTTTTATTATTTTTTTTAACTTGAGTCCTGCAGAAGTCTCTGAGGAATAGCCAGGGTACACAGAGGTGACCTGAAAGGTGGATCTTTCAGAGTACAAGGGACACCGCAGCAGACAAGAGCAGAGTAGAATGCCTTTAGTAGGAGTTGTTCTGTTGCTGCTGGAAACAAGGTTATGGAAGTAAGGAACTGGAAAATATGATTAGCTGGAAAGCTCTGAATGCCACTTAAAATATTTTATTAGTTGCCTTTAGTTAAAGGCCAAACAAATCTTGTTCTTCTTTGGCATGTTCATGAATACAAAGGCACATCCCTTGAAAATGAGGCTGATCTAACTCCGTCATCAAGCAGCACCGATCAACCATGATGGCTGAATTCGCTGAAATACTGCTTTCCACTAATCCTAACAGCTCTTTGTTTTCATTAGTGGGATGGAAACACTTTGTCTTCAGTTCTGCATTACTCCTTAAATAGCTTATAATGAAATTAGTGTACAGTTTATACAGGCTCATTAAAGAAAAGTGCAGCCACTCATCTACCCTAGATCATGCCTCGAGCTCATTGTACAAGTCTTAGGACTATCCGAAGATTGCTGATTTGCACATTAAAAGAAGTCATTCTCTTCCCCAAGAATCTTGCTTTGCTTCTTGTCCTCCTGAAAATCTCCCAAGATTTATTGGTTTGCTTGGAGTACAACAAAGTTTTGATGATTTTAGAACATTCAGAACGGGGTAGCTTTTCAGAGCCCTTATTTTTTTTTTCCTCATTATTTCTATAGCTCATGTTCTAAGACCTTCATGCTAGAGATATAATGGTGGCAGAAGTAGGAGGAAGTAAGTAAGAGGATGCAATTTCCAGAAGCACCTTGCTCTCAGGTACACGAAACATCAGTGTTGTCATCCCTTGTCCATCCAGGGTTATCACCAAGAATCACTGCATCCAGCTAACTCTGGTAGTTTAAACCATAAATAAAAGGGCTCAGGAAGTGTAGTGCTTCATGCCAACACTAAGAGTTAGGAAATGTATATATTTTTTCTGTTTTCCTCATATTTAATGAAATGTCTTAGACTTGGCATAGGTTTTCTATTCTTTTTTGTAATCTTATTTCCCCACTTACCAACCAAACAGCATATTTTACAAATAACTAGACCTGAGATTTACTTAGAAATTGTTAATGTAAAGGATGATAAAGTCATGATAATTTAGAACATAGGTATCAGAAAGGAAGTTCAAAGATAAAGTGAAAAATAACATTCAAAAATCTTTGGTCTTCTACTGATTTAAATACGTGCCAAATATTCCAAATAGACCCCTTTCAACATGAATGGAACATATTGGCATTATTTCTTTAGAACTGGAGAACTGTTCCCCAGGGCTTTGAATATATGGTCCCAAGTGCTATAGGCATTAAGATGACAAAATTTGTTTGAAAAAAGTATGTAACTTATCACCTTACCACTGCCCTGGGTGTGCATTCTACTGGGACTACAGTACCAGGCATAATCTTTAAGACAGTCCTCAAAAGGGAACACCTATATCATAAAAATAGGCAGTCTTTTCAAGTCAGTGTTCTGAAATGTCTAGGAACTAACCAAAACATATATAAAATAATATTTAATTAATAATAGGATAGACACAGGAACGTTTATCAATATATCCACCGAAGGGAAAGGTCTACACAGAGAGGAAAGTGCTTTCATGACTCCAAAGGGATTATTCTAAGTTTACTGTTTTATGTGAATACATTCAAATATTAACATATTTAAAGTCTTTGCTATTGTATCAGTAAATTTTGTGTATCATTTTATTAATGATATCATTTTAAACCTCCAAAGAGAAGTCTTAGCAAGTAGTAAAAAAAAAAAAAAAATCACTGGATTGATAGAGCAAAGCAAAGTCAATCACTGTGGCACCTATGGTGGCCCCGGGCTTTACTGACAAATTTGGGAGTAGATAAAGAGTGGGAGGAACTGCTGCTCTCAGAGCTCAAATCCCTGCAAAAGGAAGACACACCAAGTACCTAGAGAAAGCTCTTACTTAGATCAGGGAAATGAAACCACTGAGTACATACAGTGTTTCAGAAGAGGCAGAAGATATCCCAGGCCACTGTGCTCCCACTTTGCTAAAATACATTGACTATTTCCCTGATGAGCACCAGCTGAAGGGAGAAAGATGGGCTACAGACACCGTACCCCCCATGTTAGTCCTCTGACCTTGGAATTTTGAAGAGCGCTCTCATGGGATGCAGGTTGGCTAGCGGAGGCTCTCCATCCCCTAGCTCGATGGCCGTGATCCCCAGGGACCAGGTGTCACACCTGGCATCATAAGTGGTATCCAATTGCTGTTCACATGCAATCACCTAGCAGAAAATGCAAAATAAGTAAATAAATAAATAAATAAAAACAAAACCAAAAACAAACCAGGGTGAAGTTTGTGATTTTAGCAAACACTGTAGCAAAAGTAAGCACGAAAGTCCCAAGTTTTATATTAAAAATTCATGTGACAAATATTTACAAGTTTTAGTCCTAATAGCCCCAAAGTGAAAACAAGCCAAATGTCCATCAACTGGTGGTGGGTAAACAAAATACTGTGCATACATACAATGGAATATTATTCAGCCATCAAAAGGAACGGACCATTGATGTATGCTACAACATGTGTAAACACGAAGAGAAAGAAGCCAGACACAAAGGCCACATACTGTTATGATTCCATTCACATGACACGTCCAGAAGAGGGAATTCCATAGACAAAAAGCACATTAGTGGTTGTGTAGCATAGGACAGCTTGGGAGGAAATGAGGAGTGACTGCTAATGAGTAAGGGGTTTCTTTTAGGGGGAAAGAAAATGCTCTAAAATTAGACTGTGATGATGGTTGCACAACCCTGTGAACATACAGTTAACAATCATTAAACTGTACATATCAAATGAGTTAATTCTATGGTAGATGAATTATATCTCTAAAAAGCTGTTTAAAATAAAAAACACATTCAGATGAATTTTCTCTTCTTTTGGGTCTCTTGGTCTTCCTTAGTATAAAAATGTATTTTGCCCCACCAACTTTTTTTGTTGTTGTGTTGTTATTTTTTGACATCATATATGTGGTCTAGGAATAGCTCACCAAAGGCTTGGGTGAATTTTTGCTCCAATATGCCTAAAAAATCCTTAGCTTATACTTTCCTAGGGTTACTGTAAATACTATCCCCTTTTTCTTGGCAAAGTATCGTGGCTTGTAAAAATGAAGGGTCACCTACCACGGTTACTCTTTCCCTAGTCTCTTTCATCCTGAAACACACACGGACCCCAGTCTGGGAAGGATGGCTTTATGTAACCAGCAAATGCTTCCTCTGAACTAGAATTTAATTTAAAAATGTCAGTAGAGAATTCCACTGTTCAACTGATAAATGAACAATATTGCCTCTGAGGCCCTAAAAACACTGAAATAATTCTATGCCATTAGTTATGGAGAATATATTAAATTTTATTTACTTTGCTGCTTTCTAATTCTATGAGATTGGTCATTAATAACATAGAGCTGGTGTATAACCCATGACTTCACGAGTTAGAGAGCTGGTTATTCAAAATATATATACATCAACAATTCTAGGTAAGTGGAAATTTATTGAAATACTGCCAATCATTCATAATTTGGGAAATGTTTATTACAGAAAAATAAGTACAATATGCATAAAATCTGGAACATGCACATATTTACACGACAGCTTGAAAAGATCACAGTGAGGGCACTTGGGTGGCTCAGTGGGTTAAAGCCTCTGTTTTCGGCTCAGGTCATGATCTCAGGGTCCCTGCATTGGGCTGTCTACTCAGCAGGGAGCCTGCTTCCCCCCTCTCTCTCTGCCTGCCCCTCTGCCTACTTGTGATCTCTCTCTGTCAAATAAATAAATAAAATCTTAAAAAAAACCCCACAGTGAACCTTTCTCTTTTAGGTAACAACCACTGGTTAAGCAGAAAAGAACTTTCAAACTGTGTTTGTGCTATTGGAGTTTTACTAGTAACAAATAATGACTTATCAGTAAAACAACAGTCCCGTAATTGCATATTAAGAAGTGTCAATTTTAATTATTAACTCATTTAATACTCTGGTAATTAAATTTTAGATCGATCAAAATATTTTCTCTTACTTAGACAGTGGTTCCAAGATCCACTAATCAAAATTGCTTTTTTAACTAGAAGAAAACTTAAATACCTAACAATGGCTTTGTTACTATAACATGGAAAATACAAAGCTAGGTTATTAACTATTTAATATTAATCAAGTAATAACATAATTATTACATAGTATAGTATTTATATTATTGTTTTTCTATATTACTAAAATACATAAATAAGCTGCACTGTTTAATATTAACCCTATATTTTATTAATTTCCAATTTTAAAATTTTTTTCATAAGCTTTTAAAATACTACTAATATATCAGAACAAACTGAAGAAACTCTCGCTTAACATTCTCTTACTCAATTTTGGTTTTCTCTATATGACCACACTTCCTATTTCTATTCCAAGGTGTACATCCTGTTTTGAATCCAGGGTACCTGGCTGGCTCAGTTGGTTAAGTGTCTGCCTTCATTTGGCTCAGGTCATGATCTCAGGGTCCCGCCCGGGATTGAGCCCTGTACAGGGCTCCCTGCTCAGTGAGGAGTCTGCTTCTCTCTCTCCCTCTGCCTGCCATTCCCCTGTGTGTGCTGCTCTCTCTCTCTCTCTGTGTCAAATAAACAAAATCTTAAAAAAAAGCTTTTGAATTCACTGGAATTTTTAAAATTCTAAAGATAATGTATCCTTTCTCATGTTTTATGTTCCATTTACATTTCACTTTTTTGCAAGTACTAATTGAATTAATATTAAAATAGAAACAGCACACAAGGGTTTAATCCCCAAACACATTTCATTCTAAGGCTTTGCAATATTAATGTAGCATTTGAACCACTTCCCGCCCTTGACTCCCTGGAAAATGGTAAATAAATAGCAGAACATTTCCCAGAGGTTGAAGAGAGAGCTTTCAAACATAAGTGTTCTTTATGGATAAACATCATTAAAAAGATTAAAGGCATTAAGAGTGGCTGTGGAGGGAAGATGGGACTCTAGAAAACTTTTTCCCTCAGGAATTTTGGCAGTTCATCCACAACTTCCCAAAGGTAACGGTTTGAAAAGAGTCTATTTAAGTTCAATGTTGCCCCCAAGCAAGACAGGCCCAATGTAGGAACCTGTGATACAGGTTAGTCACCACAAATCTGATCTTCAAGGCTAGGGATTTTCCTAATATTTCTACTATAAGATTAATAATACGGATGCATGTTAAGCAATTAAAATCAAATTTAATTTAAAAAATTAAGGCTGCAAGCAGTTTCTCTTTACCTCATCTGATTCATTCATTCACTCCTTCATTTATTCATGTTCATTCATAGTCCATTTACTGAGCACCTCCCATGTTCCTTCTCACACACGCAAAAACCTTACATAAAAATAACTGACGTTTTCTTCTAGTACCTTCCAAAACACATATGGAGATAGAGTATGCATGGAAAGGCAGGTCAGAAAAGATCAAATATTACATCTGTCCCTCTCAAAACTATCTGACCTCAGGAGCCATCCAAAATGGCGTTCCTACGGAGGTGTTCCGACGGTGCCGAGTGCTGGTGAGCTGTGCAGACACACCTGAAAGAAAGACACAAGACTTCAATTCTTGCATTAATTACTCAGGCAAAGAGACTCCAACGGCAGTATATTTCCTTACAAACTACCATTAAAATTCTGTTCCTTTAAATTTGCCATGGGACTTGAACTTCATATTAAAGTATTCTAAGTCAGGATTTCCTCATCGCCAAAATACAGAATGGTCCTCTAATTTTCTGTTTCTCATATCCAACATCTCTATCATTAAAGCCCCATGTCAAGTTTTATTCTTCTATGCTGACAGCTGGTCCTGATCATACTAACCTTTATTTTTTGACCTCCTATATTTTTAACTACCTGTCTATATTATGTAGTTTGGCATGTAATTGTTATTTGAATGATAAGATTCCTCCCCTCTCTCCTCCTCCCTTTGCCTACTACAAAATTCAGGTGAGTTTGAAACTTTTTCTATGGTGGTATGCATATAGTAGATTTGTGAATGTGAATAAAATTATTTTCCATCACATGATAAACATTGGAAAAAAATCACACCTGTCTAGAAGTTTTAAATTAACGGTATCTATTTAATCCAATAATGGAAATACAATCAGTTCTATTCCTTTAGAGAGATTATAGAAGGAAGGACTACAATGAAGAGGTAAAACCAAAAATTTCAATCATGTCATCCCACTAATTACACCTGGTTAGATATAATCACAATTGACCTTTAAGAAGATTAGGAGTAAAGTCTCTTCTTACATTTCACATTCCTGCTCCTCATGCAGACAGCAGGCCTGGCCTGGTTACCTCTGGCCTTCCAGTGCTCTTCCCTTGAACAGCTCTGAACTTGATGGGTTACACCCAAACCATGGGCTTCCCTTCCCTGATTTCCCTGTTTTGAAGATTTTATTTATTTTAGAAACAGAAAGAGTGAGAGCAAGAAGGGGGAGAGGCAGAGAGAGAGTCTCAAGCAGATTCCATGCTGAGCCTAGAACCCAATGCAGGACTTGATCTCACAACCCTGAGATCATGACCTGAGCTGAAACCAAGAGTCGCACACTTAACAGACTAAGTAACCCAGGCATCCCCTGATTTCCCTGTTTTGAAAAGTGCCTCCAAGGTTGTCACATTTATTTTAGGCTTTGTCTATTTATCTTACAAGCCAAGTAAGACAAAGGCATTAATTAAGATTTAAATTTGGATTTATTTGATTCTTCCAAGTTGGCATTTGACATTTATCATGAAACTCAAAGGCCATATTCAGCCAAAAGGGTATTTTGATGGTGGAAATACGTTTAAATATTGGTGGAGTATACTTGGGTGTAGGGGTAGGCAGTATGTTTCAGTGCCATATTAACTGCATCTCACAATGACCTAACCTACCTATTCCACTGATGTATAGTATAAATCCTGCTCCAAACAGAATCTTCATCTATGGCCTTCAAATTCTGTCTTTGAAAAAGTTAATCTTTTGACAGAAAAAAATATCCTCACTAAATAATTTTTCAAATTCAAGGGAGATGATCTAATCTGTGCATGAAGATTGTCTCTTAAATATTTTTTAACAGTTTACCTGAAGAAAGAGCATCATTGCTTAACAGGACATTTCTCGAGAATATACCCCCTACCTCCATCTCTACTCCAGGCATTTTAACCTTTAGAAAAATTAAATTTAAATCTAAACATTTCATATTGTCTTTTTCTATAAATTAAAAGAAGTGATTAAGCTCAGATTTTATGAGAGCATCAGAATATTGTAATTTATTTACATAAGTGGGAAAAGCACATGGATTTTTTTTTTTTTTTTGAGATTTTATTTATTTGAGAGAGAGAGAGAAAGAGAGAGCATGAGCAGTGCGAGGGGCAGAGTGAAAGGGACAAGCAGACGCCCTGCTGAGCATGGAGCCAGATGTAGTCTGATCCCGGGACCCTGAGAACAGGACCAGAGCCGAAGTCAGATGCTTAACCAACTGAGCCCCCTGGGTGCCCCGCAAATGGATGTTAAAATCAGTTCAATTTAAAACTGATTCTAAACTTACTGAGATTTATTCTAAGGTATCTATCTATCTAAATTTACATTTTACTTGATCCTGTTGCACATTTTTGTCTCAATTTCTTAAAGAAAGTTTAAAAATTCAAATGTCATTTAACTGAAATGTAAAGGGAAAGGAAAAAAAAAAAAAACCCACAACCAAGTAATAAAAAAAAAATCAAAAGTTTTGCTCCAGGCAGGAAAATGACCTTTTAGAGTAATCATGTGATATATTTATTCTCTTTTTGAATATGAAGAAAAGATTACAACACTAGGGTTGACATTTCTCAGCAAGTAGTCATGTCCTGGTGTCTGAATTTATAACCATGGATGTTTGGAAAGGACCTTCCTGCCACACTCCACAGGAAATAAATACATGTGGAAAGATACTAGCAAAAGGTTTTTTAGGGTGTGATATGTGACCCAAGGTAGTCCATTCAGGTTCTTTTTCTTGGAAACGTGAATCTTGAGTGGAGTGGACTCTCAGGGAGGAGCTAACTAGAGCAGAGTCATCCAATGGCAGGGCTCGAAGGTCCAAGTGACGCTGCCCTTGAGGACAAGGGCTGCCATGGCCCTTCCTATGAGGCCAGATAGCCCAGCTTCTTCTCCCTTGACTTTGTAAGCCTGTTGGTGTTGTCTTCAGTATCCTTGCCTCAGTTAGTCAGAGTTAGTTTCTGTTGCTCACAAGCAAGGAACTCTAGCTAACATAAGACCCAAATGATTTTACACACAAAGGAGCAAATTAATAAGAGTAATAGTCAATAATGTGTTTACAAGGTCTATGAGTTATTAGGTTTTATATTAATATGAGACTATATTACATTTATATGTTACTATGAGATTAAAATTTTTCTAGGACAGTGTTTGGCCTCCAAACTCTTTAATCACACATCCCAAAGAAGAAGAAATAGATATGGCTACAGATATTCTCCATATATTTTCTATTATATTAACTTATGCATTCTGAAGCACATAAAGATAATTTTAAAGGATGAGATTAAATAATAACTGTATTATGACTATGTCATAATTAGTATGGGTATTTTTTCTGCATCCCCATGATGTCTTGTAAGCATGCTGGCATTGACACCCCCTTCAAAGACCACTGGTCAGAATGTGGGCTAATGAATTAGTGTTCTTGGAGTCTCACATATCATTAAGTGGCTTTTGGGATCCTTCACAAAGAATGTTTTACACCTGATTCCCATACAGGAAAAAGACACTGTAAAACTATAAACAAGAAAACTGTAGCCCAGAATGTGAAGAAGAAAAACAAAAAGTCTCAAGAAAGTGAAAAAGAAACAATGCCACTAGGTAGAATAAAAAAACCTGTGGGTCGGGGCACCTGGGTGGCTCAGTTGGTTAAGCATGTGCCTTCAGCTCAGGTCATGACCTTGGGGTTCTGGGACTGAGCCCTGCATCAGGCTCCCTGCTCAGCAGGGATTCTGCTTCTCCCTCTCCCTCTGTGCCTCCCCTTGCTTGTGTGCTTTCCCTCTCTCTCTCTCAAATATCTCTCTCAAAAAATAAATAAAATCTTAAAAGGAAAACTAACATTTGAGTCTGATAATATTGGATGATATTAATGTTAAAAATAAGACACACAACTGGGCGCCTGGGTGGCTTGGTGGGTTGAAGCCTCTGCCTTTGGCTCGGGTCATGATCTCAGGGTCCTGGGATCGAGCCCCGCATCAGGCTCTCTGCTCAGCAGAGAGCCTGCTTCTTCCTCTCTCTCTCTCTGCCTGCCTCTCTGCCTGCTTGTGATCTCTGTCTGTCAAATAAATAAATAAAATCTTAAAAAAAAAAAAAAAGACACACAACTAGGAAAGAGTGACAGAAGACCTTTGCCAAATTTCAGGTGTGTGTTCAATGTTTCTGTAATCTTTCTTAAACCTCAACATCATTTTACCAACACAACCAAATAGCTTTGAAGCTAGAAGGCAACTTATCAGTCATAAAGTCTAACGTGTTCATTTTCAGCTTAGTAAACTTCAGCTGAAGAGAAAAGTAAGTTTCCCGAGGACATATGACATTTTTATTTGGTATGAATTCTCACAAGTAGCTAAGAAGGTAGAAAAATGCAAAATTCTATTAAAAACGATTGCCATAAATTACTTTAAAAGGCAACAGGAATCCAAATTATGAGTTCAGAAGGCCTAGGAAGTAAAGAAGATTAGGAAAATCATCTTGTCCAGAGAGGAAATAATGGACTAAATCACCAAAGTAAACAGTTATGTAAGCATCTCAAGGGATAAGATGCTAAAAGTTTGGAAAATTCCATTTTCCAACAGGAGGAAAGGAAGGAACAGGAGGCCAGAGGGAAATAGGGCTGAACAGAAAACAGGCTAGAAGAGTGAACAATGATCCATTGAAAGTCAAAGCCTCAGGAACATTAGGAGGTGTATGTTAATGATTCTTAAGCCCTTTGCTTTGATTATATTGAAATTTTCATGCTGTTTTAGGCCCTTCCAACAAGGCTTCCTGGCTGTTTGATTATTGTACAGCCAACTCTGTTCCCTACTGTCTAAGTGCTTCTTCTAGGGAGAAAAAGGTGCCAAGAGATCTCTGAGAGCCTTAGGGAGTTAGAAGAAACATGAAATATGTGGTTTCCAATGTGGTTTCAACAGGACAACTTCAGGAAACTTGATTTGCTACCCATACAGCAAAACCCCTGACATCTAAAGAGGGCAAAGGGAAGAGCATGGGGTTTTGTTGTTGTTGCTAAAAATAAAATACTGCAGGAATGAGAATTGAAATTCTAAAAATATGGATTTTTTTTCAACAAGAAGAGGCCTTAACATTTATTATACCATTCAATATCCTCATTTTGTTGATGAAGTTAAGATAGTGTGAAGATGAATCTGGGCATGGTACCCAAATATTTGGTCAACCATTATTCTGGATGTTTCTGTGATGTATGTTCTGGATGAAATTAACTGTGAATTAAGCAGATTATCCTCGATACCATGGATAAGCCTTGGTCAGTAAGTGAAGGGCCTTAACAGAACAGAGACTGACCTCCACTGGGTAAGAAGGACTTCTGCCAGCAGCCTACCTTTGGACTCAAACTGTAACTTTTCCCTGGGTCTTCAGCCTGCCAGCTTAACATCACATTTTGGAGTCACCAAGCTTTCATAGTCACATGAACAATTCCCTTAAAATAAGTCAGTCTCCTCTCCACCCGCCACCCCTGCCCACCATAGTTGTTGATTCTGTTTCTCTGGAGAACTCTGGCTGATACAGATTTTGGTACCGAGAATAGTTAGAGGAACTGAATCTTAAAGACGAGTCTGGGGTATGATGTGGTGATAGAAGTACACAAAATACCAGCACTGGATACTTCTAATTAAACACTTACAAGAGGCATGGTTCAGGGTGGAATCCTCTGGGCATCTTGACAAAGTAATGAATATACTGAAACTGGCTGGTTTCTACGAATGTTGCTGGACAAAGTGAGGAGAAAAAGAAGGATGAACTCAGGGATTCGAATTCCCAGCTCCAGTGCTGCATAATGACCTGAAGCTTCTATGTCTGCCCTGAAAGAGACCCTTCTCTCCAGTCAATAAAGAGTTGAGATTAGTGAAAGCCAAACCTAGAATCTCCTTATTAAGGGTGTGGGTTGATGGAGGAAGGAATAACTTGGATCAGGCTGAACTTCCCAATAGACCCACTCAGCAGAGACTTTGCATTTAATACTGCAGCTTAGAAAGTCAGAAATTGTTGGCTGGTTGGCTGGGACATGGATGAAAAAGTTGACCTAGTAAATGATCTTGAAATGCCAGAACCATACTGGTTTACTCTAGAGGAAGAGATTCAAAGACTTAGGAAGACTGGAATGTTAGAGTGGATTCTTCATTTCTTCATTTCAGACCTGCTCACCCAACAAGGGAGCATCCAGAGGATGCCTTTCAACATAACTGTGAGAAACCCATTTTTGAGGGGAGCCCCAGCATCCTTGAGAGCTCTTTTACCACTCTTCCGTGTAGGCTATAACTTACATTAGGAGCTGCTGCCATGGAATTAGGAAAGCTAAGTGCAGTGGGAGTAATTGGATCATAGAGTGGCAGGGGCCAGCTGGTGGTCCTTAGTGGCCAAGCACAAGGTGGGCACAGTTACCATAATGGGTGGGAGGGCCATAGCAGTCACCAGAAGTCTCTGAATTGCAGAGACCTGTGCTGTTGCCTAGTTGACCTTGCTGTTACGAAAAGTGAAATAGATGGGAAGCCTACTAAATTCGTTAATCTGAACAAGCAAAATAGTTCTATGTTAAATGAACAAAAGTCTCACTTGAATCATCAAAACAGTCGTGGCCCCTCCATCAGTCCCAAAATTTGAGCTGGTTTATAGACCCAGAACCTCTTGAAGGGGAGGTCACCCCTTGAGAAAGGGACCCAAGTATATTGCCCAAAATGTTCACTGTTAAAACTGCCTCCCAGCCTTCCCCAAAGGGACCAATGGCCTTTTACCAGGGTGTCTGTGCAGGATTTCTAGAGACTAGATCTGAATTGACACCAGTTCCAGGAGACCCCAAATGTCACTGTGCTCTACCAATCAGAGTAGGGACTTAACAGAGGTCAGGTGAGCAACGATGTTCCATTCAGATCCATCTCATGGTAGGCTCAGGCTTCTGTTTCGTCATTGTTAGTTCAGGAGACTGGGGTAAATCAATGACTCTTTATGATTTTGGGGGTCACAAACTGCTTAGTGAGTTTTGTGAAAGCTTTATACTTTCTCATTAGGAAATTCATATTCACATAATGTTTTGCATATAAGGGATATCAAAAACCTCCTGGCATTCTTATACTTAATATAACCAATGACGTCCAAGGTTATCGCCAGCTTTAGCTTTTAGCAAGTCTAAAGATGACACAAGGTAAGTGACTCTGTGCAACCACTACTCCTATCCATACTAATGTGATTTCCCTTGGAAATCTGTCCTCTCTCCAGTCTACCTGGCACTAGATCTTTCCCTTTATTTAATACTCAGCTCACACTGTGTAATGGAGATTGTGTAGTGCTTTCTCTAAAGACATCAAGATTACCCTGCTCACTGCCAAGTCCTTGGCTTTGAACAAATAAACCACGCACTTTGAGCTGTATGTGCATTTGATTCCATATGACTTTGTGCGTGTATATAGATGCATAGCATTGAACCTGTTACAGAGAGTTGAGTACAGTCGACCCTCAATGGGGGGCCTAGGAGTGCCAACCCCCACACACAGTCAAAAATATGCATATAACTTTTTTTAAATTTATTTATTTATCTTTATTTTTTTATTTTTTATTTTTTCATAAACATATAATGTATTTTTATCCCCAGGGGTACAGGTCTGTGAATCGCCAGGTTTACACACTTCACAGCACTCACCATAGCACATACCCTCCCCAATGTCCATAACCCCACTCCCCTCTGCCAACTCCTCTCCCCACAGCAACCCTCAGTTTGTTTTGTGAGATTAAGAGTCACTTATGGTCTGTCTCCCTCCCGATCCCATCTTGTTTCATTTATTCTTCTCCTACCCCCCTAACCTCCCACGTTGCATCTCCACTCATGCTTAGTGAAATAAGTCAATCGGAGAAAGACAACTATCATATGATCTCCCTGATATGAGAAAGTGCATGTAACTTTTGACTCACCAAAAACTTAACTGCTAATAGCCTGCTGTTGACCTGAAAACTTACCAATAACATAAACAGTCAATTGCCACATATTTTGTATGTCATATATGTTATATACTGTCTTTGTACAACAGAGTAAGCTGGAGAAAGGAAAATGTTATTAAGAAAATCACAGGGGTGCCTGGCTGGCTCACTCGGTTAAGTAACTGACTCTTGGTTTTAGCTCAGGTCATGATCACAGGGTCTTAGGATCGAGCCCCATGTCAGCTCTGCACTGATCGTGGAGCCTGATGGAAATTCTCTCTCTCCTTCTCCCTCTGCTCCTCCTGCTTGTGCTCTTTCTCAAAGAAATAAATAAAATATTTTTTAAAAAGAAGAGAAATACACTCACATTACTATACTGGATTACAAATAACACATGTATAAGTGGATCCATACGTTCAAACCTGTGCTGTTCAAGGGTCAACTGTCTATAGAATACTCCTTAAGTATGGTGCACTATTATCACTGATCCCTTCTTATCTCATTTTTTCATTCCCTTTTATTCCCAATTACCTCTCCCATTGTCCTGTCTTCTGTTCCACCATAAAAGTCTTTTTGCTTAAAGCTTTTCAGGAATTGGAATTTTAGAATTACAGATTAAGATCATATAATTTTAGTCTAAACAATTATTTTATAGTAAGAAGAACTGGGGGTGCCTGTATGGCTATTGGTTAAGCATCAGACTCTTGATTTCTGCTCAGGTCATGATTTCAGGGTTGTGAGGTCAAGCCCCAAGTCAGGCTCCATGCCCAACTTATGATGCTCCTTCTCCTGCTTCCTCTGCCCCTCCCCTCTCTGTCTCAAAAGAAGAAAGAAAGAAAGAAAAGGAGAGAGAGAGAAAGGACGGAGGAAGGGAGGGAGGGATGGGTAATTCTTACAAAAATATAAGAAAAGTCCTCTTTGATTCACCTAAAGTCATCAGACTTTACTATTACTATGAGAGAGGCATACCTGGTACTCTTATTAAAATGTCTACAGCTGCATTGAGGTAAGTAGATTGTTTTATGTTGGGTAAGTCCCTAGATATAAAGTTTTCTCTGTTACCAAATAAAAACTCTTTCAAAACATCGGAAATCCATTCTTGACTTCATAACAGAATTTTTTGGTATACTTCATGTAATTTAACTTCAACAATTAAAAACTAAAATTTTGACCATCTCTTGGAATATAGGGCCATGCACATCCATAAGAAAACAAGTTATCTAGAATATTTAGAAAATATCTTTGTCTTTCCTTTTCTATAACCCTCTTTTAAAAAAATCTTTCTTTATTCACAGCTACTTGCAAAATGGGATGGCTCAGGGAGGCTTGCTTGTGCCATGTCAGCCCACTCCCTGGTCATGATTAACTGAATCAAAGGAGAGTACCTGACCCAGCTTGTCCAACTGAGCTCCTTCTTCTACTTCAAACTCCTCTTGCTTGGGGTGCTAAAAATCCAGGCCAGGTTAGCTATTACCATTGGACCCAGAGGCCACAGAGGCTGAGACAACTCTTTCAAGTAGCCTTGATGGGCAACATGAAAACTCCAGAGGCTGGTCTGGAGACAGCCAGAGAGAACAGAGAGGAGAGATTTGGTTTCTCCAGTGAGAAAGCAAGAGACAGCAAGTGGTTGTGGTTCTTGCCTTCCATTCTTCTGTCGGTTCCAATCCTCTGAGTCCTGTTCTTCCTATCTTGTCCTTTGTGTCTTATTTTTGGGGAGCTCGTTTGGTTTTCCTGCCCCTACAACTACAAGACCCTTGACTGAGACATATAACATTACCTATGATGTTAAATAATTTAATTCAGCTTTGGAAAATATTCAGTTTGGAATACGTAAGCCTATAGGTTCAGCTGGAACCACATAGCCATAAAACAAATAGCCCATTTAGTCATGGTTCTGCTGTAGATAACGAAGGAATTACAAATGTCATTTCTTTCAAATAAAGGTCACCTCCCCAAAGTACAAAAATAAATTCTAGCTGAGTGAAATATTGGGTTTTTATATAAGTATGAAAATTCTAAAGCTCTGCCAACTTGTAAAAATGGTTCTTTTCCCTCATTTTTTCCATTATTTCTTTCTATAAAGCACTAAATCTCACATTTTCAAGATTCATAACAACCAGCTACCAATACACACATATATATACACACACATAGACATATATATATAATATCTTTAGACATATATACAAACATCTTTCTACTTCAATAGTAAATCTCCAACTCTATTCCACAGTTTAAAAAGGGTTTTGATATAATTTCAACCTTAGAGAAAAGTTGGCCAGAGAGGTGCAAATAACTTCTTTCCTTCACCACTGAAAAGTAAGTAGGCCACGGGATGCCTCTTTACCCCACAAAGACTTTAGTGTGTGACTGCTGCAAACAAGGACATTCCCCTACATACCAACTGTACAACTAACAAAGTCAGGAGATGAGCACTGATATATTTCTACCATCTAATCTACAGACCCTATTCAAAATTCATCAATTGTTCCACATGTGTCTGTCCTTACAACAAAAGGATCCAATCTGGGATCACGTGTCACATTTAGTTGTCATGTGTTTTTAGCTTCCTTCGATCTGGAGGAGTTCTTTAATCTTTCCTTGAATTGTATGACTGTGACACTTTGTAGAATGTTCCTGAATTTGGATTTATCAGATATTCCCTCACGAGTGTAGTTCTGGTGGCAATATCATGGAAGTGACACTGAGGTCATCCCATCGCATCCTAGCAGATGGGAGGTGACTGTCACTTGCCCCATTCCTGGCTGTGTTCATGCTGATCAATTGATTAAGTTTTGTCTGTCAGGCTCCTGTCCTGTAAAGTTAGTTTCTTTCTTTCTTCCTTTCTTTCTCTCTCTCTCTCTCTCTCTCTTTCTTTCACCCTGCCTCCTTCCTTCCCTTCCTTTCTTTTTAAGATTTTACTTATTTCTTTGACAGAGAGAGTGCACACACAAGCAGGGGGAGCAGCAGGCAGAGAGCCTGACGTGGGGCTGGATCCCAGGACCCTGGGACCATGACCTGAGCTGCAGGCAAATGCTTAACCGTCTGAGCCACCCATGTGCCCCTTCTGTGAAGTTTCTGTTTTTCTTTTGTAATTATGTATTTTGTGAAATATTTTAAGACTATGTAAATAGCCTATTTCTAGTTAAAACTTAACACACTAGTTTAGGATCCACTGAAGTTTGGGGATGAATTAATTATACTATGATGATTGCCAAATGATAATTTAAAAATCTTCATTATTCCTTCTGTATTTATTAGTTGGCATTCTTCTGCAAGGAAAAGTTTCTTTCCATTCATTTATTTATAGATATAAGTATGCAGCTACAGATTAATAGATATCTGTTTTATTCAATGGGTGACCATCATTACTATCATTATTATTTTGTGTCTCAAATTTTCCCAGATTTGCTCAGTGAGAATTCCTTTAATTTGGCTTCATGTCCTTTTGATATGTCTCCATCATTCTTTTAATATTTCTTTCTTTTTCAACACATTCAGTTCCAGGTTCATCCTGTATAGCCCATAATGGCCAAGAATCCTGGCTTCCTCTTGGTTGAGAATTATATTTAAAAAAAACAAGAGGTAGGTGCTTGATCGTTTGCTCTTAGAGCATCAATGTTTGCTAGTCCTCTTAGTGGAAAGAGCTGAATAATATGTACACATACACCCATACGTGCCCATCCTACATGCACGTTCCATCATATTTATTTTTATATTTATTTTATGTTTGTCTCTGTATTTTGAAAGCCATGAGTTCACACTGATACCTGTGATTCCAATCCCTAACACCCTTGGGGGTTCAGTTTTCTTCCTTTCCATATTTGTAATTCTTTTCTACAACATTAAGAAACCTGGCTCCCCTTGTTCTTATTATATTTCCTGATGGTATTAATTCCCCTTCATGTAACAATCTCTTGTCTCCATCTTGACTCCCCTACACAGATGTCCTTCGTATCTAGCTTCGGCTCTGACAGCCTGATGTGGGGTCATCACTATCTCTCCAGACAGATGCTCTCCTTGCCCCACTTGGGGGCTCAACCCTCCATGCCAAGCACGGCTACCACCCCCCGCCCGGCATGGATGCCCTTTTCATCCCCTTCAGGCCCAAACCGCATGGCGAGCTCACCCCACACTCCTCTGCCTGCTCACTACCACCCTCCCCCAACTCTTTTATTCTGAATTGTTTGAGAAGAATGGAAGGAACTTCACAGTTTTTAAGTTCAGGTACGACTGCCTCACTGGATGCTAGAAGTGGGTTATTAATAAATAAATCACAACTTCACTTTGACCTACATTACTCATGGGGGACTTGGTCTAAAATTGGGCATGTGGGTAATAAGAGATTTAAAGTCATAAAATATTCTGTCATAAGAACAGTGTCTAAATAAATCACAAGAAGTACATTCTGTACTTTTGTATTGAAATGTTAACTATCCTATTAGAAATGAAGTTCCCCAGAGAGAAATCATTGAAATGAGAACTGGGAACTGCCCTTCAAATTCAGTCTCTCTTTCATTTTCCAGTCCAGATAAGGACTGCTTTTCCAGACATCAGTCTATTTGCCTAAAGGGGTTTACCTCCTGGGAGATCATATTATTTATTGATTGATTATATACCAGTGACTGCTAATGTATTTCATTAATAAACATTTACAAGCTCCCTTGTCTTTTTACTTTCTGAGGTGTCTGGGGGATTTCTATAAAAACATATCCATTGAGCAACAACAAAAAAGGTTTTCTGAAAGGCTGTATTAGCCTGCATTAGCCAATAGAATCTTACTTTTAGTATAATTAAGTAGCTTAATAGAATACTTAAAATACTTTAATACCAAATTTATTCTAGCAAAGGACTACTTTTTATTTTTGAAACAGAAAGAAGCTATTTTGGGAACTGATATTATCAGTATTTAGCAACTTTTTTTTTTTAATATTTAGTTACTATTTATCAAGTACGTACTGAGCACGCAGCACTGAGCTAGGGGTTAAGGGAGAACTCGATTTCATGATAATGGTAATAGCTCAAGTTTTTACAACGATAAAATGTCAATAATTATACTAAGTAGTTTGCCTGGATCATGAGATTTACTTTTCACAGCAATCAACCATCTGAGGTAGAGAATACTCTCTTTCCTACTTACAGATGAGCATTTTGAGGTCCTGTGGAAAATTTTGCCTCTCATTCATTCACTCATTTGAAAGTATTTACTGAACACTTTCAAGGTGTTGGGACCATGTTTTGCTCTGGGGACCAAGTGCTAGTGCTAGACCAGAGACAATGGCACCATGAAGCCTACAGCTTAGCAGGGAAGGTGGTCACATTAAACATATGAGTACAATCAAGTGTGACGACTGTTGGCTAAACAGAGTGTGGGGTGTTGGGGGTGCTCCGCCAGGCAAACAGAAGTCAGCTGGGTGCAGAGGTGAAGGGAGGTTTCTAGGCAAGGAACCCATCATGTCTGTAACCGGTCACAACATTTTATAACACTGCACTAAGACACCCAGAGCAACTGTAGTTTCTTCCATTTGCCTCTGCTGTGGCCTCTCTTTATGCCTCTACCTGCTGGCAGGGAGGGCAGGAAACCTTAGTCAGCTCTAATAAACCTATAAAGTCCTTTCAGACAGAATCCAGTCTCCCTTGGATAAAACTGTCTGGTCCATCTCTCCAATGGCCTCCCTACTCCTTCCTCCCTCCTGAAGATGGGACCGTGTGTATAGGATGAGGAAGGGTCCTCGGGTGTGGAGGGTCACTAGCCGTGGGGACCACATACCCGTGTGTCTGCCCAGCTGTCAGGTGCCCAACTGGCCTCCCTGGCTGGTGCTGGCATCAGCTGAGCTTGCAGTCCACTCTCTGCATGTAGGCGGGACTCCCTGGGCCTCCCTGGCAGACTCAGGCTCACTCGGGCTTCAGGGGCAGCTGAGAACACTTCGCGGTCTGGCTGTGCCTGCTGTTCAGACCAGCCCAGTGATTTGTTCTGCGCCTCACTGCCCACGCTGAGCAACCCCTCTAGGAACTTCCCAGATCCTCAGTGACTATTGGGCTTCTGGACACTAAGGGAAGGGTTTGGGGAAGCTCGACTTGAGTACTTCTACTGAACCACTTTATAGGTCCAGGTGTAAATGATAAGGACATTGCTCACTCCAGTCTGCAGCAGTGTCCTCTCTGGAACATGGATGACAATGGTGGGGAGTGTGTAGGTGACAGCCTCCTCCTGCCCTCGCTGTCAGCTTCACTTTTATAAATCTCATCTCACTCTCCTGCCTCTTTCTCTGTTTCATCTTTCCACAATCTCCCTAGAATTGGAAAGGGTTCCCCTCTTCTTTCTATTCTCGCTTGGGTGGAACACTTTGGGGTATCCCTGGAAATTTCCCCTGTATGCTAAAGACAAGACAAAACAATTCAGACAGACTTTCCTCAAGAGGTAGCCTGGGTCTTGCTACTCAGACAATCATAAGGCAAAAGCCTACGCAAGGGCTGGTGGAAGGCAATGACCAGAATACTGAGCAAGACCGGGCCAGGATCAGCTACACTTTCCGAAAGGGTCCCCCCAGGTTATAGTACAGAGAATGGACTGGAAGAAAAGAAGAAAGACTGGACGTAGGGAGTTTAGGGAAGTAAAGTGGAGGAGGTCTGGTGGGAGATGATGGCCAGGACCAGAGAGAAGCCAGAGAAGTGGATTCTGGGGACACATGTAACAGACAGAGCTATGGACTAGTTGTAGATGTGGGAGGCAAAGAGGAAGAAAGACTCGAATGAGCCTAAGGTTTCTGACTTAAGCAACGCAACCAGACTGCTGACTTTTTTGAAGAGAAGAAACTCCAGATATGAAGCAGATTTCTGGGGATGGCTGAGGTGGTGAAGCTCCACTGGGACATTCTGAGGACTGGCAGGCATCTGGGCACAGTCCTTCGGGAGCCAATAACGAGTTCACTGTTGATTTTGTGAGGTGAGAAGTTCAAATAAAAGGCATCCTAAAACGCTTTACTCCCAGCTGCAGCCTTCCCTGAACCTTTGATTTCAATATTACATGAGGACATCTGTTTTCAGCGTAAATTCTGCCGGTTGTGGTTTATCCCATCTGGCCCCTTCTGCCCTTGAGGAGTTTCACTAGGCTTGCAACTCCTCCCCCCAGGTTTTAATTCCTTTGGAAACCGACAAATGGTTTTAGGCAAACTGAATCCAAGTCCTCTTACCGCGGAGAACAGAAATATAAGCATTATCTTATATGCAAATAATAGCATTTTTGTATCCGGCGCTATGAACACACGGAGTAGGTGACTGGCCCTCTTTCCTAACTGTTGCTGAAAATAAAGTCTGTAACTCAGTTCATCCAGAACCAAAGCCCTCCCTTTGTCAGTTTCCCAACTTACAATTATTTACAAAGGTATCACATAAAAGGTCACCTTATTAATTATTTAGGTATATGATTTTAATCTCGGCTACTTTGGAGGGTGTCCCAAGAAGGTGCATTTCTCAAAGCTACTTGGTTTACCAGTTTTTCTTACATGACTGAAGAGAATGACCCTTCGTATGGAGAAAGGTAAAGGGTTTTGTTGTTCTTTTCCACTTTGGGCACAAGTTGCTGTTAGTATCCTAATGCAGCCAGACTGTTCAAACACACAGCTCTGAGCCCAACCAACAATGCAGACTAGCTGCATCCCAGCTGTTCATCAGAAATTCACTGTCAAGCTCACTGTTGCTCAGCAGTTTTTGAAAGCTCAATTGAGGGAAAAAAAAAAAAAAAAGGAAGGTACATGCATGGCTGTTTGAAGGACATGCGATTCATCGGCTCCTCTCTAGATGCTCTGAAATTCATTCTGGGGTTAGCCAGATGAACAGGAGCTACACACTCAAATATTAAACTCAATTAACTTCCACCTTCCCTAAGCTTGTTTCCAAGATGCAAACTGAAGTAAGATTCATTCATTCAACTATTACTCCCTGAACTACTACACCCAAAGCATTAGGTCTACAAAATAGAATAAGACAAAATGCTACTTCTGAAAGACCCTGTTTACATTTCTAAGTATTTTTATCAAAAGAAAAGGACCTAATAGATAATAAAAATCCTATGAGATAATCACAAAATGGGAGGAGTATCAAGAGTAAAGAAGCACCAAGAGGAACACCTTCCCCAGTCAGAGTAAGGGAAAGGTGACTGAAGGACACTCGACACGGAGATGTTCTAGAATCATGCGGCCCACTGTCCTGGGAGCAGCGCGCTCACAGGTATCCAATGTGAGGAGGTGTGGAAGGACACAGTCACACCGCTAAGTAACCACCCAGATGAACAGGGGACAACTGATGCGCTGTCCTTTGGCTAAGACACAGAAACCCGTCTGGCTTAGTAAATACGGAAATGTATTTTCCCACGTGACAAAAGTTCCAGAGTTAGGGCAGGTGCCAGAATCCATTCATTCGGTGGCTCAATTCTACCATGGAGGACCCTCGTTCTTCCTGCCTCTCAGCTCTGCCTCTCCCAGGACAGCTGTCCTCTCGGGATGGAGCAGCTCAGGACGGAGCAAGATAGATGGAGCAAGATGGCCACAGCATGTTCACGTGTGGCAGCAAGACAGATGGGGACCTGAGAAAGAAAGAGACCACCTCTCCTCGTGCCTCCTTAGGACGGAAACAATTTTCCTAGAGACCTTTGAAGGTTTCCCCTCTTGCCTCAAAATGCTGCATTTGGACCCATGCCCATTTGTAAAGCACCTAATAAGGGCCGTGGGACTACCACACAGGCCTAATGTAATCATTTGGGGGGCTGTCGATTTTAGACCATTGACCACGCCGACTGCTACTGTGGTGTTTCGGGCACAAGCCCACTGGCTTGAAGAGTCACCCTTTCTTCTGGGAATCTCTCACTGACCATATTCACAAAAAAAATCTCTAACTTTCCTACCCCAGTGGGATACTGTTTTTTTTCTCCACTTTCAATGCCTAGAAAGCAAGACTCATGGAAAATGATCAAATCTTTATCATAACTACTCATTTTACAGAAAACTCACCCATTTTCAGCAACACTTACCAAAGTCTACGAGTTTGACTCCACCTTCAGTGGTCAACAGAATGTTATT
Organism: Lontra canadensis; assembly: GCF_010015895.1. Lineage (NCBI taxonomy): Eukaryota > Metazoa > Chordata > Mammalia > Carnivora > Mustelidae > Lontra > Lontra canadensis. Next base: position 198,265 of record NW_022631209.1, on the reverse strand, counting down.
TCCTTTTACATCACGGTGGATGGTTTTGTTGTTATGCAAATGCTGAAGTCCCTAAGGGGTGGGAAATATAAGACTTTTAAAGAAAGCATCAAACAACATTTTTCAGAGGGTGGCATTTGTGCAAAATCAATTGGAAATACATGTCAAAATTAACACTCAAACAGTCTTAAAATGTTTTGCAATGAATAAGTCAAATCAAAGTACCTCATTTCTGCTGTGGAGTTTATAAAAATTCATAAACTAGAGCACCCTCTTCCTTAACTCTTATCAAATACTTCATTAAAAATGTGTTGATCTCAGTAGATGAAACATTCTGTATATTTATTTTAAATAATGGCAAATAAAAACCAATTAGTAAAAAAGACACAGTATCTGCCTTCATCACAATCAGTCTCGGAAGTATAGGTAGGACATCAGAATTCAGGGTTCTGTTAACATATAAGGAGGGTAGGTTTCTAATAAAACAAGGAAGTAGTAATGCCAAACATTTCAGATTCTGCCCATACTCTTGCATCAATCAATACTAATGCAGTGATATTTTTCTAAAATTAGGATCCACGTTTTTTATTGAGTGATGACTGCCTCATAATTAATGCATGACCAATTTAAATTGCCTTACCAATAGTGCTTCATGTAAAATATAGGCAATTATGGGTTCACTCATTCTTTGGCCCCTCTTCAGAAATCCCTTCACAAGATCAGCTACTGATCCTCCATTGCACAGCTATAAAGGAATATTCCAAGATATTAAAATGGATATGACATTTTAAGTACTTGCTCTAAAAGGTTTTCTGAAAACATTTTTTTGAAACTGTCTCGATGTTTTGTTTCAAATGATTACTCTTATCATCTTTATGGCTTCATAAATGAATGTGTAAATTGTACTAATGTGCAATTAATTATTAGAAAACAGTTTTCATGTGAGTTACTTTTTAGAGAAGCCCTGGGCTTGATTTTCAAATTCAAGGAGAATAATTATGATTCCACAAATTAGTCCCCAATTTTAGCATCTAGGGCTTAAAAAAAAGTAGTCTTGATTTCTGATTGTTTCATTAATAGTGCAAAAAAGACCTCAATACAAGGATATATACTATTTTGTATATACATTCATTAAAAACATGACCCCCGTTATGGCAAAATTTCAGAATGCATTAAAATAAGGACTACAAATAACATTTCAGGTAACTCTTCTAAATATGCTTCTCAGGCTCTTTAGTTTCCTCCCACCCCACCCCACAAAAGTAGGGGAATCTAAGTGAAAAAACAAAAGGGAAGACCACGGTAAAGGATTTTTCATACGAAGGTTCTCCATAGCTAGGTACACAGAAAACCTTCAAAAGACCTACAGATTTGCAGAACAGAGAAGCACCAGTATTAGCCCTGGAATACAAGAGGGGCGATAATTAGGTAAATGGTTCCAGTGAAGCTTGGACCCCATTGAGTACTTGATCTTTTAATCTCTGACCCTTTAGCCTCTACCTTCTGCCCTGATTCTCCTCTGGGGCTCTGGTCCATGGTCTGACCCTGACCTTTCATCCTCCTCTCCTGCCTGCCTTTGTTACCCACCAGTGCCTGGGAGCTAAAAGCCATAATTTCCCTGACTCTCTAACCTAAATAGAGGCAGAGAAAATAGGTCAGAGGACATCGTAAATCCCTGGAATCCTAGTTTGAAATACTGAACACATTTTTCTCCCCAACTTTTTCATAACATGGTAATTCAATTTTATTGGATGCCCAACACTTCTGATACATTATGGATTAGGTAATCATAGTTCAAATGTGTTAAGTGCATACTTTGTACCAGGGACATTTCTAATCCATTCACATGAGTTATCTCTATACCTCATCTCTCCCTAAATAGGGTATGATCTTCTCCGTATTAAAGATTGGGAAAGTGAGACACAAAATGATAAAGTAACTCACAAAAGATCATGCAGTAGTGACAGAGCTAAGAGAGGCACTTGGACAGTCTGATTCTAGAATGGAGCCTTCACACTTAGCCAATTTGCAGCTCATGTCTTTCTAATTCAAAGAAAACTTCTTTCAGCTCAGAGAGGAGGTACGGCCCCAGCATTCCCAAACCTGCATTTTCTTCTGCATCAGGAAGGGGAACAATGTTTCGTGGGACAAACAGAAGACCCTTGCTGTCTAGGCAGCAGAGAACAGGGTCACACTGCCCCCATTGTGGCCTAGCATGACTGGCTCAAAAAATTACTCAAAATTGAAAAGAAATTCAAAATTCTTTCAATTGCATGGCACTTTCAAAGAATCAAGTTTTAGGGGTGCTGGGGTGGCTCAGTTGGCTAAGTGTCTGACTCTTGATTTCAACGCAGGTCATGATCTTGGGGTCATGAGATCAAGCCCTGCATGAGGCTCTGTGTTGGGTGTGGAACCTTAAGATTCTCTGTCTCTCTCTCCTTCTGCCTCTCCCCTGCTTGTTCTCCCTCTCTCAAAAGAAAGAAAGAAAGAAGAAAAGTAAAGAAAAAGTACCAAATTTTAGGGCCGGTTTTAAAATATCTAAAAATCACTGTGGAGAAACTAAATGTCCTTTCCAATTTCTCCAAAGTGTGGCTTCTTTTTGGCTGCATCTTCTGGGGCTGACTATTATGTTAACACAAGAGGAAATAGCTGGAAAGTTGCAGGGTTGGGGGGGTGGGGAGGGAGGGATAAAGGAACCCTAAAGAATGTGCAGGAAATAAAATAAAAAATGAAATACAGGAAGAACTAATGCAACCTTGTAATTCACACTGAGCAGTTTAAATTTTATTTTCTCTAGTCAACTTTTATTTCAGTTGTTTTTCCCATTGAGTCAAGGTTAGAATACAGGATTTTTTTGTAATAAATTCTCACTTTGTTTTTTAAAATGAGGTATATTGAGATATAATTTACATAAAATAAATTTAACCCAATTTAACTGAAATTCTGAGTTTTGACAAGTGCATTCATCATCTAACCGCTACCACAATCAAGATACAGAAAAAATTCAGGACATAAAAATCTTCCTTGTGTTTCTTTGTAATCAAACCCCTACCCAGCCCCTGGAAACCACTAATCTGTTTTCTGTCCCCATGGCATTGCCTTTGCAATACTGTCATAGAAACTGAGTCATAAGGTTGAAGCCCATTGAGTCTGGTTTCTTTGACTTTACCTAATGCATCTAAAATTCATCTCTATTGAGTATTTCTTTTCTAGAAATTTTTTTTAGAATTCTCTAGAATATTGAATATTCTAGAAAAGAATATTTCTTTCCTAATGTTTTAATGTTCATTCCTTTTTCGCTTGTTTGTTTTAGAGAGAGGAGTGTGAGAGAGCATGAGCGGGGAGAGCGGCAGTGGAGGGGGGAGAGATTCTCAAGCAGACTCCACACTGCCCAGCCTGATGTGGGGCTCAGTCTCATGACCGAGAGATCATGACCAGAGCCAAAATCAAAAATATGATGCTCAACGAACTGAGCCATCCAAGTGCACCACTGTTCATTACCTTTTTTGATGCTGAATATTCCATTGAAGAGATAAGCCACTGTTTGTTTATTCACTAACTGAAAGACATTTGAGGTATTTCTAATTTGGGGCCATTATGACCAAAACCATTGTAAACATTGCATACAGGTCCTTACATGAATATACTTTTCATTTCTCTTGGGTAAGTACCTAGGACAGGGGACTGTTGAGTCCTATGAGTCATATGTTTAACCTTCTAAGCATCATCCAAACTATTTGTCAAAGTAGCTATCCCATTCTGCATTCCCACTAGTGGTGTAATATACCTTAAATGCATATTGTTAAGAACAATCAACAATCATTTGAGCTAAAACTGACAGCCCAAGACTGAAAAACTCTGCATTAAAGAGATTAAATAACAGTTACCAAGATTATACATTAAGTCTTAAATTATTACATGGGAAAATTATATTATTTACATGGGAAAAATATATTATTTACATGGGAAAATAATAATGAGCAAGTACTGTGGAATACCATAGATGGACTGATAACATCAAGTTGGAAGGGAAAAAAGGAAAAGATTTAAAGACAGGCTAGAATCTGCCCTTGAAGATGTTGACAAGTTTTCTCCTGCTGTTCTGGTGTACTGACTTTGGTTACGGTGTCTTCTGCAATTCAGAAGTGTACTTTGGGGAGAGGCGGATTCAAATTTATCAACTTTTTTCTTAATGTTCCCTGTTTTACTTGGTGATGCTTAGAAGAAAGGCTTTTCCCTAAACTAAGATCATTACAACATTTTTGTGTTTTCTTTTCATGATTTTATGTCTTTTAACATATTTTGATCTTTATTTCACTTACAGTATTTTATTTTTTAATTTATTTCCTTTCTTTAAAGACTTATTTATTTCAGAGAGAGAGAGAGTGGGGGAGGGGCAGAGGGAGAGGGAGAAAAGGAATCTTAAGCAGGTTCCACGCCCTACGTGAAATTGACACTTGAGCTGAAATCAAGAGTCGGACTCTCAACTGACCGAGCCATCCAGGTGACCCTCACTTCCAGGGTTTTAAATGTGTAATATTGAGTTTGTTTCCAGTAGACAGTCTGCTACTGTATGCGATGTCACCATTGCTATACGCTGCATTCCAGTGAATGCCTGGGCCTTTCTCTAGATTATCTACGAAATTCCTCTGATTTCTCTGTTCTTGTGAAGTATCAACTTGTTTTAAAGCCTGTTTTAAAGCTTGTTTAACAATTGGTTTATCAAATAAGTCATCTCTTATTATCTTTCCAAAAATTTCTGGGCTCTTCCTGCACATGTACTCTTCTAGATGAAATTCAGAACCAGCTTCTCAAAGACAGGACTATAAATAATTTGAATAACACAATAAATTAATTGTTTCAATAATGTAATTATTTCATACGACATTTGAAAAAGAATGATCATTGATTGGTTGAAACTTTTAACCATCTGAAGATAGAATGACCAAAATTTTTTAAAAATGACCAATTACCAATCAATGACTAAAAAGTTAAAAAAAAAAAAAGAAAGAAAAGAAAACTTCTAAAGTGGGGAGGATTTTAAAAGCTCACTAAAATCCTTGGGGAGCCTGGGTGGCTCAGTGGACTGAAGCCTCTGCCTTCAGCTCAGGTCATGATCCCAGGGTCCTGGGATTGAGCCCCGCATCTGGCTCTCTGCTCAGCAGGGAGCCTGCTTCCTCCTCTCTCCTCTCTGCCTACTTGTGATCTCTGTCTGTCAAATAAATAAATAAAATCTTAAAAAAAAAAAGCGCTCACTAAAATCCTTAAATTACAGATCAAAAAGAAAAAGAAAACTCCAAAACATTATTTGAGTTTAATATATGGAAGGACGAGTAAATTAAAGAGAATAAATAAATTATGAAAACCAGATATTCGTGTTTTATTTCCAGATAATGTGAGTTTGAGATAACAGAAGCTTTATTTTTTCCTTTTATATTTTTTACTGTACTGTTTGCTATATATTGTGATTATTAATAATATACATGCAACTTGTTTTCAGAAGTATTATTTAAAATAAATATCCAAATACTTGCAGCTTTTAAAATATCTAGTTTCTGATACTTAGGTTTTATTAAAATTCCAAGCCCAATCTAACCATTTGCATACCATCATTGCTTTTCCAGGGTTTCATTAAATAATTAGTGCCTGGTTAGAGAGTGCACTTGAACTAAAAATATTTGGTGCCTACTACATGCATGACCCTATGATAGCTATTGACGGTCTACCTCAAGTTGAGAGTCTTGAAGACTTCTTGATGAGGGACAGAACTGGTCCCTTACCACTGCTTAGCATGGACCTTCTATCAGCACCCTTCCATGGGAGCATCTAGTCTGTTTTCAATGTTCACCTGGGCCTCACCTTCCCAAGATCCTAAACACTACCCTCACAGGGAAAGAGAGATTAAAGTACAAAGACCAAAAATAACTCCTGTTTAGAAACCAGGAAGAAAAGAGACAACAAAACAACATAAAACTGCAAAGGGATGGAAAGTAACAATGAAATCAGAGACAGAACTTCCCCAAAGTACAGAGACTCTGATGTGCGATATTTTTATCAGGAGGTCTCATTCTCCATCTGGGAGTAGTGTTAAGGTGGGAAACAAAGAGAAAGGCGAAAATGTCTTTTTCTTTTGTGTACCTACTTTGCAAAGTATAGGTACTTCAGATTTTATATCTTCTAGTATTTATAGCTCCAAAAGTTAGAGTGTGTAAATCTAGACGCCTGCCCTTTGAAGTCATAAAATTCCCATTTTACATAGCTTGAGGCACAGACATTTTGCCCACTTACTTGTTGATTCATTTTATTTATTTATTTATTTATTTTTGATTACTTATGCTGAAGAAAAAAACTGCCTCCAAATAGTCTTTTTTTAAGAGGTTAATGACAGAGAAAATCACAAATGATGAAATATTTTTAAATTGAAAATCCTCCCCCTCATGGAATCTATGCTGGTTCTCTGCTTGACTATGGTCATGTCTGCTGGTAGGGGAAATTAACTGCGTTGAGGCTTTGTGTGGACCTTGACCAAGAGGAATTGAAGATGTGGACGATTCCCTCTTCTTGGACCCTGCCCAATGCCTCCTACCCATGTTCTGTACAGAGAATAGCAAAGTTTGGCTGCTGTGGTTTAGTCTCTAGGATAGAAAAGAGTCTTCTGAATGAAGGTTTAAGAAAGTAAGTTGAAATGAAAGCCCAACGGGGGAAGAGGGCAAATATAACAAACATGGAAATTATGAAACAGACTATAGGTGCCAAATGTCAATAAACCACAAATGAATGTGTGGTTGAACTATTCCTAAAGATGCTCAAAATGAAACAGCACCATGAATTCTCAAAACCTCACTTAGAATTACTGGTATTTCAAATACCAATACTCTTGGTGAAATATGCTTTTGCTCAACTAGCACAAAGTACCTTTCTTTCATATAAAGAAAAGTAAAAACAATAAATTTTAAATCGAAGTGTACTTGTTTTTAAATGATCATGAAGGATTAAATATATAAAATGATGTTTCTGAATTAGGCAATACATCATTAAAAATGAAATTGACCTTAGGTTTTCCTTTGAGAAGAATTGCATCCAGATGAATGAATTGTCATATTTAGCTTATGCAATTCTTAAATTGCCAACATAAACTAAGATGGGGACTTGTAATGGGGGACTGAAAACCCTTAAGTATAGTTTTGAAACACAATGCTATCAGGAGCCCTTAGTGTTCTTTAATAAAAAAAAACTGAAGTATAATTTTCTTAAACCAGAGTTACACTAATAACAGAGCAGCACTAAAAATGAATTCTCTAGTCAGGCTACAGTCGAACATTTTAAAAAACAATCTAAATCAAAAGGGATGAGATTCTATAAACAGACCATTACAACTAACTTCCAAAGACAGCCTTTATAAGTTTTCTAAATGTATTGTGTCTACACGATGTTTGGAAAGCATATATTTCTACTCAAATTTCTGAAAGAAGGCTACTAATTTCTATAATTGGCATTTCGGACCTTTGCCATTTTTCAATTTTTTTTTCATTATTGGATCTGTTTCTGGATTCTTTATTTATTGTATTCATCTATCTAGCTTTTCCTGCAACAATATCCACCATATTAATAACTATGGCTTTTTAACAAGAATTATATTTTCTCAGGCAAGTCTTTGTGATGTCAATTTTTTTTTCATTCATTCTGGGAATGCTCTAAGGCCATATATAGTCTTAAGACCATATTCTGTGGGAGGCCACAAAAGCAGAAACTTGTATTCTCTAAAACTCATTTCTAATTTTCACTTTGCTCATCAACATTCGTGTTTGAATATTTTTGTAGAAACCAGTCTTAGGGAATGCCTACAGGTGAAACTTGGATTATATGGGTTCATGTGTAACATTAGAAGACACCTTTGTACCATATGCAAAGTAGCTGTGCCATTTCATGTTGCCTGAGCAAAATGAAGAGTTTGATGGACCCCACAATCTCACCAATATTCTGTTTTATTAGTCTGTAATTATAGCCACTTTAGTGGATGTGTAGTACAGTGTGATTGTGGTTTTAATTTAAATTTTACCAAAGATATTGAATATATTATATATATGCTTTTGCGAAGACATCAAGCTTTTTACTTATTTCTTAAAAATTTGGGTAGATGCACTTTGTTAGGTGAAATTTCCATCTATTCCTCATGTGCTGAAAGTGTCTTATCACAAAGGGGTATTGAATTTTGGTAGATTTTCCATGATTTTTTTTTTCTTTGATTCTTCTAATGCAGTGATTTGTAATGCAGAAAATTTTAATTTTTTATTAACATTTTAGTAAACTTGTGTGCTAGGGATAGAGCCCATTTAATCATGATCTATTAACATTTTCATATATGTTACTGAATTTGTTAATATTTTACGAAGGACATTTATATATATAGGTATGTGGAATGTTAGAATATAGTTTTCTTTTTTTGTAATATCTTCACTTTCTTTTGTCAGTATAATGCTGGCATCATAGATGAGTCAACAAGACTGATTCTTTCTTAAAGATGTCATAGGACTGGTTTTTCCCCCTGAATGGAATTGTGAAGAACTCTCTGGACCTATTCCCCCATGAAACAACAAGAACTGGTAAAAATTTAAAAATAAACAACCATTTAATTGTCTTCAGAAATTATTATAGGACATATAGCAAATGAAGAAACATTGGAGAACAAAACTCAATCTTGGTAAGAATGTTAGAGTCTGTGGCAACCGAACTACCCTGCTGTTTTCACCCCCAACCAGGGCATAGTGACAAAAGCCCTACTCAGCGTGAACATAACCAAGAAGATAGGGTGCCCCTCCCATCAGCTCCTGAATGGGAGGTCTATGGTATCTTTTTTGGGAGGGGCAGACCACCAGCATTTCTCACCCCTTACCCAACTTTGTGCTACCAAGCCAGCTACAGAGTCCACCTCCCTAATCCACAGTGCTGCTTCTCAAACAGGATGAGATGGGCCACTCTCCAAGACATGCTGCCAGTTCCAGAACAGTGGCTCAGATATTTTGCCCAGGGAGAGAGGCAGGCCACAAAAACAGAGAGCTCCAAGGTTGGATCTGACATCTGAGAGAAAGTGGGGAAGATCAAGCCTAAGGATTTTCTTGAAAACAGTGGAGGCTTTGGTAATTACAAGGAGGCAGGTAACTCCATGAGAATAAGTAGGTAACCACAGACCAGCTAGCTTAACAGAGAGATTCAAGGAAAGAAACAGCTAAGAATAACTCTCTTGGGGTCAGAAAAATCTCAAAGGACTCACCTCAAAAAGCACCCAGGCATAGACCCAAATTAATTAGATCAGACTGGGAAGTAATTTTTGCTCCAGGACATTGTTGAAAACAATAGAGGAATCAGCTGGCAATTAGTGGAGCCTAATAACGGAGTGTTCACCATAGAGACAGAAAGCCTTCTAGAAAGATCAGGGAAGGAGAGGTGGAAAGCACTGTTAAACCCATTGCCATCTGAGGGTGACTGCACATGCCCAAAGCGTACCCTCTGAGGAGGAACAACAGAGGCTTCATACCATGGGGGATAAGCCAAATTACTAAAAAACAAGCAAACAAAAAAATAAGCTTTCCCTTATCAATATCTATAAGTCCTATAATACATTAAATATATGACACAGAATATCCAGTTTTAATCAAAAAAATTATGATATGCAAAGAAACAGAAAAGTGTCATTCATACACACAAAAAAGAGCAGGCCACAGAAACTACCCATGAGAGAGCCCAGATGATGAACTCAGTAAACAAAGACTTCAAAGTAGGTATTATAAATATGTTCAGAGGATTAAAGAAAATCACGCTTTAAGAAGTGAGGAATGGTATGATGATAATGTCTCATCAATAAAAAATATCAATAAAGAGATGGAACTCATAAAAAAAAGAACCAAATGAAAGTTCTGGAGACAAAAATTATATTACAGTAATGTATATGATAAATTCAACAGGGGACCTCACCAGTAGATTTGAAGTGGCAGAAGAAAGAACCCACAAACTTGAAGTTAGATTGATAGAGGTTATGAAATGTGAGAGGAGATAGAAATAAGATAAATGAACAGTTTCAAGGAAATGTATGTATGCCCATATAAATGTATGGGTGGGCCAGAAGAAAGAAAGAATAAGGAGCAGAAAAAAATAGTGCAAGAAACAATAGCTGAATCTTCCCAAGTTTAATAAAAACAATATTATTCTATACATCCAAGAAGCTCAATGAACTCAAACAGAATAAACACAAAGAGATCCATAGTCAGATAAAATAAAAATAGCCTAAGATTAAAAAAAAAAAAAGAGTATCTTGAAAATAATAGGAGAAAATTAATTGTTATGGGAAAAAGAACCCTAATAAGATTAACTGCTGACTTCTTATCAGGAACTACTGAGCCCAGAAGGGAGAAGGAAGATATACTCCAGGGGCTCAATAAAAAATATCTGTCCACCAAGAGTCTTATATCCAGCAAGAATATCTTCAAAATTAAAGAGGAAATTAATACATTGCTATGTAAACAAAATCGAGATAATTTGTTGCTAGCAGATCCAACTTATAAGAAATACTAAAGAAAGTTCTTTAGGATTAAAGCAAGTCATCACAGAGAGTTATTTGAAACCACATTAGAAAATAAAGAGCATTAGAAAAGGTAATTATTTTTTAAAATTTTTTATTTTCTAAAGATTTTATTTATTTATTTGACAGACAGAGATCACAAGTAGACAGAGAGGCAGGCAGGGGTTGGGAGGGAAGCAGGCTCCCCACTGAGTGGAGAGCCCAATGCGGGGCTCGATCCCAGGACCCTGGGATCATGACCTGAGCCGAAAGCAGAGGCCTTAACCCACTGAGGCACCCAGGTGCCCCAGTAAAGGTAATTATATTATCATAAAAGTATACATGCTTCTTACTTTTTCCTTAACTGATTTAAAAAGCAATCCTATAAAACAATATGTACACAATTGTATTATTTGGTCTACAGTATATAGAAATGCATTATGTTTGGCAGTAAGAGCGCTAAAGAGGTGGGCTGGAAAAAAGTTGGATTGATGTGATGATACCAGAGGGTAACTGGAATTCACAGGAAGAAATGAAGAGAACTGAAAATGTTAAGTGAGAAAGTTAATATAAAAAACTCTATGATTATACACTTGCTGTCTTTTCTTCTCTCAACTTTGTCAAAATACATAAAATTATATACAGTAGTTATGAAAATTATTGTACCATTTATGTGAAATGTATAACAATGATAGTTGTAAAAATAAGTAAGACAGACTAGAAATATACAGGAAGAATAATTTCTATATCTCTCTGGAATTTAGTTGGTATAAATATTTGATAGAATTTACCAGTGAAGAAACTGGGTCTGGTATTCTCTTTATTCTTTATGGGAAGGATTATGAATTAAGTTTCTTTTTTTTTTTTTTAAGATTTTATTTATTTATTTGACAGAGATCACAAGTAGGCAGAGAAGCAGGCAGAGAGGGGGGTGGGAAGCAGGCTCCCTGCTGAGCAGAGAGCCCGATGCGGGGCTCGATCCCAGGACCCTGAGATCATGACCTGAGCTGAAGGCAGAGGCTTTAACCCACCGAGCCACCCAGGCATCCCAGTTTCTTTTATTAATATAAAGCTATTTACGTTTTCTACTTCTCATACCAGTTTTATAGTTTGTGTCTTTCAAGGACAACATCAGATAATCAGTTGCCAAATTTATTAACGTAAAGTTGTTTGTGGGGCAGCTTGGTGGCTCAGTAAGTTAAGCGTCTGACTTTTGGTTTCAGCTCAGGTCATGATCTTGCGGTCATGAGGTGGAGCCCCACAACAGGCTCTATGCTCAGTGTAGTCTGTTTCAGATTCTCTCTCTCCTTTCCTCTCCCCCCACACCCCTCTTGCACACCCTCTGTCTCTAATAAATGAATCAATAAAAAATCTCCAAAAAATATAAATTTGTTCATTACATTTCATTACTGTCATGCTAATGTCTATAGATACAATAGTGATTTCCCTATTTGATCCCTAAAATTGGCAATTTGTACGTCATCATTTTTTTCTGGATCTATCTAGAGATATTTGTCCAGTTCATTAATGACTTCCAAAGAACCAACTTTTGCTTTCATTTTCTCTGTTTTTGTTCATTTTCTATTGATGCTTATTATTATCTTCATTATTTATTTTCTTCAGCTTCCACTGGATTTCATTTGCTTTGATTTCTTTAGCATCTTGAGGTAAAAAATGACACACTGGCATTGAACCTTTCTTCTTCTCTAAAATAAGCATTGAAAGGAAGTATAAATGTCCATCTAGCCACTGCCTAACTGAATCTCAGAACTTTGATATGTCATGTTTCCATTACCATTTCAAACTATTTTCTCATTTTCCTTAAAATTTCCTCTCTGAGCTAAGGGTTACTTTTGAAGTACATGGTCTAATTTCCAAATATTTGGGAGTTTTTCTGATATCTTCATTTTTAATTTAATTCTCTTATGGTCAGGCAATATACTTGTCATGATTTCACTATTTTTAAATTTGTTGAGATTTGTTTCATAGTCCAGAAAACTCAAGTGTTCTTTGTTATACTGATTTTCTATTTATTCTTTAAATTACTGGGGATAGAATGTTGAATTTTCTATCTAACGTTGTGAATATATTGGGCTCCCTGCTTGGCAGGGAATCTTCTTCTTCACCTCCCTCTCCCTCCCTCCCTCCCTCCCTCTCTCTCTCTCTCTCTTTCAAATAAATAAATACATCTAACGGAATATGTCCATTTCTTTTTTCAATTCTAATAGTTTCATGTATTTTAAAGCCTTGTTATTGAGTACATATTAAAGCTTAAGTACATTTGACTTTCTTTTGTTTTTAACTTGTCTATCATCCCTCCCCCTCTATCTCTGTTTCTCTGTATACTTAAAGTGTTTGTATTTGGTCTTGCTTTTCATCCAATTTGACCATTTCTGCCTTTGAAATGTAGAGTTTAGACTATTTCCATTTAATGTAATTACAAATCAGGTTAGGCTTAAGTCTACCATTTCCTATTTTTTTCTCTTTCTTTTAATCTTCTTTTCCTATTTTCCTACTTTCTCTGGTTTGAATGTTTGTAGTATTCCATTTTATCCTCTATTGGCCTATTAGCTATACTTACTCATTTTATTTTATTTTTTTGTGCTTGCTTTAGTGTTTCCAATATGCCTCTTTAACTTATTACAGTCCCCTTAAAATAATATTACAGTAGTTCACACATAATGTAAAACTCTTAAAACTATATATTTCCATTTTTCCTCTGCCGTCTTTGTTATTTTTGCCATACATTTTAGTTATACATGCTAAAACCCCCAAAATATGTAGCTAAAATTGTGGATTTAACTCATGATTTCTCTTTTAGAAATACTTAAATGATACTATTAAAAATATTTTTAATATAAAATAAAAAGTTTCTTATTTATCCTTCTATTTACCACTACTGGTATTTTTCTTTTCTTTTTGTAGATCTGAGTTTCCATCTTTTTTTAAAGATTTTATTTGCTTGTTCGAGAGAAAGAGAGTGTGCACAACTGGGAGTAGAGTAGAGGAAGGGCAGAAGGAGAGAGAGAAGCAGGCTCCCCACTGAACAGGAAGCCTGATGTGGGGCTCCATCCCAGCACCCCAGGATCATGACCTGAGCCAAAGGCAGACACCAACGAAGTGAGCCATGCAGGCACCCCTCTGAGTTTCCACCTAAAATCATTTTCCTTCAGCCTGAAAGTATTTCTTTGACATTTTCTATAGTACATGTCTCTGGTGGTAAATTCTTGTCCTTTGATGAAAATGCCTGTCCTTATTTTGCCTTCATTTATGAGTAACATTTTCACTGTACACAGAAATGTTGAGAGCGCTTTTTTCCCCCATTGCTTTAGAGATACCATTCCACTGTATTGGTTGTCAGTAGCAACTCTTACCTTTGACTCCTCAATGTAATGAAATCTTTTTCCCTCTTGGTGCTTTTATATATTTTTCTTCGTTTTTAGTGTTTGACATCTTGATGATGGCATATCTTCATGTAATTTTGTTTCTCCTACAATGGAGATTCTGGGCTTCTCGCATCTACAGTTTCTCAGTGTTCACAAAATTCAGAAAGATTTCAGCCATTACCTCCCCCAACCCTCACTCCTGTTTTCAGACTGCAATTACATGTAGCTTAGAATACTAGGTAATGTCCTGTAGGTCACAGGGTCTTTTTATCTCCCCCTTTCATTTTTTCTATCTGGTCAGTCAGGACAGCTTTTATTTTCATGTCTTCAAGTTCACTGATTTTCACTTCCACACACTTTACTTCTAATCTGCTGTTAAACTCAATATTATATATTTTTCACTACTGATATATTTTTCAGTTCTAGCAGTTACATTTAGTTCTTTTCTGTAGTTTCCCTTTCGACATCATGTTCAGGTTTTCCTTGAAATTCTTGAACTTATTCGTAATATCTGTTTTAAAATTCTTACCTCCTAATTCATCAACTTTGTTATTTCTGGGTCTGTTCCTATTGACTAATTTTTCTTCTGAAAAATCTGAATCTTCTGGAATCTTCTGAAAAACCACATTTTCCTGCTTCTTTATATATTGAGTAATTTTTTACTGGATACTAGATTTTATTAATTTTATATTTGAATTCCTAGATTCTGCTGTCTTCCATTAATGAATGCTGAGTTTTGTTCTGGCATACAATTAATTTACTTATGGACCAATGTGAACCTTTCAAGCCTTGTTTTTGAACTTTTTATGGGTATGCCTAGGGTAGCTCTTATTCTAGGGCTAAACTAGCCTTTCCTCTAATGCATAAGCTTTCAAGGGGTTTACTAAATGTCTCAGGTGTTTCACAAAGTTTCTCCATTTTGGTTGGTCAGAACTCAAGTATCTCTCAACCCTGCACAAACTCTGGTAGTTGTTCAGATTACAACTTTTCAGTAATTCTCTCCCTGATCTTTTACCCAACTACCTGAAATCTTGCTCCATATATAACCAGCTTGGTTTTCGGTCAAATACCTCTTTGCACATTTCTGAAGCTTTCTTTCTGCTTATCATCTCTTTGCAAGACTCAGCCACATCTGCTTTTCCAGTCTTTTCAGTTCTGCAAGATTACACTGACCTCCATGGGAATGCCCTCCTAGAGCCTGTGGTCTGGAAACTGGCTCCCAGAATAAAGCTGAGGTGATTGTAGAACTCCCCTTATTTATCTCCTTTACCAATGTCATAGTCCTGAGCTTTTTTTCAATGTTTGAAAAGTGTTTCATATATAAAAATATATTTTATTCAGTTCTCTAGGTATTTGTGGTATAAAAACATGAAGACAGAAGTTATTATCGAGGCCAGAAGCAGAAGTCCAGGATTATTTTTATGTACTCTGAAATTTGAGAACCTCTGACAGTGTTTTCTGAACTTTTTTTTTTTTAAGATTTTATTTATTTATTTGACAGACAGAGATCACAAGTAGGCAGAGAGGCAGACAGAGAGAGAGAAGAGGAAGCAGGCTCCCTGCTGAGCAGAGAACCCAATGCGGGGCTCAATCCCAGGACCCTGGGATCATGACCTGAGCCGAAGGCAGAGGCTTTAACCCACTGAGCCACCCAGGCGCCCCATGAACTTTCTTTTGATAAGAATCACTTTAGTACTTGTTATAAAAAGCAGTTTCCAAAAGCTCATTCTCAGAGTGATGCTTATCATCAGAGTATTGGAGGAAATATTAAAAAATAAAAGTAACCAATTATCCTTTCTTTCTCAGGGGGCAGATTAAAATGTTACCTACTCAAATAGGCTTTCTTTGACTTGTCTCTTCAAAAAAAGTCTTCTCTTTAATTATTAACACCTCGTTTATATTCTTCATAGCACTAACAAAAATGTATAATCATTTAATTAGTTTATTTAGCCTATGTTGTCTTTCTCCAACATTAGACTATAAGCACCATGATGACAGCATTTTTCTGGTTCTCTATTGGATACCGCAAACCTACCAAAAGAGAAAGGGGCACTAATAGGTATAGATCATTGTAACTTGGGCCTGGCCCAAAGTAACAGTATACCTATGGAATTAACAAATGACTGTATGAGAAAACTTAAGTTCTATACACTAACGCACACACACCTACACACATACCAAATAACAGAAGGGCATCTTTTCACATGGTCTGGAAAGTACCTCTTCAAAGTGTGGATGTCTGATTAATTTCAACAAAATAATGTACCAAATTCTGCATTCCAATAAAATACTGATATAATATAAATTAGAATGGCACTATCACCTAATAGATGTTTCCTAATGGGTAGTGTCTAACATCAGTTTTCACATTACTTTTCTAATGTGTACGTTAGAAGCAGTATTTTTCAAGGTATCATTGACACATAATATAACTGACTCATTTAAATATGCAGTATGATGTTGTTTGGTAATTTGTATACAATCACGTAACTACTAAATCAAGATATAAAACAATTCCCTCATCCTAAAAGGTTTCAAAATTCTTAGAAAAATGCCATAAAATTCTGGTAAAGTTAGAAATAAGAAATCTATGATAAAAAACAATCAAAAGAAAAGAACTTAGCAGAAATATTTTAGTGGCTGATAAAAATATACTGATTTGCCAAGTGGCAAAATATCTCTGGTGACCTCATGCTTTTCCCCCCTGAAATAATACTACAGATTTCAGTCCCACTCAAAGAGCAGATGCTTTTGCAATCACTGGAGTACCATTAGGGAAGAAAGACATACAAGTGTGGTATTTATTATTTATATATTTCCTGCGTTAAGAGAGGGTGAAGAAGTTTAGACTTTTAGACTGCTTTTTCCATCTTGCCCTTTAAATAAAAAAATAAAATGGAAAGACTCTAGGTAATTTGCTGTCTGTTCTGTTGCAAGCACACCAAATAAGAGGTTTTTATAGGAGAGCGGGAAGGGTTGTTCCAGCCCTAAGAACATGAAAGGAATCATCCTGTCAGCTGGCTACTCCACTGCAATTGAGCACGGCTAAAGGAAGGAAGGAACAATGCTGTGTCATTAGGACAATTCAGCCAAGCTTCCCACTCCTGCCCCGCTTTTCCCTGACCCCTCCCACACCCACAAACCCGCAGTGGCTTTGTCACCCGGTCTGTGTACATGTTCTCTCCAACACGGTAACATTAAAGGGTTAACTGGGCGAATACAAACCACTTGTTCGTGGTGACTCACGTTCTTTCCATCAGCCTATGCTTTCTTTCCTCATGACAAGTTTTATCTTACCGACCAGAGGGAAGTGTAAAAACAATGCATGAGAATCAGAGTAGTATTTATTGTCTATGAAAACTGTGTTTCCCTGAAATGTGCCTTTATGACTAGTTATTGAATTTTTGTGCTTCCCAATACTACCTGTAATTTCTAGTCTTCGATCTCTTGAAAGGGATATAATTTTTTAAAGAGAAAAACCGCTATAATTGGAAAGCAATGGGAGAAAGCGATGTCACTGTTAAGAATGAACAAATCAGGACGGATTCAGATAACTCACAGAATGCAATCCGTAGCACCACCGGGAAAGGAGCAATTATAGCTAAAATGGGATTATAAAGGGAGGGGTCTCTCCACAGAAAGGTGTCTGAACTCTGATTTTTTACTCCATTATGGCAGAGGGCACACTAAGCAAAAAGGCCCTGGGACAGAAGGCTGGATTCCTTACCTCCTTAAAATGTGGCTCTTCTTCCAACCAAGAAGGGGGTAATTATTGTTAAATCTCAGTTCCCTTTGTGTCCATCAGTAGCAAATGCTTAATACCAGACTGATTTAACTCAATTTTGACTCATCGTTTTTAGCCTCCTGGGTCAGTGATAAACATATGCAGAAAGCTGACCATCTCCCACCCTCTGTCTCCACTACTGAGGCTCAGAATAGACACTAGCGTACAAAGCACAAAGACAAAAAGAGGTATCTACATTTTACTAAGCAGGTCAGTCAAGAAATATGGTAATAATAAGTAGACACGAATATATGTATGGTATTTTAAAATGGGATATAAGTAAAAAAAAATATTAGGTACTGCCTTTACACCTACATCATTAGAAAAACCGAAAATACTAAGTGACAATAAAAAGCCCCATAGACATTCTATCGGTTCCCACAGCAGAAAACTTTCCACCCCATCTGTTATTGGACAGTTCCATTTCAAATATGCAACTAGAATTTCAGAGGGCTAGCAGCTAGCGCTCTTTTCCTAAATCTGGGCAACAATTAGCCCATCTGAAAGTGAAAGTACAGAACTGAGAAGGAAATAATTCCCAAACAGGGCTCTGTGTATTATTAATGCTCAAAAACTTAATAAAACAAAATGAAAGGAAAGTACAAAGGGAAAATACAGGAAAGAGAAAAATTGTATCAAACTGAAAGAAATAATTCAAGAATCACAACTAAATAATGGAGAAAAGAGGCCCGTAAGATTGGAGTAGGTCTTATTTTTCTTATTTGGATTGAAGTATAAATAAAATGATTTTTCATGGTGAAATATCACCAAGCAGGAGTTTGTCCAAGCTGGGACGGCCTCCCCACATGCCAGGCTGACAATGAGGGGTGTCTCCAATCACTCACCCCCCCAGAGGACACCACCTTCTTGAAGCAGATTTACGCCAGAAGCCCATCACTGTTAACATGACTCTGGGGGAATATCACAGCCTCTCCCTGGCCACTCTTTGGTTATCCTCGTGCAAAATAATTTATTTGGGCTTTGTTACAATAAGAGGTATAATTAGCAGTCATTTTGTAGAATAAGGTATTGATGCCACAAGCCAATTTTCTGAAAGCGTGGTACTACAGCACCTGTACCGTTCATGTTTATAAATCAGGTAATTGTACATCAAGCCACTTCAGTGTGTATGTAATTAGTCTAATTTACATATGTAAATCAATTATCTTATACACAGTTTGCCAACTTCTTGCTTTCCTTTATTTTTCCCCTCATGTTGCAAGCTCAGATAGATCAGATTTCCAAAATACCATTTTAACAATCAGTTTTTTTTTCCTCAAGCCATTTAGGGATATTTCCAATTCCTCCATCTGATAATAAAACACAAAGTTCAATGAAACTGTTAAGTCTCTGCTGATTCATTATATCAGGAAGCTGCTTTACTTGTACTGGATGTCCCAAACCCTTTTAATCAATCTTTTCTGCTCTCACAAAAGAACATTTCACTATGCTCAGGTGTCTCCAACTCTCACCTAATTTCAAGTGACAATACTGAGAAATGACAATATAATTAGAATACAGATTTGATAGGCATAAAAGACAATGACTGATCTCATTCAGTTTTTTTGAACTCTGGGCAATACATTTACCCTTGCCATTTAGGCCTACCTGACTCTCCATTGAAATGCTACTCTACCAGTGATTCCACATTGGAAAAAAATTGAAGATGCATCACTGAAAATGTTTTGAAGGATAAAGATACAGAATTTTATTCAAGACCACATTAAGGATCTGCACAGCATTAGATCTCAAATATGAACAAAAACATGAAATAAACTTTGAAAATTCTCCATTTATTTTAGAGAAAATGTTTTAAGTTCATAATGTACATTCTATTACTTAAGTAAAGTTTAGATGACTACAAGTTTTGCTTCATTTTAATATGTGACTTAACTACAACTATAAAGTGATCTTAATGGAGAAAAACAAAGTAATTCTCAAATGATAATACACTGCCTATTTTTTAAAGAACAAAACCGGTTATTTAAAAAATTTTTAAATTTCCATAAAATAATGTAATACACAGTTTTAGATTCTGAAAGGGTACTTGAAAACACTTTCAGATTTCTGGAAGGAATTAAAAGAATTAAAAGTGGTTGATGAAACATGTAAATGTATTTCCTCTCACTCATTTATCTCCATTAAAATGCTAGTAAGGGAATCAAAAAGTATAAACCACAAGAAAAAAGAGAACAGAAAAAGAGAGAGCAGTAGATAAAAGATTTCAACAAAACTTTTCAATATGGAAAGACTGAGTGGTGATGACTGATTTGGTAATGAGGGAAGCCACAAAATAAAGCACTAGGTGAGAACTATTTTGTGGTTACCTGTGCACATCAACCTAGGAGTTGGGAAGGGAGGGGCAGAAAACAAGGGATCCTTTGGAAGTGTCTACTCAAAAGACTTGACACCCTCTTATCTCACATACAAAATATCAACAACCAGGAGCCTGTCCCAGCACTCCTCACATACTTACACATTCAGGCAAGAGACTGGAGGTTTTATTCCCTAGAGAAACTGAAGGGACTCAAGATTTGGTGGCATCAGTACAATGGATAATGAGAAGAAGGTGTATGAAACAGGGAAGTGAGCTTGGAAAGGGGAGGCCAAAGGATTCAGGGAATGGTGGGTTCCATGTAAGTGACCAGCAGAGACACCAGAGAGCTCGGTCTGATATGTGGCAGAACTCCACTGTGGAGCAGGATGACATAGGGTTCCAGAAGAATGAAAGCTAAAACTCAGAACACAGATTATAAAATGAAGGAATAGAGAACCTCAGCCATGTATTTCCAGATACACTTCATAAGCACAGAGCTGCTCAGGAGAAGGAGGCACCACTAACCGAATCGGCATTCCTACTGCTCTGTATTACAAGCCTTTTGGTTCTCCTTGCTTTTTGTTAACCAGGTGAATGTATTTATTTTGCAAAGAGTAAAAATGATTAAGTCTATCTGAAATTATGTTGAGTGAAAAAATAGGATAAGTTCATAAATAATACCGCCAATCATTTTAAACATACCAAAAAAAAAAAAAGATGAAGGAAATATGTTAAATGTTGACAGTGGTTCTTTTTATAGTTTCAAGCATTTTCTACAATGATCAGCTATTTAAAATCATTTAAAGAATTATTTAAAAGGCGTAATAGAAAAAATATAAAGTATGAAAACCGTACAATTTATAAGTGTGTCACTGCAGAAAAAAACAACAAAACTTTCTGAAAGAAATACAATAATCAAATGATAATAAAATCATAATGAACATAATAAATATATATTATTACAGTGAACCAATGAAGGTTTTCCTAGTCCTGAGTTTGATAAAAGCAACTATTTAAAACACTTGTGAATTTTACCAGAATTAATGATTACCTCACTTTAATAATATTCAATGAAAATTAGAAAAACTACATTCTTTTAGGACAGTTACCTTACTTAACAGGGCACCTTCCTGTATGTATTCCTGCATCAGAGAGAACCCACTCCTAGGAGACTACAGCTTCCCTTTGGGGACTTACTTAGTATTCAACACCATTTCTGATAATGGTTTTTTTCCCCCGTAAATGTAAATACCTGGTTCTATAGTTTATGACATTAGTATTCAATGAGGGCAGGAAAAAAAAAAATCACAGCTTTCCATTTTTGTCTAATGAAGCCTCACTTACATTAATTTTCTCTCGTACCCTAGCACCTGGCACAGAGCCTCTGTCACGTGTTAGCTGAGCAAAATACGGATGAATAAATCAATATTTTAATGAAGTCCCTTTCCAGCTTGTTCTTCTGCAAGGCAAAGAACCCCTGTTTCTTGAGTCTTTTATTGTGGAGATGTTTCCTCTTAGTCGTTAATAGTCTTTGTGGCTTTTCTTTAATTTCCTAATGTGTCCTAAAAGGACAAGGCCAGAACGGGGCACAACATTCTGCTAAGCCTGAGACCAGTTAGGAACAAATTAAAGGAAGGGTTTCCTGGTGTCCATGTTACATAAACATTCAGTCATCCCAAGGCTACACTGTAAATTTCCACACAGAGAATAATGTTGAAACACTCACCTCAAGAACCAACCACAACTTGTCTCCATTTATTTTATCCTTCTTAAAGTACATCCCATAGAATCTGACCACATTGGGGTGGTCGGAAAGCGTCTTTAAGATGTTATACTCTGCTTCAATCTCTTCGTCAATGTCCTAGTTTCAAAAAGTCAAAGGAAGAAAACCATGAGAAAAACATGAATTACGTCAAAGAGACACATTAGAGACCGCCAAATAGAGAATTTAATTTTGTCAAAGCAAGGTTATAATAATGGCTTTTATTGTGCTCAATAGTACACATTAAAATTTCTCATGCCATTATGTAAGGGGAGAGATTGTGATTTTCCTGCTAATCAAATACATCTCTAATCATGTTAATTTCACTGAGTTAAAAAGGGACAAATAAAAGACTATTTTTGTATGCAATTAGGAAGAAACATACATGAAGAAGGATTCCAAAGGATATTCCTTTCTTTGCAGCGTTACCTTTGTTTCTGTGGCAAAGCCACTGATTTGAAATAAAAACTTTTAGGTGGTTCATTTGGTGCCTTGGAAATAGACAATATATAGAAGTTTTCAAAAAGTAGTCATACAAGCAATAAATGCCTATCTTTCTGAAAAAGTAAAATAAAGTTACACATAAGATGCCATTTCGCAGGCTCAGTCGCCAGAAGTAGAACAGGTTGCTACCCTTGCCAACAAAGATGCAAGATAAACACTTAGTCATGTTTGTAGAAAACTACAACCCATGAAAGGACTCAAGAGTAGTAATAAGAGAAAGGCTTCGAACACTGTTTTTACAGCAACATTTAGTGTCCACATTGTTTTATGACAAAATCATGTAATCATAGAGCCGGAAAGAATTATAGACCAGAGCTCTAATTTGAAAAAAAGAAGTAAAGCTCAGAGAGGTTGGTCACAGAGCTGGTTAGTGTAAAATCAGGACTAGCTTGCAAGTCCCCTGCCTCCTTCTTTCTAATCCCATTCATTGTATCTCGTATCAAAAGTTATAATAGACTCTCTTACTTAAGAAAAAGCCACTCTATAAAATGCTTGGGATGCATTTAAATTTATTTCACAAAGATTATAATCTCTTGTTTATAAATCTTTTTTATTTGGCTTGTGACATTATGAAGGAAGAGGAAATCGATAATTCTGAGGAAAAACATACATGTACTATGACAAGAATAAAAGCAGCAAAAGAGCCAATTTCATAACAGAGTTATAAAACCAATATATTTTATTAAAGCAATAGAACAAAACATGATTTTAAAGGTTCATAGGATATGAAACAGGAGTAAATTATAAAAGAACAATGTCCACATGTATTCATAATCCATTTGTCCTTCTCCGTTAAGAAGTGGAGGAATGGGAGAGACACGCTGGTTATGGCACCAGACATGGGATCCGGCTGGAGCCCTTTCTCTTGCCATCATGAACCCCAACCTATACTTGCAAAGACCAGAGGAGATAGGTACAGTCACTCTGGTACAGCTTCATTTGTATTTGTGTCTCTCTTCCTTCAGTTTAAATGGTAAGGACTGTCTGGGTGGCTCAATTGGTTAAGCATCTGCTTTTGGCTCAGGTCATGATCTGGGGTCCTGCGATAGAACTCCATGTCAGACTCCCTGCTCAGTGGGGTGTTTCCTTCTCCCTTTGCCCCTCCCCCCACCCTTAATCCCGCTCATGCTCGCTCTCTCTCTCTCTTTCAAATAAACAAATAAACAAAATCTTTTAAAAAATGGTGAGAACTTTCCAATAGGGGAATATGAAAACATTCAGCATCAGTTAAGTCTGGACATAGCTCTCTCTTTTTCTTCCCCCAGCGTATGTAATTTATTGCTTGAAAATGAACCCCTACTCTCCCTCTCCTCTTCTCAAAATAATATGAAACGCTGTAGTTATAATGGGTTTAGTAGGAATAAACAATCAAAAACAGAAAGTGCAATCCTGGAGACCTTTTGCAGAGTCCTACAGTTTGTTAGTGAAAGAGCTATGACAAGGACCAGGAGTCCCATGTTCTTCCCAAACATATCACGTCACCCCATCATGTGTGCAAGGGTCAGGTAACTGGAGAAACTGCTCTCAATAGAAGTTCGGGGATTATGGGATCACTGACCTCCTTCTGGCTCACCCAAGTGCTGCGGGGGAGCTACATATTTCCCAGGAGCTGAAAATGTTCCAAAACAGCCAGTTCTCATTCCCAGAAAAAAAAAAAAAAAGGGCGGGAGGGGAACTCATCAACTTCTTTACACTCTTCAAGGCCCCCCCCCCAAAAAAAGCCTAGGAAGATTCCCTTATCACAACTGCTATTCCAAAAAAAGCAAAAAGAGTACCCCTACTGGGGCATCACTTACAGAGGCCAAAAGACTACACATGAAATTTCAGCTCTTCACAAGGAAACTGACCCTGATTATAAGGGAATACCATTCCTGCTTTGGAAACATTTCAGCAAACCTGAAAATTAATTTCCTATCTCTGAGAGAAATATAATTTAACATAAAATATTTCTGGGTTAGCTTAAGAGATAGTCTGCCTGAAGCCTCAATAAAAGCAGGAAGAAAAAGAGATCTGGCCAAGATGACATCTGAGAATGACTTCTAGACCCTTGAGCCTGTTCTTACAAACTTTTTGAAATCTAAAATAACATTAAATCAACTGATGAGCTATTAAGAGCTGTATTTATTCATTTACTTATTTGTATTACATGTCTGTTCAATTAAATATTTATTGGTCCCTACTGCATGTGTTAAGTGTATAAACAAGAAAAACCTAACAAACAGACTTTTTTTTTTTTTTACATTTTCTTCAACAGCAATTGACATTGTGACAAATCAATTAAGTTTCTATAGACTTTTTAACTCTTTAGTACAAATGAAAACAAAGTTAATTCGCAGGAAAAAACTGAAAAATAATGTGACATACATGAATCGGGTCCAGAATTTTCACTGCTGCTTTTTGGCCATTTTTCTTATTCAGCACTTTAAAAACTTTCCCGTAAGTTCCTTTGCCAATTGTTTCGGTGATTTCCCATGTATCAGAAGGATCAGGAAAGTTATCAAAGATGATTGTTTTTCCAGTTAATGGAAGCATCTCACAAGTCTAAATCCCTAGAGAGAAAAAGTATAGTTTCAGCTACATTTGATTGGGGATATTAAATCGCACACATAAACTCATGGGAAAATATCTAACATTTCACTGACATGATAGAAAATACACAGCAGTAACCAAATGTACTCAGAATTACAGAAAATTTTAATTTCAATTCTTTTTGCAAACAGATCAATATGAGTTTAATAATCCTTTGTAAACAGGGCTTTATTTCTACGTTTAATACAATCCCATATTAATTGCTCTTCATTCTTCTCATATTAAAATAAGAGGCACATATTTAAATCACTTTGATATACTGCTTTATATTCAGATATTAACGTAATGAATAAAAAAATTAAAATTAACCTTAGAGATGATAAAATTCAATTTTGTCAAGGCAAATCCTACACTTTGAAGTGATTGTGTCTTACACCACTCCTCTATGTAAAACCCAACAATGGGTCCCCTCATATTGCTTTTAGGAGTTGTTGTTGTTTTTTTTTTTTTTGTATTTTATTTATTTGACAGAGAGAAAGAGAGAGAGAGAGCACAAGCAGGGGGAGCAGCAGGCAGAGGGAGAGGGAGAGGCAGTCTCCCCGCCAAGCAGGGAAGCCAATGTGGGGCTCAATCCCAGGACTCTGGGATCATGACCTGAGCCAAAAGCAGATGCTTAACTGACTGAGCCACCCAGATTCTCATACTACTTTTAGGATGAAATTTAACACAACCTACCAGATCCTTTAAAGTATGGCCCTCGCTTAATGTCCTAGCTTCATGTCTCAACTCTTCTTTTCCCAGATACTACACACCAGTCACTCGGGATCATTTAAATTCATTTCTTTCTTGCTTAAGGATCTTAGTAGACATGAATCCCTCCCACGTCTGCCTGTGGTTTCTTTACTAAATTCCAGCACCTTCTTATCTTTTAGCTCTTGGCTTAGATGTCATTACCTCTGAATGCGACCACTGTCCATCCCATGTGGGTTGCATGTCCAGCCCTGTACTCATGTAGCACTCTACCCATGTTTATCCGATCTTACAATATGCCCTACACCTGGCACAGTGCTGAAATAATTAGAATACAGCCAATAGGTCAGGTGACTTTTAAAAGCAGATGTTATATGTGACCTGAAATAAGATCCCAGGTTTCTTGACTTCCCAGTAATGTTTTTAACCTTCTATGTTCTTCCTATATTATATTCAACAATTTATATAGAATTACCAAAACAAAAAAACAAACAAACAAAAAAAGTAACAGAAAGGGTTCCCACAACTTCTGGTGGCCCTTACATTTTTTCAATTATCTGTGTAAACGCTATCTTTGGTGTTAAAAAGTTGTGTGCAGTTGTGCTTGTATGTGTACGCATACATGCAGAAACGTATCTTTTAATAAATAGGTATCATTGCTACATAATAATGTCAGCCCATGAAATTCATCAGTCTAACCACAATTTTGTATCTCAGCTACACCACTGATCCACTGAGTCCTCTCTTTATAGCCATCAACCTGTTCATTTTTCATTCCTTCTTCATTTGCTTCTTCCCAGCATAAATTCTATAGCTTGAATTATTATGATTTCCTTGCAAATACCCTTAACTCTCTTGTTCCTCTTTCTCTGCCATCAGTCTCCCAGAATAAAAAAAGCCAAGTCTGATTAAACCCTACATGTCCTCACACCCGTGACTATAGATAGACAAAAACTACACAACCATATTGACTGGTTTCACTTCAAATTCAGAATAACAAACCTACAAGTAGACCCTGAACACTACCTAGAAGTCCTACTGTGTTTCCCTGGTTTGTCTATTCCTTTCTCACTATTTCACAGTGATCTCTGTTCTCACATTTTTCTGTCCTCAAATTGTTCTTCTTTATTCTCTATCCCCTTGCACAAAATTTCCCAATTGATGCCCGTACTTAATAAATAATTGAAAAGACAAAAGCAACAACAAACTCCTTAAAACTACAAACTTCTCATCCTGAAGACTACAAACCAATGTGCATCAAACATGAATTCATTCTCATTGATTCTATCATTGATTTTTGCTCTTTGGCCTCAACTAGTCTGTTTCTTCAGTTCCTTCACAGCCTGCAGATCCTGGCTAAAGCATCACTTTCTTAGAAGGGTCTTTCTTGACCAACCTACATAAAGTTACAAAAGAGTATAGGCTTTATTTTTACTACTGTAACTGCCATTCCCAGAATAATGCCTAGCAAAAAAATAAGGATTAGGGAGAGCAGAAAAGAATTTTGAAATTCTAAACAAAATAAGGATCATGTTCTGATTCATTATACTTAAGGGCACATCATCTCATAAATGGCTATGAATGGCTCTAAAAATTACATCACTACATAAAAACACCCTCATGAATAGTTCTCAGAACACTTAATCTTTCTGAAATTTGTGCCTTTGATCCAAAATGCAATGGAATAAGTAGGAGGTAATCAGTAATAATCATCCCCTTTAGTGATTTCACAATCAGTGACATGATAACTACTTCTTACATCTATGTACTTGAGTCATGCAAATAAGCATTTATGCCATCCATATAATGTAAAAGTTAGACCAAAAGACCAAATTAAATCTTGTTAAATGCCTGAAATAAGCATTTTTATCCACAAGAGACATTCATTATACAGAATACTGCTTTTCAAGTGGTAGCATTATTCAACATGATTTTAATTTCTGCGACATTAATTGTTAGGAATTAACTATTGGCATTTAAATATACAGGCATAAGAATGACTGAACACCTAATGTATGCAGAGTATGTTAGAGTCTTGGGGATACAAAGATAGTCAACTCATGGATAGATATATGTAAGTAATATTAAGAAAAGTGACAGATAATGGAAACAAGCTTAAAGTGCTATAGAAACCCAGGTGAAGAAGCAATTAATTCTGGAGTGATCATAAAAGGATACAGAAAATAAGCAGGATTGGAGCTGGACATTAAACATGAATGGAAGTTTGTCCAAAATATAATTTCCTCTTTAACGATTCTCAGTAAGATAAATATTTAAAGCAGTGCATTGTTATATTATAAAAAATTATAAAACAATAATCACAGAATAACTAAAGCCCAGGTGTTTGGGAAACAGAATACACTTAGTCAAATGTCATTTAAAAGAAAAAAAACTCCCAAGAAGTAGATGAAATTAAGTCTAAAATGACATCCTCAAAATTAAACATTAAAGAATTCAAAACCTTAGAATAGAAACAAGTCTTCTGAATTTTATGCTGTACTTTTTCCAGTACTGATAGGTTATTATTAAGAATAAAATATCAGTTAGTAAACAACCAATTATTTAATGATTATAGTAGGTTGTATCCTACATGGCAATGATTGTTCTTATTTTTTCTAGTCCTTTACCACTCATGGAATAAAAAATAATTCTCTAGCTCATAAAAATGAATAACTTCTTAATTATATCATCATATATGCTAAATATCTTTTTGGCATATATACAGTAAGTATATATTTTGTACACATATATGTACATTATGTTATAGTATATATTATATATATATTTTGACATATGTATTTACCATAATTCAAAAAGGTACTTCCATTTTAAAAGCTACATTTAAAAAATGAAAAATCATCTTTTTGAATTGATTTATTATATATTGAGCTGCTGAGGGGTTTTTTTCATGATTAAAAAAAGACCATATTACAATGAAAAAAGTATCTTACTTCAGGATCTTATCAGTCATATTAACACTTATTTTGACTGCTTTTGTAAACCTTTCTTCCATTCTTCTTTACTAAAATAACCAAACTGACTTCATGCTCATTCTAAAACACAGCAGGGCTGATCTCCCTTTGGGCTATGTTTTCCCTCTGCCTGGAATGCTCTTTCTCTAGATATCCATTTTGCCTACTCCTCACTTTCTTTAATTCTTGCATCAGCCATCACATCCTCAGTAAGTCTTATCCTAACCACCCTGTTTAAAATGCCACCTTTCCCCCCTCCACCCTATCCTATCTCCAAATTCCTGGTCCCTCTTTCCCTCTTTCCCCACTATATTTTCATAACATTTTTTATCTCCTTTTTATCTTGCTACAACACTTCCGGTTTATTATGTTTTAATTATTGGTTTTCTATACTACTAGAATTTAAGCCCATGAGCACTGAAATTTTATCCAGGTTGTTCACTGATATATCCCAAAGACTCTAAACCCATGACAGGCACAGAAGAAGTACTCAATAAATACTTGTTGAATACTGAATAGAAACGAATAGAACATAGTAACCAGAAAATTTTCAGGTGATTTTACCAATGAATTCAATAAAATGATTAAGAAAGAAAGAATGTCATCTGATACAAGCTTTTTTCAGAGACTAGTGATAGACAGAACACTTGAAAGTACCTACAAAGAGACAGAAGTTGTTTTTTTTTTTTAAAGAACCAAACAGAAATTCCAGATATGAAAATTAAAATAATTGAATTGAAAAATTCCCTGGACGGGTTTAATAACAGACTTGCACAGGCAGAAGAAAACCAGCCAACTTAAAGCCAAGTAATTTGAAATTATCAAGTCTGAGGGAAAAAAAGAAAAAGAAATGTAGAAAAATGAACAGAGCCTAAGGGACTCATGAGATCCCATCAAGAGGACCAATATAAGCATTACGAGTAAGAGAAGAAGAAGAAGAAAAAGAAACAGAATGAGACAAGGAGAATATTTGAAGAAATGATGGCTGAAAACATCATAAATTTAAGTAAAATACATGGATATACAAATCCAAGTAGATGGATCTACAAACCTAAGAGGCCCCCAAAACTGCAAAGATAAATCCCAAGAAACCTATACTGAGACACATTATAATGAAGCTGTCGAAAGACAAAGACAAAGAAGGAATCTTGAAGGCAGCAAAAGAAAAGCAACTCACCATTTACAAGATCTCCCAGCAGAAATCTTGTAAGTCAGAAGGTAGTGGGACAACACAGTTAATGTGCTGAAAGAAAGACTTGTCAACTGAGAATTTTATATGCAGCAAAAGTGTCCTTCAAATACGAGAAAGAAATTAACACTTCCCCAAATAAATAACAGCTGAGGGAGTTCACTGCCACTAGATCTGTCCTACAAGAATTGCTAAAGAGAGTCCTTCGGGTTGAAGTGAAGGATGCTACACATTACATAATGATAAAAGGATTAACCACCAAGAAGATATAACAATTATAAATATATATGCACAAAACATCAAAGCTCCAAAATATATAAAATAAACATTGATGTAATTGAAGGAGAAATAAACAGCTCTACTATAATAGCAGGAAACTTCAATATGTTGCCTTCCCTAACAGGTAAAACAAAGAGACAGAGGTCAGTAAGGAAATACAGCACTTGAACAACACTATGGCCCAACTGGATCTAAAAGACACATACAGAATGTCCATCTAACGATAGCAGAATACACATTTTTCTCAAGTGTAGATGGAACATTCTGCAAGATAAACCACATGTTTGGCCACAAAACAAGTCTTAATAAAATTTAAAAGGCTGAAAATATACAAAATACCTTTTTCAGTTGGAACATGATGGAACTAGAAATCAACAGCCAAAGAAAAACTGGAAAATTGATATATACATGGAAATTAAACAACACACTATTAAATTAATAAGTCCTCTAAGAAATCACAAGGAAAATTAGAAAATATCTTGAAGCAAATGAGACTACGACATAGCAAAACTTAAGGGATACAGCAAAAGCAGTGTGAAGAGGCAAATTTATGTTAAATTTAACATAATATTTATGTTAAATATAAATTTATGTTAAAAAAAGAAAAATCTCAAGTCCTAATTTTATACCCTAAAACTAGAATTAAAGGAAGAGGAACAAATTAAACCCAAAAGAAAAGGAAATAATAAATACTAGAGCAGTGATAAATAAACAGAAAAGACAAAAACAACAGAAAAAAATCAACAAAGCCAAGAGTTTGTTCTTCAAAAGATAAAATCGACAAACCTTTAGTTAGAAAGAAAAAAAAAAAAAGGAGAAGAAACAAATAAGCAAAACCAGAAATGGAAGAGGGGGCATTACTACTAATTTCATAAAAATAGAAAGGATTGAACTAGGAAAAATTACATGCCCACACAATGGATAAATTAAATGAAATGGACAAATTCCTAAAAACACACAAGCTACCAAGGCTGAATCATGAAAAAATTAAAAATCTGAATAGGCCTATAACTAGTGAGGAGATTGAATCAGTCATCAAAATTCTCAACAGCAAAAGAAGCTCAGGACCACGTAGATATACTGGTTAATTCTACCAAACACTGAGGATAAGTTAACACCTTAAACAAAATTTAACACCTTAAACTCTTAACAAGTGAGGACTAAGAATTCTTGAACTTCCAAAAAATTTAAGAGGAGTGAGCACTGCCTAACACGTTCTATGAGTCCAGCTTTACCCTGATACCAAAGCCAGGCAAGGACACTGCAAGAATACCAATATCCCAATAAACACTGATACAAAAATCTTCAAATAAAATACCACCACTCTGACTTCAACAGTGTATTCAAAGGGTCTCAATAGTGTATTCAAAGGATCATACATGATGACCGAGTGGGATTTATTCCTAGAATGCAGGAATGGTTCAATATATGAAAATCAATCAATGTAATACATGATATTAACAAAATAAAGGGTAAAAAATGTTCATTTAAATAGATGCAAAAATGTGTTTGATAAAATTTAATATTTATTTAAGATTTAAAAAAAAAAAAACCCTCAAACGAAGAATAGAAGAAAATTCCCTGGACATAATAAAGGCCATGTATGAAAAACCCATAGCAAACATCACACTCATTGGTGAAAGACTGACAGCCTTTCCTCTTAGAACAGGAACAGGTAAGGAGGCCTACTTTTGCCATTTCTATTCAACACAGTACCAGAAGTCCTTGCCAGAGCAAGTAGTCAAGAAAAAGAAAAGGCATCCATAGATAAAGAAGGTGGGGTATATATATAAAATGTAATATTAGCCATCAAAAAAAAAGAAACCTTGCCATTTGCAATGATTTGGATGGAACTAGAGGATATCAGTCTAAGCAAAATAAGTCAGTCAGAGAAAGACAATTATCATATGATTGCACTCATATGCGGAGTTTAAGAAACAAAACAGACAAGCATAGAGGAAGAGAGGGAAAAATGAAACAAGACAAAATCAGAGGGAGACAAACCAAGAGACACTTAACTATAGGAAACAAACTGAGGGTTCTTGGAGGGGAAGGAAGTGGGGGGATGGGGTAACTGGGTGATGGGCATTAAGAAGGGCACGTGATATAATGAGCACTGGGTATTATATAAGTCTGACGAATCACTGAACATTACCTCTGAAACTAATAATACACTATATGTTAATTAATTGAATGTAAATAAAATTAAACTAAAAAAAAAAGAATAAAGTCTTCCCATAACAAAAGTAAAAAAAATCTAAATTGGAAGGGACGTTTAAAATTATCTCTATTTCTCTATTCACAGATGACTTGATCTTATATGCAGAAAACTCTAAAGAAGCCACAAAAAGACTGTAAGAACTAACCAATGAATTCAGAAAAGCTGTGAGATATTAAGTCAGTTTCATTTCTATACACTAACAATGAATCTGAGAAGGAAATCCAGAAAACAATTCTCTTTACAATAACACCAAAAAGAATAGAATACTTAGGAATAAAGTTAAGCAAGGAGGCAAGAGACTTGTACAGTATAAACTATAAAGTACTGTTGAAAGAAATTAAACAAGACACAAAGAAATGTAGAGACAACCTGTGTTCACATATTGGAAGACTTGATATTGTTAAGATGTCAACACTACCCCAATCTACAGATGCATTCCCTATCAAAATCCCAAAAAGAAATAGAAAAAAAAAATCCATCTTAAAAATCATATGGAATCTGAAAGAATCTCAAATAACCCAAACAATCTTAAAAAGAAGGATAAAGTTGGAGGTCTCCCACTTCCTGATTCCAAAACTTACTTCAAAGTTACAGTAATGAAAACAGTGTGATCCTAGCAGAAAGACAAATACATAGACCAAAAGAATAAATTAAAGAACCCAGAAATAAAACCTCATATATATGGTCAAATGATTTTCAACAAGACTGCCAAGATCATTAAATAGGGAAAGAACAATCTTTTCGACAACTGGTGTTAAGAGAACTGGATAACCACATGTAAAAGAATAAGCTGAATTCTTCTGTTATACCATATACAAAAAATTAATGCCCCGCCCCCACATCAGGTTCCAGGATCAGCAGGGAGTCTGATTGGGAATCTCTCTCTCTCTCCTCCTCCTCCTCTGCCCCTCCCCCCATGCATGCTTGCTCTCTCGCTCTTTCTCAAGTAAATAAAGCTTTAAAAATTAAGAAAGATCCAAAAAATTAACCCTAAATGTATCAAAGACTTAAACATAAGAGGTAAAACTGTAGTACTTAGAAGAAAAATTAGGGGAAAAGCTTCATAGCAGTGGATTTGGCAATGATTTCTTGGATCTGACACTCAAACACAGGCAACAGAAAAAAACAGATAAACTGGATTTAATAAAAATTAAAAACTCTTGTGCATCAAAGGATGCTATCAACAGAGCGAAAAGACAACCTACAGACAGAAGAAAATATTTGCAAGTCATATATTGTATAAAGGGTTAACAAGAATGTAAAAAGAACTCCTAAAGGACAACAAAATAACCCAATTTAAAATATGGGCAAAGAACATGAATAGATACTTGTCCAAAAAGATACACAAATGGCCAATAAGCAAATGCAATGACGCTCATCGCTACTGATCATTAGGAAAATGCAAACCGAAACCATAATGAAATACCACTTCATACCCATTAGGATGGCTATTATAAAAAACACAGAAAACAAGCGTTGTTGAGGTTGGGAGAAACTGGAACTCTTGAACATTGCTGGTGGGAACGTAAACTAGTACATTTGCTGTGGAAAATGGGATAGTGGTTCCTCAGAAAAACACAGAATTAACAACAACTCTACTTTGGTTATATATTTAAAAGAACAGAAAGACGGTTCTCAAAGAGATATATGCATACTCACGTTCATAGCTGTATTACTCTCAGTAGCTCAAAAGCAGGAGAAAGCCACATGTCCATCAATGGACATGCAGTAATGCTGTATGGATCTACAATGGAATATTACTCAGCCTTAGAAGGGCAAGGACATTCTGACACGTGCTGCAACATGGGGTAGCCTAGAAGACCTTATGCTTTCCGAAAAAAGGCCTCCAAGACCCTACCCCCCAACACCCTGGTGGTCAGGATTTCAACACAGGAATTTTGGAAGGACCCAAATATTCAGACCAGAACACCATCTGAAATTGCCTGCTGAAGTATCTGGTATTAACTGTTTTCCAGACTGACTCAGTCCAACACATCCAACCCATCTGAGGAGAGACGAGAGAGAATGGAGAAAAGGCCACAGGTAATGGCTGAGAGTTTTCCCAAATAGGTGGAAGGCGTGAACACTCAGAGTCAGGAAGCTCAAGTGGGGGAGATAAAAAGAAATCCCCAGTTAGACACACACCACTGTAAAACCATGGAACACCAAAGACAAAAGCTCTTAAAACCAACCAACTGGAAATGATATATTACGTGTAGAGGAAATCAATTAGAACGACTGCTGAGATTTCCTTTTGTTTAGATTTATTTATTTGAGATAGACAGACAGCTAGGGGAGGGGCAAAGGGAAAGGGACACAAGCAGACTCCCTGCTGAGAGGGGAGCCCCACACAGGGTTCGATCCCAAGACCCTGAGATCATGACCCGAGCAGAAATCAAGAGTCAGACACTCAGCTGACAGCCTTCCAGGTGCCCCTTGATGGCTGATACTTCAGTAGAAAGCGGAAGTATGATATATTCAAAATATATATAGACACATTCAAATGAAAGAAAATAATTGTTAATCTAAAAATAAACAAAGATATCCACAAAAGTATCTTGCAAGATAAATTCATTTTTCACCAAAAAAATTTGTGTTCAACAATAACGACCCCTGAGAAAGAGCACGTGTATAGGATACCTTTCAAGAATAATAATGATCCACAAGAAAGGTCTGAATTGCCAAAAACAGCAAAGAAACTGTTACGCATGTGTATAAATCTAAACCAGCACTGCCTGCAAGACACAATAATACATAATAATGAATGATAATAATAATGAATTGAAGAATAATGAATAAAATGAATAATAATGACAAATAATGAAAAGTGCCAATAAGATTTCAATGTTCCTAAATTCCTTATATGGTTAAAGAGGCACTTCGAAATAATAACTTCAGACTTTTAAGATAGATATACATGCTAAATACCTACATTAAACATGAGAACCTCAAAATACCATTCTATAAAGAAAGTAGCAGGTGGCTTTACTCAAAGCCAAGCAATATTGTAATACCTCGGTTCTTACTTTTAAAAAATACTCATCATATATATTTGCAGAACATTATTGAAGGATCCTTCCCTTAACGCACTCACTTCCACCAAGCGGTTTCAACTTCCCCACATAAAGTTTAAGTTAGATTCAAAAGGAACTCCTGCCTCTGACCGAAGAAACATACTGGAAGGTCAACAGGTCAGCTACCTAAGCTGTCCCTCTCCACAGGGCAGCCAGAACGATCTCCAAACAGAAAATCAGATCACATTATTTTCTTGCTCACAAGCCTTCAACATCCATATCCCTACTGCCTTCCCCAGACCCTGAACATCTGGCTCTTTCTGATACCCCTAAACTCACCCCAAGTTTTTCTTCACCACTCCCTGTGTCTTCTGCCTTCTGACAGGTCTTAGGACACCATAAAGTATTGTCTGCCACGGGAGGTCCTGTTGTCTTGGCCTAGCTGCTTCCCCAAACCCTCTGCATGGCTGGCCTGACCTTCTCTGGTACATATACCATGAAGTACACCCACAAATGAACTACCCCTGCTTTTATCTTATTGTCCGATTATCCTCTTGGCATGATTGTGAAAGTAATAAAGCCTCCCTGGTTAAAAGACGCCCACTAGGGACGCCTGGGTGGCTCAGTTGGTTAAGCAGCTGCCTTCAGTTCAGGTCATGATCCCAGCGTCCTGGGATCGAGTCCCGCATCGGGCTCCTTGCTTTGCAGGGAGCCTGCTTCTCCCTCTGCCTCTGCCTGCCATTCTGTCTGCCTGTGCTCGCTCTCTCTCCCCCTCTCTCTCTGATAAATAAATAAAATCTTTAAAAAAAAAAAAAAAAGACGCCCACTAAAAAGTGTGCTTGCCATATAAAACAACTTCGCAGAACAGGATGAATGACCACACAAATTTGGGGTATCTCCTCTTACAGAATTTTAAAACACACTCACAGAAATCTCTGGTCTAACTTAACTGTAGATCCGATGAACTAGACACATACCCCTTTCAGCTTTCCAATAACATAGGTAATAAAGTATAGCTTAAAACAGACCTTTGTCTAGTTATATATAATGGTCTGTTTTGAATAAGCCATAATCAATGTTGTGTTCCCTTCAATCTGCTTAAAGAGGCTCTGTCGAGAGAGAAAACAAAGACTACTGATGCACTTCCATACATGTATTCTTTCTACCACCCCTTTCCTTAGTTTGTAATTATGGGGATAAAAGTACCCGCTTAAAATAAATGTTGAAACCAAAAGAAAGGCTATCATTTCCTAGCAAATTTCCCCATAGTTAAAAAGTGGCATTAGTAGGATGCCTGACTGGGTCAGTTGGTTAAGTGTCTGCCTTTGGCTCAGGTCATGATCCCAGGGTTCAGGGATCAAGCCCCACGTTAGGAATCCTTGCTCAGCGGGGAGTCTGCTTCTCCCTTTGCCTGATGCTCCCCCACTTGTGCTCTCTCTCTGTCTCTCTGACAAATAAATAAAATCTAAAATAAAATAAAATGTGGCATTAGTAAAAACCTAAAACAACTTTAAGTCATCAGAACACTATCTTTAGTTTTCAAACAAACTTATAAGCTTCAATGTCCACAGCCATAAAATGCAATGAAAATGTGTGTCTGAACTATTTCAGAGTTGATTTAAGTATCAAATAAGGAAATGCTTTATAAATTGTAATACAGGACTACTGTACTCCTTTTTAAAGGAAGAAAGTTGGATTATGGTTTTGGCCACAGAATTACCCATTCAGATTAGTAAGGCATATTCTCTAAGTCCGAAATCACAACCTGAAATGTTTGAGATGTGAAATACATGAGTGAAGCAGGTGGGAGGAAGTACAGGCAGAGAGTGACCTTGTGAAACCTGGACGGTGTAGGCCCCCCCATCCAAAATGGGCCAACCACCTGCAGGCTTCAGCAGCTAGCAGCTGTAAGCTCTACCTTGCAACTGTTTTTCAGGAAAAGCTAGAACTCTGGAAACTTATATAAAAAGTACTAATTTTAAAAATATTGGTAAATGAAGGGTGCCTGAGTGGCTCAGTCAGTTAAGCGTTTGCCTTTGGTTCAGGTCATGATCCCATAATCCCAGGGGTGGAGTCCCCCACCCCACTGCATCCAGCTCCCTGCTCAGTGGGGAGCCTGCTTCTCCCTCTCTCTCTGTCCCTCCCCCAGCTTGTGCTTGCTCTCTCTCTCTCTCTCACTCACTCTCAAATAAATAAGCAAAATCTTTAAAAGAAAATTAAAATATTGGTAAATGGATTTAAAGTATTCAATTATTTTTAAGTGATGAGCTCACCCAAATCAATATATCTCAAGACCAAATTCAGCTTTTAAGCTATTGCCTTATGACTTCTACATGAGGTTTTCTGTTCTTTGCAAGAAATGGACAATGGACAAAAACCTAACCACATGGTGTAATCATCCTCAGAGCTCAAGAAAATGGAAACAGCAGCTAGCATTTTTCTGACTGACTGCAATATGCCAGGTGCCTACTATGCTTATAACTTTATAAGCATTATGTCATTTAAGACTTAATGAGAGGCACCTGGGTGGCTCAGTCATTAAGTGTCTGTCTTCAGCTCAGGTCATGATCCCAGGGTCCTGGGATCAAGCCCCACATTGGGCTCCCTGCTCCGTGGGAGGCCTGCTTCTCCTTTTGGGGCGCCTGGGTGGCTCAGTGGGTTAAAGCTTCTGCCTTCGGCTCCGATCATGATCCCAGAGTCCTGGGATCGAGCCCCGCATCGGGCTCTCTGCTCAGGAGGGAGCCTGCTCCCTTTCCCCTCTCTCTGTCTGCCTCTCTGCCTACTTGTGATCTCTGTCTGTCAAATAAATAAAATATTAAAAAAAAACAAAACTTAATGAGAAACACTCCAGAAAGGCATTACTGTAACCCGCAACCTGGGATTAGACAGACTTTTTAAGGTCAAAATGCTGGTGAATGGTGGAGTCAAGAAAAAGACCAGGTCAAAGCCCATGGTAGAAAGCTGCTGTTCAATGATGGATTATTTTAGTTCAGAAGAGTAATGCTCCCCAGCTAGAGGCTCCTGACTCCCTGTGTGTCCCCAAAATGGTAAAAGGTCTTCTGTGACTTATTTTGAAAGTCTATTGGAAATATATTTACTCTCTAATGGATAACTGAGTTTGTTTCCTATTACCAAGGAAAGGGGGTTTGCTTCTTAGATACAGTCTTTCAAATTATAGCTCCAGGGGAAAGATTAATGAAGGGATCTTTGTTTTTTAAAAAAAAAAAAAGGTGGAAATGAAAAGTTTAGAGCACCGACATTACAGAAATCATTAAAATGATAAAAACATTGTTACATCAAAACTTTATATAATCTACATTCATATACTATAAAGTAGATTTGTACTTCCAAATATTTGTTCACAAAACTATTAGTAGCAACTAGTGGACCTTCAAATATTTTGGATTTGGCAGAGAAAAGTTATTTTTCAAACACTTGCCCAAAAAATTCTGGCCGTAAATATACAGTTGAAAAAGGAAGGCAAGACAATGCTATCCCCTTTTGTGATGTGACCACAATCTCTACAAATTGATATACCAAGCTGGTATTAAAGACCATCAAGTTTAATCTTTCATTTTGGACTTTTTCCTCCCACCAACAATAATAAAAAAGGACTAAGACAAATGAGAGTAATTTTTCACACATGCTAGACCTCACATCAATATATTCATAAAAAACAAGTTATCGTTGAAATCTTACACATCTTTAAGTTCTCCCATTTGAAAACAATTATCTTTTATAAGGTAATAAAAACCGATATGGCATGAATAACATGGACCCTCATTTATTTGTCAAAACTTGGAACTTAGGCTCCAGCAAACCCAGAAAACTGGTCAACTTTATCACCTACCTTTAGAAAAGTCTCAAAGTAAAACACAATATTGCTCAGATACAAGACATCAAGTGTCCACGCTGCAGCTGCGGTCCTGGGCCTGTGACACACAACAGCGAAGTCATGGTGTTACAGGGATAAGCATCCAGGATCTGGGGAAAATAATTAGAAGATGAACTTACAAACATGTAAGCAGTATGGCAGGACTACAATTTTTTCCTCCATTTTAGCATTTTTACACAACTAACACGGAGCACAAAGCACATCTCCTATACCAGCATAA
The DNA here is from genome assembly GCF_010015895.1 of Lontra canadensis. Lineage (NCBI taxonomy): Eukaryota > Metazoa > Chordata > Mammalia > Carnivora > Mustelidae > Lontra > Lontra canadensis. Next base: position 158,909 of record NW_022631209.1, on the reverse strand, counting down.
AACAAATCTAAAGTCACTGGATCAAGGCGAATTACAAAAATTAAAAAAAAAAAAATTAAGGCTTTAGGAGCAACTACAATCACCAAGAAAACTGCAGACACAATGAAACCCATGAGTATTCTTCGGATTTTCAAACATTTTTTTTTTTTTTTAATTTTAGTGCCCTTACAAACTATTTCAAGGCTTACGTCTAATCACCATCCTAGTACTAATGATCTCTTAAAATTTGTTTTAAATTTCTCTTAGGAAAATGTCAGCAGGGTGCAAAAAGTAGAAACTACTGGAAAACAGAACGGGACTGTTAGCAAGTTGAAAGGACATCGTTTCTGGGAGGATTCCCCTATTTCTCAACAAGGATCACAGTGCTCTGGTCTGCCCTTTCCCTCCCCTTAGAAAACTTTGCTGAGACGCTTGGAGTTGCAGGGACCCCAGCCCCACCGACCTGCTCCGAGAGAAATCATCCCCGAGCAAGAGCTCCCTGGGGCCGACCCGGCGCGACGTGGCGCCACAAGTTCCCGCCCGCCCCGGGCGCGGGGGCGAGGTGCGTCCTCCCCTCCGCTTCTCTCCGCACCGCCTTCACGCTCCCGGTCCAGGTCTCCCAGCCGGCGTGGGGACGCGCGCGGGCACCCTGGCCTCGCACTCTCGGAGCCCGGGGCGCGCCCTCCACGCCCCCGCAACCCCCGAGGCCCGAATGCGACTCCGCCTCCTGCGCCGCGCAGGCCCCGCCCCCTCCCCGGGCTCCTCGCCAGACTGGCGCGGCCCTGACCCCTACCTGGGCCGGAAGTGGGTGCCCGCTTACTCCCTTCCCGGAGTGCGGGAACGTGCTTCCTCCCCGCCGCGCCCCCGCCGCACCCCATGCGCGCCGAGAGGGATGGCAGCGCCACCTGCGCCTCGGAACCTCGCAGGGCAGTGGGCTGGCGGCGGGGGCTGCGAGGGCCTTCCCGGACTCGACCTGCGCCTCCCTCGCCTGGCGCCCGGGACGCGGGGGAAGGCGGGTGCAGCGCCCACCGTGGGGCGCCCCGGATCCCTGGAATTTCCCGGACGGGCCCATTGTCTCGGAACAAATTCACCTCGTTTTAATGCGCGGTGTCTCCCCCGTCCCCCCACCCCCACCCCGCCAAGAACTTCCCCTAATTTATGGGGTTCAAGCCAGCGGCAGGCTCCGGGCTGAAAATAAGCGTCGGTTTTTAGACCTGAGAAGGGAAAGTGACTAATGAAGTCGCCCCCAGATACCAATTCACTTTGGCCGTTTAAAGAGCCTGGGGTGAGGCTGAATGAAAGCTGGAAGCTCTTCTCCCGGAAGACTCCTGTCAATTACCAGTCCTCTAGCTAGTTCTGTGCCGGTCCTGTCCTCCCTGTCCTGACAGTTCTGAGCTCACCGAATGGATCCGTGCTGACCACATTGTGCACATAGTTAGGCCTTCCTCCCTTCAATAGGTGCGAACCACAGTCAAAATGTCCTTTGATTCTGTTAATCATGTAAATGGACCTGACATTGATGATGTTATCTAAGTGAGAATTCTAGAAGAGAACAGAGGTCATCCAGTCCTAATCAATGCATCTGCCTTAAGAAAAAACATGATCATTTGAACAGATGCCAAAAAGGCATTCAGCATATTCAAGATCCTTCCTTAGAAAAGATCTTTGAAATCTAGAAATTGAACAATGAGTTTTTGTCAGAATATCGTGTATCTTATCTGATATCTGAGGTTATCTCAGAATATTGAGAATATCATATCAATACCAACACATACACAGACTCAAAATTTTAAGTTACTTCTTTAAAAACCAGCCTATCAAATATATTATTTAACATAATAAAAAATAACCACTGCCCACATACAAAATAAAATAGACCAACAATGGGAAAATGGATCCCATTCACAATAGCAACAAAGAATATGAAATGACTAGGAATGATTAAAAAAAATGAGAAATGTAGATTTAAAAAGAAAAATGCAGAACTATCCAGAAAGTATTTATAAAATATTTTATTAACTAGGGAGACAGAGGATATCCTTAAAAGATAAGGTTTTAAATACATTAAATTAAAACACAAAAATATTCTAGAATTCATCCGAGAAACTACATAAACTAGAAAAGCTAAGTAAGGCCAGTGGTTCTCAGACTGCAGCCTTGGGATGTTTGATGTCATTCAAAGGTTTCACAAAATCAAAATTGCTTTCATGATAGTATTAAGTTTTTTTTCACTCCTTTTTGGTATCCATTCTTTCACAAGTATACAGTCGTGTTTTCCAGTGGCTACATCTTATGTGTTATCACAAGAGATTGAATGCAGAAGCAGATATATCTGCTCTCATGCCAAGCACGAAACAAATTTGCAAGAATATAAAGGAATGCAATTTCTTCCATTAAATTTCTTTTTTTTAATAATTTTTTTAATTTTTTATAAACATATAATGTATTATTAGCCCCAGGGGTACAGGTCTGTGAATTGCCAGATTTACACACTTCACAGCACTCACCATAGCACATACCCTCCCCAATGTCCATAACCCCACCACCCTCTCCCTGCCCCCCCAACCCTCAGTTTGTTTTGTGAAATTAAGAGTCTCTTATGGTTTGTCTGCCTCCCGATCCCATCTTGTTTCATTTATTCTTTTCCTACCCCCCAAACCCCCCACATTACATCTTCACTTCCTCATATCGGGGAGATCATATGATAGTTGTCTTTCTCCGATGGACTTATTTCGCTAAGCATGATACCCTCTAGTTCCATCCACGTCATCGCAAATGGCAAGATTTCATTTCTTTTGATGGCTGCATAAATTTCTTTTGTTTTAGAAATGGTAGTTATTTTTTATTAAAAAATGTTATCTATACTAACATGCAATGAATTTACTAGTGTTTTTAAATTAATTTTTAAATAAATATATTTTTTGATTTCTCAGTGTAATTTCTAATATAGTAAATATCAGTAGACATAACACATAAACAAAAGCTCATTGGTGTCCTCAAATAATTTTTAAGAGTATAAAAGAGGGTCCAAGACCAAAAAGTTTGAGAACTTTTTTTATAACAATGAAATAAAAACATATTAGTAAGCTATAATAATTAAGAGTATGGCGTAACACAAGAATAGAAAAGTATGCACAATCCAACCAGCCTAAGACCATCAAGGACAAAACCTGTGGTCTCACCGTCAAGTTTACGGACTCGTTGCAGCATAGAGACTGTCCACCACATAAGTTTTGATAAACTCAAAGCCCAGCGGGGCTGGGAATGAAGGAGCCAACATGAGGGTTGGACTGCAAAACAAACCCAGGGTTTGCTTCCTTGGATAAATGTGGAATGTCATATTCAGAAACATCTCACATGAAGCTCTGCTCCTGGGTTGTAAAATCAAGGTCATTTCTCTGTATCAAAGTGAGTTAGAACTTCCAAGCAAGAATGGGATGTTTCATTCTTACTGATATAATTTCTGAAATTAAAATCTCTGATCATCTAGGGTTTTAGAAAATACTATTTTCCAATGAGTAAGCAAGTAGCAGTTACTCAAAGAAGATGTCTGTTGTACTTTAGAACTGCAGTGTGCCTTGGAAGAAATATGGTTTCCTGTTCCTCTTGCAGCTAGCTGTCCCAGTCTGATAAATAGGTCCACTGGACTTTTCCTTTCTCAGTCTGTCCTTTTTGTTTTTCAAAAGAAACTACTGAAATAGTTCCTGATAGATTTGGGTTAAATTTACCAGTTATTTACCATAAATTTACCTTTATGTTCTGCTAATAGACATAAGAACTTAACATATGATCTGAAGCCATAAAAAGCAAAATTGGAGAAAAATTGTATTCAATAAATGACTGTAGGACTATTGGCTAGCTTTTAGGCAAATATGTAATTAGATCGGTGTGTCAAACCATGCACAAGAGAGCTACAATAAGGATTAAAAAGTTAGATTTAGAAAATCAAACTGGAAGTCTAGAAAAATTAAAATCAATATCTATCAAATTTCTGGATGGAAAAATATTTTATGATTAAAAGCAATCATAAAACAATTGACAAATTTAACTAAATAATGCCATATGCCCCTTGAAAACATCAACCAAAACAAACAAAAAACAACAGAAATAAAAAGAGAAATAGTGCTCTGGGAGAAATAAAGTCAGCAAATCAAATAGGGTTTATATCTTTACTATATTTTAAAAAGTGCAATGAAATTGTTAAGAAAAGCGCCAGGATTTTAACAGATAAAGAATGCTCTATAGAGATGACAAATGCTCTCTTGAGAGGGAGGGCAGGAGGCTGTGGCAGCACAAAGGATTAAGTTGCTAATTCTATGTGGATCTGGGTTGAGAGGTTGAATACAGGCCAGGAGAAAAGGGTAGCAGTCAGGGAAGGCTTCTCGGAGGAGGTGTTTGGTTTGAGCCATAAGGCTGAGTAGGAGAAAGAAGGTCACATCAGACAGACAGAAAAACAGACCTGGAGGAAAACAAAATACTCCAATACGGCTGGAGAGGCATGGGAGATAAAGCTGTAAAATGAGTGAGTTTGGCCAAAAGGCCCACATGCCCAAAGAGATGTGTTTGACCATGAAAGTTATTAAAGAATATTTGGGGGCTCCTAACGATTTTTGATGGCCAGATTTGAGAACTGAATGTGGGAAAAGGCAAAGGAGGTAAGAATCACTGAAATGTTGCTTTGCCTGTCATTACACAGAAAGGAACCCTATTCTGGTCAGCAGCCTTCCTCCTGTCCCCTGCAAGAGATCTATTTTTGTCGGAGGAATAACTTGATAAGCACACCTGGACACACACACTATCCTCCCTGCCCCCAACAAGGACCGTGCTTGATTTATAACAAATGGTTGCAGAACTGTCTTCCAGGAAAGTTGGATTCAGCCATCTGAGGGCTTTGTTCTGCTGAGTAGAACTGAAAAGTTTAGGAGAAGATTCTGGGCAAAGAAGGAGGTCCGGGAGCCATTTGATTACGTTTTCCTGAAGCTTGAGGGATGGAACCAGCTCTTCTGTCTCCCCATGAAACCTTCAGTAAAATCTGCAGGCGGGATTAGGTAGATGTGGGATGGAAGCAAGGCGAAGTATGAAGTCTGGCCTCAAGATATCCCAGACAGACGTAAACGATTCTAGTTGTGCGAACTAGTTACAGAACTGTGGCCCCAGAAAACAGCAGGAGATGGGATTTGGGATGGAAATGATAAATTCTAAATTTTACATATTGACTTTGAAGTGTAAAGGATCCTTAGGCGTAAGAGACAGCTTTTGAGAATGCCCAAAGTCTGTCTCTTTTCGAATAGATCCATATCTGTGTATCATTCCAAGAAGAACGGGGTTTGCTTTTCTTTTGTCTTCTGTGTCACTTTTTTCTGCTTTTAAGCTCGTTTTACTGAGTTAGTTCTCTGCGTTCTCACAGTATTTTTTTCTATTGTTATTTTTTTCCCTTTTATCCAGGAGATGCTCATCCTCCCCATCAGAGGTTGATGGGACTAAATCACACACATATTCTGAATTATTTCTAACAAATCAGAAAAGAGCCACAAAGAGCTAAGGCTCAGAGTACAATGTCATCTTCATTACTGTTCGAACAGAATTGAAGAGAAAACCCAGGCCTCTTACCTCCTGTCCCATCCAGTGTCAAGCAGAGAGTCTCAGAGAAAGCAGACAGTTCAGTGGACTGGCCAGAAGCAAGACCCCACCTTGGACGCTCACAGCACCTTGTGAATGAGCCCAGCTCGACAGCTGCAGAGATCCAGGAGAGCAGGCAAGGGAAGGAACAGTGCTCAGCCCTGCTTTCTGAACCTCAGAAACTCCACCGTGCCAGATCTGTCCAAGAACCTCAGTCCAATTAAATTTGTTCTCAAGTGTATCCTTGCACTGGTGTGGCCTTAATTCAGACGTCACCGTCCTAGCCAGTTCCACTTTTCTCCTGATTTTTGCCTCTGTCTTGTGCTCTCAACTTTATAATAAATTAAATTATTAGATGTATTCCTCAAACCCTTGGTAAGAAGTTTTCTTGCATTGATTTTGCACATCTATGTAGTGATCTTCTTGGTCAAGAAAATTGAATAAACAGTCTGCAGGTCTTACTACCAGATCTCTCTTTTAAATGTGCAAGCTTTCTTCAAGTGCATTATCTCCTTTTTTGTGCACAATATTCCTCTCTCATGGAAAATTCCTGTAAGGAATAAGTGTCTGTATCTACTGACAAGGAAACAGAAGCAGGCACCCAATAATGACTTCTTAAAGACCACAATCTTAATAAAGTCATCACTTCGAGATAAGACATTCCAAAGGCTGCCACCTCTGTAAATGCTCAAAATAGAGTTTGATCTTCACAGAGGGATTGAGGATGAAAGCATGATGCTTCAAGTCATCTAAACCCCATTTACAGCTTTCCAGTGAAGGGCTAGACTTTGGCCAGATGAGTCTTCCTTGGGAACCTTTCTCTGGCTCCATTCAAACTGAGCCCCACTCTCCTCTCTGCTTACTGAACCATAAAAATCTCAGTCGTGATATACTTGATTGTTCTTTTCCTGTGGAAAACCCTTTGCCAGAATCAGTATGATGGGTACAGTAGACATTTTTTTAAAAGAATTTTGTCTCTTCATTCTTGATTCATCACTCCATAAATATTTACTCAGTGTTCTATGGACTAGAGCTGTTCCAGGCATTGAATTTAAAACCCATCTTTGCTATATATGCCTGTAGAACGTTTGCAGCATTTGCTATCTATACGAGCTAACATTCCAGAACTAAGCAGAAGACTACTAATATCGGATTACTCATATAAATGATACTCAAATAGTTGAGACTAACACATTCTTTCACCACTAACCTTATGTAAATCATTTAACTTGTCTGAATTCAAGACTCGTTCAAAAAGTTGGTCCAGGTGTTTTCTTAATCTTTGTTCCGGGCCCTTTGGCTAGTGGTTACCCCCCTGCTATCAGTTTCTCAGCTCTAAGGACCCTTACACATTTACATATGCATTATTACGAGTGCAAGTATATCAAAACTATCATTTGTACTTCATCTATTCAGAGTCCACATTTGACTTTTATATGTCCATAAAATATTCCACATTTTAAGATCTCATTGGGGTCACCAACTTGATTTTTCTTTATAAGTTTTCAACTTCTGCCATTGCTTTGTATTAGGTTGTGTGGGAAGGAGGAGCTGTGAAATACTGCTATGTAATTTAGTTGAAATGTTCACTGCTATAAAGATTATACAAGCTGTTTCAAATAACAGGCATTGCATAGGCTTTCTTTCCCTCTTGCTTCTTATGTGTCAGGCAGTAAAACAATGAATAGAAAGGAAGAACATGTCTTGTTTAGTTAATGATGATTTTTGTTGGTGGTTATTTTTTTTTTTACCTTGACCTAAATTCATTTAGTATCCCATACTTCCTCTGAAGCTCCTCAGTTGGCAAGATGAGGTATCAGATAATCATTATCAAAATAAAAATATTTGTTTTGGATTCTTAACCAGACATAAAACCGTAATTTAAAAATAGTTTCATTTTAGGGGCGCCTGGATGGTGCAGTCAGTTGGGTGACCAACTCTTGGTGGGGGAAAAAGGGCAAGAATTGAGGGTATAAAGCGGGGTTTAAAATCTTTTCAGAAAGTAGGGGAAGGTATTTGACATCTTTCCTTCAGAATATTTGTAGCTAACATAGCTTTTTAAAAATTTGAAACGTGTTGAGAGATTTCTCAGTTTCATATTTGTCTTTGTTTGTTTTTTTAAGCTGTCTCTGGATTGTTGCAGACTGTTTATAATTGTGCTTTTTTCCTTATGGAGGATTTTGGGTTGGAAGATGGACAGTCATGGTAGAGGGAATTTAAGGGAAATTTCAACATCTTGTACTTCAACCCCCTGTTTTATAGAGTAGGACACTGGGTGTTAGTTCACTTGCCTGAGATCACACATCAAGGAGGTAGCATCCCCAAGGGAAGAGCACTGACCTTCTTTCTTTTGGCCCACATTCTTGCCAGAACATTGCTCTCTCTGCCTGATTAATTTTGGGGTGGGTTTTGGCCTGCTGGGAACTTGGTTGGAAAGGTACCCGTGGTATACAAACAGATACAAATTATTATGATCTTTACTGTTAAGCTTATCCTTGTGGACCCCAGCACAGTTCCTATAGAAAACAGAGACCCTTAAATCTCCTTAGGTCAATGTTTTGGGTTTGGCCATCCTAACTGTAAAGGATCAAGATATAGAAAGAGAATTAAGAAAATAAATAATTTTTAATTTCATTCATTAAAAAATATGGATCAAAAGCTTCCTGTATGCCAGGTGCATTCTCAATGTAGGTGATCTGACAATGCAAGAAATGGTCAAAATCCATGCTTGAAAGGAGCTTTTGTTCTAGTAGTAGAGACTAAATAAATAAGTCAAGTATATTTCACTTAAGATGGTAACAAATATGAAAGAAATAGAGCAGGGAAAGGGGGATAAAAGGGTAGGGGGTAGAGGCTGTAAGAAGTAGTGTGGGGAGGGGTAAGGCCAACTGAGAAGGTGGCATTCAGGCCCTGTGGGAATGAGGATCCAAGAACTAACATGGTGGCCAGAGCCCATGAAACACGGAGGCTCTTTCGATCCCCCGGAGAAGGGTCCTCTTGTGGGGCAGAGTTGTCTCTCCTGAAGCACCCAGATCTTCAGGGTGCCTTGTTTTCTCACTCTTCAGTGGAGGTGAGGCCTCTGTGAGTTTACTTGCTGTCCAAAAGGATCCCAAGTGTTTAGTGATTTAAAATGTGATGAGCACTTGTCCTCAGAGAAGAGCACAGGAAGAAGAAACTAATTGCTGGGAGGTAACCCACAGTGAGTCGGAGATTGTGCAAAACAATTGACATCAGTTTCCAAACTGTTTTTTTTTTTTTTTTTTCCAGCTCTACTGAGATATAACTGACATATAACATTGTGTAAGTTTTAAGGAGTCCAAGTATGGATTTCATACATTTATATATTACAAAATGATTACCACATAATATTGGTTATTACTTCTAGCTTGTCCATTTCATCTTTGTGGTGAGAATATTTAAGATTTACAATCTTACGGGGCGCCTGGGTGGCTCAGTGGGTTAAAGCCTCTGCCTTCGGCTCAGGTCATGATCCCAGGGTCCTGGCATCGAGCCCCGCATCAGGCTCTCTGCTCAGCAGGGAGCCTGCTTCCTCCTCTCTCTCTGCCTGCTTCTCTGCCTACTTGTGATCTCTGTCAAATAAATAAATAAAATCTTAAAAAAAAAAAGATTTACAATCTTAGTAACTTTCACGTATAGAATACAGTTTTAATTATTAGCTATCATCCCCATGCTATACATTATATCCCCAGAATCTATTCATCTTATAACTGAAAGTTTCTACCCTTTGACCAACATCTCCCTGTTTCCCCACCCTGTAGCCCCTGGCAACCATCATTCTCTCTATTTCTAGGAATTTAGCTCTTTTAGATTCTGCTTTTGAGGGATATCATAGAGTATTTTTCATTCTCTGACACTTAGCATGATGTCCTCAAAATTCATCCAAGTTGTCACAAATGGCAGGATTTCCTTCCTCTTCATTGTTGAATAACATTCCAGTGTGTGTGTGTGTGTGTGTGTGTGTGTGTGTGTGAGTGTGTGTGTGTGTCTGTGTGTGTGTGTTATCTTCTTTATCTACTCATCTGCTGACAGAATATTCCTAATTTAGCAGCATCATGCAGATTGTGACTACTCAGGAAACTTAATAGTGAGTCCAGTAATCCCATAAAGTGGTTGTCTGGAGAGTCCTGGGTAGATAGACACACCACAATGTGGTAGAGATGTATGGAGGTTCCAAGTAGAATCAATTTTGGAAGGAAATGACCTAAAAACATGGAATCGAGTTCCTGTTTTCCACTCAGTGACCAATGATTTTAGGAATCTTCTGCCTGACTTTAAAAATTATGGAATTAACAAAGCATTCAGTCTTTTTGTATGATCAGATACTGGGATGTGAGGAATTTTCAGGTCAAAGTGCATGTGTGTTAATATCTCCTACTGACATTGTAATATTAGAGATAACCTGTGGGAGATCCTGAACATATTCAGGCAAAAGCAGGCCAAGAAACATTCAGGATGTTCCAAGTATAGAAAATTCTTGGGGTTAAATATGGCCAGGGAGTAGGTATAAGAGAGTAAACAGAAGGAAAAGATCCTAGAGTCATAAAAATGCTGCCAATGTATAAGAGTGTTTCAAAAATACTCTATTCTTTTTTTTTTTAAGTTTTATTTATTATGTTTTAGAGAAAGAGAGAGTAGGGGAAAGGGCAGTGGGAGAGAGAAACTTAAGCAGAATCTATGCTGGGCTCGATCTCATGACCCTGAGATCACGACCTGAGCCAAAACCAAGAGTCAGGTACTTACCAACGGAGCCACCCAGGTGCCCCCCACCAGATACTCTTGGTATGGTATTCTACAATATATCCTACAATACCCAGCATGTTTTAGTTATCTAGACCCATCCAGACCATTACATTTCAGTAGAGTTTATTTCACTTACTTTGGTTTATTTTTTCCCACATGAAAGTCAACTCTTATTCTAGCTTAGCAGTAAAAAAGGAAATTAGGATTTATCATACACATTTAATTAATTTATTGTCAGCTGACCTCCTGGCTATGTACAATGTACAATATATATTTGCAATTTGTACATTATTTAAGGTTTTTGTGTCTCAATTTACTTACCTAGAAAATGGTGAAAAATAAGAATGTTATTTACATCATAGAGCAATTTTGAGGATTAAATGAAGTTATCACTATAGGAACTCTGTACCTTAAATGGCATATAATACATAATTAACATATAATAGCTTTAATTATTACTGTTGTCATCAGTATGATAATTATCATCTTCCTCTCATGGAAGGATTTCAGGGCTCCTATTACAAAATTCTTTTCTTTATATTCCATTATGCTAGCTATTCAAATCAAGAAACTCAAATAATTTCATAGAGAATGGTCTTTATAATCTCACGGAGAGAAAGTGACCTTTATTATCACTGAGATTCACTCTAGTACTAGCTGCGTGAATTTTATTCAATTCTTTCAATTTCTCCAAACATTATTTTTCTCTTTTATATGACAAAATATTTATTATTAACGCCTTCACAGAGATATGTATAATCAAGTTCAGAGATGTTAAGGACTAAAAAGATAAATGTAAGTTCTGGTACTTTGTTGACTCATTAGATGATAACTACTGCTTTTAGTTATTATTTCCTTCAGGAAAACCTGGATACTGAAACTATGTGTTTCTTCAAACAGAGGCAGCCAAAGTCAAGACTAATAGAGACTTCCCTCCAGAAGTACCTCTTAGGAATTGAATGTTTCCTGCTTCTTTCCTGCCCAGTATTAAGTCTTCAGCAGAAATCTAAATAAAGAGGTGGCCATGGCTTCCAAAAACCTACTGCTTTATGTTACTCATATTTCTTCACTGAATGAGGAGCCTGAAAAGTGTAAACAAGCCCTATCTTCCTTTGGGTAGATGATCGAGTGTACCAAAACAAGAAGACATGCAGCAGTTGCCCAGCCCCTTCGCAAGGCTAACACACACACAGGGGTCTGGTTCTGTCACTGAAGAGAGAACCTCATTTAAGTTCTCATAGAGGAGGACAGAGCACTGCCACTCACTGGCTTTTGGCAGTTCCTTTGACTGATCTGATCCAAACCGAAAGGAGGGCAGGAGCCTCAGAAGAACCGCCCCAGAGTTTAAGCCAGACCTACTCTTTCTAATGAGGAATCCTATGGGCAATTACAGGTGAATCGTAGAACAAATGGAAGCAACCATTCTTAGGAGACAATTGCATTTTGTCCATGTTCCCGTGTTAGTTCATTATTGCTGAAACGTCCTTCTTTGGCAGAGACTTTCCAAAAAGCACTGCACAACAGAAAGAGAAGAAAAGGAGGAGGGATGGAAAAGTCAACAGAAAAAAATAAATTTTGCACATCCCACTCCAAAACAAGCCTCTCTCAACACAATGGGAAGGGCACAGAGGGACTAAATAAGTCTCCTTTAACGACCATGAACTAGAGCTTTTAGGCAAACATGGTTCAGGGTAAACTTTTCCTGATTAACAATATAATTAGCCTTCACTATGATTATAATAATTAACAGGCCAAGGATTCAGGACGTGGATGTTTTGTTCTCTTTGATTTAAGCAACACCAGTAAAAATCCCAATGCACATTCTCTTTGGAAAGTTCTTGAAGCTGAAATGAAGTCATAGCCTTAGCTTCTATAGGACAGACTTATCTCTGATTTCAAAACTTCAAAATTCTTTATCATGGTATGAATTCAAGGCCGAGAAGCATCAAATGATGGGGTGATGCAAGTTGTCCTGATGGTGTTAAATTATACATTTGCTTAAAGCTAAGGTAAAGTAATCCCACGGTTTGTTAAAATATTTACATTGCTAATTAGTGTAATGGGAGCAGTAGATTCTATACAAGATAGCTCTGAAAAGCAGGAAAACCAGGAAAGCAAACAGTAAAGAAAGGAAAACAAACGACAAGATCCACCTTTGGAAATAAATTTTCAAATGTTTTCAGATCCATGACATGTTTTCTCCTGAAGTCTACCAAATATGTGGTTTTTGCACCTCTGAGGGTGCAGGCTCTGATGCTTAAAATTATGTGCAGGAACATCTTTCCGGCACAGCAGAGAGGAGCAAATCATTCTAACCCCTGCTGTGCGTGGCTCTCCCCATTGGTGCAGAACGTGCATGAGCAGTGGAGCCGGAGGGGCGAGCGGTAAAAACTATTGCTTCTTGTGGTGCCAAAAAGAAATCGATGCTTAAATGTACATCTGATGCTACAAAGTTACAAAGTCCCCATTACCTTCCAGAAGAAGAATGAGATCACCGCCCTTCCTTCCATCCGTATCTTTGTTGATTGGGACCCCTAGGGTATAATTAATTCTCGTTTCAGCGAACTTACCAATACAAGGAAACATGTTGAGAACTGACTGTACCATATGCCAATGAGGCGGTTTGCTTCTATCATTTACTGCAACCCTCACAAGACCCTGATTGGAAAGAAATGGGCATTTCCAGTTTATAGGAGAGTAAAGGAAGGCTAAGAGAGGTTGAGTAATTAACCCAAGGCACTCCTGTTTATAAGTGGTGGCTTCAGGTACTGAGAAACAAGTTTATATGCAGGTGAGTTTTATAGAGTATGGGCTATGTAGCAGACTTTCTTATTTTAAAACTTGCTTAAAATAATAAATTCTAATGGTGTATCTTTTTTTATTTTTAAAAAATTTTAAACTCTTTGGAAGATTTTATTAACTTGTTAGAGAGAGAATGTGCACAAGGGAGAGAGAGAGAGAGACAGTGTGTACACGGGAGCGGGGACAGAGGCAGAAGCAGGCTCCCTGCTGAGCAGAAAGCCCTTTACCAGGCTTGATCCCAGGACCCTGGGTGATCAGGACCTGAGCTAAAGGCAGACTGTTAACTGACTGAGCCACCCAGGCACTCTCTTTGTTTTTTTTAGACACTGTTTACAGACAATTGTTCAGATAAGAAATGGGGGACTTTGATTTTTGTTTGTTTTTTATGTTCAGTTAGCCACTGTATAGTATTTCATTAGTTTTTGTTGAAGTGTTCAATGATTCATTAGTTAAGTATAACACCCAGTGCTCATCACAGCATGTGCCCTTCTCAATACCCATCACCCTGTTACTGCCTCCCCCCACCCTTTCCCCTTCTGAGACCCCGATTGTTTCCTGGGGTCCATAGTCTCTCATGGTTCATCTCCCTCTCTGATGTCTCCCCCTTCAGATTTCCCTCCCTTCTCCTATGGTCCTCCACGCTCTACCTTATGTTCCACAGAGGAATGAAACCATATGAAAATTGTATTTCTCTGCTTGACTTACTACACTTAATATAATCCCCTCCACTTCTGTCCATGTTGATGCAAATGGTGAGTATTCATCCTGTCTGATGGCTGAGTAATATTCCATCGTGTATATGGACCACATCTTCTTTATCCATTCATCTGTTGAAGAGCATTTCACCTCCTTCCACAGTTTGATTATTGTGAACATTGCTACTATGAACATTGGGGTGCACATGCCCCTCCTTTGCACTACATCTGTATCTTTGGGGGTAAATACCTAATAGTACAATTGCTGGGTTGTAGGGTAGTTCTATTCTTAACTTCTTGAGGAACCTCCATAATGTTTTCCAGAGTGGCTGCACCAGCTTGCATTCCCACCAACAGAGTAAGAGGGTTCCCCTTTCTCCACATACTTACCAACATTTGTTGTTTCCTGTTTTGTTAATTTTTGCCATTCTAACTGATGTAAGGTGGTATCTCATTTTGGTTTTGATTTGTAAAAAATGGGGGACTTTGATGTGCCAAATTGGTTGACTGCCTTTTTAAAAAATTCTGGCAAAATACACATAACATTTACCATTTTTTGTTATTTTTAAGTGTACATTTCAGTGGCATTAAGTACATTCACACTGTGGTGCAACTATCCCCACCAACCATCCACAAAACTTTTTTCATCTTATAAACCTGAAATTTTGTCCTCTTTAACAGTAATGAGCATTTTCCATTGCCCCTGGCCCTGGCACCATAAGAAGCAATAATGCTCAGTGCTCACCCCTTCATTCTACTTTTTTTTTTTTTAAGATTTTATTTATTTATTTATTTATTTGACAGACAGAGATCACAAGTAGGCAGAGAGGCAGGCAGAGAGAGAGGAAGGGAAGCAGGCTCCCTGCTGAGCAGAGAGCCCAATGTGGGGTTCGATCCCAGGACTCTGGGATCATGACCCAAGCTGAAGGCAGAGGCTTTAACCCACTGAGCCACCCAGGTGCCTCTCCCTTCTACTTTCTGTCTCTAAGAATTGAGTATCTAGGTAGCTCATGTAAGTGGAATCATATAGTATTTGTCCTTCTGAAACTGTCTTATTTCACTGAGCACAAAATCTTCAAGGCTCATTCATGTTGTATAACATGTGTCAGAATTTCCTTGCTTTTTAAGACTAATATTCCACTGTGCATGTATGCCAGATTTTGTTTATCCATTCTTCCATCCATGGACACTGGGATTGCTTTCATATTTTTCCTATTAAGAATAATGCTGCTAAGAGCATGAATGTTTGTGCACATATCTCTTCAAGTCTCTGCTTTCAATCCTTTTGGGTATACACCGAAGAGTGGGGTTGACTGAGTCAAATTATATTTCTATTTTTAATTTTTTGAGGAACTGCCATACTATTGTCTACAGAAGTTGTACCATTTTACATTCCCACCAACAGTGCACAAAGTTTCCAATTTCTTCACATCCTCTTCAACATCTGTTACATTGTTTTTGATAGTAGTCACTTTCATGGGTGAGGGGTGAGGTTGATTGCCTTTTAGGCATAGGTTTGCTTTTGTATAGAAAGGTAGGAAACTTAATAGATATCCCAAAATATCCTCTCCATTTCCTAACAACTGAATCTGAAATTCTTTACAATGTGTGAATCATTCAAAGCGCTCAACAAAATGGATATTAGCTATTAATGATTAATAGCATTTGTAAAATTGATTTCACATATGTTTAATCCTTACAATGTTTCTGTGAGGTCAGGGTTATTATCCCCATGTTACACATGATGAAACTGAGGTCTGAACTGTTCCAGAGCTCAGACTCAAATTCAGATCCTTTGGCTCCAAATCCTGGATAGTCCCACATTGCTGGAGGCTGGAGGCAGTTGGGAAAGGTGTTAAAAGGGGGGATTGTTATCACTGGTTAAAAAATTTTGGATTAGTGGGGCACCTGTGTGACAGTCAGTTAAGCCTCTGACTCCTGATTTTGGCTTCCGTTGTGATCTCAGGATCCTGGGATTGAGCCCTGCATCAGGCTCTGTACTCAGCAGGGAGTCTGCCTGAGGATTCTTTCCCTCTGCCTCTGTTCCTACCCGTCCCCCCCCCCCCAAATGCTCTTTCTCTGTAAAATAAAATAAATAAATCTTTAAAAAACAACAACAACATTGGGTTGATGAGTAGAGAGCAGGACCTGAGGGAGTATGGAATTTGGCACTCCTAAATTGGGGTTGAAGTGAAACTAAATTCAAATGAAGGATTCCATGCTCTGAAGAAGTGGCAGAGTTTTCAGAGAAGAATGTTGGAGTGAAAATTGAGAAAACTGAACATAACCATAACCCGTTTTTATTCTTTTGCAAAGGGAGGCCTTTGCCTTCTTGCAGATTTGCTACTGACACACCTCGAAACACTGGGCAAGATTGTTTCTCTCCTGCTCAATTTTCAACCTGAAAAACAGAGATTACTCTGTTTTTCACTCTCCCTCACAGGAAAAGCCAAAGCATTTGAATCTGTATCATTTTCTAAGCCTCTTTTTTTTTTTTAAGCTTCTTGGAGTAAAAAATTATTTACTTAATTTTACTCTGAAAAGTGACAAAGGTAATTAAACATTCTTTCTGTGTTTAACACAAACTTGAATATTTAGAATGAAACCCTGTGTATGGAAGGGTTAAACTCCATTTCAGAAATTGTTAAATTATAGCTCCAAAATTACCAGGGACACCATTCATTTAAAAAAAAATAAACCTTTAGTAATGTTTGGCACTCTAATAATGCAATTTTAAAAAATCCCTTCAAGATGAGTGTCTAATGATAAGTTGGATAGTAAGAAATAAAAAGAGCAGACATTAGGACCCCATTCACTTGCTCATTATCTAATCAACTGACACTAAGGACTTTAGAGTATGGATAACCATTTAATAACCCACTGACTTTATACTTAAATTATTTGGAAGAATGGAACAGTAATATGTTGAACTCAGAAATGAGACAAAATTAGAAACATGAATAAACAGGAAAAATATAAGGAAGGAATAAGGGGAATAAGCTTCAGAATGGTATAATACAACCAGGTATCCCTAATAAAGATCATTTTCTAATAGTACTTTACCCATTTCATAGTATTTCCTAGTTGCACTGAAGTGTGCCAGAGGTGCCCGTGATTGGGACATTCACCATGACCTCTAAGTATAAGTTTAAAACTAAACCAACTTCCAGAATCATGCTCTATCTCCAAGGCTGCACATCACCAGTGATATTATATGCATTTCTTCTAAAAAAGATTGTGAATTAGGCCCCATAAAATATCAAGAATGGAGCTTTACTTAAAGTCTTGAGATAAAAACAGAGACCCTACCTATATCTCTTGCTGAATGTGATATGAAGATTATTTCCATGGCTCATTTTAGTTACCTGGCCACATGCCTCCTCAGCAAATGTCACCCAACTGACTGACTCATGGAGCGAGATCTAATTTCTAGAACAGTCTTGGAAGTTAGGATATAAAGTTTGATCATTCCCCAACGGATAGACTCTGATTAATGGTGATTTTGGAGAGTTTGACATCTTTAAAAAGTTATCCTAAAAGAACAAATTGTGATTAAAGTACTTCTACAAAGCAGAT
Source organism: Lontra canadensis (assembly GCF_010015895.1). Classification (NCBI taxonomy): domain Eukaryota; kingdom Metazoa; phylum Chordata; class Mammalia; order Carnivora; family Mustelidae; genus Lontra; species Lontra canadensis. Next base: position 141,477 of record NW_022631209.1, on the reverse strand, counting down.
CAAGAAAAGCCCCAAAATACCAACCAGACCAGGTAGACCAGAATACCCATCCTCACCACTATCTCTAAAATGGTACACACATACACACAAATAGAGACAGTCTCGAAGGTTCTATCAAATGAATTTCATTATGTGTGTATATGTAAACATACATACATATCCGGGATGATTCTTATTTCACTCAAAATCACAAATATTTTTAAAATAAATGGATAGCAAAGAAGAAAAATTATCCAGGGGAGATCCTCTTAAGAAGTCTGAGGATAAGGGAAAGAAAGAGAGCAGTGTAGGAAAGCCTCTTTTTTTTTAGGCTAGTGGAGATGGGAGCAAGAAAAAGGAGCCAACAGATAAGGAACAGCTGAAGATCCCGTACCAATCTATCTTGGAAAAGAAAAGAGATAGCATATGTTAAGCACATGTGTCATGCCCTGGGCAAATGGCTTGCCATAAGTTTTCTCAGATAGCTCTGAAGCGTGGACCTTCTTTTCTCCCCCCTGCAGTAACATTAAAACAGTGCTGATCCCATTATATTAAATTTTTGTTTATGCGTCTCCTTGAAGGCAGAGACAATCCTTTATCCATTTTTGTGTCCTCAGTGCTTAGCACAGGATGGAAGTTCTGTTTGGCAAATTGAATAAGTGGCCGGATGTGAAGATGGGAGAAAAGAGGCAGAAGCAAGGAGTGAATCCAGGAGAGTGTTGACAGGGCAGGCTCACGAACACAGGCACTACTAGCCATGGAAAGTTAATTAATGTTAATCTTCAGGAATGTAGGTAAAAGACCTAGAGAGTAAATACGTGGAAAGAATTTGAAATAGAAAGATGAAACATAAAGGGAAGGTGGGCCAGTGCCTTACAATGCTATTTGGTAGAGTATGTGGGTATATAGTTAGAGTATGAATGTGTGCACGTGTGTGGGTTGAGGCCGGGTCTCCCAGACAGGAGAAGGATTTGGTAGCAGAAAACTATAAGGAGAACGTGAAGACATTGCTGGGTACTCAAGAGGAAGGGTGGTGGGGAAGTATTTGAAGTCAATTCAATACAGGAGCTAGAAGTCTTATCTCTCACAATGGTTGGCAGTTAAAGAAGGGGGACTAGCAAGGTGAATGGTGCAGAAAGTCAAGGAAGGAAGCCATTACAGGTTGGCAACAAGTATATTAGAAATCTAGTCTGGAAGGATGCAGGACAGAATGTCACTCAACGAGGCCCCAGTCTGTCTGATTCATTCATTTTTTCTGGATAAGCCAAGGCTAGAAACTTCCAGTTTTGCGCCCTTCTCTAAAAGTAGCCAGAGCCTCCTCAAAAATTAGGCTGATTAATTTTCAGAGGGTGTTTTAGTCCAAGGAGTCAGCTTTGATTACAGAAACTGGTATCCTCGGCCCAAACAACAAGCTATACAGAGACAGAACAAATCTAACTGCGAGAGGGAGGCTGACTCGCGAAAAGAAATGTGTGTGGCCAAATGATGCTGCCACCATCAAATCATCGTCACCTCACTTTGATTGATCTAGGATCTCCAGGTTTCCTTTGGTGTCCATTAGGAAAAGCTTATGGTCAGGAAATTTCCTGCCTTTCCTGTGGAGTGAATTACCCAGAAAAATATAGCAAAACATTAAAGTTCAACTAACACTGCTCGGCTGAATCTATTATTGCTCCCATTAAAGAATGTCCACTGCCTGTTGACATCATCGATGCTTCCACGGAGAGGGCCCTGCAGGTCACAATGGTCCAACATGAGCGCTTCACATATATTAACATTAATAGGCAACACATGTTTATCCAGGTGATACATTATCTCTTTCTCTGTGATTCCAAACTATCTTTCTGATTCTTAAACACTTCCCACAGTTCATATCTGATCATCTGAGTCTTTCTGAGAGTAAATACAAGAAACAACTACACTTGACACTTTGACTCCAGGACCCCTTTTCTCAAAATCATTTTTGTGCCAGCAGCTACCCAACTTGAAGATGCTGGATATCATCGCTGCTAGTGAATAAGCATCTGAGAAATGCAAAATGAATCTGATCAGGAACCAGACATTCTCCATGAAGAACCCACCCTCCTTTACCCTCAATCTCTCATTTATTTTTTCTTCTTCTTTAACTTGTATTCATGTCTTTCTTTAAGAAGGTTTGTTATCTTATTAATACTATGATTGCTCTCAGTGACCAAATATTTATTTCCTCCTTACTAAAACAGGGATACCTGAGTGGCTCAGTGGGTTAAGTGTCTGCCTTCAACTCAGGTCATGATCTTGGGATCCTGGGATCGAATCCCACATTGGGCTGTCTGCTCAGTGAGGAGTCAGCTTCTCTCTCTCTTCTCCTTTTTTCCCTCTCCCTGCTTGTGTTCTCTCGCTCACTCTCTCTCTCAAATAAATAAATGAAAATCTTTTAAAAAATTAAAAAAATAAATCACCCATCTGTGTAGTACTGTGTTATGTCCCCTCATTGAACAGAAAGGTCAATGAAATGGCTCCTGCCTTCAAATAGTTAATAGTTATATGTGTCTCATTGTACACTTTTCTATATGGTTGTTTTCTTTTCCCTCTGGATTTTCCACAATTCCTTGTATGTTCTCAATATAATATACATTGTGACACAATTCTGCCAGAAGTCTGTTCACGTCCTTTCCCATTTTGCTGCATGTCTTCCTTGTCATCTTATTGTTTTATAACAATTCTTTATATATTTTGGATATAAACCTGATGTCAGTTACATGTGTTGAAATTTCTTCTTCCAGATTGTGTGTTTTTTTTTCTACTTTCTTTATAAAGTCTTTAGGAAATTATAATTGTAATTTTTCCAATAGTGAGTTACTATTTTTGTATTTTGTTTAAGAACTCCTTCTCCAAGTGCTCCTGGGTGGTTCAGTCGGTTAAGTGGCTTCCTTTGGCTCAGGTCATGATCCTGGGGTCCTGGGTTGGAGTTCAGTGTCGGGCTCCCCACCCAGCAAGAAGCCTGATTCTCCCTCTCCCTGCCACTCCTCCTGCCTGCACTTTTTCTCTCTCTGTCAAATAAATAAATAAAATCTTACAAAAGAAGAAGAAGTCCTTCTCCATATCAGTCATAAGGATATTCACCTACATGTTCTACATTTTATAATTTTGTAATTTACATTTGGAACTAATTATTATATATGATTTGGAAAGACTCCAATTTTTTTTTTCATATTGTTGAAAATTTGCCCAGGGAAACTTCTGTAAATAGTTCATTTTTTTCCCCTACTGATTTGAAATGTCATAAATGAAGTTTCTTTTTTTTTTTTTTTTAAGATTTTATGTATTTATTTGACAGAGAGAGAGATCACAAGTAGGCAGAGAGGCAGGCAGAGAGAGAGGGGGAAGCAGGCTCCCCGCTGAGCAGAGAGCCCGATGCGGGGCTCGATCCCAGGACCCTGAGATCATGACCTGAGCTGAAGGCAGAGGCTTAACCCACTGAGCCACCCAGGCGCCCATAAATTAAGTTTCTTAATAAATGGAATTTCCCCCCTAGGTTACTTAATCTACTCCATTGGTTTACTCTTCACTTATGTGCCAATGCTACTGCACAACTTTGAAGGAGCCTACTTGGATATAAATCCTGGTTTTCCTATTTACTGTTGATTTGGCCTTTGGGTACTTAACTACAGTTATTGCTTTACTTAGTTCATCTAAAAAACTGTAATAAGGTCCCACTTCACCTCGACTACCAGGCCCACCACTTGGGTTCTATTGTCATGTTGTCTCTCCTGATCCTGGGGTCTGGGGAAATTCTGATTAGTTGTCAAATAGTCATTGCTATTCTGGGACCCCACTACCTTCTTTTTTTTTTTTTTTAAGATTTATATATTTATTTATTTGACAGAGAGATCACAAGTAGACAGAGAGGCAGGCGGAGAGAGAGGGGGAAGCAGGCTCCCTGCTGAGCAGAGAGCCCGACGCGGGACTCGATCCCAGGACCCTGAGATCATGACCCGAGCCGAAGGCAGCGGCTTAACCCACTGAGCCACCCAGGCGCCCGACCCCACTACCTTCTTAATATCTATCTAGGATAGGGGGATATAAGTCAGCCTGGGTCCCCAGATCTATATGGGATTTCTGTTCCCACCCTTATCTGTCTGGCCCCTCATGTTTTCTCTTTACATCAAGGAGCATTGAACACCTTAGCAAATGTCTTAGGGAAATAGCACCAGGTAGAGAGGGAGAGGAGGGGGAGAGGCAGAGAGAGAAACTTAGGTGGGTTCCATGCCCAGTGGGGAGCCTGACTCAGGGCTCCATCTCACAACCCAGAGATCACGACCTGAGCCGAAATTAAGTCTGTCATTGAACTAACTGAGCCACCCAGGCACCTCATAGTCTACATTTAAATATAAGTAGACAAAACGATTTATTTTGCAACTGTTTTTGAAGAAATGGGAATCTCTATACTTCTCAATTTGACTATTACATAAAAACACCGTTTTCAAAAGTCCCTATAAGAGCACTATCCACAGGGCGGTTGGGTGGCTCAGTTGGTTAAGCAGCTCCCTTAGGCTCAGGTCATGATCTCAGGGGCCTGGGATGGAGCCCTACTTTGGGGTCCCTGCTCATGGGGAGCCTGTTTCCCAATCCCTTTGCTGCTCATCCTGATGGTGCTCTCTCTAAAATAAATAAATAAAATATTTAAAAAATAAGTGCTATATAGGTATTCGCTTACCAAATTTGGCCTTTTTATTTTATTTATTTATTTATTTTTAAAGATTTTATTTATTTATTTGACAGAGAGAGATCACAAGTAGGCAGAGAGGCAGGCAGAGAGAGAGGGGAAAGCAGGCTCCCCACTGAGCAGAGAGCCCGAAGTGGAACTCGATCCCAGGACCCCGAGATCATGACCTGAGCTGATGGCAGAGGCTTTAACCCACTGAGCCACACAGGCACCCCCCAAATTCGGCCTTTAAAAAAAAAAAAGTTTTTATTTATTTATTTGACAGAGAGAGACACGGCGAGAGAGGGAACATAAGCAGGGTGAGTGGGAGAGAAGAAGGCTTCCCTCTGAGCAGGGATCCGGATGCGGGACTGATCCCAGGACCCTGGGACCGTGACCTGAGTGGAAGGCAGACACTTAATGACTGAGCCACCCAGGTGCCCCAAACTTGGCTTTTAAACAAAAGTTAACTTGAACTTTTAAATGAAAGGAGAATTATTATTTTTAGGTAAAAGTTTTTCATCTCAAAAGACAAACTTGGATGATTCTATCTAAATTATTCATTGCTGTAGCTAGTTAATGAATATATAGAGCACTTAGATATTTTCTCGGGCAAAGATTGTAACTTCATTTGATAGATACTAATCTGAGAAGTTCTTATTTATTGAGGCTTATTAAATTGTACATAACAAAGGATACTCCCTGAAAAGAGACGAATCCATGCCTCTTCCTTAGCTTTAAGGAAAAATTGTCTTCTCTTTTTTTCCTCTAGTGGTTTCACCACCTTTTGGTTCTGAGGTATGGTAGATACTCATTTTGGACCCCAGTACTAAGAATTTTGTGTAATTGTTGATAGAGTCAGTCTAAATTTGATTTCACGTTCACAGATCCTTTCTTTGCTAACTATAAATTGTAGAATAGCTTTTAATGCTTACAAGGTTGACAAATTACTTCTTTTCAAGAATCTCAACTATTTGAGAAGTACCTATTTAGGTACTATTTAGCTATCAAGCTTTCTTAACTACAGTCAGAACACCTCCCTTATGGGCACTAGATTTTCTTCTCCGGTAGTTTGAATCCTTATAATTATGCTGTTGTTGGCCATGAAAATAATGTAAGTATACATGTTTGTGGGTATTAATGGAGTTAGGGTCCATCTATAATCTCTGTCTCTTGTTTTCTGGGTGGTAGTTCCAACATTAGTTTGGTTTTCACCTTTGTTGTGCTGGTTGGATCTACCTGATGAATACCACTTTGGATTTAATCTAGGATTTGGCTAGTGGTTTATATCATAGTTCAGTTCTTTTTTTTTTTTTTTTAAGATCTTTTTATTTATTTGACACAGAGAGAGAATGAGGTCACAAGTAGGCAGAGAGGCAGGCAGAGAGAGAAGAGGAAGCAGACTCCCTGCTGAGCAGAGAGCCGGATGTGGGGTTTGATCCCAGGACCCTGGGATCATGACCTGAGCCAAAGGCAGAGGCTTTAACCCACTGAGCCACCCAGGTGCCCCCATAGTTCAGTTCTTAAAACTTGTGTTATACTCCTGGGGGTATGTTCAGAACATGCTCAGCTTGGTAATAAGTCCAGAACTTATTCATAACATGTTCATAACATGAATAGGAGATCACCTTCTCTAGCACTGTTAACTCTGGGGTAACCCACACGTTGTCTGGCTCCAGGGCCCCCTTTCCCCACTTCCTCAGGACAGCGTGAGGTTTTCTCTCTTTTCTCTGGGTTTTAAATGTCAAGAGTTGCTGCCACAGCAAAGCAGTTCCCCAAGCCAGGGTTGGCCTCAGGACAGGGCTGGAGGGCAAAAGGGTTAGGAAAAAGGAAAACCACTGAGGATTTCTGCCACACTCTGGCACTTAGCCCCTTCTCCTGGTCTACTGACTAGAACTAGGGAGTTTCTCTCTGAGTTTTGGCAGCACATTTCTGCCAGTGGGCTCACCCACAGGTCAAGACTGGGCTGCAAAGGAATGAAAAGCAAACAGGTATTCTCATCCATGCAGCAGATCATTATTTAGGTTTTAGCAGCAGCCCCAATAAGTGGGCTTATGTGATCGAGGCTGACACCAGATGTTCTGGATCTTTAAGAGCACACGTGGAGACTGACCACATGGACTAGGGAATTGAACCAAGGCTCAGCTGTGTACACCCAGTGCAGCTGCTCTGGTAATGGGCGCCTTCTCAATGATGCTAATTACATTAAAATTGAAAAGGCACATGAAAGGAAATAAGAAATCACTGCAGGCAGAACCGTGCGTAGTCTGTTCTGTTCTATCTTAAGGGAAGCTCTGAGGAGGAATCTGGGACAGATTTATAACATAGGCAAAGATGGAGGCCCTGAGGGAAAGAATTTGAGAGAGCTTCTAGGGACCTCTGGGTGTCACCTTACCCAGTGGCCTTTGGATCAAGGTCAGTGTGAGCAATATAACAGAGGTATGTATATTTATGAATATTTATACATATATTCCTATGTATGAATACATATATACGAATATACATCCTGTTCCATTTGTCAGCATAACTGTGAGAAAGCGGCTGAGCTGGGAGAAGATGGCCGCCTACCTTCTGCTGCCCTGGGTGGTTTGCCTTGGAACTAAGCCCCAGGCAAGGTGCCGCTTACATCTGCTTCTTGCCCTCAGGGCGGGGCCTTTTACAGAGGGGATTGGAACAGAAATTTGCTATCAATTATAGTTTAAGCCTGATTATATCTAAAATCGGCCTTTAAACTTTTTTTATTTTTATGTTTTGAGATAAAATTCCAATTACAGTCTTATTTGTTTATTGGTTGGTACCTTGCTTTTATCCTTTGCCATGAAGTTTTGGTCCTTGTTTCTAAGTGAATTAAACATGAAAGTTTTTTGGTTTTTTTTTTTTTTTTTGGCCGTACCTGTTATCCTCAATTAGGGTCTTCGATGATTACCATGTGCCAAGCACTGTCCCGGGTGTTTTTGCATAAATTACCTCCTTTACATCTCAGAGCAATATACATACAGAGCTCAGAGAGATTTTGCAATCTGCAAAAGAGCCAAGTTGAGATTCCAACCCGGAAATATTGTTTAACTCTTGTGCTCCCTTTCAATGTCATGGGTAATAGACAGTTGTTCCCTTGTACTCTATTTGTCTTCTACAACCTCTGGTGTCCAAACACATGTACATTTGTTATCACTAGTTTTTGTTATAAAAAAAACTGAGCAACTTGTTTTTGGAAACGCTTGGCAAGTGTTTGGAATATCAAGAACCTTGGCCACTGCCAGACCTTAATTCCATAGGGAACCCAAGAGGGTTTGCTTTTACAAGGCACTGCCACTGATCCCTATCACCTCAAAGGGTCACCATGACCTTTGACATCTGGTTCATAGCCTGGACATTGAGCTCCTAACCGGGCTGGATACCTAGCTCAGGGCCTGGCTGTGTAGCCTTCCCAGGAAAGGAGAGTGAGGTCACCTCTTTCACTAAGGCCAGTTCCTCTACTGGGAAAAATCTCATGGGTAGTATCAGAACAGTGACTCTCCTTTGGGGCTGCCCAGAAGTCATGGCAGAGCAGCCTATGATGGAAAGACACGGTAGCTAGAAATGTTGTGATCCTGGTCTCATCTAAGATGGGAGAGATGATGTGGACGAGGATATAAAACACTTAAAATTTAAATGAAGCACTAATTGACATAGACTAGTGAAAATTCAGTGTACAGTAGTGCCCCCTTATCTGCAGGGGGTCCGTTCAAGACACCCAGTGGGTGCTTGAAACTGCAGCAAGTACCAAACCATAGAGATACTGTGTTTTTTCTTCTACGTATATACCTGTGATAAAACTTAATTTATAGTGGCACCTGGGTGGCTCAGTGGGTTAAGCCTCTGCTTTCGACTCAGGTCGTGATCTCAGGGTCCTGGGATCGAGCCCCACATCGGGCTCTCTGCTCAGCAGGGAGCCTGCTTCACCCTCTCTCTCTCTGCCTGCCTCTCTGCCTACTTGTGATCTCTGTCAAATAAATAAGTAAAATCTTAAAAAAAACCTTAATTTATAAGTTAAGCACAAGAGATGAATAACAATAACTAACAATGACATAGAACAATTATTATAATTACTATAATAAAAGTTATGTGAATATAGTCTCTCTCTCTCTCAAAATAGCTTACTGTATCCCCCTTCTCGCGATGATGTGCGATGATAAAATGCCTATGTGATGAGATGAAGCGAGGGGTATGACACAGGCACTGTGCAGAGCACTTGGCCACAGCTGACATTTTGACCATGCGTCAGAAAGAGAACCACCTGCTTCTGGACTGCAGTTCACCGCAGGTAACTAAAACTGCAGAAAGCAAAACTATGTCGAGGAGGAAGACTATTGTATTTGCATAATTTGTATTTTGAGGAATCTGTGCACATTTTTCTTATACTCTTACCCAGCAATTTCTTTCTTTCTTTTTCTTTTCTTTTTTCTTTTTAAAGATTTTATTTATTTATTTGACAGAGAGAGAGAGAGATCACAAGTAGCAGAGAGGCAGGCAGGGAGAAGGGGGTATGCAGGCTCCTTTCTGAGCTGAGAGCCCAATGAGGATCTCCATTCCAGGACCCTGAGATCATGACCTGAGCCAAAGGTAGAGCCTTTAACCCACTGAGCCACCCAGGCGCCCCAGCAATTTCTTTTCTTTTCTTTTCTTTTTTTTAAAGATTTTAAAATTTATTTTATTTGACATGAAGAGAGAGAGAGCACAAGAAGGGAGCACAAGAAGGGGGAGCACAAAGCAGAGGGAGAGTAAAAACAGGCTCTCCGCTGAGCAGGGAACTTGATGCAGGGCTCGATCCCAGAATCCTGGGATCGTGACCTGAGCTGAAAGCAGATGCTTAACAGACTGAGCCACTCAGGCATCCCCAGAAATTTCTTTCCTACAGTGCCCTAGGAATAAGCATTATAAATGTAAAAGGGAGAATTAAAAGCCAGGGATGTGTGCTTAGAAGAATAATAACCAAGTTCAGATGTAGGAAATTCAGTTGAGTAATTTAGGAATTTTTTCCTATTAATTTTATTGTTTTCAGCCACCAATTTGTTATTTGCACTCACATGTGAAGACCCAATCACAGATTGTCAATTTTAAAGCCACAAAGCAGATGTTCTGCATTCAGTGCTTTGTCAAGTCTGCATTCCTTTAGAGTCTCCGGCAGCTCTGCCTTCAGCTCTGGTGTTTAACTTCGATCGCATGCAGGGCTTGCTACTGTTGTTGTCAGCACCCTGCAGAGGGAACAGCCCCCAAAGGAGCCCGGGTCACAACAGGCCTTGGGCAGCTGCCTCTAAGCAAAGTCTTCCCACCAGCTCACAGGTACCTCTGGGTGGCATGAAGACACCGTGACGATGTCAAGGGCAACCGCTTCCACATCAATAGCGGAATGAACTCTTTCCTACCCATCTTCTTGCTTTCCATCTTCCCCAAGTCTTTTCAAAAGCTGGATTTGCATGTCGTTTTCCAGATGGAAAACCTAGCCACCAAACAAACAAAAAAAACCCACTGCACCTGAGCTTTACCCTCTTGTTTTACCAACAGTAACACTTCAGATCTGCAGACAAGTCGGTGGAGAAAATATCATGTATTTCAAGGAAGGGTTTATTTAACAAAGTCATTTCTGGCTGGCAGGTGATCTGAACAACTTATGTGAAGGACTACGTGATGGGAAATTCTTGAATAACCCTACACAAGATAATTCTCTCTCTGGTCCAGAATGTAATGTCATCTTACACATCATATTTTCCATCAGTCAATTTCCACATCCAATCAGACATGAGCTTTTTAAACTACAACTTACAGGAGCACTCACTTTTCATTTAGGCTCTAAACAGAGGGAAATTATTGTTTCTACAGAGGCTCTCAGATTAATCCCACATGATCAAGGTGCACTGAGGGAATTCGGGAGCCAACCAGGAACAGCACCACTGATGTCTTTTCTTTTTTTAAAGATTTTATTTATTTATTTGACAGACAGAGATCACAAGTAGGCAGACAGGCAGGCAGAGAGAGGAGGAAGCAGGCTCCCCGCTGAGCAGAGAGCCCGACCTAGGGCTTGATCCCAGGACCCTGGGATCATGAGCTGAGCCAAAGGCAGTGGCCCCAACCCACTGAGCCACCCAGGTGCCCCAGCCACTGATGTCTTAAGGAAGACTCGAGCTGAAGGGAAATCTACGGGCACGGGACACTCAGGGGATAGAACAAGGATGTGTCATGGTCATTCTCTCAAAAGCAAATTGAGACAACAGAATCATCTGCTGTGATAATAATGCAGAATTTGGATGTCCTGTCTCAGATCAGGTACCAGGGAGAAGAGCCACATAGACTATCCTGAGGAGACTATGGCTAGCATTTCAGCTTGTCCCCAGGAAGCAGCTGTGTTTTCTTTATTTTCCTCTGGAGCTCACTTTCTGTGGACAGATGCGAAGGGGGCTTTGGGGAGAGGCCCTGGAGATAGGAAGCCCCCGGGCATGCTCGGAAGCTAGCATTCAGATCTCTCAGGCATGCATGGAGAGCTGGCAGGACAGCCTACCGGAAGTGTCTGCCTGAGAGACAGGGAGTGAATGAGGAGAGAGCTTCCCCTAAGGGAGGAAGGAGTCGTGACAAGCTTGACCCAAAAACAAAGCCTTAGTCATCGGAGGGGAGCACAGAGCAAAAGCTGTCACTCAACCAAGTCCCTGGACCTTGACTGAGTCCAAGGGCAAGGATGGAAGCCATAAGTGAAGCAACTGAACAGCTGTGACACCAGAAGCTGAGTTTCTGTGTGGGTGGCGCAGATTTGATGCTCTTTAAACACGATGAGAGCAAGGACACCAAGATGCCCCTTCTGCCACAGACCAGCACACATTCCAAGTCTCTGGGGGCTCCTAAACATCTGTGGTGGTCTAGATGTGGGATGATAGAATCATGGTGGTGGATGGGACTGTCATCTATGATGATCTAATCATCAGAGAGCCTGGGGAATACTGGGCAGAGACCAGGGTGTTGCATGGGGAGTTCCTAGGGATAGTGGGAACCATCCCAATGATGTTCTCTTGTGGGATACATATTTATTAACTTTTTTCCTTCCCTTAATTATTTTGATACAATACAGTCAAATGCCTTACATCAAGGAAGCTACAACACTGTCCTTAAGACCTAATTCCTAAATTTTGTAGATGGAGAGTCAGAATAAAATCAATGTGATCAACCCCCAGTTAGTTACTCAGGCCCTCTAAGCTTCTGTGAAGCTCTTGTGATATCTAGCCCACGCACTCTCTTAGGGAAGGCTAGATTCATGGAAGCTGGCCAGGATAGCTTCCCAGAGATGGGGGTTCAGGGTACAGAATAAAGAATCAGGCAAACCATAGCATCAAAACAAAAAAAGATACACACAAGAGTGCAAGGTTGGGGTTGGAGGAAACATGGCCAAACCATGTGGTCAACTTGAGGTGTGCGCATTAAGCAGAAATAAAGCTATGGAAACAAAAATGGGGCAAAGCAAGAGATGAAGAATTCCTCTGGGGCAGGGCTTCAAGACATCCTGGAGCCTTCCTAAAGATGCACCTCTCTGGCCTTCCTAGGTGTGCTTTGCGCATTTAAGGGCAGGAAACAAAATGCACAGGTTTTATGATCTCAAACTAGAGTAATTTGTTGGAGCTCCACCACGGTAAATTACCACAAACCAGGTGGTTGAAAGGACAAAAATTGCATTTGCTCGCCATTCTGGAGGTTAGAAGTTTGAGATCAAGGTGTCAATAGAGTTGGTTTCAGCAGAGGTCCCTCTCCTTGGCTTGTAGATGGCCACCTTCTCCCTGTGTCTTGACATGGTCTTCCTTCTGCGTGAGTCTGTGTCTTCATCTCCTCCTCTTATAAGGACACAAGTTGTATTGGATTAGGGTCCACACGAAAGACCGCATTGAACCCTCATTGTCTCTGTAAAAACCCTATCTCCAAATACCACTACATTCTGAGGCACTGGGGTTAGGAACTTCAACATCTGAATTTTGGGGAAACATAATTCAGCCCATCACATGTTTTAAAAATAATTATATCAGAGTGTATATTTATGCTTAGCTTCCTAGTAATTAATGAGTAAAGAAGTAGTCTCTATTATAATACCCTCTGCATTGAGAAGACACGAGACAGTAGAGAAAGGAAATTGAGGGCAGTTCAGGCTAAGACACAGGTTAGTAGGAGACTAGGTCATCACCATTTCCAACCCTGCTGTCAGATATTATTTATCTTTGGGAGAGAGCTGGACAGCAGATTCTGTCTGTCTGCCTTTTGGGGACAGTGGTTCTTTTAAGCCAAGGAGCAGGAAAATGGTGGAAGAGAGTGGCACCCAATCAGCCTAGTCAGTGTCTCAAGAAGGAGACACTATCCCTCTTGAGGGGAGGGTTTGAGTGCTGGGAGTTTACAAGGGAGTGTTCTCTGGGTCAATACCTGTGAAGAAAATAAGGGTGGGCAGAGGGAGGCATTGGACCCCAGGCTGGCATCGTATGTGCAAAAACAGCCTGAGCTGATCCCAGAGTTCCAGAGCTGGGATGGCCCCTCTAAGTTGAACCCCCATTAGACGAGAGGCTGGTTCCCCCCACCCCACATATATCAAGGGCAAGTTTTTAGATAAGGACCATCCCCAGGGATTGCACATGATCTTAGACAAGGAGTTCTCTTTACACCCGCAAGAGCTGGAGGATGAAGGGTCTTAGTCTCAGAGGGAGGATCCAAGTGACTCATTACAGCACCCACTGGAGTCAGTTGTATATATATATATGGAGAGAGAGAGAGAGAGAGAATTCTTCAGAAAAGAATCGTTCAGGGGCCCATGAGAAGATAAGCTCCCAAATAACAAATACCAACATGAAATTAGTCTTTGATCATCCCTGATCAAAAAATGTGAATCCTATAAAAAGTGGTCATGATGTTGGTTTCAAACCGCAGTATCCTCTAAAGTTAGAGAGATTTTTAAAATGGATTCATGTGATCCACTGGCCCCAAAAATGCCAATTAAGTAACTACAATCAGCAAAATTCCTGAACTTACATTTGTCTTTTCCACATGACTTTTTTTGGGATTAACAGAGAATTTGTTAACAACCACTCTGTATATAGTGAGCTATTTCTTACCTTTATAGATACATAGAAACATATAAAATATGTGTATCTCACCTTTCTCCATCTCTGGCCATTCAAAGAAGAGCAAAAATAAATCCTTACACATCTAATGTATTTGAACTCTGGACATTTACAAGATTCAATTTTTCAATTGCCCATGGGTTTTAGCAGATATTTCCTGAACATCTTCTGTATGCCCAGCACAATGAGTGAACTGAGACTTGGAAGTGCTTTAAAAAAAAGATATGGCCCAGCTCAGTTACAGTCTTTGGATGACCCAGACTGAAAAAATAAATAAATAAATAAGAAATGAAATAAAATAATTAGACATTGTTTTATGCGCTATTAAGAGAGTGTGCCAATCTAGAGGATAACTGAGGTAAAGGGGACAGTTGGTTTTGCTGGAGTATTGAGAAGGCCTCCCTGAGGAGGTGACCTTGAAGCTCTGGTCTGAGGGTCAGGAAGGGAATGGACATTTGCTATAAAGGAAGGGTCCCTGGTAGAGAGAACGGCACGTGCAAAGGATCTGAGGTGAGAAGGAGCATTGAATGATTGATGTGGAGTGAGGGAGGGAGTGACAGGAGGTGGCATTAGGAGGGATAAGAGGGTGCAGATCAGGTAGGGCTTCAGAGGGGGTTAGATTTTATTCAAAGTGCAACCAGAAGGCATTGAAGTGTTGCCAGCTGGGAAGAGAGGTGCTTGATGTATGTTTCAAGAAGATGGCTCTGGTCTTGTGTGGAGAATGAATCGGGGAGGGAAGGGGGGTGGTCCTTGAGCAACAGCAGGGAGAGGAGTTAAGAGGCAGGCACAGAACACTAGGGATGGAGGATGAAGAGACTGGAATGACTGGGATTGCACTGTGGGTGGGCGGGGCTAGCCAGGGAGGGGGGGAAATGGGCGTGGTTAGAGGGACTCTGAGATACTCCCCTGAAGCAACTTTACTGAGATGGAGAGGGCCAGGAACAGAAATAAAATTCGAGTGTTAGGGGTGGAGAGTGAATTAGCATTGACTTTCTGCTTCTTTCTCTTCCTCGTATCACACACATTTTCCTTCCATGTGCCTATGCATACCTTCACAGCATGTAGATATTAATTAAATGTAATACCACCCATTCATTAATATTATAAAAATACTAATGATAATAACTAGTACCATGTTTTGCATATAAACCAGGGACTTTGCTAGGTGTCGTATATGCCTTATCTCATTCATCCTCATTAGAACCCTGAGCGGAGACCCCAATTGGTTGGGGACAAAACCAAAGCCTACAGAATATAAGTCACTTGCTCAAAGTCACATTATGATTTACGTGGCATTGAACCCAGGAAGCTGGACTCCAAAGCCGACGTCGTCTTTCTACATCCTGAATTTAAGTCTTTGGAGATGTTAATTCTCTGACGGTTTTCATGACACATTCAAACATTTCTCTGCAGAGAAAAAGATTTCCTTCATACTGTCATGAGGCAGTTTCAGTTAATATTTCTTCACCATCTGTATGTGATCAGTTTAGCAGCAGTAAATCAAAGTCTGCCAATGTTTTGTTTCAACATAAGCCTTCTGCTTGGTTTCAAATATGTTCAAACTGAGCCTAGAATAGAGAGCATGACGAACTGTCAAATCCATGTCTGTCGTTTTTCTAGGGATTTCTGCCTGTAGTTTCCATTAACGTTAAAGGCAGTTAATTTTGTTTGATAGTGAACAGACCCTTTTGAGTTGAAAATAGGAATGATTCTAAAACGCCCAGGGACTGGATATTTGGATCTTTTGGATTACTGATAACACCTACTGCCTTTTCTTTATTGCAGGCTGAGCAGTCTATGCCTCACCAGACAGGGTGGGTAGGGAAGGATGTTACTTGTGGATATAACTGCCAGTCCTGGTGACCAGCTTCCAGTAGAGTTGCTGTGAATGCCAGCAGCTGTGCTGGGGGCTTCAGATACGGTGTCTTTGACTTTCAACATCAAATCACAGAGAAGGAAAACAAGGCCAAAACAACGCTGCGTGTCCTCAGAGACTTTCCCCTTTAACAACAGCTTTTTCTTGCTCCTCCCCATAACTTCATATTAAATTTTAAATTAATTAATTTTATATTTTCAAGATGTGTTCTTAGAAATGATGGTCATTGTAGGGAACTGAGACATTGTATCAAAATAAAAATAAGTCACCTATATTCACATTATCCAGATATAACTGCGGTTGAAATGTTGTCATTTCTTCAAGTCTTGAACAACTATAAATCAGTTTAATTTTGTATGGACTACTTCAATTTTATTTTAAAACAATATAACCTACAAGAAGTTTTCCATGTTGTTGCCTATTTGTCAAAACAAAAACACTTAAAAATATTTATAATGTTCTGGGATACAGCTATATCCTCATAATTTCCCTAATGTTTGACATTAAAAGTTGCACAAGGGAAGATTACATTGCCGGAACTACTACACCAAAAAAGTGTAATGGTACTAACACAATATTTACACGTATCCAACTGAAAGAGGACCAAAGAGAATTTGGAAGATTTTTGTTCATGTTGTTATTTTGAAACAACCTCAAACTTATAAAAATGTTGTAAGAATGTTTATTTATTCCTGAACCATTTGAGACCAAGTTGCTTACATGATGCCCCCTGAAAACTTTAGTTTTCAAAGGGAGCAAAGGTATTCTGCTACATAATTATAATATTATCATCAAATCCAGGAAATTAACATTGCTACACTGCTACTGTCTAATCTTCAGTCCCCATTCCAGTTTCAACAATTGTTCCCAAAATGTCCTTTATATAAAATGATCCAATCCAGATCACATTGTATCCAGTGGCCATGTCATTCATTTTAGCCTCCTTAAATGTAGAGCAGTCCCTCAGGATTTCCTTGCCTTTCATGACGTTGGTGCTCTTGAAGATTACCGATCAGTTAATTTTTAGAATGTCCTTAATGAGTTTGATGTTTCCTTGGGATTAGATTCCTGTTCTGCAACTTTGTCAGGGATACCACGGAGGTGATGTTATGCTCTTATTACATTCTATCAGGATTTGTCCCACTATGGGTGACAAATTTTATTAAAAAAAATTATTTATTTATCTTAGAGAAATGAGGGGGGCAAAGGAAGAGAGAGAATCTCAAACAGACTACCCACTGAGTGCAGAACCCAACACAGGTCTCAATCCCATGACCCTGAGATCATGATCCCAACTGAAATCAAGAGTCAGATAGATGCCCAAGGGACAGAGCCTCCCAGGCACCCTAGTGATGTTCACTCTAAACACTTGTTTAACATTATGTCTATCAAAATTTCTTACTATAAAGTTACTCTTTCTGTCCCTGTCATTAATAAGTATTTTGAGGGGAACGAGTTTCACCTCAAATTTTCAATTGATTCATTATTAATTTAAGTCAGTATGGGCTCATGGATTCCTGTTTTGTTCAATGGATTGTAATCTAGAACTACCATTTATTTTGATGCACAAATCACTCCAGATTTGGCCAGTAAGATGTCCTATGACCTTCTGAATTATCTCCAATATTCTTTGAGCACTTTCTTACTTTGAACAAAATTAGATGTTTTAGGCCCATTTTATACTTTCCCACCCCAGCCCTGGAATCAACCTTTTCTTCCTAAGACTCCTTGTTTCTTTTACTGGAATTTAGAAACCATGGTCTGGATACCACACTTGCTCATTGCTGCTATGGTATTTTTGTTCCCAGGTCCTGTAGGTAAACAGAACTAGGGAAGATATAGAGAGAATACATACACTTTCACATCAATATCTATTTCTATGATTATATTGAGTTTTTATATATTTTTATATATATTATATGTATTTTTATATATTTATGCAATCTATAATTAATTTTAAATTTGTCATGTCTTCCATTATTTTTATGTCATTTTATGTCATTAAAGTCCATTCTCTTCAAGCTGATTCTTTGTTTACATCTTCTAGTTTTCTGATGGGTTTCCTTATTATGTTTAGCTTCTCACCTAGAATTAATTTGGAGTATGTTATAAGATGAAACTCTTTCCTGTTTACTGTTTCAAGGCATCAGTCAATCCCCAATATAATTTATGGAGTAATATATCCCTCCTTCATTTATAATATTCTCTTTTCAATATTTTGTCATATATTTTAGAGTTTCAAGGATATCCATTCTGTCTGTTGGTTCTTTTGCCTCAGACATTCAATTTTCATTATCGTAGCATTCTATTGTATTTTAGTATCTGTCAGGGTAACTTCTCTTCACCAGAAATCTTGCATGCCAAGGGACTAATATTGTGTTGCTCCCAGAACATTTGGAAGCACTGTCAAATGACTGAGGAAGTGACTTGGAGTCTGGGGACTTTGTGTCCTTTCCCAAATTTTGTTACACATGTAGCCGTTTCCTTTGTTTGCCCTGAATTCTGGAGCAAATAGGAGGTGTCATCTAGAATATTCTGGCAGAATTCAGGCACACTGGGGACTCCCTCCTAACTGGATAGTTGGCCAGAGCATCTGCAGGGATTTGAATAATCAGCACAGTAGGGGAAGGCAGATTTGGGTCCTCTCATACAAAGAGAAAAACCAAAGTTCACTCAGTTGTAATATTATTCAACAACTTTCTAGTCCTCTCTTTTGTTTGCCTTTATTAGCTATCACTGGAGCCTAACAGGTTGCACTTTAGAGTAAACCAGAGGAAGGACTACAGATAGCATAGGAGTTAAGACCTAACAATTACAATGAAAATGATGTATTATGAGCATAATTAAAAAAAAAAAAGAAGTAATGCATTAAAAACAGATCTTCAGGCAGCAACTCTTGTGCCCATGGGTCCTCTCCCTGTGTTTTAATAAAACCACCTTTTTGCACCAAGAATTCTTTCTTCAGGGGTACCTGTGTGGCTCAGATGGTTAAGCATCTGCTTTTGGCTCAGGTCATGATCTCCAGGTCATGAGCATCAGGCTCCCTGCTCAGTGGGGAGTTTGCTTTTCCCTCTTTCCTCTGCCTTTCTCCCTCTCCTTGCTTATACTCTGTCTCTCTCCCTCTCTCAAATAAACAAATAAAATCTTAAAAAACAAACAAACAAACAAACAAACCAGATCCTCATTTTTAGGTTATAAAATGCAGGCAATTCGTTTTATCATATCCTAGTCTGATTATCACTGTGCCTGTTAATTTCTCCTAGTGATTAAGACAAGCCTGTTTCTTTGGAGGGGCGGGGTTATTTAGTCGGAGGTACAATAGGCAGCAGAGAGACGGCAAGGTAATCCTTTACATTTACTGTTATTGGTATTCCACAGGGAAGGCTGCCAGTGTGTCCTTAATTTCTTGCTCCACTGATTTACAAATGGTAACTGTATAGCTGGGAATCAACACAGCGACAGACTTTTTAAAAAGCCCCTCATTTCTTAAATGGCTAGCCGGCAAGTGTCCAGAAAGCATTGTTATCTGAAACAGCAGAGTGACAATGGAAACATTGATGTTGGCAGATAACAAGTCACAAAGCTACATGAGAATACTAGGTCATTGGTGCTTCAATGTTTCATATTGTTTTCAGATGTGCAACTTTTTTTTTATGATTGAGTTCCACAGTGGTACGTTTAGGTGGAAGTACTGAGTGACTTCGAGATAAAATTTTGTGAAGTATGACAAATAAGAGCCTTAAAGAGAAACAGTGGCATCAATATTTCAGTTTGAAATAGGTCTTCATATTGCCTTCATATTCACAATACACTACTAAGTCTATTTTCTCTTTTCTGCATCTAAAAAATAATTGTGCTGATAGAGTACTTTGGGCTTATAAAATGTTTTCACATACACTAGCTCTTTTTTTTTTTTTAAGGCAAACATTTATTGAGGCCTTGCTCAGCATTAGACATCATGAGAGAGCATAGAAGCATTCTCATTGACTTCTCACAAAGGCAACATGGGGCAACTTTCAGATTAACTCTATTAAATAAGTGAGGGAACAGAGAAATTAAAGAGGTCAGGTAATTTCCCATGGTTCTGTTCCATTTCTAGCAAGTGCTAAGAGGTAGTTCTTCTTTCTGAATTTTGCTAACCTGCCCCGACTTCCCATGGACTTCAGAGGCTAGTTAGGAAGTTTCTTGTTAAGCCAATTTTTCTAGTATTAGTTATCCTCTGATGTCTCCTTTGGTACCCTAATGTCTCCTCCAATCTGCAAAGTTTTCATGGGAGCAGCCACAAGGAGGAGTTTAGTATGAACCCGTGGGTGGAGCACCTGCCATCTTGACCACTCTGGAAGGATCAGGTATGAGACTATGAGATGAAATTCAGAATATCAGGATCTGATAAAATGTATTTAAAATACTCGGGACTCAGAGATGCAGACTTATATCTGTTCCCCTCTAGCACTGGGATATAAAGCTATACATTTTGTCTTTGCAAGATAAAACAAGGAACTTCATTCTCTCCCACTTACATCAGGGCTTGAAGGAAGAAAGAATCCCTTTGTTCCCTCTCCCCTTGATCGGTGGTCGTGATTAAAGCCCAATCTGAGTTTAAATCTTGGATCCAGACTTCATAAGATAGATTTAGGGAAGTAACTCACTCTCCCTGGGCCTCAGTGTTCTTGGTGTTTCTTCATGGTGTTAGGGGGACTAACTCAGCTTCCAGACACAGCAGAGGCTCAAAGTGGTGTTAGTTTTTCTTCTTCTTAACTATTATTTTTACTTAAAAAGAGGCTCTGGCTTTCTTAGGGGATCCTTACAAAGTTTCAGGTACCTCCTGCTACCAGCTTTGCTTGCCTGCCCCTTGTGAGCCCCATCCCCTCCACTTCCATAGGGGCTGCTGTAGACTTGGGTAGGATTGAAAATCATGCCCTAGAGAGCCCAGAGCCCCTTCATCGTGTCCAGCTTGGTTGTGTACCAAGTATTTCTCTGGGGCCTCAGACGACATCTCTTTCCCTGGCTTCTGGCACCTGATCTTATCTCTAGGTGCCAGTGGACAATTCTTGGATTGTCTCAAACTCACCCTGAATTCAACACATCATAGAACCATCTCAACACATTCTCCCCCACAAAACTACTCTTCTTCCTGTTTCCTACCTCCCTGCTCTCCTACCTCCAACATCATTTTTCCTTTTTTCGTTTTGCTTAAATATAAGTTATCAAAAACAGTGTCTCACTGTTGTTGATGGCAACCATCAACCTTTGTTTTCAACTACTCATAAAGTCAAGACTTCTTTACAGGTCTTTATCACTATTGGTTGACTGTTTCCTCCCTGTTAGCCCCATGAAGTCTGGGTCATGTCTGGTTTCTCATGACAGTATCTCTAGGACCTATCACAACCTCTGATAATGGTTGGCACACAACAACTGGCAACTGACTGTTGAACTACTCTCCATGCCACTTGTAGGGTTCCCCCCTCAATCCCATCCCATCATTTCTAATGACACCTTCCCTAGTGAAATTATCAAAGCCTCGCACTTGAGTTTGAATTTCGGTTCTGCAACTTATTAGCTGCATAGACTTCGGGAATTTTTTTTTATTTTCCTAGTTCTAGTATGGAAATGATAAGATGTACCCATAGGGTTGGAAGATTAAATGAAATAATATATCTGAAGGGCTTTGAAAGTATCTGGCACATAGTAAATTCTCCATGCAGGTTGCCGAGAGGGAAATGTGAAATGAGGGGCATAAAAGACAGATTTCTCCCTAATTTTCAATATGTATAAGATTACCTGCTCTGGCACTCTATTTCCTTCAAATATCCTTTAAATCTAATATCTGAATTTCATTCCCTCAGGACCTTACTCTTTCCATTTGAAACTAACAGCTAATCTGATAAACCAATATATGCTAAAGGCTGGTCTCTAAGGGGCGTAAAGTGTTATCTCTCTGGTAATATTTTTTAACTTAACAGATCCTCTAAAGAAAAAAAAAAAAGAAAATGACTTTAAATAGGAGACATTTAAGCACATGGCAGGCAGCCCGGTGTTTTTGGCATGACAAATAACCCCACCCAGTATCTTCTTTTCTCTTCCAATAGCTCTGCCTTGTGCCTCTCTCCCTTGTGCTCAGCTTCGTAAAAAGTTTCAAAGATAAACCTCTACAGAAGAGCAAATGAATCGGAGAGTGCTTGTCTGACACTTTGAGACTCTCAATGGGTTCTTTTGCAGCCAGTTTGACTTGAACCCTAAATGTTCTGTCTCGCTGCTCTCCCAGTATTATTGTCCTTCTAGAAATAAAGCCTGCATTTATTTCTCTTTCTAATCTTGTACCATTGCCCCAAATCCTAGATACTCTGCTGGGTTCCTGCTATGCTCTGATAGATTTCCCTCAATGCTAATTCTCTCTGCTTGCTTGATTCTAAATGCTGTTGCTTTGGAATTACATGTGCTCCTTTCTGTTTGTGTGTGTAGAATTCCCTCCCCTGACACCATGTCAACTATACAGAATATTTCATGCTTCATGTCTGGTCCCCTTGGTTCTGGATGCCAAATACTTTTTACTCAACTGACTTATATTTTGGAAACTGTTTTGTTGTTATTCTTCTTCTTCTTTTTCTTTTTCTTTACTCTCCTTTCTTTCTTTCTTTTTTTTTTTTTGAAAGAGTGAGAGTGGGGGAGGAACAAAGAGAGAGAGTCTCAAGCAGACTCCCCCTCTATGTGGAGCCCCACCTGGGGCTTGATCTCACAATCATGAGATCATGACTTGAGCCAAAATCAAGAGTTGGATACTCAACTGATAAAGCCACCCAGGTGCCCCTGGAAACTCCAGTCAATCTTCACCCAACGGATTTAACTGAATCTTTCTTAGCTATGACCCTAAGATAAGAGATGCAGTGCAGGCTGGCCTTTTTGCTACTAATCTAATCATTTTATGGACAGTTACTTCTCCTTTATGAGAGCTAACATCTTCAACTCCTTAAGTTAGGCATATCTAGAGAGACATTTAAAAAAAAAAAAAACGCTTGGAATAGTAAACAAAACAAAATACAAATAAAAACAAGAACATAACCATGAAAACTTCACACTGAATTATAATTAACCCTAGATTCCTATACTATATGTATTCTTATATTAACATATTATATATTTAATGTAATCGCAAAAGTTGTTGCTGCTTATCAGCAATGAAATAGTTGTACTCATGACAAGATTTGTAAGTCCTAGTCACATGGCCTCCATCTTTAGGTCTGTTGCAAAATAATCTGTAAAGTTCTCAAAATGGTAACTTAAATTTTACTTAATGTGGAAGACAAATAGGCAATAGCGCATTTATCATGAGATGGGACAGATTTATGTAATTATAACTTCAAAGTGATACATAATTATAATTTCCAAAAGCTTTGGAGTGATTGGAATCTGCTTTTGGAAGCAAAGCCTCTGTGACAACAGAGGATTAATGGCATATAGGTCATCTTCTCTCATTTGGACGTTATCTGGAATTCTTCAGGCGACCCACACAATATTATAAATTGTGATTAAAATCTTAGGGCACAGAACCCACATCTTTGGCAACTGTGCAAATATTTAATGAGATTTCTATAAGAAAAGTATTTTGTTCTCCAAGGAAGTTATTAACAAAGGGAGAATACCTCTTTTTAGTGTCCTATAGCATGACCTTAAAGGTGAAAAGAATAGTCACCGGGCTCCTGCTTCCTCCACAGTGTAGAAAGTGACACTAGGTTTGCCCTCTCTTGAAAACAACTGGAAACCCTGACAAAGGGTTTTGAGACATCAGTTGACAGACAGCACATGGTTGGGATACCTGAGACAAAGTAAACAAGTCATGTGAGCCTTTAATTGCCCGAGATTTCTGTCAGGAAGTACCTCAGAACTCTGTCATAAAGGGGGAATGTGAGCCAACTATGACTCCCTGAGTTGTACTGACAGAGGCTGCTGGGTTCATGGAGCCTCTTGCAGCTAGTTTTCCAGAAAGAACACTGGAGAGGAGTGGGTTACACAGAAATATGTCTCTTTGTGGTGAGACGTCATGAGTCAGAGCGAGGAACTACCAGAGCTGTAAACTGAAGATTTCCAAACAGTTGAGTCCTGACTAGCCAGTGACAAAGCTCCTTGAATGGCCAGGGTACATTAAGCCATATCAGCGGGGCTAACCCAGCCCTGGAGTAAAGCTATTCTATACCTCTCCCAACATCATTTCTTTACTATGTGTCCAGTCACAAAGTGTCTAGTCAAAAACCTGCTTAAAAATTTTTTTATTAAAAAATCAGCATTCCTTACAGCTAGATTTGTTTACGTGTTAGGTCTAGGTAGCTGTAGTTTAAGTGAAAACCACTGTGAGTCATTTCTGAGAAAGTTCTTTAAAGAAGCCAATTCATCTGGCTTATGTCCCTTTTACTCTTGCTCATTCCCTTCTTGCCCACTGGAACCCAAAAGTGATACGGAGCATCACAAAAAGGGATGTAGAGTAGCCATCTTGAAACATAAAGGAATCGGCTTGAGAATTAAGATGCTCACTGAGGGGGCGCCTGGGTGGCTCAGTGGGTTAAAGCCTCTGCCTTCGGCTCAGGTCATGATCCCAGGGTCCTGGGATCGAGCCCCGCATCGGGCTGTCTGCTCTGTGGAGAGCCTGCTTCCTCCTCTCTCTCTCTCTGCCTGCCTCTCTGCCTACTTGTGATCTCTGTCTGTCAAATAAATAAATAAAATCTTTAAAAAAAAAAAAAAAAAGATGCTCACTGAGGTTGGCTAAGAGGAAATCTAGAGGGACCCTATTTTCTCATGAAGGTATTGTTGCACTACCATACTGGTCCTCAACTGCCTACAGAGGTTCCTACTTAAGAAAATGGTTGAGAAAAATAAAATCCATAAATGTGAAAACTCCTGCTTAAACTAGTTTTCTGTTTGTTTGTTTGTTTGTTTTTTTAAACATTCAAATATGTCCTAAGTTCTTTTTGGAGACTTTTTGTAGCTATTCTCAGATGCTTATTCCTTTAGATAAAATCTACATTAAAAAATTCTGAAGAAATCATCTTATTTGGATTTTGATTGGAATCTCCTTCATATAGATTACTGTGGGCAGTTTAACTTAGTCTGTGACCCAGACTGCCTGGCTTTCTTTAAACAGGAGTATGCCAGTTAGTAGCTGTATAACCACAGGGTATCAGTTTTTCACTAGTAAAATGGGGAATATTATAGCACCAAATTCTTAGGGTTGCTGGGAGTTGAAATGTCTAAAACATTTAGAATATAATTAGGCACAGAGAAAGTGTTTGCTTAAGTGTTAACTATTATTATTTTATATTTTAATTTATTTTTTATTTTTATTTTTTTATATATATATTTTTAAGATTTTATTTATTTATTTGACAGAGATCACAAGTAGGCAGAGTGCAGGCAGAGAAGAGGAAGCAGGCTCCCCACTGAGCAGAGAGCCCAATGCGGGGCTCAATCCCAGGACCCTGGGATCATGACCTGAGCTGAAGGCAGAGGCTTAACCCACTGAGCCACCCAGGTGCCCCTATTTTAATTTATTTTTTAAAGATTTATTTAATTTAGGGAGAGAGAGAGAGAGAGAGAATCCTTAAGCAGATTCCCTGCTGAGTGCAGAGCCCAATGCGGGCTTGATCCCAGGACCCCGAGATCATGACCTGAGTCAAAATCAAGAGTCAGATACTTAACTGACCAAGCCAGCCAGGCTCTCCTAGGTATTACTATTTTAAAATAGATGTGTTTGGAAAGTATTGGTTCTGAGATATTGAATCTTATTACCTGGAAACAACTACACTTTTTATTATATTCAAATTTCCTTTTGCAAGATTCTAGAGTTCTAAACATTTTATTAAACATTTAGCTTTTTCTTTTTTAGACAATTTCTAATTTCAGTGCAAATGATTATATTTCAGTGAACACATATTTGCTCTTCTCATCCACAAATCAAATCCTTCTTGGATATAAAAAGGTAACAATGTATGCTAAATTGAATAATTCTCTTATCCCATTTCAATAAAATTCAAGATGCACTTGTAATTTGAGGAAAAAGAGAACATTATAAAATAATTAATAATCAATTTTTCAGTTTTGTTAGTTTGAGATACTTGTAGCAATCTCAGTGATTTACATTTTACAATGAGTTTCTTACATAGCACAAAGTATTATTTTCTAGAAAGAAATGTAATGAAGAAAGAAGAGTGAGTTCCATTAAAATTGGTTCCACTGGCTGCTTTCATTTCCAATAAACACACACAATTCCAAACTGAAACATACATGTGTACCAAGGAAAAATACTATTAATAAACAGTGTACCCAAATGTCAGAGCCATGCAGAATTTGTAGTTTTGGAAACACACTCCAAAATCCAAATGTCATAAATGCTCAAGTGACCTTTGTGTTCCAAACAGAGACCAAATGGCCAAATCTGGCTTGGGTTACTATGGAGACACATTTTGATGGAAGGAGCTCTGATGAGGTTGAGCAGCATGGATGATTGCGGGTCGCATTGTAACAAACAGTAATATGTGTCAGCGTGGCACTCTCTGCAAGAGATTAAGGATGTACGTACTTGATAGATAGCATTGTTCAAGAAAATATCATGTCAGCTAATGTCTACAAGTGAGAAGCAAGCCAAAAATATTTTTAATGTCCTCTTTGGGGCTCTTAATACACAAATGTCAGGTATGAGAAAGACCATTTTAAGGATAAGTTAATCACAAGAATAATTTATTTTGTTGTGCTTCTCAACAAATACTGTTCTATGTTCTAAGGAACACTACGTGATCAAATTCAAAAAAAGGTATTATAGAACTGTCATTCCAAGCACAGTACAAAGATAAACTTTCTCTTATTGGTGGAAACAAGCTACAAATTCAGATCAATTCAATTTCATTCACAGATGGTATCCCTACTATGTGGATAGCACTATTATGTATAATGGAAATACAAAATTAAGAGACACTGTACTTGGTGTGAAGGAGGAACAAGTTCACACACAATAAATTATGCTGTATCTTATAACTTAGTCATAACAAAGATTAAAATTAAGTACCATAAGGATGAAATGTAGAAGGATATTAACATTGGGACATGGGCATCAGAGAAGTCTTCAAGGAATAGAATGTCCTCAAGTTGAGCAAAAAAATGTCTAGCAAGAGTCTCACTAGAATAGCCAAGGCTTGACTGAAGAAAA
Source organism: Lontra canadensis (assembly GCF_010015895.1). Lineage (NCBI taxonomy): Eukaryota > Metazoa > Chordata > Mammalia > Carnivora > Mustelidae > Lontra > Lontra canadensis. Next base: position 114,625 of record NW_022631209.1, on the reverse strand, counting down.
GCAAAAGATAAATACCCATAAGGGTTATTCAGCGAATGTGTACACAGGGTATCACAGGGGACACAGTCAGAGAGAAATGAGAATGGATGAAATGGCACACTAAGTGTGTTGCAAAAATTATCTATGTAAATATTATGTTAAAAAGAAAAAAAATCCATAATAGTAGGTGAAGATAAGATTCCAATCAATGCACCAGAAATTTTAAGGAATCTTTGATATATATCTACCAGGATCAGGTTTATAGAGAAGTATAAATGGGGAGAATATCAGCTCATCAAATATGCTGTTTGGATGGGATAAGTCAGAACAGCTCCAACCCTAGAGGCAAAAAACCCAAGGAACAGAAGGGGAACTTATGGTAGTTCTCAGGGTAATTCCTGGAGAATTGTGTCTTGAGCTGTAAGATAATTTGATCTTCCCCCTTCTACAAAACCAGGGACAACAGAGTTTTTGTCCTCAGAGGAAAGCTTCAGGGTGGGTGCTGAGCTCCAGGGATAGGCAGGATGTTAGAAAGATAGCAATGAATGGGAGTGACAGGGAGACTTCACTCTCAGAAAACAAGCTGCACAAGTTGGAGGGAGGTGAAAGTGTTTAAATGTTCTTGCCTTTACATGAAGATAACAAGAATATCTTAAATTTCAAAAATGAAATGGATGTTAGAAAAATATATATGTAAGAAATTGAAGGCTTTAGGAGGAACAATTTCCCCACAAAATAGGAATTTATAGAACAAAAAATCATCCATTAATCTAATAAAAGACAAAAGGAAACAAAAAGAACCCCCCCAAAAAAGAAAGAAAAATAACCTGTAAGTACAGAAAACAATAAAATGATATTAATAAGTTCAGGAATATCACTAATAACAGCATTATGAATTAATTGGTTAAGTTTTCCTAATAAAACAAAGAGGGGTTCAGTATGTAATCTGAGTTCAATTATAGGTTGTTTCCAGGAAGCACAACTGTAAATATGACAGAACGTATAAATAAAAAAAAAATTATATAAGCAAATAAAGAGTAGTAATAGCACCACTTAAGATAGAATTCAATGTAAGATGTATTATATGGGAGAAAAATTGATTCTTTAATGGGAGAGAAATCAGTCAAGAGTATGTCTACTATACACATGTAATTAACAGTACATCCTTAAGCTAAATGAAGCAAAAAAAGAATAGCGTTAAAAACTTGATATATTTACTATTGTGGGAAACTCAATACATTTCATGAACTAATGAATCAAAAAGAAAAGAATTAAGTAAGGATGTAGAGAATTTAAATAGCACAATTAACAAGTTTGATCCTTAAGATTTAAATAGACCTTTGACACAATACATAATAGTTTTTTAAACCCACAGAGAATGTTAAAAAGTAGATTAAATTAAACCATAAACAAACTTGCAATAAAATCTTAAAAACACAGATTCTAGGGGTGCTTGGGTTGCTCAGTAGGTTAAGCGTTCACCTCCTTTTTAAAATAATTTTTTAAATATTTTATTTATTTATTAGGGAGAAAGCATGGGGGCTATGGTGAGGGGCAGAGGGAAAAACAGACTCCCCACTGAGCAGGAAGCCTAATGTGAGGCTTGATCCCAGGACCCTGGGATCATGACCTGAGCCAAAGTCAGAGCTTAACCACCGAGCCACCCAGGTGCCCCAAGTGTTCAACTCTTGATTTCATCTCAGGTCAGGATCTCAGGGTCTTGGGATCAAGCCCCATGTCAGCCTCCACAGGGGATACTCTCACTCCCTTTCCCTCTGCCCCTCCACCACCCTACTTGCACTCAGTCTCTCTATCTTAAAAAAAAAAAGCACGGATTCTATAAACCAGTCATTGATAAGAATGAAGTGCTATTAATAACAAAAAAATAACTTTTAGGCTCAAGAGGAAAACAAAATAAAAATTATAAACTAGAAACAAAGAAATGAATAAAGATGAGGACACTACAAAACAACTTTAAGATAGGTATTTAATAGCAGAATTCAATGAGATAGAGGACAAATTATCAGTATAGTTAATTTAAAAATAGATAATATTTTGAGAAGCCTAATAAAATAATCATGCCTGGTATATCTGATCAAGAATAAAAATATAGTAAATATTTAGTTCATTGTAATTTTAGTAGAATGACCCCAAGAGCTCTTAACATACAAAAATATGGAAAATTTCTCAGCTACTGAGTACAGATACTAAGATCAAAGATTCATTTGGAAAGAAGGAAGGAAAAAAAATGATAGTTCAGTTAAACTATGTGGCCCTTCACCATCATATATAAAATAATAGTAAATAAAACCAGCTGTATAGTAAAAGAATCACACCAAGTAGGGTTTATATCAGAAATGAAAAATGCTGTAGACTTAATGTAACTCCTATGGAAATTCCAGCAGTTTTTTTTTTCTTTGAGAAATTGACAATCTTTACATCTATATAAAAATACCTAGATTGGCCAAAAAACAAACACAAACAAATTTTAAGAAGAAGAATAAAACTGGAGAGCTTTCACTTTCCTGATTTGGAAACTTACTGTAGAGCTACAGCTAAAAAGAAAGCATGGAACTGGTGATGAGAATAGACATATAGAACTACAAAATGATGCAGCAGACCTAAGAAAGAATTCCTTATATTCTAGGCAACTGATTTTAAGAAAGGTGTCAAGGCAATTTACTGGGGGAAAGGATAGTTTGTTTAATGAACAGTGCTAGGAGAACTGGATATCCATATGCAAAAAGATGAACTTAGACCCTTATCTCACACCTCACACTCATTAACACAAATCTATCTCTAAATGGATCACAGTCTTAAATGTAAGACCTAAAACAGTATAACCTTTAGAAATACAAGGATGGGTTGATTAAAAAAAAAAAAAAGCTACATCAATAAATTAAAAGAAGTGATCATCCCGAGATTAAAAAAAAAAAAATCATTGGTTAGATTTCAACACTCATTCTGAATTTCAGTAAATAAATAAAGTCTTTAAAAATGCAGGGGTTGGGGGAAGGGTAGCCTGGGTGGTTCAGTCATTAAGCATCTGTCTTCAGCTGAGGTCATGGTCCCAGGGTTCTGGGATCAGGCCCTATGTGGGGCTCCCTGCTCAGCGGGAAGACTGCTTCTCCCTTTCCCACTCCCTCTGCTTGTGTTCCCTCTCTCGCTGTCTCTCTCTCTGTCAGATAAATAAAATTGTAAAAAGAGAAAGAAAGGAAGGAAGGAAGAAAGAAAGAGTTTCAGTGAGCTAGGAATAGGAGGAAGCTTCCTAACCTTGAAATATAGAAATCTGTCTGCAACCCATAACTACTTTCTGTCATCATTAAGGTGAACATTAAAAGAATTTATCCAAAAGGCAGGAAAAATTCCAACATGCCTTTCATCACCTTTACTAACCAACATTTTACTGAAGTCCCTAGTCCACTACAAGAAGACAAAAAAAGAAATGCAGAGGAAGTATGAGAGGGAGAGAGAAATCTGTCATTATTTGCATATTTTTTGATTTGTCTATATCTATAAAATGCAAGTAAATAAAAATAATTACATGGGATATTATTCAGCCATAAAAAAAAGAATGAAATCTTGCCATTTGCAACAACATGAATAGATCTACAAGGTATAATGCTGAGTGAAATAAGTCAGTAAAAGAAAGACAAATACCATATAATTTCACTCATACATGGCCTTTAAGAAACAAAGCAAATGAGCAAAGGAAAAAAGAAAGAGACAAACCAAGAAACAGACTCTTAACTATATAAAACAAACTGATGGTTACCAGAAGGGAGGTAGGGGGATGGGGGGATGGGTGAAGTAGGTGATGGGGATTAAAGAATGCACTTATGATGAAAAATAAAATAATAAAAAACTCAACAAATTATACCACTTTAGCTTTAAAATAAAAATAATAAAAATTATGATGTGTCATAAAAACAGTTTAGTCAGATAGCAAGACAGGATATCAACATTAAAAATCTGTCACTAAAAATATATTAGTAATACCAACTTTGGAAATTCAATGGAAATGTCTCATTCACAATATCAGGAAGTAACAAACTATCTAATAAGCTGAACAAGTCTTCTTTGACCTACCTACCTTCCTTCTTTCCTTCCCTCTTTCCTTCCTTTTCTCCTTCTCTCCCTCCTTCCCACCATATACTCATTCATTCACTGATTTGAGTACCTACTATGTACCAGAAATTACCCTTCCACACCTAGGTACCTATCCAACGGAAAGCAAATACACATACACCAAAAGGCATGTTCAAGATATATTAAAGTAGCCTTGATCATAACCCAAAAATGAAACAAACATTGATTATAGAAAGCACAAATGAATCATGATACATTCAAAGGATAGAATTTAGACAGCAATGAGAATGAACTCACTACTGCTATACGCAGGTACAGAGATGAATATCTTAAGCATAATATTGACAAAAAAGTCAAACACAAAGGCATGTCTACTTTCAGAATTCCATTTCATAGTTAAGCAAAACTGATATATCAGAATTCAGGAGAGTGGTTTGCTTCTGGTTGAGGAAATTTCCAGGGCATGGAGTGAGGGAGGTCCCAGGGGTGCTGGTGGTGTCTGTCCTTCCTTCCTTTCTTTCTTTCTTTCTTTCTTTCTTTCTTTCTTTCTTTCTTTCTTTCTTTCT